>NC_092049.1:60885009-61609159 GCF_003086295.3 Arachis hypogaea | reverse complement strand
TTCAATGGTCATTTTTAAAGCGGCCATATCTATTTATTGGCACCCCCAAAAAACGACCGATAGAGTTTCCCTCCCCCCAAATTTAGTTTCCCACCCAATTAATTTTTTTCCACACTTAACTTTTTTCCTTAGTTTTCAATTTTAACCCTCAAACAACATCACACTAGCTTTAGACCCAGCCACCAAAGAAAACCCTAAAAGTTACCTGCGCCTCATCATCCTGAAATAACATCTCCATCTTCATTGTATATCGTTCATCGCAGCCATGCCTTTCCTCATGCCTTCATCGTCCGAGAGCGTTCATCGCCTTTATCTAACCCTGGTACCCATGCCTTTCCTCTAACCCTCGTACCCGACCCTCTATCCGTGGAACCCATCAATGCAACGCTCTTCCCTCTTCTCTTCCACTACTGCCACCGCAAACCCTTGCTCCGTCGCTTCTTCCTCACCAAGTCCATTCTCTTTCTCATTCGCTTCTTCATCCTCCACTGCAGGAGGAAGCGGCGGCGCCACTACTACCACACCCTCCTTTGGCTTTGGCTCTACACCTTCCTCCTCCACAGCCTCTGTGCCATTAATTTCCTTCGGCTTTGGGTCCGCACAACCGCATCTGCTCGGTCCTGCTCCAATCCGTCTCTGTTCGCTCTGCTTCGGCTTCCCTGAGGCAGTTCGATTCTAGTTCTTTCATTTTTGGTCCGCGAGTTCAGCTCCTCTTTTCTCCACTCGTCTTTTGGTGAATTTCTCTGCCACGACGCCGTTTGGGCAACCCTTTGTTGCGACGACACCGTTTCGAGCATCTTCTGCTTTACCTTGCTATTTGGTGGATCATCTTTTGCTTCAACCACACTCTCGTCTAACCTCGTGGCCCTCTACTCCCTCACGCAGCGCTCTCTCTCTCTCTCGCAAACCTCATAAACATGGTAAGTCTTTTTTCCCTCTAATTCTCTATTTTTCTGTTCCTCTATTTTGGACCGCTGAGAATTTTAGGTTTATTACCTTCTTCACCATCAAAACTGTGGTAGTGTGCTTAACGTTTTTCACTGCTTTGTGTTTGAAATTGTATTTTGTTTTATGGTATCAGAGTAACTTTGTTCCAATAGCCTGAATGACAATAGTGGATAGCCATAAACTATTTCAGGGTAGACAATCTTCCTAAAGTATGGTCAATACAAGTGAACTGGTTGCAGTAGAATCTAGAACTGTTTGATAAATGCAGATTTCCAGAAACTGTGTTTAAATTTTATACGCCATATTCGAGCTGTTAGCATTTTGTTGAGTGAACTGCCCAAAATGGTACACATAAGTTGTGTTGAAGTTGTTACTAACCTACTTGTTTGGTGGCCTATTCTCAAACCAATAACATTTCTATTTAGAATAATATCTTAATATTGGTGCTTTTAGTTTATTGAATTTTCGTACTTTATACGAGGTCATGAAATGGATTATGATAATGTCGGCAATCCAAATATTTTGAAGTGATTACTTCTGTTGACTGTTCCCTTCACCAATTACTATGTAATTGAATTCTACCCTGAATAGGAGCAAATAACATATTTGTTTATACCTATCACAATTGAACATGCTCATATGCACAAATGTGAATATGTATATCTTTCTTCATCAGATAGATCTTGTTAACAGTTCTAGAAATTAATTAAATTAGAATTATATGTGTTTAATTAGGGAAATAAAGTAGACATATATAGTACTAGCACTAGTATATATATATGTACCATGAAGTGTATTATTTCCTTCATTAGCAATCAATTTGTAGTGTATTCATTTAATGTAAACTGAGCACCTCCAATTCTGTTAGCAACCCTGCCAATGGTAGCTCCAAAATATGTTATATTGTTCTGCAAATTAAACATATAGTTATTGAAGTTCATTCAAGTTAGTATTCAGGTATAAAAATAAAAGTTAAAAGAGAGAAATGAGGAGCTTTTGATTGTCTAGTATACCTCCTAAGGCTTGACATCGAAGCTTAGGAATAATGGTGCATTTCCTGTTTTATACCCACCATTTCCTGTTTCCCGATATTCTCTTTCTCCTTTTTTGTTGTTGTCTTGTGTGTGTGCGCGTTTTCTTCTTATTATTCTGTTTTATTTTATTTTATTGGGTCGGTTGTGACATAGTTTAGCTTTAGCTAGTAATTTCCATTGATCACCTTGTGGTTTAAGTTAGATTTTCCATTTTACCATAAGCTTCTGCATATCTTTTTCTAAGTATGTTGACATGCTTCTTTTCCAGGTTTGTTGCATCAGCCCGTCAATTGGCTTGGAAGTTCCATTAGTAAATGATTTAGGATATACAAAGATATATGTGCACTACCTATAGGTATTTATCCATTTCCAATCATTTACTCACCTTACTTTTATACTTTTATACTTTTATATATCAATTAATTAATTAATTTTGGTTTAAGGGGTTCAATCAATGAACCACGACATGAACCACTGACGACCTTGTCCCTTGACTAGGTCACTACGTTAATTGTCGGGTCGGTTTTTATAACTATGAATTATAGACATGATTACCTTTCATTAAGAAAGATGGGACTTGAAGATGAATAAACTTAAAAGGCTAGCTGACAATCTGGTTAAAATTGTTGTTGGAGACTCGAGTTGGTGTGTAATATGTGTAGTATCTGTCTTTATGTCCTAGTAATAATGGAGGGCTTTTATGGAGAATTACTTAAGTTGCAAACAAGTGAATGCTTTGTTAAGTTATGGGAGATGTAATTAAGTCTTGTTGAGCATGTAAGGGCAGATATGGACGTATAGTGCATATGGTCCATCCAACTAATTTATCCCTAGTTATAGCTTCCTGAAAGTGCAAATGCTGTTAAAATTTAAACATAGAATTTTATTAAAAAGAGTGTGAAAGAACTGAAGATTGATGGTTTAGAAGTTATAGTAAACTCTCGTTGCAAGTATAGTTACTAAACCAAGCAATCAACCTGTCTTACAAACATTTGGTTGTCACAAGTAACAAACCTCTTTAAAATTGATAACCGAGTATTTAAACCTCGGGTCGTCTTCTTAAGGAATTGCAGGGAAGTATGTTCTTATTATTGGTTATGAGTCTTGTAAATTGGGGGTTTTGAAAGTAAGGAAGCAGTATGTTGAATGATAAGAAGAATAAAATAAATAAATAACTATAAAATAGACTCTTGGCAAGGTATGAAAACTGGAAGTGCTATCCTGGTTATCCTTATTACTTGTAATGAGAATTGGATTTTTCTCCCACTTTGTTAACCTCTAACTATGAAGGTAAGTTAAGTGGATGAATTAATTTTTATTCCTCAGGTCCTAGTCTTTCCTTGGGAAAAGTCAGAATTATTGGAATTCGAATTAATTCTTGAAGAATTTCAATTTTCAATCAACAATGAGTTTGATAACTCAAGAGTCACTAATTATTTAACCAAAGCCAAAAGGGAAAATATCTAAATTAAATTAAAAGCATTCATATAAATAAAGCAAAGCAAAATTAAATCTGAAAATACCTCGAATTGCATTCACAAAAGAAATTAAATCTAACATGGATATTCATAAATTAAATTAGAAAAATAAATAAAAGAAATATTGAACCTGTGATTGCAAAAGATGAAATAATCATAAAGTGAAAAGAATCCTAATTCTAAATCCTAAGAGAGAGGAGAGAACCTCTCTCTAAAAATTACATCTAATCCTAAGATTGTGAATTATGAAAGCTTGATTATGAATGGATGCATTTCCCCACTTTATATCCTCTAATCTCTGTTTTTTGGGCCACAAACTGGGTCAGAAACAGCCCATAATTTACTGGTTGCGAATTCAAACACGCTGATTTTTTGTCACTGCGACGCGGCCGCGTGAAGCACGCGTTCGTGTCGCCTAGCATCAGGGCAACTATGACATATTATATATCAAATCGAAGCCCCAGACGTTAGCTTTCCAACGCAACTAGAACCACATCGTTTGGACCTCTGTAGCTCGAGTTATAGCCGTTTTAGTGCGAGAGGGTCAGGCTGACAGCTTTGCAGTTCCTTCAGCTTCTTGTATTCCTTCCACTTTTGCATGCTTTCTTTCCATCCTCTGAGCCATTCCTGTCCTGTAATCTCTGAAATCACTTAACACACATATCAAGGCATCTAATGGTGATAAGAGAGGATTAATATTAGCAAATATAAGGCCAAAGAAGCATGTTTTCAATCATAGCACAAATTCTGGAAAGGAATTGTAAAACCATGCAAATAGTATGAATAAGTGGGTAAAGAGTTGATAAAAACCACTCAATTAAGCACAAGATAAACCGTAAAATAGTAGTTTATCAACCTCCACACACTTAAACACTAGCATGTCCTCATGCTAAGCTCAAGAGAAGCTATAAAGATGAAGAGGAATGGTAAAATATATGAAATGCAACCTATCTATATGAATGCAACTACATGCAAAATGTTTTTATCTACTTGGTTTGAAAATAAATAAGTTCTCCAAGACAAACATAAATCAGATTTCACTAATTCAAATTATACAATAAAAGACAAGTAAACTTGTAAGAAGATAGCTCATGAAAGCAGGAAACATAGAATTGAGCACTGAACCCTTACTGGTAGTGTATATCACTCTAACTCTCAAGTGTCTAGGTTCAATCACTCTACTCTTCTCTAGTTATGCTTTCTAAAATTTGTTCTTCACCTAACCAATCAACAATATTGAATATACCAATGCAAACATCATGAGGTCTTTTCAAGGTTGTAATGGGGCTAAGGTAAGGGTAAGGGTATATGTATATGGCTGAGTGAGCTTTATAAATTGAATCTTTAATTAACCTAAGCTTTCACCTAACATACATATACTCTATATAACTCTAGAATCATGCCTAGCTACACATAGTCTTCACTTTTGGATTACATACTCATGTATCAATTTTTCTTTAATTTTATCACATATACATTGATCTTTTATTAACTTAACATTGGGGTAATTTTGTCCCCTTATTTATTTATTTATATTATATATTTTTTTCTCTTTTTTTTTTAGAGAGACATAAAAACTAGAATAACATATCAATGCATATGGAATTTTTTTAATTTTCTGTTTTACATGAGTAGGTACCCAAATTTTCCAATATTCAAAATTAGAAACATGATACATTCCCTTATTAACCCAAGTTCCCACAGTTTCCCCACACTTAATTGTTGCACAATCCCTATCTTAAGCTAACCAAAGATTCAATTGGGATATTTAATTATTTTTTTGCTTAAGGCTAGTGATGTGGTAAAATACAGAACAAATGGGGATTAAAAGGCTCAAAGTGGCTGACAAGGGTGATTTAAAGGGTAGGCTTATTTGGGATAAGTGAGCTAAAATCAAATAATGGCCTCAATCATATGCAAGCATGTAAATACACTAAATAATGGACATATATATTGGAACAAAATATAGATTACAATCACAGAGAAGGAAACCCACAGGAATAAAATATTTATGGTTAAATAATGTAACCATATAAATAAGCTCAAATCTCACAGGTTGTGTGTTTTTTAGCTCAAAAATCATGTTCCAAATACAACTTCAAACAAATTTAACACAAATTTTTTTTTCAATTTAAATTAGTGAAATACTATAAAAAATTTCTTGAAAAAAAAAATATTACTTCAACCAAGTAGTAACTAAATGCATAAAATCAAACAAATATGCAAACAAATATGCAAATGCAACAATGAATTAACAGAGAAAATAAAACATTGGTGTTGAGAAGAAGGTAACTAACCCATGGAGATCGGTATTGACCTCCTCACACTTAAAGATTGCACCGTTCTCGGTGCATGCTGAGATGTGCAGGTGGACGGGTTGTTCCAACTGATGCTTTTCTTCAAGGATTGTGCAGATGGACTTGTTTGTCTCCCCTTTTAGAAGTTTCTCCCTTTTTCCGTCTTCGGTGGCCAGCCTAAAAGAAAAAGGGAAGAAAAGTAACCCAAAAATAAAGATAAGAAAATAAATGAAGTATGGGTGGGTTAATGCCAAATGATAAGGGTCTCATTTACATGGAAGCTTCAACATGTACGCGAGAAAATAATAGAAGCCATGGCATACCAGTGGTACAGAATTTGCAACAAAGGAGAGGGGAATGTGGGTAATGCAAGATAGTATAAGTTCATATCAATGCAAGAGAAGTACGAGTGTCATAAAAGATTAGCATTGATTTAAATAATGTTACCCAATCAGAATAAAACAAGTTACTAAGCACCCAAAATATTTCAAGAGAAGATGCAATAGTGAAATAAGAAAATTTAACACCAAAGGAAAAATAATAAATTTAAAAAAGAAAATAAAAATATGCACTAAATTAAAATGCAATGAATAAAATAAGCAAATAAATTAAGTAAAATAAAATAAAAGATAAGAAGAATGAGAAGGGAAAGAAGGGAAGAAGAAGTAAGTAAGAAAGGAGGGAGGAAAAATTAGGATTGGGGAAGAAGAGATAAGATTTTTGGCGCTGATTTGGATGAGCTGTGTGGCGCGAGCGACGCGGACGCGTGGGATACGCGTTTGCGCGAGCAGGCGCTTAAATGATTCGACGCGGTCACGTCGGTCACGCGGACGCGTGACATGATCTGTGCGAGTGGCGCGAGGGCAGCCTCGCGCTCGCACAACTCTCTGTTCGAAACTCTTTTGACCAAAATATTGGGTGACGCGGTCGCGTGGTTGACGCGATCGCGTGGATGGCCAAGATCGGAGGGCAACGCGGACGCGTGGGGCAAGCGGTCGCGTCGTAGGGCTTGTGCGTCTAGCACCATTCTAGTCCTACTCCAGCACAACTTTCGGCCATGCGCCCCTTTTACGTCGATCTGTTGGAGCACGCGTTCGCGTGGGCGATGCGGACGCGTGGGAGGCTATTTTCCAAATGACGCGGCCGCGTGGGTCATGCGGACACGTGGGCATGTTTGAGCCTAAAGCGTGCCTCCAGCCATGCTTTCGCGTGACTTTCTGTTTACTTTCTTTTCTTCACAACACACTGGTGACGCGGACGCGTCAGTGACGCTGCCGCGTCGCGTGCGTGATTTTTTTTTTTATAATGCAGTATTCAGAATGCAATGCTAGTATGAATGTTATGCAAAACTCCAGGTTCAATACAATAAAATAAAATAAAACTCAAAAACAAATAAAACTAAATAAAAATGAAAAAGGAACGATCATACCATGGTGGGTTGTCTCCCACTTAACACTTTTAGTTATTGTCCTTAAGTTGGACATTTGGAGAGTCCTTTGTTATGGTGGCTTGTGCTTGAACTCATCCAGGAATCTCCACCAATGTTTGTGATTCCAATGGCCTCCGGGGTCCCAAACTAGGCACGTAAAGCCCTTGAGCAGTTTTAAACAGGTTCTCAGGCTTCCAGTATGCTGAATGTCAGAACAGACTCCAGGATCCCAAACTTTACTTTTACAATTGTCTTTGTGTTGATCATCATGATTCCATCCGGGTAGCAAGCAATCTGAATTCTCACTAAAGCGGCCAAACAACTTCCTAGACCCATTCAATTGAGCTTTACACCAACCTTTGCGTTTAAACTTAAAGCTTCCAACCATAATGAACCTTGCAGGACAATTCTTACCACTGACCATCTTCCTCTTACTCTTAATGCCACAAAGAGCTCTAAGTTGACCATCCGTCTCCAGTAGCCCATATTCAAGTGGAATTAGAAAGCTGAGGGATATGAATTTTACCCACTTGAATGTTGTGAAGGATGATGGTAACTTAGGGGGAGGTATTTCTAATGAAATTGTAAGCTCCACTCCTTTGTGCTCTTCTATGACAACTTCCACCTCTTTGCAAGTTTCTTCAATATCAACATTTTCCTCTTGGTAGCTTTCTTCCAATTCAATCTTTTCTTCATTGCTCACCAAGGGCATGGGAGGCTGTGCTTCTTCTTCTTTAATCTCCATTTCTTGACCAACTTCTTCCAAGTCTTCAACTATGATATGCCTTGGAGGTTGTACACCCTCCTCAACATCAAATGCAACCGTCTTGGAAGGAGGTTCTATGTCTTGACTTTCCCATGGAGGTTCAGCATCTCCCAAGTCTTCAACCACTTCTTCTTCTTCAATAATTCTGGCTTCCTCCACTTGTTCCAGTACAAATTCATGCTCCTTGCTATCCATCGGAGTTTCTAATGTCTCCTTCATACTACGTTCTTCATTAGATTATCCACATGAAGCCATGGGGTTCCTTGAGTGTCCGAACGTCGGGAAGCTAATTGATTTATCGCTTGATTCAATTGGTGAAGGGTTGCATGAAATCTTTCCACTGTTTCCTTGAGACGATCCTTTGATTCTGGTTGTGCTCGACTATCATAAGTAGGATCATAGTGCTCTTGGATTGATGGATATGGAGATGGTGAATATTGAGGTGGTGGTTCTGGGCGTGGTTCATATGGTGGTTGGTGTGGTGAATAAGGATTAGGGTTATATGGTGGTGTTTGGTGGTAAGGGGCTTGTGAGTATGGTGGTTCAAAGTTGTGTTGAGGAGATGGTTCATTGGCATATGATGGAGCTTGCTGGTAACTACAAGGGGGTCCACCATATCTATTGTCTTGGCATGCATTGTAGGATGGTCGTTGTCCATGGTATCTTGCAAGGTGATGTTGCCGAAAGGGTTGATCAGATCCTCGTGGCTCCTTCCATCTCTGATTGTTTTGACCTTGATGCATGTTCCTGTTATAATTTCCATTCCTTGCAACAACATTGGAACCAAACTCAAAGCGAGAGGGGTGAGAACTCATAATAGTAAATAAAAATTAAAAAAGAAAATAAAAATAAATTTTAAATTAAAAGGTTATAGAAAATTAAATTTTGAATTTGAAAATTAAATTTTGAATTTTGAAAATTTAAATTTTGAAATTTTGAAATTTGGATTTTGAAGTTTGAAATTTGAAATTTGAAATTTGAATTTTGTAAAAGTCAACAATATAAGATAAAGATTTAAAAAATATTTAAATTTTGAAAAGGTTTGATTTTTTAAAATTTTAAATTTGAATTTTGGAATTTAAATATTGAAATTTGAAATTTGATTTTAAAATAAGATAAGATAAGATAAAAATTTTAAAATAAAAATCTGAAAAAAATTTTTTATGCAAATTTCGAAAATTCAATTAAAATAAAGAGAAAAGATATTTTTGAATTAAATGAGGAAAGAGAAAAACAATAAAATGACACTAAACTTAAAATTTTTAGATCAAAACGAAGAAAACATCTAAGAACAACTTGAAGATCAAGATGAACACCAAGAACAAATTTTTGAAAAAATTTTTAATAACTAAATAAAAACCAATAACCTCTTAATTTATGAAAAAGCAAAAATAAAAAAAACAAATAAACAAAGAAAAAGCAAATATTTACAATAACCAATAATAAGGCACACGTTTGTAATTTCCCGGCAATGGCGCCATTTTGAAAGAACTGAAGATTGATGGTTTAAAAGTTATAGTAAACTCTCATTGCAAGTATAGTTACTAAACCAAGCAATCAACCTTTCTTACAAACGTTTGGTTGTCACAAGTAACAAACCCCTTTAAAATTGATAACCGAGTATTTAAACCTCGGGTCGTCTTCTCATGGAATTGCAGGGAAGTATGTTCTTATTATTGGTTATGAGTCTTGTAAATTGGGGATTTTGAAAGTAAGGAAGCAGTATGTTGAATGATAAGAAGAATAAAATAAATAAATAACTATAAAATAGACTCTTGGCAAGGTATGAAAACTGGAAGTCCTATCTTGGTTATCCTTATCAATTGTAATGAGAATTGGATTTTTCTCCCACTTTGTTAACCTCTAACTATGAAGGTAAGTTAAGTGGATGAATTAATTTTTATTCCTAGGTCCTAGTCTTTCCTTGGGAAAAGTCAGAGTTATTGGAATTCGAATTAATTCTTGAAGAATTCCAATTTTCAATCAATAATGAGTTTGATAACTCAAGAGTCACCAATTATTTAACCAAAGCCAAAAGGAAAAATATCTAAATTAAATTAAAAGCATTCATATAAATAAAGCAAAGCAAAATTAAATCTGAAAATACCTCAAATTGCATTCACAAAAGAAATTAAATCTAACATGGATATTCATAAATTAAATTGGAAAAATAAATAAAAGAAACATTGAACCTGTGATCGCAAAAGATGAAATAATCATAAAGTGAAAAGAATCCTCATTCTAAATCCTAAGAGAGAGGAGAGAACCTCTCTCTCTCTAAAAACTACATCTAATCCTAAGATTATGAATTATGAAAGCTTGATTATGAATGGATGCATTTCCCCACTTTATAGCCTCTAATCTGTGTTTTCTGGGCCACAAACTGGGTCAGAAACAGCCCAGAATTCGCTGGCTGCGAATTCAAACACGCTGATTTTTTGTCACTACGACGCGGCCGCGTGGAGCATGCGTTCGTGTCGCCTAGCGTCAGGGCAACCATGGCATATTATATATTAAATCGAAGCCCCAGACGTTAGCTTTCCAACGCAACTGAAATCGCATCGTTTGGACCTCTGTAGCTTGAGTTATAGCCATTTTAATGCGAGAGGGTCAGGTTGACAGCTTTGCAGTTCCTTCAGCTTCTTGTATTCCTTCCACTTTTGCATGCTTTCTTTCCATCCTCTGAGCCATTCCTGCCCTGTAATCTCTGAAATCACTTAACACACATATCAAGGCATCTAATGGTGATAAGAGAGGATTA
Source organism: Arachis hypogaea (assembly GCF_003086295.3). Lineage (NCBI taxonomy): Eukaryota > Viridiplantae > Streptophyta > Magnoliopsida > Fabales > Fabaceae > Arachis > Arachis hypogaea. The sequence continues at coordinate 61,598,446 of NC_092049.1, read as the reverse complement.
ATATTAGCAAATATAAGGCCAAAGAAGCATGTTTTCAATCAGCACAAATTCTGGGAAGAAATTGTAAAACCATGCAAATAGTATGAATAAGTGGGTAAAGAGTTGATAAAAATCACTCAATTAAGCACAAGATAAATCGTAAAATAGTAGTTTATCAGAGTGTTACAACTTGCAACTGATTTGTGTAGCGCACACACTTGACATTAGGAATAAAAAGTAGTTTTTCTTTGAACTTCAGGTATTGATAGTGGCTACATATATGACTAAAAACTATATGAACAAAGTTGAATCTGAGTTATTTCATATCCGCACTATATGATGACTATTATCGATGAACACCTTATTCCATCTTGTTTTGGTGTTGAGCCTAGTGTCCTCTTTCATAAAATGTGAGGGGATTTTGTTCTCTTTTCAATCTCTCTGATGTTTTCTGGTTGAGGAATTTGAATTTCATTATTTTTTCTTTGTTATTTGCAGAAAGGGTGACTATATTGGTATTCGGCCGAATTAAAGTCTGGTGATGAGAGAAAGGTGATCAGTCCACGAAATCATATCAGGTTTCCTTTTATTCATCTGTGTGCTTTAGAGGTTCTTGATGTTTGTTCCCTGCCATGCCTTAGAGTGTAATTCATTCATTAAACAATTTACATTTATCAGTAGCAACAAAATAACAAGTGACTATTGCATGTGAGCAAGTGCTGGTTCTTCTTATATAACATGGTGCAAAGGGTCATAGAGCTGAGGAGATTTGTTTTTAAAATTTTTTGAAAGACCCTTAAAAATAAGATCATCCCTACTGATTGGAAACACACTTTTTAGATTAGTCTCTCCAATATGATATTGTTTTGAATGATCTCTTCTAGTTACGTTTGATTGAAAACATGCTGAAAACAGCATCAAATTCATGTCAGTCATGCCTTTGGATGGTAGCTCCATTTCCTTGCTGACATAAATCATAAAAAATTCAAGATAGATTATGTTATTTCTTTTTCTCTCATTCAACACAACTTAATTATGGATTTAAAGGTGCTTTCTTCTACTAGATTGTTTATCATTCTAATTCTCATATTGTTTATGTTGCTTAATTGGTGGGCCCAGCTTCAATTTCTCTTGAGGATCACTATGTGAATTTTCTTTTCTTTTTTTTTAAATATATTCTTATCAGTGAATGGGTGTAAAATCTATGTGCTTGTGGAAAGCTTCTTGTGAATTATTTTAGTGTTGTTCTTTCTTTTGAATCTCTTATCTCTATTAAATTATTGGTCTAGTTGAGCTTAAGATTAATATTCAGTAAAGAATTTTGATTGAGTTTAAACTTTACACTAAAACTGGTTGTCAAAAACCAGTTCCAGATGCGAAACTATTTGAAACTAGTTTTTTACTTATTATGATATGAAACCATTTATATTTTTTTGAAAACCGGTTCACATTTTTTGATTTGGTTTATTTTTTAAAACTGATTTGTAATTAGTTTGATAATCTTAAATCAGTTTGGTTTAATAACCTAAACTCAATTTCTGGATGTACATCCCTTATAATGGTGTACTGATTTCAGCTCTATCTTTTCTGATCACACCCCTTATAATGTTGGATTAGAAGAAGAATTGATGTAGTGAATAAGTTTCAAGACATTGTCGTAGGACACTTCAGTGGAAGGAATGAAGTGAGCGTCACTTGATAGATCATTCCCCATGTCATATACTAATCAATATATACAACAGTAAAATTGAAAACTATGTTTGTTTGCTTGAACTGAATCTTGTGTTTGCTTGGTTGCTACTGAGTCTTATTAGTATTGATTTAAGTTTATTTTTTTTATCACAGGCTTTTAATAGTTGTCTTTTCGCTGCTGTTGCCGCTGCCACCTCTCTTGGTTTGCTTTTGCTGTGGTACTATTGTTGCTGCTAGGGTACGGATTTATTTTCTGAGGTGCTAGTTGACTATATTTAGTTTAATTTTAAAAATTCCGACCGCTTCTGTAGAGGCAACTACGCTAATGTGATCGTGGTTATTTACATCCTAACCTCGTATAACTTATTATAGTTGTTATAACTTATTTGTTTTGTAATAGAACCTCTATCATTAGAGGTGATGTGATCGTGGTTCTCTATGTCCAAATCTCGTATAATTTGTTATTCATGTTATGTATACTACTTAATTTGTTATTCATGTTATGTGTATTACTTAAGTGCTTTCTCGAGGCAGTCACTTCAAGGCTTTCTTTAAGAATTGCTAAAACTCAATTTTCTTTGATATTTTTTGTTAGTTATTTTCAAAGTATTTTGGATGTTGGGAAAACATTGTCTCTTATTAGTTACATAGGAAGCTAGATTTGCAGTTAGTGAGACTAACCTTAATTAAGAACTTTAGAATAGGAACTTAGCTATTTATTTGAAATACATAGGTTTTCGATGGATGTCTCCAAGGATTGGATGTATATGCCCCATCATTTGAAAGAATATCAACTCGGTGTAGAAAGGTTTTTACATTTTGCTTTTTCATCAGCAGGAAATCCTCAAGGGGAAGAAATTCAATGCCCATGTAAAAAGTATTATAATAGACTTTGGTTAAAGAGAGATGACGTGTATAACCATTTAATATGCCATGGATTTGTAAAAGGTTATAGGCGGTGGTTTAATCATGGAGAATCACTTGTTGCTATGGATGTTGACAGTGATATAGACGGTGATTATAATTGTAATGATAACATTGATGAGCTGTTACGTGATAGATTCAGAGATACTACACAATTTGATGGACAAAATACAGGGCCCAACGAATGTGCAAAGGAATTTTATAAATTGGTGGACGAGGCAAGCCAAGAACTGTACCCCGGGTGTAAAGGATTCACAAGATTATCTTTTACTATCCGTCTTTACCTGTTAAAATGCTTGCATGGTTGGAGTAACCCGTCGTTCACTTCTCTCTTGGAATTATTAAAAGAAGGAATGCCATATTTGAATATCCCTACTTTATTTGATAAAACCAAGAATATGATAAAGAATCTGGGTCTTGACTACCAAAAGATCGATGCATGTCCTAATGACTGCATGTTGTATCGAAACGGGCATGAGAATAACATATCGTGCCATGTCTGTGGATCATCCCGTTATGTTGAGCATCCTGTTGTGGAAGAGGATGATGTAACCTCATCAAGAAAGTCTTGTAAAGTTGCTGCGAAAACTCTAAGGCATTTCCCTTTGATTCCCAGACTTCAAAGACTTTTCATGTGCACAACGACGGTTGAAGCTATGTCTTGGCATCATAATGAGTGTGTTAAAGATGTCTCATTAAGGCATCCTGCTGATGGTGAATCATGGAAAGCATTTGACCGTTGACATGAAGATTTTGCGAAGGAGCCTCGTAATGTGAGACTAGGCTTAGCCAGCGACGGGTTCAATCCGTTTTGAACTTTGAGCAGTACACATAATACATGGCATGTTGTTCTGATGGTGTACAATCTACCCCTTTGGATGAGCATGTAGCCTGATTATTTTATGCTCTCTTTACTCATTCCTGGACCGTAATCACTGGGAAATAACATTGATGTCTTGCTTCAACCGCTTATTGAAGAATTAAAAGAACTGCGGGAGTCAGGTGTAGAAACATATGACTCTTCAAAAAATAAAACATTCAATATGAGAGCATGTCTTTTATGGACAATTAATGACTTCCCGGCGTATGCTATGTTATCTGGCTGGAGTACAAAGGGAAAACTGGCTTGTCCGTGTTGTAATGATGAGACTTCTTCTATCTATTTGAAATATAGTCACAAGATTGTTTATATGGATCATGGAAGATTTTTACCCATGAATCACCCGTGGAGGCATAACAAAAGATCTTTCAATGGAAAAACTGAACTTAGGTCTCCACCCCAGTTGTTAGAGGGAACAACTGTATTTGACATATTACAAGAGATAGAGAACTCTTTCGGGAAGAAGCAAAAGAGATCAAAAAATGGGCTATCAAACTGGAAAAAGCGGTCAATATTTTTCGAATTACCATATTGGAAGTACAACATGTTTAGACATAACCTTGATGACATGCACATAGAGAAGAACATAGTTGATAGCATAATAAGAACTCATCTACCGGCACATTTTCTAAGTGTAGCCATATCTTTTCGTACTTATAAATAGCCACGCTTTTAGAGCATAGCCATATGTTTACCCTATTGGCACATTTAAAAAGTGTAGCCATATGGATAAACCCCATTTGTAGGGTTTATCTTGTGTTGAATTTAGAGTATTTTACCAACTTTTTCTCACATTTACTCAATGAAATAGCATGATTTTGTGATTATCCCCTAATTTGTGCTTAAGTGTGAAAACACGCTTTTAGACCCTTAAATTGATAATTTTAATCTCCCTTTGATTCCACTAGATTCCTTGATGTGTTTGTTAGTGATTTTAGATTGAAAAAAGGGCTAGGAATGGATCAAAGGAGTGAAGAGAAAGCATGCAAAGTGGAGAAATCATAAAAAGCCAAGGATTTGGGATGCGCCCATGGATGTGCATGCACACAAGACGCGTACGCACGGATCGATACTCCAGGGACGCATACGCATGCTGTACGCGTACGCGTCGATGCCCGCGCTGACTCCTTTAATGAAATCGCACCTGGCGATTTTAGAGGGGCTTCTGGCCTACTTTTGAAGCCAACCTTGAGCAGGAAAATGCTAAAGAGACCAAGGATTGAAGGAAAATCGACCATTCAATCATTCATTCAACCATTATTCACAAGTTAGGTTTAGATGTAGCTCTCTAAGTTTTAGGTTTTTAGCTTTAATTCTTCTCAATTTCAGATTTCTATCTTAGTTTAATTTAGTTTCTCTTCTACTTTTATTTGTCTTAGCATTCTAGTTTATTTATCTCCTTTGTTGGTTACTTTATCTTCCCCATTTAGTTTATGAATTCACATGTTAGATTTGATTTTCTATTCAATGCAATTTGAGGTATTTCATATTTATGATTGCTTTCTTCAATTTATGTTATTGATACTTTCAATTGGTTGTTTGAATTTTATTATCTCTTATTGCTTTTCTATGCTTTTGTTTTGCACCTTCCAAGTATTTGATAAAATGCTTGGAAGGATGTTAGAGTAGAATTTTATGTTCCTGGCTTGGGAAGGTAACTTAGGAACTCTTGAGTTACTAATGTCCAAGGAATTGATGATTGGGAGCCATTAACTCTAGTTCTCACTAATTGAATTAGTGGAGAGTTAGGACTCATGGGCTTAGATTGATATAGCTCATTTGACTTTTCTTTACTAGTTAGAGGATGAATTAATGGGATTGATCCTTGCCAATTCTCATGTTGTGGTTAGTAATAAGGATAGAGATCCTTAACCACCAAACCTTGCCAAGATCCTTTTTGTCATTTCAATCTCATTATCATTTACTTTTCTTATTTGTTATCCAAAACCCCAAAAATATACTTTTCCATAACCAATTATAAGCACACTTCCCTGCAATTCCTTGAGAGCGACCCGAGGTTTGAATACTTCGGTCATCAATTTTTTAGGAGTTTGTTACTTGTGACAACCAAACTTTTGTATGAAAGGATTATTGTTGTTTTAGAAACTATACTTGCAACGAGAGTTTATTGTAAAATTCTAGACCACACAAAAGTCCATTCATCACATATCTTCCCCTATCGGCACACTTTTAAAGAGTACCCAAAGCACATATTCTAGGACATTTTAAAAGCGTGGCGATATGTGCACTTTTCGATATGCTTAAAAAGCGTACCTATAGGTTAAGACCTATGGCCACGCTTTTAAGCATGGCAAGAAATGAAAGCGTGCCAATAGAAAAAGCGTGCCGATAGATCCACAAAAGTGTGGCGATAGATCAACCGGCACGCTGGCGGATGTGACCCTTTCAAAAGCGTGCCGATAGCTCAAAAAGTGTGGTGAAAAGTTATCGGCACGTTTTTTGCACTTTTCGGCACGCTTTTAAAGTGTGGCAGAAAGCTTATTTTCTTGTAGTGTGGGAATGCAGAGTTCAGAAGAACTCTTGGGTCTTATACAAACCCCACTGCTGACTTCTTTGGAAGAAGTATTAGCATATCTCACATCAGAGTAAGTAGCTTTGAGCTAAACCCTCAACTTATTACCATAGTGCAGCAAACCTGCCAGTTTTCTGGACTTCCACAGGAAGAACCTACAGAATTTTTAGCAGATTTCTTAAAGATTGCTGACACTGTACACCATGAGGGAGTAGACCAATATGTCTACATATTATTGCTTTTTCCTTTTGCTGTAAAGGACTAAGCAAAGAGGTGAGTGGATAACCAGCCTAGATCTAGCTTGAAAACTCGGACACAGTTAGGCTTAGTTTAGTAAAGTTTTTACTTTTGAAAAGTAGCTTATAAAAGTTAACTTTTAAAAGATTGCTTTTTAAGAGTTGTAGCATTTATGTTTGGTAAATCAAATCAAAAATAGCTTTTAATAAACACAAGTAACATCAATTATGTTTAGTAAAATAGCTTTTAAAATTTAAAAATACTATAATAGACATAAATGTAAGTATTAAATTTGAAAATTAGTTAACATATAAGGTTATATTATACTTTTAAATTTTAAAAAGCACAAGCCAACTTTGATAAGCTCTATCTTAGGTGCTTTCAAAAGTACCACGATCTTTTAAAAGCTGCAAGCACAAGCACATGATCTTTTTTATTTACCAAACACAAAATGAGGAGCTTGTGCTTTTAAAAAGCACAAGCACTTCTTCGAAAAGCTTTACCAAACCAAGCCTTAGTAGACAAGTTTTTAAATCAATATTTTCCTCCAAGAAAGATGACCCAACTGAGGCTGGACATTCAAGGCTTCAAACAATGAGATAATGAATCTCTTTATGATGCCTGGGAGAGGTATAGGAGGATGCTAAGAAAATGTCCCACTGAAATATTTTCAGAATGGGTACAATTAAACATCTTCTATTATAGACTTTTAGACATGGCTAGAATGTTTTTGGATCACTCTGCTGGTGGATCCATACACATGATAATGACCATTGAAAAAGCTCAAGAGCTTATTGAGACAGTTGCCACTAATCAACATCTGTACTCATCTGCTGAGACTTCTATAAAAGGAGAGGTTAAGGCAATATCTACTGAACCTAACCCTCCAGAGCAAGATAGCCTACTGACTCAGCAACTACACGCCCTTGCCCAGCAGATACTGGAATTGCAAGAGGCTTTGTGAGAAACTCAGGCTTCTAACAAAAATGTAGAAGCCCAATTGAGTCAGACAAGGCAGCAGTTATCTAAGCAGATAACAGATGAAGTCCAGGCTATCCAACTGAGAAGTGGGAAATCATTGAACACCCAACCTCAGTACAATAAGAAAGAAAAGCCCATAGTGGAGAACCAGGTCTCTGTGCAAGATGACTCTGGGCGTTCAAATGCCCAGGAAGGTATCACTCCTCGTGTTCAGGCAGAGACTGGGCATTCAAATGCCCAAGGAGGAAGCACTCTTGGCGTTGAACGCCAGAAAGGGGGCAGCAACAAGGGCGTTAAATTCCCAAGCACAGGAGGATAGCCATATACTGACAACAACCCTCCTAAGCAAGCTAGTAACCCCCCTTCTAACACAGATGGCATTCGGCCCTCATCAACTAAGATTGATGAGTACAAGGTTAAGATGCCATTTCCTCAGAAACTCTATCAAGAGGAAAAGGATAAATAGTTTGCCCACTTTGTGGAATATCTCAGAATATTAGAGATCAATATTCCTTTTGCAGAGGCTCTTGAACAGATACCTTCTTATGCAAAGTCCATGAAGGACATCTTAAGTCATAAGAAGGATTGGAGAGAGACAGAAACAGTCCTCCTCATTGAAGAGTGCAGTGTAATCATTCAAAACGGCTTACTAGAGAAACTTAAAGATACTGGAGGCTTTATGATACCATGCACTCTATGTGATGCTTGTACAAGGACAGCCCTATGTGACCTTGGAGCAAGCATCAACCTAATACCTGCTTTATTAATAGAGAAGCTTTGCTTGACTAAGGAAGTAAAACAAACCTGTATATGCCTTCAACTTGCTGATGGTTCCATTAAGATACCATCAGGAGTAACCGAAGACATGATTGTCAGGGTTGGGCCCTTTGCCTTTCCCACTGACTTTGTGGTATTGGACATGGAAGGGCATAAGAGTGCATCTCTTATCCTAGGAAGACCTTTCCTAGTTACAGGACGGACCCTCATTGATGTTGAAAAAGGGGAAGTAACCCTAAGAGTCATTGAGGAAAAGTTTGTACTGAATGCTGTCAAGGCTATGCAGCATCCAAACATTCTTGAGGAATGCATGAGCATTGACCTCATTGATTCCCTGGTGAAAGAGGTCAACATGGCTGAAAGCTTCAAGAAAGGGCTAAATGAGATCCTTGATGATACTCAGACTAATCCAGAGGAACCTCTGGAAACCTCTGAGGAGAAGGAGAAGCCTCCAAAGCTTGAGCTTAAGCCATTACCATCCTCTCTGAAATATGCATTTCTGGGAGATGGAGAAAACTATCCTGTGATCATAAGCTCTACCTTAGAGCCACATGAAGAAGAAGCACTAATCAAAGTGCTCAAAATACATAGGACCACTCTTGGGTGGACTATAAGTGACCTTAAGGGCATTAGCCCTGTCCGATGTATGCATAAAATCCTGCTGGAGGATAATGCCAAACCAATGGTACAACCACAGAGGCGATTGAATCCAGCCATAAAGGAAGTAGTGCAGAAGGAAGTCACTAAACTCTTTAAGGCCGGGATTATTTATCCTATTTCTGAAAGCCTATGGGTGAGCCCTGTCCAAGTTGTTCCCAAGAAGGGAGGCATGACAGTGGTTCATAATGAAAAGAATGAACCGATCCCTAAAAGGACAGTTACAGGGTGGCGTATGTGCATTGACTATAGAAGACTCAATGACGCCACCAGGAAAGATCACTTTCCGTTACCCTTCATTGTCCAAATGCTTGAGAGACTAGCAGGTCATGCTTTTTACTGCTTCTTGGATGGATATTCCAAGTACAATCAAATAGCAGTGGATCCACAGGATCAAGAGAAGACATCATTCACATGTCCACCTGGAGTGTTTGCCTATAGACGAATGCCATTTGGCCTATACAATGTGCCTACCACCTTTTAGAGATGTATCTTATCCAACTTCTCTGATATGGTAGAGAAGTTCCTTGAAGTATTCATAGATGACTTCTCTGTTTTTGGAGACTCATTTGACTCCTGCCTTGATCATCTGACCTGAGTTTTGAAAAGATGCTAAGAAACAAAACTAGTTCTAAACTGGGAGAAATGCCACTTCATGGTAACTGAAGGCATTGTTCTTAGACATCGGATCTCAAATAAGGGAATAAAAGTAGATCAAGCTACGGTGGAAGTGATAGAACGCTTGCCTCCACCTACTAATGTCAAGGCAATCAGAAGCTTCCTAGGACATGCGGGATTTTACAGGCGGTTCATAAAAGATTTTTCAAAAATTACAAAACCCCTGTGTAATCTTTTGGCTACTGATGTTCCATTCATCTTTAACCAAGAATGCTTGCATGCCTTTGAGACCCTGAAAGCCAAGCTTGTCACCGCTCCTATCATCTCTGCACCCAACTGGGACTTGCCATTTGAACTAATGTGTGATGCAAGTGATCATACAATTGGCGCAGTCCTGGGGTAGAGACATGAGAAGCTCCTGCATATCATTTATTATGCTAGTCGTGTACTAAATGATGCGCAGAAAAACTACACTACTACCGAAAAGGAGCTACTTGCAGTGGTTTATGCCATTGACAAGTTCAGATCCTACCTAGTAGGATCTAAGGTCATTATTTATACTGACCATGTTGCTCTAAAGTATCTACTCACTAAGCAGGATTCTAAACCCAGACTTATAAGATGGGTATTACTCCTGTAAGAGTTTGATATAGAAATTAGAGACAGAAAAGGGACAGAAAATCAGGTGGCTGATCACTTGTCCCGGATTGAGCCAGTAATTGGTACTTCTCCCTCCATTAACATATCTGAATCCTTTCCAGATGAGTAACTCTATGCCATTCGGACAGTACCTTGGTTTGCAAAGATTGCAAATTATAAGGCTATAAGTTTTATTCCCAAGGAGTTTACTAGGTAGCAAGCCCGGAGATTCATGCATGATGCAAAAAATTAGCTATGGGATGAGCCATATCTCTTCAAGAGATGCTCAGATGGAATAATCCAACGATGTGTGTCTGAAGAAGAGGCACAAAGAATTCTATGGCATTACCATGGTTCAGACTATGGAGGACACTTTGGAGGTGGGCGGACAGCTACCAAGGTTCTCCAAAGTGGCTTTTACTGGCCTACTCTCTTTAAGGATTCTAGAGAGTTCATCCGTAACTGTGATAGTTGTCAAATGGCTGGCAATCTCCCTCATGATCACAGCATGCCTCAGCAAAGAATCTTAGAGATTGAGCTGTTTGACGTATGAGGCATAGATTTCATGGAACTATTCTCGCCTTCATACTTAAACACATACATCATTGTGGTAGTAGATTATATGTCTAAATAAGTTGAAGCAATAGCAACACCCACTAATGACACCAGATTAGTAATGAAGTTCCTCCAAAAGAACATCTTCAGCAGATTTAGTGTCCCTAGGACATTAATTAGTGACAGAGGCACTCATTTCTGTAACAGACAGTTGGATTCTGCCTTAAGCAGTTATGGAGTTTGCCATAAAGTAGCAACACCGTACCATCTCCAAACAAATGGACAAGGTGAAGTCTCAAATAGGGAACTAAAGCAAATCCTAGAAAGGACAGTAAGCGCCTCTAGAAAGGATTGGGCCACAAAGCGTGATGATGCTCTGGGGGCATACAGTACAGCTTTCAAAACCCCCATTGGAACTTCACCATACCAATTGGTATACAGGAAGTCCTGTCATTTGCCAGTGGAACTAGAACATAAAGTCTATTGGGCTACTAGATTCCTTAACCTTGATGCTAAAGCAGCAGGGGAGAAATGACTGCTCCAACTTAATGAGTTGGATGAATTCCGCTTAGATGCATTTGAAAATGCAAAGATCTATAAGGAAAAGGAAAATAGGTGGCATGACAGGAAGATAGCTTCTAGAGTCTTTGAACCAGGATAAAAGATCCTGCTCTTTGATGACAAGTCATCTTAGCCTAGTTTCACTAGCCTTTTTCTTTTGTTTTCAATTGAATTATGCACTTTCTTGAGCCATAAGCAAGCTAATTGGGTAGATTTTCATGCTTCCTTTGATTTAATCAACCATAGATGAATTAATGCAATTTCATGAGGTTTTATGCTATAATTGTCACATATTATGAAAGAATGAATATCTCATGATTTTGAGCATAGCTTTGATGTGTTTGGTTTATTAATGATAGGTGAAGAAAGCTTGGAGAAAGGTTGAAGCAAGAAGGAATGGCTAGGAGGAAGAGAGGACAAAAAGTTTGAGCAAAAGTTTGCCTCAAACTTTAGCTCAAACTTTTGGAATAAGTAAAAATGAACCAGGGAGCAAAAAGCTGGACCAAAAGTTTGCCTCAAACTTTTGTGCAAACTTTTGGGCAAAAAGCTTGAGCAAAAGTTTGCCTCAAACTTTAGCTCAAACTTTTTGGCAAACGTTGGCATCAAAAATCAACACCCTGGAGAGCAAAAGTTTGCGCCAACGTTTGCCTCAAACTTTTTGGCAAACGTTGGCGCCATGAGTGTGCAAGGGGAGGCCAACGTTTGAGCAAAAGTTTGACCCCAAACTTTAGCTCAAACGTTGGTAGCAGCAAAATGGGGTGGCTGATATGAAAAGTTTGAGTAAAAGTTTGCCTCAAACTTTTACTCAAACTTTTTCTCAAGCTTTCATGATTCCAAACCCGGTTCACTTCGGTTCTTCTCCAAACTCCAAGAGCAATCAACCAAGGCCTCTATCAACCCAATTCCATCAAGAGCAAAGGCCCAATTGAAGGCTTGAAGACCATTTGAAGAAAGTGTATAAATAGCATAGGATTTAAGTTTTTAGGGGGCTTTCTTTTTGGTTTTGATTAGTACACTTAGTAGAGAGCTCACTTGACATTTCTTAGCATTGTTGTTTTAATTCAAGAGAATTTGGAAGGAGAATTGATCTCTCCTCTTCCTTGTTCTTGCCTAGCACTCTTTACTTTCCTTGTCTTGGATCTTGGGGTGGAGAATTGATGCGCATAAACTTGTTATGCTACGATTTAGGAAATTGCACGATCGGCAAAATTCCTTCCGGCAAGTGCACCGGTTATCGTCAAGTAAAAACTCACAATAGAGTGAGGTCGAATCCCACAAGGATTGGTTGAGTGAGCAATTCGGATTAGAAGTATGTTCTAGTTGAGCGGAATCAAGATTTAGATGAGAATTGCGGAATGTAAAATTGCATGAATTAAAGAGCGAGAAGCTAAATTGCTGAAATTAAAAGGGATGGGGGTGATTGCATGAATTTAATTGCAGAATGTAAAGAGAAAGTGGTAAATCAGAAATGGGGAATTCATTGGGTTATAGGAGATATTGAGATCTCCGAATCAAAACATGTTTATCTCTTCCTCAACCAATGCGTTCATTGAATTTTGCTTGGCAATCTTATATGATTGGATCCCAATCCCTTGGCTCACCAATTCTCTCTAAAAACGAACAAATTCCCAATCCCTTGGTTTAAATGTTCATAAGAAGAGATGATGCTCGATCACTGATTATACCACACAGTTTCATGAACCACAATTTGGTAGGATTACATGTCACAATATCCATCCAAACCCCAATCCAATTCACTGTGAGAAAGCTTCTCTAGCATGAATCCTCCATTCCTTTCCCAAGGTTCCGAAGGATTCCAATTATGGGTAGTTTCTTTCCCAAGACAACTACCCAATGGAATTAGATCGAGAAGCTTTCTAACAAAATTCAAGAGAAAAGATTGAAGAAGAAGATAAAGTAGCCTAAAACACCAAACTTAATACTTGCTTGTCCCTAAGCAAGTCCTGAGTTATTTGAGAAGAAAGTATGAAACAGAAAGCAATTACATTGGCTATATTAGCAAGCATTTGAAGTTCATCAGAAGGGTTTTATGCAGAAAGTTGCAGCATCACTTTTCCATACTTATCAAGTAAGATCATCACTTTTTCATTGCATCCATCAAACACTGCTATGGCCTCTTGTTATTCTTATGTCCTTGGCACTTTTCTCTTCTTTGTTTTTCTTTTCTTTTTCTTAGAGCTCCTTTGCTCCTTGTTTGCTTGGTGTCATGTGTTGCACAAGCCTTTGGCATTTTCTTTTTCTTATCAGTGCACTACACATATCCACTTCAGGCATTTTAGTTCACATTTCTTCTTGAGACATTGGTGCCCAGCACCTCTTTGTGTGACTAAATGTTTTGTATTTAGGTTGCTCTTGATAATGGACTTTTGGTTGATAATCCCAGGTTAGTTAACCCAAGTTACCAAGTGTTGAAACACTCCTCAGAACCTATTCATCCAAGCATATCCTTAATACATGAACACCACAGGCATTTGTCTCAGAAGTTCAAACCATTGGTGCCTAGCTTATTTTCTCAAATTTTTTCTTTTTGGTTGCCCTTTTTCAGTGGCTTTTTCTTCTTCTTTTTCTTTCTTTTTCATGGCCAAAGACATTTATTCATCAAGATCCATAGACAGTTTTCAATTTCCACATAAAAAATGATAATTCTACACTTTATTTCCAGTGATCTGACTGAACAATCAAGCATGCATACCACCACTTAATTCTACTTGATTTGTCACTAATTTAGCCAAGTTACTTTTGTTCAAACTTTTCTTTTATTTTTGGAAACAGAACAAGCATGGCAAGCACTTGTTTAAGAAGGTGAAGTTATATCCAAACATCTAGGCATTCACTTTATTCAAAGCAATAACAGACACTCATATACTAAAAACTTCACATTCCAGAAAGATTCAACATTTACAGTTTAAACCAGAACAAGCATGCTTTTGTTTGCCCTTTTTAAAGAATTATCAAGGAACAATACCACCTTGTGAAATTCCTTGTTTTCTCTTTGTTGCCAGGAAACACTTTGATTTCTCCTTCTTCTCCTAATTGTTGCTTCATGTTTTAAGATCCTTGTTTCCTTTCCTGCAAAGAGTGATGAAGTTGCTTGCTTCTCAAGCACTTGATTGGTTAGCTCAACTATGTGTGGGTAAGTATCTGAGTCTTAAGTTGGTGTGTGAACACCAAACTTAGTCTCCCACTTACTTCTCTGTTCTTTGAATCCTTGAGTTCTCTTTGGAATGAAGTTTCTGCTAAGGGTTTTAAGCATTTCTGTGACTGCTTAGAATGGTTGTTCCTTTCATATAATTCAAAGGTTGTTGTGTTCAGTTGATCTTTGGTTGGAGTTTTGGTATGTGGACTTGTTATGTTGGTTTTGCTGGTTTCCCCACCCAAAGTTTGGGTGATTTTTCCAGCCTGGGTTGTAAGTGTTGGAATGTGGATCATATGGTTGCCTTTGTTGATTTCCTACATAATTAGCCTCTTCCCAATCACCTCCTTCAGTACTTTCTTCCTCTTGATCTTGTGTGTGTATTGCAGCCACTTGTTTTGTTTCTAATTTCCTGGTGAGCTCTGCTAGTTGCTTGGCAAACACCTTGTTCTGGGCTAGAATTGTATCAACATGGTTCAGCTCCATGACTCCCTTAGTGTTGTGTCTCTCTGATGCATAGTAGTACTCATTCTCAGCCACTGTCTCAATCACTTCAATGGCTTCTTCCACAGTCTTTTTCCTGTTCAATGAACCTCCTGATGAATGGTCTACAGCCTTCCTTGATTCATAAGACAGTCCATCATAGAAAATATGCAATTGCACCCAGTCATGGAACATGTCTGGTGGGCATTTCCTTGTCAAATCCTTGAATCTCTCCCATGCCTCGTAGAGAGTTTCACCATCTTGTTGTCTAAACGTCTGAACCTCAGATCGAAGCCTATTGACCTTTTGTGGGGGGTAGAAACGTGCCAGAAACTTGCTTTCCACCTCATCCCAGGTTGTTAGGCTCCCCCTTGGGAATGATTCCAGCCACTTAGCTGCCTTGTCCCTAAGTGAAAATGGGAACAAAAGTAGTTTATATGCATCTTCCTGGACTCCATTGGACTTCACAGTGTCACAAATTCTCAGGAATTTTGTGAGATGTTGGTTTGGGTCTTCATTAGCACTTCCACCAAATGAACAATGATTCTCCACAAGTGATATTAGCTGTGGTTTGAGCTCAAAATTGTTGGCCTGAATGGGTGGTTTCTGGATGCTGCTACCACAATTCCCAGAGGTTGGGTTTATGTATGAACTAAGAACCCTCCTCTCAGGAATGGCATTGTTTCCATCAGCTCTCTCATGGTTGTGAACTTCTCTATCCATGTTGAGATCTAAAGCTTCCTCAAAATTGTCCTCAGATTCTCCTTCAGATTCCTCTTCTCCCAGTACTCTCTTCCCTCTTGCTTCCCTTCTCAGTCTATGAAGGGTCCTCTCTGGTTCGGTATATGGAGGAGTTGATGTCTCTCCTCTCCTACCTGTCATACAAGAACACAGCACAGGCAACAAACAAGTGAAATACTCTTGGTTAATGGAAGAGTATGGTTAGAGCAGTTGAGGAATTAATTCAAACAGTTAGTGAGTCAGTGAGTTAGTTGCTTGAATTTAAAGGCATAAAGAAAGAAAGCATGTAACAGAGTGCAGAAATTAAAATTCAACAAGTAACTTGTACTGAATTAATCAAAACAAAAAAAATGCTCAATCTAGTTAACTTCCAATTTGAGAATTGTCAATCGAAAACCAATCCCCGGCAACGGCGCCATAAACTTGATGCGCATAAACTTGTTATGCTACGATTTAGGAAATTGCACGATCGGCAAAATTCCTTCCGGCAAGTGCACCGGTTATCGTCAAGTAAAAACTCACAATAGAGTGAGGTCGAATCCCACAAGGATTGGTTGAGTGAGCAATTCGGATTAGAAGTATGTTCTAGTTGAGCGGAATCAAGATTTAGATGAGAATTGCGGAATGTAAAATTGCATGAATTAAAGAGCGAGAAGCTAAATTGCTGAAATTAAAAGGGATGGGGGTGATTGCATGAATTTAATTGCAGAATGTAAAGAGAAAGTGGTAAATCAGAAATGGGGAATTCATTGGGTTATAGGAGATATTGAGATCTCCGAATCAAAACATGTTTATCTCTTCTTCAACCAATGCGTTCATTGAATTTTGCTTCGCAATCTTATATGATTGGATCCCAATCCCTTGGCTCACCAATTCTCTCTAAAAACGAACAAATTCCCAATCCCTTGGTTTAAATGTTCATAAGAAGAGATGATGCTCGATCACTGATTATACCACACAGTTTCATGAACCACAATTTGGTAGGATTACATGTCACAATATCCATCCAAACCCCAATCCAATTCACTGTGAGAAAGCTTCTCTAGCATGAATCCTCCATTCCTTTCCCAAGGTTCCGAAGGATTCCAATTATGGGTAGTTTCTTTCCCAAGACAACTACCCAATGGAATTAGATCGAGAAGCTTTCTAACAAAATTCAAGAGAAAAGATTGAAGAAGAAGATAAACTATTATTGATTCATTGAATTACAATAGAGCTCCCTAACCCAATGAAAGGGGGTTTAGTGAGTCATAGCTCTGAATTCAATTACAAAGATATGAAAACTAGCCAAATGAAAGTAAAAATCTTTCCTAACTTAAATTCTATCCTATTTATACACTTTCTATATTGAGCTTCTGTTGTGTTTCTTAGGCTTTGAGGCCTCTCCCTGCTTTCCTTTTGCCTTGGGTTTATGATCCATAATCTTGATGAGGCTGTTGATCCAAAATCTGTAACATTCATTGAGCCAACTTAGTGATAATCAAATAATGACACATGACTCAATAAATTGAAATTTCAGACTCATCAATCCTTCAGGCCCAATCCCATAAACCATGATATTCAATTGGGTTTCATACCAGAGTAAGTTTAAGTTAATGTTTGTGCTCAAATACTAACTTAAACCGCAATATTGTTGGCCCAGAAACCTTTTCCAAGAGTGGCGTTTAAGTTGCAGTTTAAGCTTAAACTGTAGCTTAAACGCCAGACACTTCCAGTGATGCCTTTTGTGGAAGCACGTTTAAGCTTCAGTTTAAGGTTAAACTGAAGCTTAAACGTGGAGATAGAAAAAGGCAGCCCTGGAGGTCGAACACGTTTAAGCTCCAGTTTAAGGTTAAACTGGAGCTTAAACGTGGAAATGGAAGAAGGCATCCTGGAGGTCGAACACGTTTAAGCTCCAGTTTAAGGTTAAACTGGAGCTTAAACGTGGAAGCTGAGAAAGGTAGCCCTGGAGGTGTCGAACACGTTTAAGCTCCAGTTTAAGGTTAAACTGGAGCTTAAACGTGGAAATGGAGAAAGCAACCCTGGAGGAGAAAACTTGGTCGAACACGTTTAAGCTCCAGTTTGAGGTCAAACTGGAGCTTAAACGTGGAAATGGCTCCCTGGTGGACTTCCCATTTCTGGCGTTTAACTTCCAGTTTAAGGTTAAACTGGAGGTTAAACGTGGAAATGCTTCCTGATTGGCATTCTCATTCTGGCGTTTAACCTCCAGTTTAAGGTTAAACTGGAGGTTAAACGTGGAATGCTTCTTTGGTGAGACTTTCATTCTGGCGTTTAACCTCCAGTTTAAGGTTAAACTGGAGGTTAAACTTCAGTTTCAGCATTTCTTAGCCTTCATGATTCTGGCGTTTAAGCTCCAGTTTAGGCTTAAACTGGAACTTAAACTCCACATGTGATATTCAAGCTTCCTTTATTGACTTTGTTGCTTCCTTGCCTAGCCTCTTCTTCCCTGAAATCATCCAAACAATTGCATCAAAGTCTTGCAAAATTTCATGAGAAATCTTCCATTCATAGCATTCAAGTAATATAACTAAAAACTCATGGAATTTGCATCAAAATCATACTGTTTGGATGGTTCATTGCTTTGTTCTTCTTTTAACCATTCTTGGTTACTTTAAGCTCAAGAAAATGCATAAAACATCTAAAACTATCAAAAAAATGCTAGTGAAACTAGCCTAAGATGCCTTGGCATCAAGAATTGAAGGAAATCTGTTTCAATCTCATCCTGAGATCTCTTTGTTTCATTTTACTGCATAATTAAATTTTCATTTTGGTTAATTGCTTCTGTCTTCTACTTTCTCTGCAATTTACAATTTACAATTCCTTTGCAATTGTTCTTGTTGGATCTAGGAAGGCATTGAGATCTAGAATTGGTTATCTAGTCTCTTGAGTCCTGAGATCTAAATTCTCATTTTACTTTCTCTGTTTAACGCTTTTCATGCTCATTTACAATTCTGTTTTTAGATCCGGTTCAATCCAAGTTATCTTCTATTCCTCTGCTTGTTGAATTTTACTTTCCCTTGTTTAATTTCTGCAAATCCAATTCCCAATTCCCTTTACAATTCAAGCCATTTACATTTCTTGCACTTTAAGATTCTGAAATTTACATTTCTTGCGTTCTAAGTTTCTGCCATTTAATTTCTTGTTCTTTAAGATTCAGCACTTTAAATTTCAGTTCTCTTTAATTTCATGCAATTTACCCATTCCCTTTACTTCCCATGCAATTTAATTTCTGCAAATCACAATTCACTCAACCAAATCTTGATTCACTTGACTAAATCAACCACTAAACTAAAATTGCTCAATCCTTCAATCCCTGTGGGATCGACCTCACTCCCGTGAGTTATTATTACTTGATGCGACCCGGTGCACTTGCCGGTGAGTTTTGTGTCGGATCGTTTTCTGCACATCAAGTTTTTGGTGCCGTTGCCAGGGATTGATTAGATTGACAATGATTAAGTGAAGTGTAGATATAGATCAAGCACTTTTTCTTTTCTGTCCTTTAACTTTCAATTAACCCACTAACTGTTTGAATTTTTGCTTAAGCTAACTAAAACTTCATTTTAGCAGTAGATTGAAGTATCACTGGTTTGTGTGTTTCTTATGTTCTGCTTGTATGTCAGGTACAAGAAGAACCACACCAACCTTTCATGAACAAGACGAAAGAACTCTCAGGAGGTTAAGAAGAGCTGAAAGAGGGAAAAATATTGTTGGAGAAGAGGAATCAGAAGAAGAATTCCAAGATATGGAGGAACATTCAACCAATCCACCTGGTGGAGCAGACAATAACAACAACAACCCACCCCAGAGGAGAGTTTTGGCCTCCTACACCTTTGCAAATGCTAGACATTATGGAAGCAGCATTCTCACCCCTAATGTCAATGCAAATAACTTTGAATTGAAGCCACAACTCATTACATTGGTCCAAAACAACTGCTCGTTTGGGGGAGGACCATTGGAGGATCCAAATCAACATCTATCTACCTTCTTAAGGATTTGTGACACTATCAAGTCCAATGGCGTGAATCCTGAGACTTACAAGCTTCTGCTGTTCCCGTTCTCATTAAGGGACAAGGCCGCACAATGGCTTGAAACTTTTCCTCAAGGAAGCATCACTAGCTGGGATGATTTGGTGACTAAATTTCTAGCCAAATTCTATCCACCTCAAAGAGTCATCAGGCTGAAAACTGAGGTGCAAACATTCACACAATTGGATGCTGAAAATCTGTATGCATGGGAGGGATACAAGGCTCTGCTGAGGAAATGTCCACCAGAAATGTTCACTGAGTGGGACAAGCTACAGAACTTCTATGAAGGACTCACTCTAAAGGCTCAAGAATCACTTGACCACTCAGCTGGAGGATCATTGCAACTGATGAAAACAGCAGAAGAAGCTCAAAATCTTATTGACATGGTGGCCAACAATCAATATTTCTTTGCTCACCAAAGAAATCGCCAACCATCACAAAGGAGAGGAGTAATGGAGCTAGAAGGAGTGGACTCAATATTGGCTCAAAACAAGATGATGCAGCAGCAAATTCAACAACAATTTGAGCAAATGGCCAAGAGGATTGATAGCCTCCAAGTTGCAGCAGTTAACACAAGCCAACCATCTTCCACATGGGGGCAAAATAAAGAAACTCAAGAAGAACAACAACAAGAGCAAGTACAGTATATGCACAACCAAGGACCAAATGAAGTGTATGGTGATACATACAATCCATCCTGGAAGAACCACCCAAACCTCAGATGGGGAGATAATCACACCCAAAACCAACAACCATGGCAGAGGAACTCAAACCAAAACAACCCAAGAAGCAACCAAAACCACAACTAGCAGCAAACTAACCAGAACCCCTACAGAAAACCTCAAAATAACTACCCCAACTCCAACCAGTACCAATCCAATAACCAACCCACTAACCAAAATGCCTACCATCCACCACCCACATCTCACAACCCACCTCAAGTATCACCTGAATCTCAAAGAGTCACTAACTTGGAGACCATGATGGATAAAATGTTGAAACACCAGGAAATAACAACCAAGAACCATGAAGCCTCCATAAAGAGCCTAGAGAGGCAAATTAGGCAAATCTCCAAACAGATTTCTGTTGAGAGACCTTCAAGTTCACTGCCGAGTGACACAATCCCAAATCCTAAGGAAGAATGCAAGGCAATACAATTAAGGAGTGGGAGAACATTGAAGAGCAGCAAGAGACCACTAGAAGGGGAACAGTCAACACACACAGAAGAAGCCAATGATGATGATGCAATGGCAAGCAAGCAAGCTTCAAAACAAATTCAAGAAAAGGAGAAACAATAAAAAATCCCAAAAAAGGGGAATGAAGCAATTGAAGAGCCAACAAAGAATCAAAAGCAACAAGCAGAGAAGGCCTTTGTACCTCCACTACCATATCCCCAGAGGTTCAACAAAGAGGCTAAGGACCAACATTTTCATAAGTTCCTTGAGACTCTCAAGAAGCTGGAGATCAATATTCCCTTGGCTGAAGCACTTGAGCAAATGCCTCTGTATGCCAAGTTTTTGAAGGAGCTTATCAATAAGAAAAGAAGTTGGGATAAGAAAGAAACCATACTGCTTACTGAGGAATGCAGAGCCTTGATTCAAAAAGGGCTTCCTCCTAAGCTTGAGGACCCAGGGAGCTTTTTGCTACCTTGCACCATTGGGGAATTAACCATCACTAAAGCAATGTGCGATCTAGGAGCAAGTATCAACTTAATACCATCCTCCTTGGTAAAAAAGTTGCATATAGAGGAAGTTAAACCGGTACGGATATCTCTAGAGCTAGTAGATAAGTCAACGGTATACCCCAGGGGTATGATTAAAAACCTTCTCGTTAAGGTGGACAATTTCATATACCCTGCAGATTTTGTGGTTCTAGATTCAGATGGGGATGATGGCGACTCTATTATACTGGGAAAGCCATTCTTGGCCACTGCTAGAGTTATCATAGACATAGAGCAAGGAGAACTAACTCTCCGGATGCATGATAAGAGTGTCACTTTGAAGGTATTACCAGAAGCCCAGTTTAGTAATGAGAGGAGGGACTACATGGAAATTGACAAGGTGATTCACAACAACATCCCAAGGCAGAAGATTGTGCAGAAGGATGAAAAAGTCCAAGGGGATATTGGAGTATTAGCCACTGAAGAGAGAGATCCCCAAGGTAAGCCTACAGCCAGAAAAGAAAGATCAACAAAAAAAGGGATGAAACGCAGAAACAAAACAAAAAGGGGTTGGAAGAACAGGAAGATTCCAACAGAGGGGCTTTCCAAAGGTGACAAAGTGCAATTGATATATCAACAACTGGGAGCAAGCCAACAGATTGATGACTATTACACTGTCAGCAACATACTCTCGTTGGAACATGCTGAAATTGAACACCAGAGAACAAAGAGGAGGATCACAGTTAGGGGAGACAAGTTGAGACACTACAATCCTCAACCACCATAAAAGAAAGCTCCAATGTCAAGCTAGTGACAATAAAAGAGCGCTTGTTGGGAGGCAACCCAACCTGAGGTAGTTTTCTTTTCATAGCTTTTTCAATAAAAATGTTGAATAATTGATATGTATTGCAAGGAGCTAAGTTTGGTGTTGCACACCAAAAATAACTTAAGGGAGAATGGAGAATTCTAAGTTTGGTGTTCCACCAAAACCTCATTCAAAAGCACATTCTAACTTCCTGCACATTGCTAGTTCCAAGCAATCAAACAGATTATTCAACCACTGCTTTTTAGTCTTTACTTCATAATCTTTAGCAAGGACACAAGATTTTGCCTAGAGTTAACCTGCTGTATCCAGAAAAGTGGCAAGAAATTAAGTTTGGTGTTCCCACACCAAATTAAATCCACAAGCCACACTCAATTCATGCATACTAACTGGTCATCTAAGGGCTTGAGAAGCAAGCATTGAGAATTGTGCAGGGAATTCACCACCATTTGAAGACACTATGCATCATAACTCAAAAGGGAACAACAGAAGGAAGGACAAAGGAACTGCAAACCAATAGGTTGTATTTACACTTAACTCTTGCTGTTGAAAGATGTTTTGACTTGTGTTTTGTGTTCATCTAATACAAGTAGAATCACTCTTAAAATAAGTAAGCTAGTCTATGTATGTGCTTGTGTGTTTACTTTCACTGAACAAAAAGTATGTTTTGTCCCCTGCATCTTTAATTCAATAAAAGAAATGTTTGAATATGAAGTGAGACAGTTCTCTGTTAGATAGAAGTATAATAAAAGTAAGTGGTGGTGTGTGTGTGTGATTGTATAATAGCTCACTTTTAGTGAATAAAAGAACTAGGATGTCTCCCTCTAAGTAGAAAGTGGCTTACTGTCTATGAATCTCAATCAAATAAAAATCCTTGGTTAGAAAGAAAAACAAAAAGAAAGAAAAAAAAAGGGGAGAAAAAGAAATAGCCAAAGAGTGGCAGAACAAAAGAAAACAAAAAGAAACAAAGCTGGACACCAATAGCTTGAACCTTAGAATATATGCCTGTGGTGTCTTTGTACTAGGATCTGCTTGGATTATTAAGCTCTTTGGAGTGCATCAACACTCGGTGACTTGGGTTAACTAACCCGGGATCATCAGCTGAAAGTCCACTATCAAGAGCAACCTAACTACAAGGCATTTAGTAGCCCAAAGAGGTGCTGGGCATCAATGTTTTAAGAAGGAATGTGAGCCAAGTGTCTATAGTGAATAATGTGTCAAGTATAAAGAAAAGAAAATGAACTAACATGACACTCAAATAAAGCTTATGAACAAAATAATAGCCAAGGATAAAGGAATAAATAGAGGTCATAGCAGTATGTTACTTGAAGCTTGAAGGAGACTTCTAGGCTTAAGAGTCAATAAAAAGTGAGTGCTTACATATCCACATAAAACCCCATGAACTACCAATAACACTCTACTAGCATGAACATCCTCTTCCATTTCATTCTTTCTTCTCAATAAATCTTTTCTTGCTTGGGGACAAGCAAGCTTTAAGTTTGGTGTTGTGATGACAAGTCGTCTTAGCCTAGTTTCACTAGCCTTTTTCTTTTGTTTTCAATTGAATTATGCACTTTCTTGAGCCATAAGCAAGCTAATTGGGTAGATTTTCATGCTTCCTTTGATTTAATCAACCATAGATGAATTAATGCAATTTCATGAGGTTTTATGCTATAATTGTCACATATTATGAAAGAATGAATATCTCATGATTTTGAGCATAGCTTTGATGTGTTTGGTTTATTAATGATAGGTGAAGAAAGCTTGGAGAAAGGTTGATGCATGAAGGAATGGCTAGGAGGAAGAGAGGACAAAAAGTTTGAGCAAAAGTTTGCCTCAAACTTTAGCTCAAACTTTTGGAATAAGTAAAAATGAACCAGGGAGCAAAAACCTGGACCAAAAGTTTGCCTCAAACTTTTGTGCAAACTTTTGGGCAAAAAGCTTGAGCAAAAGTTTGCCTCAAACTTTAGCTCAAACTTTTGGGAGAAAAGCTTGAGCCAACGTTTGCCTCAAACCTTTTAAAAAACGTTGGCATCAAAAATCAACACCCTGGAGAGCAAAAGTTTGCGCCAACGTTTGCCTCAAACTTTTTGGCAAACGTTGGTGCCATGAACAACACACCTTGGAGAGCAAAAGTTTGCGCCAACGTTTGCCTCAAACTTTTTGGCAAACGTTGGCGCCATGAGTGTGCAAGAGGAGGCCAACGTTTGAGCAAAAGTTTGACCTCAAACTTTAGCTCAAACGTTGGTAGCAGCAAAATGGGGTGGCTGATATGAAAAGTTTGAGTAAAAGTTTGCCTCAAACTTTTACTCAATCTTTCATGATTCCAAACCCGGTTCACTTCGGTTCTTCTCCAAACTCCAAGAGCAATCAACCAAGGCCTCTATCAACCCAATTCCATCAAGAGCAAAGGCCCAATTGAAGGCTTGAAGACCATTTGAAGAAAGTGTATAAATAGCATAGGATTTAAGTTTTTAGGGGCTTTCTTTTCGGTTTTGATTAGTACACTTAGTAGAGAGCTCACTTGACATTTCTTAGCATTGTTGTTTTAATTCAAGAGAATTTGGAAGGAGAATTAATCTCTCTTCTTCCTTGTTCTTGCCCAGCACTCTTTACTTTCCTTGTCTTGGATCTTGGGGTGGAGAATTGAAGGAAATCTGTTTCAATCTCATCCTGAGATCTCTCTGTTTCATTTTACTGCATAATTAAATTTCCATTTTGGTTAATTGCTTCTGTCTTCTACTTTCTCTGCAATTTACAATTTACAATTCCTTTGCAATTGTTCTTGTGGATCTAGGAAGGCATTGAGATCTAGACTTGGTTATCTAGTCTCTTGAGTCCTGAGATCTAAATTCTCATTTTACCTTCTCTGTTTAACGCTTTTCATGCTCATTTACAATTCTGGTTTTAGATCCGGTTCAATCCAAGTTATCTTCTATTCCTCTGCTTGTTGAATTTTACTTTCCCTTGTTTAATTTCTGCAAATCCAATTCCCAATTCCCTTTACAATTCAAGCCATTTACATTTCTTGCACTTTAAGATTCGGAAATTTACATTTCTTGCGTTCTAAGTTTCTGCCATTTAATTTCTTGTTCTTTAAGATTCAGCACTTTAAATTTCAGTTCTCTTTAATTTCATGCAATTTACCCATTCCCTTTACTTCCCATGCAATTTAATTTCTGCAAATCACAATTCACTCAACCAAATCTTGATTCGCTTGACTAAATCAACCACTAAACTAAAATTGCTCAATCCTTCAATCCCTGTGGGATCGACCTCACTCCCGTGAGTTATTATTACTTGATGCGACCCGGTGCACTTGCCGGTGAGTTTTGTGTCGGATCGTTTTCCGCACATCACTCTTCAACTCAAGACTCAAATTTTTCCTTAGGAAACTCAAATCTCGTTGGAAAGGACCCTATGTGATTACGAGTGTATCACCTTATGGTCACATAGAACTCCAAGGTAAGGACCCTAACACAAGGTTCATTGTCAATGGACAGAGGGTCAAACATTACCTTGGAGGAGACATAGAGCCAAGAGGCTCAACACTATTACTAAGTTAAGTGCAGTGAAGTCCAGCTAAAGACATTAAAGAAGCGCTTGTTGGGAGGCAACCCAATGATCCCTTATATGTTATTAATTCTCTAATTACTTCTAGTTTAATTAGTTTTCTTTTTAATTAGTTTTCTTTTTAATTAGTTTTTGATTATATTTTAAGTTAATTTTAATGTTAGTGATCATGAACAGTGCTTAAACAGAGACAGAATAATGCAGAACAGCAAACAGAATACCCTGGAGTAAGGATCTCTCTGACGTTAAACTCCAGAAAGGGTAGGCAAATGGGCGTTCAAACGCCCATGGGGCAATAATCCTAGTGTTAAATGCTAGCCAGGAGGCTCTGGTTGGGCGTTTAATACCCTGAAGGGAGCACAAGCCTGGTGTTAAACGCCAGCCAAGAGACCTTGGCTGGGCGTTTAATGCCCAAGAGGGAGGAACACTTTGGCGTTAAATGCCAAATTGCTAGCAATCTGGGCGTTTAAACGCTAGGATGGCAACATAGAGGTACTGTCAAAATTCTTATCTTTTCTTCATTCAATCTATCTTTTTCTAATTCAATTTCAAAAATTCTTTAATTTTTAAGTCAAATCTTGTTCAAATATTTCAATTTCAATTTAACTTCAATTTTTAAACATTTTTTTTCAAATTTTTTTCAAAGGTTTCATATCTCTTTCAACTTGTCTTCATATTCTTTCAAAGTCCTTTCTTATCTTTAAAATCTTTGTTCATATCTTTTATTAAACATTCAAATTTTTTTCATATTTCTTATCTTATCTTTAAAATTTTTTTATATCTTTTCGTCTCTTTCAAGCTTAACAACTTATCTTTTTCTATCTTTTTCAAAAAATCCTTATCTTTCTTTAATAATTGTTTTCAAAAAAATCCCTTCCCCCCTCCCTATATATATGTGACTGTGCCCCTCTCCTTCATTCACCACCTCTCATTCGAATTCTCTTCTCCTTTTCTTGCTCTATTTCTCTTTTCTACTTCTTGCTTTCTTAACTTTTGCTCGAAGACGAGCAAATCTTCTAAGTTTGGTGTGGAAGGAGCCCTTGTTCTCTCATCAAATTTGAAATTCATAGCTCCAAGAAATGGCAAGACCATCCCAAAAAATAGGAAAGAAGATAACTCAATAATTATTTTCAAACCTGTTCGATTTCTTACCAGGTAACATGAAGAAAATTTTCACAAGATAATGAGTAAAAGGCCAATAATCCCTGAGGTGGGATTCAATTTAGGAGAAGAAGAATACTCAGTTATCCAAGAGCAAATTCGAAGGAGAGGCTGAGAGATTCTAAGTAATCCCGAATTAAATATTGGATACAACATGATCCGTGAATTCTATGCAAATCTGTGGATGACAGATAAGCAAAAGAAAGATGGAACAGCATTCCATACCTTTCGCAGTATGGTTAGGGGGAAGATCATGTTTTTCATCTGGATAGGGTGAGAGAGATCTTCAAACTATTCCTGCAGAGGGATGACAATGAATCCTACAACAAAAGGGTTGTAGCCCACCAAAAGCTACATCAAGTTCTAGAGGACATATGCTTGCCTGGAACTCAATGGATTGAGAACACAAAAGGCCAGCCATGCCAGCTGAAGAGGGCGAACCTCAAGCCAGTTGCTAGAGGTTGGCTAGACTTCATTGGGTGTTCTATACTCTCTACAAGTAACCGCTCTGAAGTCAATATTCCAAGAGCTATGATGATTCACTGCATCATGATGGGGAATGAGGTGGAAGTCCACCAAATAATTCCCCGTGAGGTTTACAAGCTGGCAAACAAGGGGTTTACTAACGCCATGTTGGCTTGTCCAAATCTCATCTTTTGCCTATGCCAAGAGGCCAAGGTTCTGATCCAAGTGGACAACTTTATTCTAGTAGAAAACCCAATCACCAAGCGGGTGATGGAAAATTCCAAGATAGAAGAATTCCACCCTAAAAGGAAGACACCTGAGCCTGCCAAGAGATCTCTCCAATTAAGTATTGGGACCAGCTGAAGGCATCTGTAATACACTTGCAGAGCATTTCAGATAAGCTCAGAAAGGAGCAGAAAGATCAGACTAGCATGATTTGCAAACTGATCAAGGAACAGGAGAAACAAGGGCGAGAGCTGGAGGAGCTGAAGCGCCAGACGCTCTCCCCTGAAGAGCCAAAAGTCCCTCAAGCTAAAGGTTATTTAGTTTCAACCTTGTGACTATTCCTATTCCTATTCACGTATTTCCATCCTAATTTAGAGTTGCATGATCACTAGTAGTATTTAAGTCTTTATTTATTTTTATGTCTTTTAATTTTTAGAATTAAAATAAGCATTAGTAGTAATTAATTTTTTTAATTAGCTATAAATTATTCCTCTTATCATCATTAAACATAAATAAAATAGTGAATATTTTTAGAAGAATTAAAGATACATGAATTTTTTATTTTTACAGTGAAGAATAGTCAATTATTTTGATGTGGTGGCATTACTTTACTTTTCTGAATGTATGAATAAAGAGTGCATGTTTGAAGTTAGAATTTTAGGATTCTAGCTCTTGGAAGAATGATGAAAAAGAAAAAGTGTTATTGATAATCTGAAAAATCCATAAAATTAATTCTTGAAGCAAGAAAAAGTAGCAAAAAAAAGTTTATTTTTGCAAAAAGAATCGAGAAAAAGCAGAAAAAGCCAATAGCTCTTTAAACCAAAAGGCAAGAGAAAAAAGTCAGTAACCCTTTAAACCAAAAAGCAAGGGTAAAAGGACCCAAGGCTTTGAGCATCAGTGGTTAGGAGGGCCTAAAGGAATAAAATCCTGGCTTAAGCAGCTCAACCAAGCTGTCCCTAGCCATGTGCTTGTGGCATGAAGATGTCAAGTGAAAAGCTTGAGATTGAGCGGTTAAAATCGTGGTCCAAAGTAAAAAGAGTGTGCTTAAGAACTCTTGACACCTCTATTTGGGGATTCTAGCAAAGCTGAATCACAATCTGAAAAGGTTCACCCAGTTAAAGTGTCTATGACATGAATGTATCCGGTGGTAATACTGGAAAACAAAGTGCTTAGGGTCACGGCCAAGACTCTAAAATCTGTGTTCAAGAATCAAAAGAACTAAACTAGGAAAGTCAATAATATTATCTGGATTCTAAGTTCCAAAATAGACCAGCCATTCTGAGTTTCATTGGATAGTGAGATGCCAAAACTATTCAAAAGTAAAAAGCTACTCAGTCCCACTCATCTAATTGAAATTGAGCTTCACCGGAAATTTTGAAATTTATTGTATCTTAGTCTTCTTTTCATCCCATTTTGTTTTAGTTGCTTGGGGACAAGCAACAGTTTAAGTTTGATGTTTTGAAAAGCAGATAATTTGTACGCTTTTTGGCATAGTTTTCATATAGTTTTTAGCATGTTCTGTTTAGTTTTATTAAGTTTTTACAGGTTTTAGTGTTAAATTTATATTTTTAGATTCTACTTTGAGTTTGTGTATTTTTGTACCATTTCAGGTATTTTCTGACTGAATTTGAGGAGCAAGAGCAGAAGTTTGATCCAGAAACAGAGAAAGCACTGCAGATGCTGTCTAGATCTGACCTCCTTGCACTAGGAAGAGCTTTTCTGTAGCTACAAAAGTTCAAGTGGAGCATTCTCAATGGCTATGAAAAGCTGACTTCCAAAGCTTTCCAGTAATGTTTAATAATCTATATTTTGCTCCAGATTAGAAGGCCCAAAACTGGCGTCCAACGCCAACCTCCTGCCCCCTTTCTGGCGTCCAACGCCCAAGGAGTAAAGCCCAGCGTCCAAACGCCCAGAGAGGACCCCCAAGCCAGCGTTCCATGCCCAAAAGACCTCATAGAACATGGATTTCATTTGAGCTTAGCCCAAATACTCATCAAGTGGGCCCCAGAAGTGGATTTTAGCACTAAAAAGACTGTTTTACCCTTACTAGTCATTAGTTTAGTATTTAAGAGTTATTTTTCGCATATCATAGAGACTTTACACATTATATTTGAATTTTACTTTGTATTTTACTTTCAGTATGAGTTTCTAAACCTCCTAGTTTGAGGGGAGGAGCCCTACTGAGCCCTATGAATTAATAAAAGTATTACTGTTTCTTCTTCGATCCGTGTTTGATTAATTCTAAGATGTATATTCACACTTCAACATGATGAATAGGATGATCAGTGACAATCAGCTCTGTTCATTATACTAAGACGAATGTGCCTGACAAACACCCGCGTCTACTTCGGTTCGTGTGAATACTTCAGAGGAAAGCACGCACCACTAGCTATGTTTATACATCTCTCAGACGGCTAATCCATGACTTCATTGGGGACTTCTTGAGACACCAGCTCAGCTAATTTTAGAGAGATTAGAGTCTCTGTGATAGAGGCTAGAACCCAAAGATGCAGCATTCTCTGATCCGAAAGATCCGACCTTGTCTGTGGCGCTTTGAGTAGGATCATTAAGGAGAATCGACTGTACGAGCTTCACCCTCAAGCAGAGATAGATCCATACTAACCCTGGAGTTCAGATCCGGAGGAGTATTGATGACCTCTCAATAAAGGCGTTGATCACATACAGCCTGCCATTGAAGACATCATTCACAAGAAAAGGAAACAGTACTACTAGAGTTAATTCAGAAAGGCAAAGCAACTCCAATCATCAACTCTATTCCCATTACTGATTTTAACATATACAATATATTCCTATTACTTAATCCAAAGTTCTAATACAACTCCGTATCTAACAACCAAACCTTCTGATTTCACCTGACTAAGACTTGCAAGATAACCATAGCTTGCTTCAAACCACAATCGTCGTGGGATTGACCCTGACTCGCTCAGGTATTACTTGGATGATCCAGTGCACTTGCTGGTACAGTTGTACCAAAGTGTGGGATTCGTGCACCACTAGACTCACAAACCACAAAAGAAATACTATATATAGCCTTTATTAGAACAAAAATAATTATATAAATTAGTTATTATTAAGTTATTTTTTTATTATTTACGTTATACATTATATATTTGCCGTGATTAAATAAGCCATTATCATGTCATATACATTTTTATCATGATTAGAATCATAGATTTTTGTTTTAATTTTTTAAGGTAAATATCAATATCAACTTGTCGGAATTACGATTAATTTAAAATTATATTACAATGATTGAAAATTAAAATTATTGATAATTAATATAATTTTGTATTAAATTCTAATTTGTTGTATAATGATTAACAATTAACATAATTATGTAGAAAATAAAACATAGCAACTAAAATTAAATTTGTTAACTAATTGAAGCAAGGTAGACAATGGTAATTATTTTAGCATTTAATTATTATTATTATTATTATTATTATTATTATTATTATTATTATTATTATTATTATTATTATTATTATTATTATTATTAACGTAACAACTTACCACTAATGAAACTATTGTATAATGATTGAGAATTAGAATTGTATCAATATAATTAGTTTAATAATGCATTAAATATTAATTTTATATAATTATAATAAAGATATTTTTCTAAATTAGTATTGTTTATACCTGGCCCAAAGCATAAGCCAAGACTAAAAGCACAGAAAGCCCAAAATGCTAGCTGCCCATAACCGACCTCTTCATAGGTCAGACAAAAGCACTGCATAATAACACCCTTCACTCAGAAGGAGTTGCAACAAACCCCTAATATCTCTCTCCACTTCTAGAAGAGAGATCTCAACAACCCATAGATAAAGGAGTGGTTATCCACCATCAGTAGTGGAACTACTACAACGGTGGTTATTGGTTCATCACCTATAAATACACTGACACTCTTAGGTATACTTAAGTTTCAATACACTTAAACCTGCTATGACCCTTGCTGACTTAGACATTAGAGTGTTTTGCAAGTACCACCCCCCATCTTCTCACAAACAACTCAGACGACGGCTGCTTGACGCAGGTTAAGTTGGAAACTATCCTACTGAGAGCTTAGACCTTACGTTCAGGCCCAAATATGATCCAGTTTAAGGTAACCCTCGGAACATTGGCGCCGTTGCCGGGGACCTGGGAATCAACACTCCGTGGCAGACGATCACCTCGAAGACGGACGTACATCGTCAGAGTCAGATCCAGAGTACCAAGACATAATCAATAATGACCAAGCCCTTGTGGTACTGATAAACCCATATTTTATGATATATTTTGTGCTTAGCTTGAGTGATGTATTCAATCCTTCACCCACTTATTCATATTAATTGCATAGTTTTACTTTCCCTTCCTCATTATGTGATGTATGTGAAAAACATGTTTCCTATGCTTTAAAACTAATTATTTTAATTACCTTTGATTTCATTCGATGTCGTGACTAGTGTGTTGAGTAGTTTCAGATCTTCTAAGGCAGGAATGACTTAAAGGATGGAAAGGAAACATACAAAAATGGAAGGAAAACACAAAACGGAGTTTCTAAAGAAACTGGCATTCACGCGATCGCATGGGCGACGCGGACGCATGCCAAGCGCGAATCAACAGCGACGCGGCCGCATGACTGACGCTACCGCGCGCCTTAAGCAAAACACATATGACGTGGCCGCATGACTGACACGACCGCGTGACAAGAAAAGCTCCGAATGACGCGACCGCGTGACCCACGTGGATGCGTGACAGAGGCCACGCACCATAAATTGCAGAAAATGCTCCCAGGGATTTCTGATGCCCTTTTTGGCCTAAATCCAAGTCCAGAAGGCATAGACCAGAGGTTATGAAGTGAGGGAATGCATCCACGCATAGAGAAACGACTTTAGTTTTAGTTATCATGATTTACATTTAGTTTAGAGAGAGATTCTCTCTCTCTTTTAGGATTAGGATTTAGGATTTCTCTTAATTTGGGAGTGACTCTCGATCCCAGGTTTAATGTTCCTTTACTTTAAGCTTCTCTTTTACTTTTATTCATTACTTTAGTTGATTATTTACTTTTGCAATTTAATTTATGAATTCTTCCATGTTACAGATTATTATTTTGGATTAATGTTATTTGAGGTATTTCAGTTAATATTGCTTTCTTTTATTTATTAGTTACAATTATTCCCAATATAAAGACATTCTTATTCCAGTAGATTTACTTTTCTCCTTTTCATTTTGGTTAAGAAATCAGTAACTCAGGAGTTATCAAACTCAAACATGCTTGATAATTGTTATCTTTGTTAATTGAATTGAGCTTCAAGAATCCCAATCTTTTCTTAGAAAATAAAATAGGATCCGAAGATCAATCCAATTAATCCCTTGACCTTCTTTTATCTTAGTAAAGGCTAACAAAGTAGAATTAAGATTCAATTATTATCATCATTGATAAGGATAGCTAGGATAGGACCTCTAATTTCTCATACCTTGCCAAAAGTTTATTTACAGTCATTTATTTATTTCACTTGCAATTTAAATTACTTGTTCTTCATTTACTTTAATTGCCACTTAAATTACTTGCTCCTCATTCTCAAAACCCCAATTTACAATCCCCATAGCCAATAATAAGAACACTTCCCTACAGTTCCTTGAGAAGATGACCCGAGGTTTGAATACTTTGGTTATCAATTTATTTAGGGGTTTGTTACATGTGACAACCAAAATGTTTGTATGAAAGGACTTTTGAAGGTTTAGAAACTATACTTGCAACGAGGATTTATCCGCAAATTTTTAGACCACGCAAAAGTTCCTCTCGTCAAAATGGCGCCGTTGCCGGGGAGCTGCAATCGTGTGCCTTATT
Source organism: Arachis hypogaea (assembly GCF_003086295.3). Classification (NCBI taxonomy): domain Eukaryota; kingdom Viridiplantae; phylum Streptophyta; class Magnoliopsida; order Fabales; family Fabaceae; genus Arachis; species Arachis hypogaea. The sequence goes on along the minus strand of NC_092049.1, from coordinate 61,565,249 downwards.
ATTGGTTATTGTAAATATTCTTCTTTTACTTGTTTATTTGTTTTTATTTTCCCCTTTTATTTTCATCAGCTACTATGAATTCTCAGCCATTTTGCTTTGAGTTTGGTTCTAATGTTATTGAAAGGAATGAAAGTTATAACAGGAATATGCATCAAGGTCAGAGCAATCAAAGATGGATGGAGCCGAGAGGATCTGATCAACCCTTTAGGCAAAAACACCCTCCAAGATATCATGGACAACGACCATTCTACAATGCATACCAAGCAAATAGACATGGTGGACAACCTTGTAACTACCAACAAGCCCCACCACGTGCTTATAGGCCATCCTCTCAACATAACTTCGAACCACCACGCTCACAAGCTTCTTTTCACCATTCACCACCACATGATCCTCATTTACCCCAGTTCTAATCCAATCACTCCCAAACACCACCACTTCCCCCTGTGCCATATCTAAATCTATCACCCCGAGAATCAGAGCTTCGCCTCAAGGAAACAGTAAATCGACTTCAAACAACCCTTCATCAACTGGAGCAATCAATAAGTCAATTATCTTCTAGACGTTCGAACATTCAAGGACCTTCCACAGCCCCTTGTGGATAGTCTAATGAAGAGCGTAGCATGAAGGAAATACTAGAAATTTCAGTGGACAAGACAGCGCATGGCTTCATACTGGAACAAATAGAAGAAGCTGTCATTATTAAAGAAGAAAAGTTGGTTGAAGACTTAGGAGACGCTGAACTTCCATGGGAAGCCAGAGTTGTGGAAAATTCTGTCAAGGATGTTACAATTGATGCTAAGGAGGATTGTGCGCAATCCCCAAGGCAGGTATTTCCTGAAGAACTAGACAGAATAATCCAAGAAGCAAGTTTCCTTGATGATGATAATGAACTTGCATCCGCAAGTGAATTCTCTGAGATTGAAGAATCTTCCCCAAGCGAATACGAAGATGATACGGAGGTAGATTTCTCTCAACCTCCAGTCTATGACACAAGTCATGAGGAGGACATAGATGTCTTTGATCAGGACATGGAAACATTTGAAGAATCTTGCAAAGAAGTGGAGAATTTCACAGAAGAGCACAAGGGAGTAGAACTCACAGAACCACTGGAACCACCTACCCCAAGGCCATTACCACCCAATACAAGCTTCAAGTGGGTACAATCCTTAACTTTTAACTGTATTTTTCCACTTGAATATGGTTTGCTTGAAACAGATGGCCAGCTTAGAGCCCTCTGTGGCTTTAAGAGTAAAAGGGAAATGGCTCGTACTCAGAGCTGGTGCACAAGGTTCGATAAGGTTCCACGCTTCAACTTGAAGTGCACGGATTGGCATCATGATCAACCGGATGGATCTCGAAAAATGTTTGGTTATCCTGGTGAGAATCTAATCTCTAAACCGCCCAGATGGAAAAGTATAGATCAAGACGAAGGCAGATTTAGAATCAAAGTTTGGGATCCTGGAATCTATGCTGACATTCGTCACCCCGGGAGTCTGAGAATCTGTTTGAAGCTGTTCAGAAGCTTCACGTGCCTAGTTTGGGACCCCGGAGGCTATTGGCATTCCACGCATTGGTGGAGATTTCTGGATGAATTTAAGCATAAGCCACCATAACAGGAAGCTCATCCAATGTCCAACTTAAGGACTTTAACTAAAAGTGCTAGGTGGGAGACAACCCACCATGGTATGATCGTTCATTTTTCAATTTTTATTTTGTTTTGTTTGTTTTCAAGTTTTATTTTATTTTATAATATTGAACCTGGAATTTTGCATTGCATTCATATTAATCATTGCATTCTGCATACTGCATAAAGAAAAAGAAGGTGCTCCACACGACCGCATCATCCATGCGATCGCGTCAAATGGCGTAAAACATTACCCACGCGACCGCGTCATCCACGCGGCCGCGTGACCTGGAGATCGGCGTAAAGATCTAACGTCTAGAAAGTTAGGCTGCAATCGTGCGACCATTGTACGTTTCGCACAATTGACCCACGCGATCGCGTCACTCACGCGATCGCGTCACTTGCACAATACCAATCCCACGCGATCGCGTCGCATGCATTGCACCACACCCCAAAAGGAGAAAGAGAGTTGCACTGAAGCAACGCTGGATTTGTGCGTTTAGCACAAATTCCAACGACACGATCGCATGCCCCAGGCGATCGTGTCATTTACTCTTTTTGCCCTCCACGCGATCGCGTCATCCACGCGATTGCATCACACCCTTTTTTTTCGCTCCAGCCACGCGACCGCGTCCCCCACGCAACCGCGTGGATTCAAATTTATAATCCCCCAGCCACGCGAACCCTACCAGTCGCGCCCCCCCAAACCTTTCTTCTCCATCTCTTCTCCTCCAATCCAACCATCACCACCCAGCCGCCACCGCCGACCACCCAGAACCCGCCGGCACCCACCCCCTTCCTCCTTCCCCCTTCTTTCTTCTTCTTCCTTCTCCTCCCTCCCTCCAACGCCACTGCCCCCTTCCACGACCACCACCCACCGCCACCGACCCATCCCAGCCGCGCCCCCTGATGACAAGTCATCTTAGCCTATTTTAACTAGTCTTTTTCTTTTGTTTTCATTAGAATTATGCACTTTCTTGAGCTACAAGCAAGCTAATTGAGTAGATTTTCATGTTTCCCTTGATTGAACCAACCATATATGAATTCATGCCATTTCATGAGGTTTTATGCTATATTTGTTGCATATTATGAAAGATTGAATATCTCATGATTTTGAGCATAGCTTTGATGAGTTTGGTTGATTAATGATAGGTGAAGAAAGCTTGAAGAAAGGTTGAAGCAAAGAGGAATGGCTAGGAGTGAAGAGAGGACAATGGAATAAGTGAAATTGAACCAGGAAGCAAGAAGTTAGCCCCAACGTTAGCCCCCTAACTGGGAGGCTAACGTTGGAACTTGAAATTTCCTCCCTGGCCATCCCACGTTTGCGCCGACGTTAGCCCCCTAACTTGGAGGCTAACGTTGGCACATGAATTACAAAGGGAGAAGGGCCAACGTTAGCCCCAATGTTAGCCCCCTAAATTGGAGGCTAACGTTGGAACTTGAGAAGATCTCCCCTGGGCACCAACGTTTGCGCCAACGTTAGCCCCCTAACTTGGAGGCTAACGTTGGCACATGAATTACAAAGGGAGAAGGGCCAACGTTTGCGCCAACGTTAGCCCCCTAACTTGGAGGCTAACGTTGGCGCCATTAGCACTAAACAAGGCCAACGTTAGGGTCAAAGTTAGACCCCTAACGTTGGCACCAACGTCCATACCAGAAGAATTTTGCTTGCTGCTATGAAAAGTTGGAGCCAAAGTTAGACCCCTAACTTTGGCTCAAACTTTTGGTCCAACTTTTGCTAACCTCAAAACCGGTTCAATTGGTTCACTTTGGTTCTTTTTCAAACTTCAAGAGCAATCAACCAAGGCCTCTTTCAACCCAATTCCACCAAGAGCAAAGGCCCAACTCAAGGCTTGAAGATCATTTTTGAAAGTGTATAAATAGGATAGAATTCAAGTTATTGAGGGAGCTTTCCTTTTAGAATTTTCATAATAGTTTTCGGAGAGCTTTTGAACTTTAATTTTCTTTGCTTTCATTGCTTTCATTTTCATTTACACTTGTCTTGGATCTTGGATTGGAGAATTGAAGAAATTCTGTTTCAATCTCAATCTTGGATCTCCCTGTTTTCTTTACTGTTAATTGAATTTCATTTCCGGTTCATTGGTTTTCATCTATTCTCTTTGCAATTTACAATTTCCTTGCAATTGTTCTTGTTGGATCTAGGAAGGCATTGAGATCTAGATTTGGTTTTCTAGTCTCTGGGTCCTGAGATCTAAATCTCCAATTTACATTCTGTTTCTTGCTTTCTTATGTTCATTTACTTTTCTGTTTCATATCCGGTTCAATCCCAATTCCCTTTTACATTTCAAGCAATTTACATTCCTTGCACTTTAAGATTCCGCAATTTACATTTCTTGCACTTTAAGTTTCTGCCATTTAATTTCTTGTTCTTTAAGTTTCAGCAAGTTATTTCTTGTTCTATTTACTTCAAATGCAATTTAATTCTGCAAGTAACAAAACCATCAACCAAATCTTGATTCGCTTGACTAAATCAACCACTGAACTAAAATTGCTCAATCCTTCAATCCCTGTGGGATCGACCTCACTCCCGTGAGTTTTTATTACTTGATACGACCCGGTACACTTGCCGGTTAGTTTTGGGTGTTTTGGGAGAGATTTATTTTTCACCAAAATATCCCATCATGTTTTTGGCGCCGTTGCCGGGGATTGATTAGATTGACAATGATTAAGTGAGGTGGTGATCTAGATCAAGCACTTTTTCTTTAATTTTTGACTAACCCACTAACTGTTTGAAGTTTTGTCTCAACCGGCTACATCCAATTTTCAAGAGAATCACTATATTTTCTATTGATTAATTTATATGTCATAGGGAAGAAGAAGTTTCTGAGAAAGAAGAACATCACAACATGAAGCCACAACTCATTACACTAATAAAGAAAAATTGTTCCTATGGTGGAAATCCCTTGGAAGACTCTAAACAGCACCTGTCCATTTTTCTGAAAACTTGTGGGGCTGTCAATATCAATGGTGTAGACCATGATACCATTAAGCTCTTGTTATTTCCCTTCTCACTGAAGGATGAAGCTGCACAATGGCTTGAAACCTTTCCCCAAGGAAGTATAACTAGTTGGGATGAATTGGTTGCCAAGTTTCTAGCCAAATTCTCCTCACCCCAACAACACATCAAGATGAAAGAAGGAGTACATCCATTCATACAAAAAAAGGAAGAACCACTGTTCAAAGCATGGGAGAGATACAAGAAAGCAAATGACAAGGTGGATTTTCGAGCGTTCTATGAAGGATTAACCTCCGAAACAAGAAAAGCAGTAGATTACTTCTCAGATGGCCTACTCAAGGCAACAGCAACCACCCAAGGAACTGCAGAGTTTAGTAACAAAAGAGCCAATAACCAACACTCATTTGAGACGCCACAGAATGCAATTTCAGAAAAGGAAGCAATGAATCTTGAAGGGGTGAGAGCAATCATGGATCAAAACAAGCAGCTACACCAGCAAACTCAACAGCAATTGGAATCAATAGCTAGACAAATTGATTCTCTACATTCTGCCACATTGAATGCACAATTTCCACCATGGAAACCACATTCTTATTTAAGAATGAGGGAATTTCAGCATCAGGAACAAAGGGACCTCAACTATAATAACCCCAACTTCCCAAACCTGCAAAAACACCACCATACCAACAAAAATCACTACACACCACCCCAATATACACACCTCCAACCCTATCCTATCCCACCACCTGCCCAAAATGACTTACATCAATCACCACAATTAACACAGTCACAACCAATCCTAAACTTCCAAAAACTCTATGTTCTAGAAATGATGATGGAAAGGTTTATGAAAATTCAAGAAATGACATTAATAGAGCAGGAGGACATAAGGAAAAACCAAGAGGCATATCTCAAGAGAATTGAAAGGTACATGGAACAAATGGTTCAAAACCCTGCTAAACTGGGTGAGAGAGAGGGAAATATATCCCTAAGAGCCACTGAAGATGACTTGAAGAACAATGAAAAAGCTGCTGAGTTGAAAGGGAAGGCAGTTATGGAAAACAAGGAGAAGCCTACGGTGAGAGGAGGAAACCAAAGGCAACAGAGACCTCAACTTCCATGATCAGAGGATGAAGGATGTCAAGCTAGTGACAATAAAAGAGCGCTTGTTGGGAGGCAACCCAACCAGAGGTAACTATCTTTTCATATCTATTTCAATAAAAAGGTTAATTAGTTTTATCTACATTGCAAGAAGCTAAGTTTGGTGTTGCACACCAAAACAATCTAAAGGAGAATGCAGGATCCTAAGTTTGGTGTTTCACCAAAACCCCATTAAAACACACATTCTCGCTTTCTGCATAATGTAGGCTTCAAGCATACTGGATGAACTAGTTAGCCATTTTACTGTTTTTCTTAGTTTTCAGTTCTATCACTTTTGAAAAAGAGAAATTATCACAAATGGTTAACCATTGGCAAGGTACTAAGTTTGGTGTTCCCACACCAAAGTAAGTTCAAAAAGCCCACAAATAAATCATGCAGATTAACCATTGTTTCCAAGTGCTTGGGGAACAAGCAACTTTCAATATCATTGCAGAGGTCCATACAAGCTGTTGGAAGGACTAAGCATCATCAACCAAAGAAACAAAAGATGAACCTAAAGGCCAGCAATGATGATGATGAGAAGAAGGAAAGCAAGTGAACTCCAACAGGTTGTATTGTTAAGTCATTGTTTTACATCAAATATTGCTGTAATTGAAAGTTGGATTGTATTCTGATCTGCCCTGCCTATCTGCATAGCATAGTTTCTCTTTTTTATTACCCCTGCCTGCATAGCATAAGTCTTTCTTTATGACTCAATAAGCAAGATGCTTGATCATTCACAACATTCTTATCTTCAAAACTTGTTTGCACTCAATTTTCAAGAATGCATCACATGAAAGTTCTTTGAAAAGAAGGATTGAGGAATTAAACAATTTTGAGGTAAGCAAAAGATTAAGAGAAGTGGTGGTTCTGGTTGTGTGATAATGTATTGAGGTTGCATGCTTGTGAAAACTTGCATGGGAGCTCATAGGCGGGACATGAAGTTCAAAGAAGTATTGTGGAGATTCTCAAAAATCTATTGATCCAAGAAGCAGCAAACAAAACAAAAGAAAGAAAAGAAAATACAAAAACAAAAAGAACATGGTCCAAGGCTCTGAGCATCAATTACTAGGCAGAAAAGAAAGAAGAAACAATGACTCAAAGAGTTGTTAGCCTAGTAAAATGCTTGTGGTTGAAGTGTGTCAAGGAAAGAGGCTTGAGCAAGTAAATCCTCAGGGGTGCTTCAACACCTAATACCTTAAAACCAACTGGTTTAGGAGTATTGATTGAAAGCTTATCTAAAGAGCCGCCTTGAGACATGATACTTAGAGTCGAGGCCAAAGCACAGAAACTATAAGCTGCTTCAAGGTGATTACATATAAAGAGATCTCCATGGTACCATTTGGATGAAAATCCTAAGACCTACGACTCCCAATATGTAAGGACTAGTGAGCACTGAAGCCCTTGCATGAAGCACATGATTTAGAGTTCACCCCACTAATACTTGATCACTTCACTCACTGCACTTTACAATTGTTCCTCAATCCATCTTAATTGAAAGAATCTCTGAGCATAATTCATTTCTTGCTTGGGGACAAGCAAGCTTTAAGTTTGGTGTTGTAATGACAAGTCATCTTAGCCTATTTTAACTAGTCTTTTTCTTTTGTTTTCATTAGAATTATGCACTTTCTTGAGCTACAAGCAAGCTAATTGAGTAGATTTTCATGTTTCCCTTGATTGAACCAACCATATATGAATTCATGCCATTTCATGAGGTTTTATGCTATATTTGTTGCATATTATGAAAGATTGAATATCTCATGATTTTGAGCATAGCTTTGATGAGTTTGGTTGATTAATGATAGGTGAAGAAAGCTTGAAGAAAGGTTGAAGCAAAGAGGAATGGCTAGGAGTGAAGAGAGGACAATGGAATAAGTGAAATTGAACCAGGAAGCAAGAAGTTAGCCCCAACGTTAGCCCCCTAACTTGGAGGCTAACGTTGGAACTTGAAATTTCCTCCCTGGCCATCCCACGTTTGCGCCAACGTTAGCCCCCTAACTTGGAGGCTAACGTTGGCACATGAATTACAAAGGGAGAAGGGCCAACGTTAGCCCCAACGTTAGCCCCCTAACTTGGAGGCTAACGTTGGAACTTGAGAAGATCTCCCCTGGGCACCAACGTTTGCGCCAACGTTAGCCCCCTAACTTGAAGGCTAACGTTGGCGCCACTAGCACTAAACAAGGCCAACGTTAGGGTCAAAGTTAGACCCCTAACGTTGGCACCAACGTCCATACCAGAAGAATTTTGCTTGCTGCTATGAAAAGTTGGAGCCAAAGTTAGACCCCTAACTTTGGCTCAAACTTTTGGTCCAACTTTTGCTAGCCTCAAAACCGGTTCAATTGGTTCACTTTGGTTCTTTTTCAAACTTCAAGAGCAATCAACCAAGGCCTCTTTCAACCCAATTCCACCAAGAGCAAAGGCCCAACTCAAGGCTTGAAGATCATTTTTGAAAGTGTATAAATAGGATAGAATTCAAGTTATTGAGGGAGCTTTCCTTTTAGAATTTTCATAATAGTTTTCGGAGAGCTTTTGAACTTTAATTTTCTTTGCTTTCATTGCTTTCATTTTCATTTACACTTGTCTTGGATCTTGGATTGGAGAATTGAAGAAATTCTGTTTCAATCTCAATCTTGGATCTCCCTGTTTTCTTTACTGTTAATTGAATTTCATTTCCGGTTCATTGCTTTTCATCTATTCTCTTTGCAATTTACAATTTCCTTGCAATTGTTCTTGTTGGATCTAGGAAGGCATTGAGATCTAGACTTGGTTTTCTAGTCTCTGGGTCCTGAGATCTAAATCTCCAATTTACATTCTGTTTCTTGCTTTCTTATGTTCATTTACTTTTCTGTTTCATATCCGGTTCAATCCCAATTCCCTTTTACATTTCAAGCAATTTACATTCCTTGCACTTTAAGATTCCGTAATTTACATTTCTTGCACTTTAAGTTTCTGCCATTTAATTTCTTGTTCTTTAAGTTTCAGCAAGTTATTTCTTGTTCTATTTACTTCAAATGCAATTTAATTCTGCAAGTAACAAAACCATCAACCAAATCTTGATTCGCTTGACTAAATCAACCACTGAACTAAAATTGCTCAATCCTTCAATCCCTGTGGGATCGACCTCACTCCCGTGAGTTTTTATTACTTGATACGACCCGGTACACTTGCCGGTTAGTTTTGGGTGTTTTGGGAGAGATTTATTTTTCACCAAAATATCCCATCATGTTTTTGGCGCCGTTGCCGGGGATTGATTAGATTGACAATGATTAAGTGAGGTGGTGATCTAGATCAAGCACTTTTTCTTTAATTTTTGACTAACCCACTAACTGTTTGAAGTTTTGTCTCAACCGGCTACATCCAATTTTCAAGAGAATCACTATATTTTCTATTGATTGATTTATATGTCACAGGGAAGAAGAAGTTTCTGAGAAAGAAGAACATCACAACATGAAGCCACAACTCATTACACTAATAAAGAAAAATTGTTCCTATGGTGGAAATCCCTTGGGAGACTCTAAACAGCACCTGTCCATTTTTCTGAAAACTTGTGGGGCTGTCAATATCAATGGTGTAGACCATGATACCATTAAGCTCTTGTTATTTCCCTTCTCACTGAAGGATGAAGCTGCACAATGGCTTGAAACCTTTCCCCAAGGAAGTATAACTAGTTGGGATGAATTGGTTGCCAAGTTTCTAGCCAAATTCTCCTCACCCCAACAACACATCAAGATGAAAGAAGGAGTACATCCATTCATACAAAAAAAGGAAGAACCACTGCTCAAAGCATGGGAGAGATACAAGAAAGCAAATGACAAGGTGGATTTTCGAGCGTTCTATGAAGGATTAACCTCCGAAACAAGAAAAGCAGTAGATTACTTCTCAGATGGCCTACTCAAGGCAACAGCAACCACCCAAGGAACTGCAGAGTTCAGTAACAAAAGAGCCAATAACCAACACTCATTTGAGACGCCACAGAATGCAATTTCAGAAAAGGAAGCAATGAATCTTGAAGGGGTGAGAGCAATCATGGATCAAAACAAGCAGCTACACCAGCAAACTCAACAGCAATTGGAATCAATAGCTAGACAAATTGATTCTCTACATTCTGCCACATTGAATGCACAATTTCCACCATGGAAACCACATTCTTATTTAAGAATGAGGGAATTTCAGCATCAGGAACAAAGGGACCTCAACTATAATAACCCCAACTTCCCAAACCTGCAAAAACACCACCATACCAACAAAAATCACTACACACCACCCCAATATACACACCTCCAACCCTATCCTATCCCACCACCTGCCCAAAATGACTTACATCAATCACCACAATTAACACAGTCACAACCAATCCTAAACTTCCAAAAACTCTATGTTCTAGAAATGATGATGGAAAGGTTTATGAAAATTCAAGAAATGACATTAATAGAGCAGAAGGACATAAGGAAAAACCAAGAGGCATATCTCAAGAGAATTGAAAGGTACATGGAACAAATGGTTCAAAACCCTGCTAAACTGGGTGAGAGAGAGGGAAATATATCCCTAAGAGCCACTGAAGATGACTTGAAGAACAATGAAAAAGCTGCTGAGTTGAAAGGGAAGGCAGTTATGGAAAACAAGGAGAAGCCTACGGTGAGAGGAGGAAACCAAAGGCAACAGAGACCTCAACTTCCATGATCAGAGGATGAAGGATGTCAAGCTAGTGACAATAAAAGAGCGCTTGTTGGGAGGCAACCCAACCAGAGGTAACTATCTTTTCATATCTATTTCAATAAAAAGGTTAATTAGTTTTATCTACATTGCAAGAAGCTAAGTTTGGTGTTGCACACCAAAACAATCTAAAGGAGAATGCAGGATCCTAAGTTTGGTGTTTCACCAAAACCCCATTAAAACACACATTCTCGCTTTCTGCATAATGTAGGCTTCAAGCATACTGGATGAACTAGTTAGCCATTTTACTGTTTTTCTTAGTTTTCAGTTCTATCACTTTTGAAAAAGAGAAATTATCACAAATGGTTAACCATTGGCAAGGTACTAAGTTTGGTGTTCCCACACCAAAGTAAGTTCAAAAAGCCCACAAATAAATCATGCAGATTAACCATTGTTTCCAAGTGCTTGGGGAACAAGCAACTTTCAATATCATTGCAGAGGTCCATACAAGCTGTTGGAAGGACTAAGCATCATCAACCAAAGAAACAAAGATGAACCTAAAGGCCAGCAATGATGATGATGAGAAGAAGGAAAGCAAGTGAACTCCAACAGGTTGTATTGTTAAGTCATTGTTTTACATCAAATATTGCTGTAATTGAAAGTTGGATTGTATTCTGATCTGCCCTGCCTATCTGCATAGCATAGTTTCTCTTTTTATTACCCCTGCCTGCATAGCATAAGTCTTTCTTTATGACTCAATAAGCAAGATGCTTGATCATTCACAACATTCTTATCTTCAAAACTTGTTTGCACTCAATTTTCAAGAATGCATCACATGAAAGTTCTTTGAAAAGAAGGATTGAGGAATTAAACAATTTTGAGGTAAGCAAAAGATTAAGAGAAGTGGTGGTTCTGGTTGTGTGATAATGTATTGAGGTTGCATGCTTGTGAAAACTTGCATGGGAGCTCATAGGCGGGACATGAAGTTCAAAGAAGTATTGTGGAGATTCTCAAAAATCTATTGATCCAAGAAGCAGTAAACAAAACAAAAGAAAGAAAAGAAAATACAAAAACAAAAAGAACATGGTCCAAGGCTCTGAGCATCAATTACTAGGCAGAAAAGAAAGAAGAAACAATGACTCAAAGAGTTGTTAGCCTAGTAAAATGCTTGTGGTTGAAGTGTGTCAAGGAAAGAGGCTTGAGCAAGTAAATCCTCAGGGGTGCTTCAACACCTAATACCTTAAAACCAACTGGTTTAGGAGTATTGATTGAAAGCTTATCTAAAGAGCCGCCTTGAGACATGATACTTAGAGTCGAGGCCAAAGCACAGAAACTATAAGCTGCTTCAAGGTGATTACATATAAAGAGATCTCCATGGTACCATTTGGATGAAAATCCTAAGACCTACGACTCCCAATATGTAAGGACTAGTGAGCACTGAAGCCCTTGCATGAAGCACATGATTTAGAGTTCACCCCACTAATACTTGATCACTTCACTCACTGCACTTTACAATTGTTCCTCAATCCATCTTAATTGAAAGAATCTCTGAGCATAATTCATTTCTTGCTTGGGGACAAGCAAGCTTTAAGTTTGGTGTTGTGATGACAAGTCATCTTAGCCTATTTTAACTAGTCTTTTTCTTTTGTTTTCATTAGAATTATGCACTTTCTTGAGCTACAAGCAAGCTAATTGAGTAGATTTTCATGTTTCCCTTGATTGAACCAACCATATATGAATTCATGCCATTTCATGAGGTTTTATGCTATATTTGTTGCATATTATAAAAGATTGAATATCTCATGATTTTGAGCATAGCTTTGATGAGTTTGGTTGATTAATGATAGGTGAAGAAAGCTTGAAGAAAGGTTGAAGCAAAGAGGAATGGCTAGGAGTGAAGAGAGGACAATGGAATAAGTGAAATTGAACCAGGAAGCAAGAAGTTAGCCCCAACGTTAGCCCCCTAACTTGGAGGCTAACGTTGGAACTTGAAATTTCCTCCCTGGCCATCCCACGTTTGCGCCAACGTTAGCCCCCTAACTTGGAGGCTAACGTTGGCACATGAATTACAAAGGGAGAAGGGCCAACGTTAGCCCCAACGTTAGCCCCCTAACTTGGAGGCTAACGTTGGAACTTGAGAAGATCTCCCCTGGGCACCAACGTTTGCGCCAACGTTAGCCCCCTAACTTGGAGGCTAACGTTGGCGCCACTAGCACTAAACAAGGCCAACGTTAGGGTCAAAGTTAGACCCCTAACGTTGGCACCAACGTCCATACCAGAAGAATTTTGCTTGCTGCTATGAAAAGTTGGAGCCAAAGTTAGACCCCTAACTTTGGCTCAAACTTTTGGTCCAACTTTTGCTAACCTCAAAACCGGTTCAATTGGTTCACTTTGGTTCTTTTTCAAACTTCAAGAGCAATCAACCAAGGCCTCTTTCAACCCAATTCCACCAAGAGCAAAGGCCCAACTCAAGGCTTGAAGATCATTTTTGAAAGTGTATAAATAGGATAGAATTCAAGTTATTGAGGGAGCTTTCCTTTTAGAATTTTCATAATAGTTTTCGGAGAGCTTTTGAACTTTAATTTTCTTTGCTTTCATTGCTTTCATTTTTATTTACACTTGTCTTGGATCTTGGATTGGAGAATTGAAGAAATTCTGTTTCAATCTCAATCTTGGATCTCCCTGTTTTCTTTACTGTTAATTGAATTTCATTTCCAGTTCATTGCTTTTCATCTATCCTCTTTGCAATTTACAATTTCCTTGCAATTGTTCTTGTTGGATCTAGGAAGGCATTGAGATCTAGACTTGGTTTTCTAGTCTCTGGGTCCTGAGATCTAAATCTCCAATTTACATTCTGTTTCTTGCTTTCTTATGTTCATTTACTTTTCTGTTTCATATCCGGTTCAATCCCAATTCCCTTTTACATTTCAAGCAATTTACATTCCTTGCACTTTAAGATTCCGCAATTTACATTTCTTGCACTTTAAGTTTCTGCCATTTAATTTCTTGTTCTTTATGTTTCAGCAAGTTATTTCTTGTTCTATTTACTTCAAATGCAATTTAATTCTGCAAGTAACAAAACCATCAACCAAATCTTGATTCGCTTGACTAAATCAACCACTGAACTAAAATTGCTCAATCCTTCAATCCCTGTGGGATCGACCTCACTCCCGTGAGTTTTTATTACTTGATACGACCCGGTACACTTGCCGGTTAGTTTTGGGTGTTTTGGGAGAGATTTATTTTTCACCAAAATATCCCATCACCCCCCATCCGCCTCCCACCCCTTCCCCTCTTCCCCCTACCCCCATTACCCCTACTTTCCCTCCCTGCCCCTCCGAACAGCATCACCGCCACTGCGCCGCCCTTCTCCGCCGCGCCAGACGCCGTCACCACCACCCCTAGCCACCTTTCTGCCCACTCTCCCTAGTTCGCCTACCAGGTTCCGCCGAACGCCACCCTTTTATCCTTTCGTCGTTAGTTCCTATTTTTTTTCTGTTATCGTTCATCTTTAGGCTAGTTAGATATGCATGTTATAGTGGATTTTAGGATGTTAGGTGATGACAAGTCATCTTAGCCTATTTTAACTAGTCTTTTTCTTTTGTTTTCATTAGAATTATGCACTTTCTTGAGCTACAAGCAAGCCAATTAGCTAGATTTTCATGTTTCCTTTGATTTAATCAACCATGTATGAATTCATGCTATTTCATGAGGTTTTATACTATAATTGTCACATATTATGAAAGAATGAATATCTCATGATTTTAAGCATAGCTTTGATGTGTTTGGTTGATTAATTATAGGTGAAGAAAGCTTGGAGAAAGGTTGAAGCAAGAAGGAATAGCTAGGAGTAAAGAGAAGACAATGGAATAAGTGAAATTGAACCAGAAAGCAAAAAGCTGGACCTAAAGTTAGCATCAAACTTTTGCACAAACTTTTGGTTGAAAAGTTAGCCCCAACGTTAGCCCCCTAACTTGGAGGCTAACGTTGGAACTTGAAAATCACTCCCTGGGTACCAAAAGTTTGCGCCAACGTTAGCCCCCTGACTTTGAGGCTAACGTTGGCACATGAAATTCACCCCTGGGCATCAAAGGTTTGCGCCAACGTTAGCCCCCTAACTTTGAGGCTAACGTTGGCATGAAGAAAACCTCCATGGGCACCAAAAGTTTGCGCCAACGTTAGCCCCTTAACTTGGTGGCTAACGTTGGCACATGAATATCACAAGGAGGAGCAAAAGTTTGCGCCAACGTTAGCCCCCTAACTTGGTGGCTAACGTTGGCGCCACAAGTACACAAGGTAAGGCCAACGTTAGGGCCAAAGTTAGACCCCTAACGTTGGCACCAACGTTCATATCAGCAAAGTGGTGTTTGCTGATATGAAAAGTTAGAGCAAAAGTTAGACCCCTAACTTTTGCTCAAACTTTTGGTCCAACTTTTGCAAAACTCAAACCCGGTTCAATTGGTTCACTTTGGTTCTTCTCCAAAATTCAAGAGCAATCAACCAAGGCCTCTTTCAACCCAATTCCACCAAGAGCAAAGGCCCAACTCAAGGCTTGAAGATCATTGGAAGAAAGTGTATAAATAGGATAGAATTCAAGTTCTTCGGAGAGCTTTTCTTTTGGAATTTTCATAATAGTTTTCGGAGAGCTTTTGATATTGAGTGAACTTTAATTTCTTTGTCTTGGGGAAGGAGAATTCACTTCTCTTCCTCTTAGTTTTATTGCTTTCAATTTAAATTACAAGTGTCTTGGATCTTGGGTTGGAGAATTGAAGAAATTCTGTTTCAATCTCATCCTTGGATCTCTTTGTTTATTAACTGCTTAATTGAATTTCAGTTTCGGATTAATTGTTCTTCATCTACTTTCTTTGCAATTTACAATTCCCTTGCAATTGTTCTTGTTGGATCTAGGAAGGCATTGAGATCTAGACTTGGTTTTCTAGTCTCTGGGTCCTGAGATCTGAATTCCCAATTTACATTTTGCTTCTTGCTTTTAATGTTCATTTACTTTACTGCTTCAAGATCCGATTCAATCCCAATTCCCTTTTACTCTTCTGTTTAATGCAATTTAACTTTTCCTTGTTTAAATCCAGCCCCAATCCCCTTTACATTTCAAGCCATTTATATTTCTTGCACTTTAAGATTCTGCAATTTACATTTCTTGCAATCTAAGTTTCCGCAATTTATGTTACTTGCACTTTAAGATTCAGCAATTTAATTCTCGTCCTCTTTAATTTCATGTCAATTACCCATTCCCTTTACTTTCTATGCAATTTAAATTCTGCAAATCACAAATCTCTCAACCAAATCTTGATTCGCTTGACTAAATCAACCACTAAACTAAAATTGCTCAATCCTTCAATCCCTGTGGGATCGACCTCACTCCCGTGAGTTTTTATTACTTGATGCGACCCGGTTCACTTGCCGGTTAGAATTGTGTGTTTTGGGAGAAATTCATTTTTCCTCCAAAATACTCATCAAGTTTTTGGCGCCGTTGCCGGGGATTGATTAGATTGACAATGATTAAGTGAGGTGGTAATCTAGATCAAGCACTTTTTCTTTTCTGTTTCTTTAATTTTTGACTAACCCACTAACTGTTTGAATTTTTGCTTAAGTTAACACTAACTTCACTCTAGCAATAGAGCGCTTAATTTTAGTTCCTGGTTTTGTGTTTATGTCAGGAGGAAAAAGCAATGAATCTACACCTTTTGATCCTGAAACATTTTGGAGGTTGAGAAGAAAACCAAGAAATGGAAGAAAATCCAACAAATCCACAAGTGGGAGTGGCCAACGACAATGGTCAACCCCAAAGGAGAGTATTGGCTTCATACACCTTTGCAAATGCTAGACATTGTGAAAGCAGCATTCTCACCCCTAATGTCAATGCAAATAACTTTGAATTGAAGCCACAACTCATTACATTGGTCCAAAACAACTGCTCGTTTGGGGGAGGACCATTGGAGGATCCAAATCAACATCTATCTACCTTCTTAAGGATTTGTGACACTGTCAAGTCCAATGGCGTGAATCCTGAGACCTAC
Source organism: Arachis hypogaea (assembly GCF_003086295.3). Lineage (NCBI taxonomy): Eukaryota > Viridiplantae > Streptophyta > Magnoliopsida > Fabales > Fabaceae > Arachis > Arachis hypogaea. Next base: position 61,548,814 of record NC_092049.1, on the reverse strand, counting down.
AAGCTTATGCTATTCCCATTCTCATTAAGGGACAAGGCTGCACAATGGCTTGAAACTTTTCCTCAAGGAAGCATCACTAGCTGGGATGATTTGGTGACTAAATTTCTAGCCAAATTCTATCCACCTCAAAGAGTCATCAGGCTGAAAACTGAGGTGCAAACATTCACACAATTGGATGCTGAAAAACTGTATGAAGCATGGGAGAGATACAAGGCTCTGCTGAGGAAATGTCCACCAGAAATGTTCACTGAGTGTGACAAGCTACAGAACTTCTATGAAGGACTCACTCTAAAGGCTCAAGAATCACTTGACCACTCAGCTGGAGGATCATTGCAACTGATGAAAACAGCAGAAGAAGCTCAAAATCTTATTGACATGGTGGCCAACAATCAATATTTCTTTGCTCACCAAAGAAATCGCCAAACATCACAAAGGAGAGTAGTAATGGAGCTAGAAGGAGTAGACATCATCCTAGCTCAAAACAAGATGATGCAGCAGCAAATTCAACAACAATTTGATCAAATGGCCAAGAGGATTGATAGTCTCCAAGTTGCAGCAATCAACACAAGCCAATCATCAACCAAATGGGGGCAGAATGAGGAGAACCAAGAAGAACAACAACAAGAACAACCTCAATATGTGCACAACCAAGGCTCAGGTCAAAATGAAGTTTATGGTGACACCTACAATCCATCCTGGAGGAACCACCCCAACCTGAGATGGGGTGATAATCAAAACCAGTGGCAGAAAAATAACAACTCCAACCATTCCCGCAACACACACAACTAAAATCATTCATCTAACAACACTAACCAATACAAGAAACCACAAAACACATATCAACCACCCCACAATAATTCACAAATTCACCAAAATAACTTCTCCACACCACCATTCAACTCACAAAATGCCCACCTCAATGCTCCAAACAATTTCCAGCCACAACAATCATACCCTGCCATACCACCCACTGACCATCATGAAACTAGGATCTCAAGTCTTGAAGCAGCCTTGCAAACCCTTACCCAAAACACACAGTCACTTGCCCAGACCACTCAAGGTTTAGCCAAGGGGCAAGAGATTTTGCTCAAAGGACAAGAGAGACATGAAGCCACCATGAAGAATCTTGAACGGCAAGTGGGACAATTGGCCAAACAAGCTGAACGGCCAACCAATGTTCTCCCAAGTGATACAATCTCCAATCCAAAGGACACAGGAAAAGCCATAAAATGGGAGGAGTGCAAGGCAATCACAGTGGAAAGTGAGAAGACTGGAGGGAAAGAAGTCATCAATCAGGAAGAACACAACAGAGAAGTTCCACAAGAAGAGACAGAAGAGAGAAGAGAAAAGGATAGAAAGACCAAGAATGCAGAAAGCTCAAAGAGAGACAAGAACATCCTTAAGCCACAGCTACAAGAGAAGAAGGAAGGGGTGAAGCCATATATCCCCAAACTTCCATACCCTCAGAGGTTCAAAAAAGAGAATGAGGATAAGCAATACTCAAAGTTCTTGGACATATTCAAGACACTCAGCATCAATATTCCTTTCTTAGAAGCACTTGAACAGATGCCATTGTATGCCAAATTTATGAAGGAAATGCTGACAAAGAAAAAGTCTCTAAAAGAAGGACAAATTGTTGAGATGACAATGGAATGTAGTGCTATTCTCCAAAGAGAGTTGCCAGAGAAGAAAGATGACCCTGGGAGTTTTTATATACCTTGCACCATAGGAGACATAACAATTGAAAAGTCATTCTGTGACCTTGGTGCAAGCCTAAACTTGATGCCTTTATCTCTAATGAGGAAACATCAAATTTGTGAGCTGAAATCCACACGAATACTCCTTCAAATGGCTGACAAATCCATCCAGCAAGCAGTTGGAGTTGTAGAGAATGTACTGGTACAAGTGGGGAAATTCCTTCTCCCAGCTGATTTTGTCATCCTGGATATGGAGGAGGACCCTAACACTCCCATCATTCTGGGGAGACCTTTCCTAGCTACAGGCAGAGCATTGATAGATATTGAAAAAGGGGAATTGTTGCTGAGAGTGCATGATGAGCACCTAGCATTCCATGTTTTTAAAACCCCACATGAGCCCACTCAAGAAGAAGAGTGTACGAAGGATAAGGCCAGAGATCAAAGTTTGAAGGAGGTAGTCAATGAGCTAGCTCCAAAACTTCCAAATCCATGCTTGAAAGAAGTAGAAATGGTGCAACAGACCAAAGAAATCAAGGAGGAACTAGATCCAAACCCTCCAGATGAGAAATTCAACATCTCAGATAAGGAACCACCAAGGCAGGGAGTATCTTTTGAGAAAGAAAAGAAGAAGAGGCCAAGAGGGTGGAGAAACAAGAAGATCCCTACTGAAGGCTTTTCACGAGGGGATAAAGTAGTGTTAAACACTTAACCAATGAAGGTGTCCCCACAATCATCTGAATACTACACTGTGAACCGGGTCCTTTCACTTGAACACCTAGAGATCATCAAAGAGGAGACCGGAAGAAAGTTCACAGTAAGAGGAGAAAAGCTGAGGCACTATGATTTTCAACCTCCATGATCAAAGAACAAGATGTCAAGCTAGTGACATTAAAAGAGCGCTTGTTGGGAGGCAACCCAACCTGAGGTAGTTTTCTTTTCATAGCTTTTTCAATAAAAATGTTGAATAATTAAGTATGTATTGCAAGGAGCTAAGTTTGGTGTTGCACACCAAAATAATTTAAGGGAGAATGAAGGATTCTAAGTTTGGTGTTCCACCAAAATCTCATTTAAAAGCATACTCTCACCATAATGATAGTTCCAAGCAATCAGACAAACTTTTCAACCAGTTAATTGCTTCTTAGTTTGGTTCCATAACCTTTAGCAAGGCCAAAAGAATTCATAAATGTACAACCTGTTGCATTAGAGACAGTGGCAAGGAATTAAGTTTAGTGTTCCCAAACCAAATTAAATCCAAAAGCCACACTCAATTCATGCATACTAACCAGTCACCTAAGGGCTTGAGAAGCAAGCAACTTTTGAGAATTGTGCAGGAAACTAACCACCATTTGAGGACATTATGCATCATAACTCAAAAGGGGCACAACAGAAGGAAGGATAAAAGAACTGCAAACCAATAGGTTGTACCTATACTTAACTCTTACTATTGATAAATTCTTTGATTCATGTCTTGCTAAAGTGTTCATCTAGTACAAGTAAAATCATTTTTCTTTGCAATAAGTAAGCTAGTCCAAATATGTGCTTGTGTGTTTACTTTCACTTAACTAACTGCATGCTTTGTCCCCTGCATCTTGAATTCAATAAAAGAAATGTTTGGAATGTGAAGTAAGATGGTCTCTGTTAGATAGAAGTAGAATAAAAGTAAGTGGTGGTATGTGTGTGATTGTATAATAGCTCACTTTTAGTGAATAAAGAGCCAGGATATCTCCTTCTAAGTATAGAGTGGCCTACTGTCTATGAATCTCAATCGAATAAAAATCCTTGGTTAGAAAGAAAAACAAAAAGAAAGAAAAAAAGAAGTGGCAGAACAAAAGGAAACAAAAAGAAACAAAGCTGGACACCAATAGCTTGAACTTTAAAATATATGCCTGTGATGTCTTTGTACTAGGATCTGCTTGGATTAGTAAGCTCTTAGGAGTGCATCAACACTCGGTGACTTGGGTTAACTAATCCGGGATCATCAGCTGAAAGTCCACTATCAAGAGCAACCTAACTACAAGGCATTTAGTAACCCAAAGAGGTGCTGGGCATCAATATTTTAAGAAGGAATGTGAGCCAAGTGTCTATGGTGAATAATGTGTCAAGTATAAAGAAAAGAAAATGAACTTGCTACACATGACACTCAAATAAAGCTTATAAACAAAGTAATAGCCAATGATAAAGGAATAATGAGAGGTCATAGCAGTATGTTACTTGAAGCTTGAAGGAGACTTTCTAGGCCTAGGAGTCAGTAAGAAGTGAGTATTTACATATCCACACAAAAATCCCATGAACTATCAATAATACTCTGCTAGCATGAACATCCTCTTCTATTTCATTCTTTCTTCTCAATAAATCTTTTCTTGCTTGGGGACAAGCAAGCTTTAAGTTTGGTGTTGTGATGACAAGTCATCTTAGCCTATTTTAACTAGTCTTTTTCTTTTGTTTTCATTAGAATTATGCACTTTCTTGAGCTACAAGCAAGCCAATTAGCTAGATTTTCATGTTTCCTTTGATTTAATCAACCATGTATGAATTCATGCTATTTAATGAGGTTTTATACTATAACTGTCACATATTATGAAAGAATGAATATCTCATGATTTTAAGCATAGCTTTGATGTGTTTGGTTGATTAATTATAGGTGAAGAAAGCTTGGAGAAAGGTTGAAGCAAGAAGGAATAGCTAGGAGTAAAGAGAAGACAATGGAATAAGTGAAATTGAACCAGGAAGCAAAAAGCTGGACCTAAAGTTAGCATCAAACTTTTGCACAAACTTTTGGTTGAAAAGTTAGCCCCAACGTTAGCCCCCTAACTTGGAGGCTAACGTTGGAACTTGAAAATCACTCCCTGGGTACCAAAAGTTTGCGCCAACGTTAGCCCCCAACTTTTAGGCTAACGTTGGCACATGAAATTCACCCCTGGGCATCAAAAGTTTGCGCCAACGTTAGCCCCCTAACTTTGAGGCTAACGTTGGCATGAAGAAAACCTCCCTGGGCACCAAAAGTTTGCGCCAACGTTAGCCCCCTAACTTGGTGGCTAACGTTGGCACATGAAAATCACAAGGAGGAGCAAAAGTTTGCGCCAACGTTAGCCCCCTAACTTGGTGGCTAACGTTGGCGCCACAAGTACACAAGGTAAGGCCAACGTTAGGGCCAAAGTTAGACCCCTAACGTTGGCACCAACGTTCATATCAACAAAGTGATGTTAGCTGATATGAAAAGTTGGAGCAAAAGTTAGACCCCTAACTTTTGCTCAAACTTTTGGTCCAACTTTTGCAAAACTCAAACCCGGTTCAATTGGTTCACTTTGGTTCTTCTCCAAACTTCAAGAGCAATCAACCAAGGCCTCTTTCAACCCAATTCCACCAAGAGCAAAGGCCCAACTCAAGGCTTGAAGATCATTGGAAGAAAGTGTATAAATAGGATAGAATTCAAGTTCTTCGGAGAGCTTTTCTTTTGGAATTTTCATAATAGTTTTCGGAGAGCTTTTGATATTGAGTGAACTTTAATTTCTTTGTCTTGGGGAAGGAGAATTCACTTCTCTTCCTCTTAGTTTTATTGCTTTCAATTTCAATTACAAGTGTCTTGGATCTTGGGTTGGAGAATTGAAGAAATTCTGTTTCAATCTCATCCTTGGATCTCTTTGTTTATTTACTGCTTAATTGAATTTCAGTTTCGGATTAATTGTTCTTCATCTACTTTCTTTGCAATTTACAATTCCCTTGCAATTGTTCTTGTTGGATCTAGGAAGGCATTGAGATCTAGACTTGGTTTTCTAGTCTCTGGGTCTTGAGATCTGAATTCCCAATTTACATTTTGCTTCTTGCTTTTAATGTTCATTTACTTTACTGCTTCAAGATCCGATTCAATCCCAATTCTCTTTTACTCTTCTGTTTAATGCAATTTAACTTTTCCTTGTTTAAATCCAGCCCCAATCCCCTTTACATTTCAAGCCATTTATATTTCTTGCACTTTAAGATTCTGCAATTTACATTTCTTGCAATCTAAGTTTTCGCAATTTATGTTACTTGCACTTTAAGATTCAGCAATTTAATTCTCGTCCTCTTTAATTTCATGTCAATTACCCATTCCCTTTACTTTCTATGCAATTTAAATTCTGCAAATCACAAATCTCTCAACCAAATCTTGATTCGCTTGACTAAATCAACCACTAAACTAAAATTGCTCAATCCTTCAATCCCTGTGGGATCGACCTCACTCCTGTGAGTTTTTATTACTTGATGCGACCCGGTGCACTTGCCGGTTAGAATTGTGTGTTTTGGGAGAAATTCATTTTTCCTCCAAAATACTCATCATTAGGTAGCCTAGGATGTGGTTAGTGGATTTAGGTCTATTTAATTGCACTGTTCTTGTTTCTTGTTTCATTATTTTCGCAATTCTGTTGATGTTGTGCTGTTAGTTTTGTTCATATCCTATAATTTCTTGTTTCATGCTGCTCTTTACTCTGAATTTTCATGTTTATATTCCTTATATGTAAGTACAGCTTTAATTTTGATTCATATGAACTATTTGACTGCTGTTTATTTTTCGGGACAATACAATTTTAGCCGGAATGCTGCCTAAATTTCTGTAAAATGTTTCCATTCATGTTTTGGTTTTTCCATTTTGAAATCTGTTTTACTCTGGTTTAACCAAACCATTCATGAATTTCCGGGCAAGTTTTCTTATCCTTTTTTGATTTCCTGGTTCCTACACTGCATTTTTGATGTTTGATTCTAAATTTTTGCTTTCTCTGTATCTATTTGAATCATCATCAAACTGTTTTACTTGTTTGGATATGAGTTACTTATCGCTTCTAACTGTGAATACTTGTTACTTGGAATATTTTCATTTTTCCACTTACTTTAACCCACTTCTACTAACTCACTAATTTTCACATCCTAAACTCTTTTTCAATTCTAACCAACCTAACCTTTCAAAAACTTCTTTTCTGATTTTCTTTCACTTTCTCTTAACATTCTAACCAAGGCATGATGTTTATTTTTCTATTTCACATGAATTCTATTCCATTTTGGATTGTAAATTCTTCTTTTCGAACTTTTAACTCCTATTCAATCCTTAATGCACATTTACTTAGCTCATATTCATTACTCTCCTGCTCCTTTGCCACTATGTGCTTCTTTTGTTAATTGCCTCCTTGTTTTCCTGTTTTTATTATATCCTTGAATTCTGTTTTTCAGGATGTCGGATTCCCACAGAAAAGGGAAAGGAAAGGCAACAACTGGAAAACGGAAAAGAGGAGAAGCCTCTATGTCTATCATAGATCTCATGCATGATGCATCCTTCTAGGAGAAAAATTTTACCCCGCAGGAGAAGGCCGACTAGCTAATCCCTGCTACTGATCCAGTAAAGTTTGCAAACCGATACTGTGAGCTGAGGTATCCGGTGTTTGCAACCTCCAGGAACCTATACCTGGAGAGGACTCTGAAAATCCCAGAAGAACTCCAGCAATACACCTCTGACCAGATTAAACAAAGAGGCTGGTTCTTACTGGAGAGACCTCTGACTGAGGTCAATGCATCTTGGGTTAGAGAATTATACTGTAATTACTTCAAGACTTCCCTAGATATAATGAAGAGGCCAATGAAGATGTTTTGAAGCTTTTGCCTAAGACTGATCAGCTGGATGGTTATCAGAAAGCTGAGGAAGACATGCGCTTTATGCGATTTGATTGGGATGCAGTAAAGGCCCGGATAGCCCTTGACGCAACCGTTCCTTGGATTATGGGTTAGAACACCACCATGCCAAAGGGAATCAAGCGGATTTACCTGAATGATGAGGCTCGGCTATGGCATCAGATACTTAGCAACTTCATTATGCCGAGTACTCACGAGACTGAAATACCAGCCGCTATGATCACCCTCCTATGGTGTGTGATGGAGGGTAAGGACCTGTACTTGCCACGCTTTATCCGGTACTATATGGCCAGGGTCCACGTCCGAGGCACTCTTCCCTTTCCTTATCTGGTTACACAACTAGGCCGTCGAGCTGACGTGCCATGGGAGGATGCTGATGAAAAGCCACCTGCTGCAGAATACAAGATTATCCCTCACAGCAGGAACTTTCTGGCTTTGGGCTACATACCTCCTTTCCTCACTGCTACTGCTGACACAGCCACATCATCTGCCGGCCCCTCTTCTTCCACAGCTACCCCTGCCACCACCACTTCACCTTCACCTTCCCCAGAGCCCATATATCATCTAGTGCACCGCCTGTTTCGACGGCTTGACCAGATGGAGCGTCGCAACAAGCGACGCTATGAGCACCTGAAGCTGATGATACGCTCTGGCGACATCCCCTCCGAGCCTGACACACCATCCGAGGCATCTGAGGAGGAGGCAGATGATCCCGAGGTAGAGACCCATCCACAGAGCGAGGCAGAACAGGCAGGCACCCAGCAGGCAGCATCACATCAGGAGGCTCTGCCTCAGATTCAGGCTGTAGACCCCGAGATCCCTATCCAGTCAGCACCTCCTCTGCAGCAGGCTGATCCTCAGACCACCACCACAGAGACCCCAGCTACCCACCCTTCCAGTGATGACACCTCTTCACACCCTGCTTGAGTGAGCATCGGGGACGATGCTACATTTTAAGTGTGGGGAGGTCGCCATCTCTGGCGTTCTTTTTTTGGTGAACCACTACATACTCTTTTTATTTATTTTGCTACTTTTCTGTATTTTTTTCTTTTCATTTTTATTTTTATTTTTCTCAGTACTTATATATATTGACATTTTTATGTATTTATTCTATATTGCATTTTAGTCATATTTTAGCCATTTAGTTTTAGTTTCAATTCTAACTTATTAGTTATAGAAATTGTGGATTAATTAGTATAGTTTACCCTTTTTAGTATAAGATAGCTTAGTTTAAATTAAAAAATATAAAAAGGAAGTAAACTAGGAACTTGAACACAATAGAAACAGTCCACACACCTTGTATATATAGCATTACATGTTAGTTAGTTAACAATATTTCATCGAGAAACACTAGAACTTTAAAGCCATTCAATATAAGTTTTACATTGAGAATAATGGGAATTTTTAACTAAACCTGCATGACATACCTAACTAAATGATTTTTGAGCTAAAGAACACACAGCCTGTGAGTTTTGAGCTTAATTGTATGGTTACATTCAAACCAAAATATTTTATTCCTGTGTGTTCTGCCCTTCTTGTTTATTCTGGTGTTCTTTACTTTGTTTTAATCTATATGTCCGATTATAGAATAGAAATACATACCAAGAGAGTGATTGAGACCATTATTTGATTTTATCTCACTTATCCCAAAATAGCCTACCCTTTACATCACCCTTGTTAGCCCCCTTGAGCCTTTAAATCCCCTTTTTTTTCTATCAGCCACATTACTAGCCTTAAGCAGAAAGACAAAATAAAAATCCCAAGTTAAATCCTTGGTTAGCTTAAGATAGGAAGTATGTATGGTTTAAATGTGGAAAAACCTATTGGGAACATGGATGATAAAAACAAAAGATAGAAAAGTTGAAAAGAATAAAATAACTCAAAATAAAAGTTTTGGGAAGCATGCTCATGTAAAATCAAAATAATTGAATTACCATGTGCATTAAAAAAAAGTGTTATGAATAAAGGGGACACAAAAAGAATTCCCCAATTGTAAAATAAAGCAATGCACATGGGATAAAAATAAATATTGAGATATGAGCATGTGACATCAAAAGTGAGAAAATATGGAAAATAGGTAAAGAAGCTTTGATTTAGAAAGTATGTATGTTAGGTGAGATCTTAGTCTAATTAAGGATTCACTTATTAGCTCACTTAGCCTTATACATATACCCTTACCTTTACCTTGGCCCCATTACAACCTTACTTAAAGACCTCATGATTTTTGGTATGACTGTATTCTATGATTGTTGATTGGTTAGATGAAGAACAAAGTTATAGAAAGTAAGAATAAAAAGAAGAATAGAGTGATTAACCCAATAAACACTGACTGATTAGAGAGTAAACACAAAATCCAGTGAGGGTTCAATAGCTCATTAACATTTATCTCTGTTTAAATTATTAATTGTCTTGCAAGTTTATAAAATGCTTTTCTCTCCCATTTCAATTGTAAAGGCACTTTATCACTATCTAAGGCTTGGCTATATATATATATGATTCCTTGAGAATGTGAGTTAATTCAACTACATGCAAGCTTTATATACAAGTGAATAAAAATTAGAATTGCATGATGCATCATTCATTTAGGTAGTTGCATTTAGATTAGATTGCATTACATGACATTCCATCACTTTAACCTTACTTTTCACCTTGGATTTAGCATGAGGACATGCTATTGTTTAAGTGTGGGGAGGTTGATAAACCCATATTTTATGATATATTTTGTGCTTAGCTTGAGTGATTTATTCAATCCTTCACCCACGTATTCATATTAATTGCATAGTTTTACTTTCCCTTCCTCATTATGTGATGTATGTGAAAAACATGTTTCCTATGCTTTAAAACTAATTATTTTAATTACCTTTAATTCCATTCGATGCCGTGACTAGTGTGTTGAGTAGTTTCAGATCTTCTAAGGCAGGAATGACTTAAAGGATGGAAAGGAAACATACAAAAATGGAAGGAAAGCACAAAACGGAGTTTCTAAAGAAACTGGCATCCACGCGATCGCATGGGCGACGCGGACGTATGCGAAGCGCGAATCAACAGCGATGCGGCCGCATAACTGACGCGACCGCATGACAAGAAAAGCTCTGAATGACGCGACCGTGTGACCCATGCGGACGCGTGACAGAGGCCACGCACCAGAAATTGCAGAAAACGGTCCCAGCGATTTCTGAAGCCCTTTTTTGCCTAAATCCAAGTCCAGAGGGTATAGACCAGAGGTTATGAAGTGAGGGAATGCATCCACTCATAGAGAGACGACATTAGTTTTAGTTTTCATGATTTAGATTTAGTTTAGAGAGAGATTCTCTCTCTCTTTTAGGATTAGGATTTAGGATTTCTCTTAATTTGGGAGTGACTCTCGATCCCAGGTTTAATGTTCCTTTACTTTAAGCTTCTCTTTTACTTTTATTCATTACTTTAGTTGATTATTTACTTTTGCAATTTAATTTATGAATTCTTCCATGTTACAGATTATTATTTTGGATTAATGTTATTTGAGGTATTTCAGTTAATATTGCTTTCTTTTATTTATTAGTTACAATTATTCCCAATCTGAAGACATTCTTATTCCAGTAGATTTACTTTTCTCCTTTTGGTTTTGGTTAAGAAATCAGTAACTCAGGAGTTATCAAACTCAAACATGCTTGATAATTGTTATCTTTGTTAATTGAATTGAGCTTCAAGAATCCCAATCTTTTCTTAGAAAATAAAATAGGATCCGAAGATCAATCCAATTAATCCCTTGACCTTCTTTTATCTTAGTAAAGGTTAACAAAGTGGAATTAAGATTGAATTATTATCATCATTGATAAGGATAGCCAGGATAGGACCTCTAATTTCTCATACCTTGCCAAAAGTTTATTTACAGTCATTTATTTATTTCACTTGCTATTTAAATTACTTGTTCTTCATTTACTTTAATTGCCACTTAAATTACTTGCTCCTCATTCTCAAAACCCCAATTTACAATCCCCATAGCCAATAATAAGAACATACTTCCCTGCAGTTCCTTGAGAAGACGACCCGAGGTTTGAATACTTCGGTTATCAATTTATTTAGGGGTTTGTTACTTGTGACAACCAAAATGTTTGTATGAAAGGACTTTTGAAGGTTTAGAAACTATACTTTCAGCGAGGATTTATTCGCAAATTTCTAGACCACGCAAAAGTTCCTCACGTCAGGTACCTCTTCCAAGGATTGAGGAACCACATGGTGAAGGCATGTCAGGCGATCATCACAGGACAATCCCTTCTGAGATTCACCTCCCAGAAGGAGAAAACCAACCTCATTCCACCGACCTCATGAGACTATTATATGGACATCATGGCCAACTCGAACAGCTTGAGCAAGAGCTAGAGCGATAGCGGGAGGCAGAGAGAAACCTAAGAAGAGAAATTAAACGGTGAAGAGAGTTGGAAGAAAAGCTCTCGAAGTTAGAATCCAACCTCCGAGGCAGGAATTCGCGTACAACTCATCAAAACACCACGCTGGGAGGAGAAGATCTTTTCACAAAAGATATCATGCAAGCGAGAGTTCCTAAAAACATCAAAAGCCCAGACTTGAATCTGTATGACGGGACAACCGACCCGAGACATCACCTAAGTAACTTCAAAAGTTGGATGTACTTGGCTGATGCCTCAGATGCTACTCGCTGCAAGGACTTCCCTACAACCTTAACAAAGTCGACCATGAAAAAGTTTGACAGCCTGCCACCTAGGTCGGTCACTAGTTTCAACGACCTTGCGTGGAAATTCCTTGCAGGTTTTCAATTCAAAAGGACAAGGTCAAGCATGTGCCCAGTCTACTTGGAGTCAAATAGGAAGTTGACGAGATTCAACAAGGCATGTTTGAAAATCCAAGACTTACCCACTGAAGCAGTAATAATGGGACTGGTCAATGGTCTCCGAGAAGCCCCTTTTCCCGCTCTATCTCAAAAAGACACCCGACCTCATTGAGTGATGTACAAGAACGAGATGAAAAGTACATCAATATGAAAAAAAATTCCAGACTACGAAAACCAAATTGGCGACTAAGACATCCTCATCAAGCATGGGAAAAGGAAAAAGAGCCTAAGAAGAAAGAAGAATATGGCTCGGAGAAATCTTGGAGGTATCACAACTACACCCCACTACGAGTTTCTCTCGTGGATGTCTACCAGGAAATTTGTCATACCGAGAAGCTCCCCCCCACGTCCGATCAAAAATAAAAGGGGGAAAGCCGCAATGAGTATTATGAATACCACAAGCTATATGGACATTCTACAAATGACTATTATGACCTAAAAAATAGAAAAACTGGCTAGAGAAGGTTGGTTGGATAGATATCTCATGGAAAGGTCGGACTATCATGGAAAGAGGAAAAGAGACGATGAAGAAGTCGACCAAAGAGTGCAGCCTCCACCAACTCCCGAGCGATATGTCCACATGATAGTAGGAGGCTTCGCCGGAGGAGGAGTAACAATGTCGGCTCGAAAGAGATATCTGGAAGAGGTCTGTTACGTCAGAGAAGAGACCTCCGACCTCCCAACCATCTTTTTCACAAAAGAGGACACACAGGGAATTGCACCCAAGCATGATGACCCCGTTGTAACTACTATGATACTTGCTAATGCAAACTTATATAGGACCTTAGTGGACCAAGGAAGCTCAGACGACATACTGTTTAAGCCTGCATTCGACAAGTTAAGATTGGAAGAAAAGGAATTGAAATCCTACCCCGATACCTTTTTCCGGCTAGGGGATACACCAATTAGACCACTAATGTTCATCTCTTTACATACTACCTTTGGAAAGGGATTGAAGTCAAAAATCCTAAGCATCGATTACATTTTCGTGGATGTAACTTCAACCTACAATGCCCTAATTAGCAAGACAACTCTAAAACGACTAGGACTCTCCACCTTTGCATGAAATTCCCAACACATGACGGAATTGTTACCATTAATAGAGATTAGATGCTGGCAAAAAAGTTTTACAATAATGTTTGAATCTACAAGGTAAAGGTAAAGAAGTCAATTCGATCATGCTCGGAGGAGTCCGAGGAAGAGATGAACTACGACCACAACCTGAAGGGAAGACCAAAGAAGTCCAAATCGGAGAAGAAGTCGGAAAAAACACTAACATAGGAGTCAATATAAGGATAGATTTGAAGAAAGAGCTCATAGAACTCCTACAGAAAAATTCTGACCTCTTTGCTTGGAAGGCTGCCGACATGCCCGGCATAGACCTCGGACTCATGACGCATAAGCTGGCGGTCTACCCTGGGTCCCGACCTGTCTAATAAAGACGGTGTATGTTCGGACTAGAACGAGATCAAGTGGTCGAAGAACAAGTTCAAGCCCTACTAGAGGCCAAATTCATCAGGGAGGACAAGTATCTGACATGGTTCGCAAATGTGGTGCTGGGATAAAAGCAAAATGAGAAATGGAGGATGTGTATCGATTATATCGACCTCAACAAAGCCTACCCAAAGGATCCTAATTCCCTTCCCAATATTGATGCTTTGGTAGATTCCTCTTCAGGATATCAATACCTATCCTTCATGGATGCGTACTCGGGATACAATCAAATCTCGATGTACAAGACGGACCAGGAGAAGACGTTGTTCATCACACCCAGAGCGAATTACTGCTACGTGGTCATGCCATTTGGATTAAAAAATGCAGGAATCACATATCAAAGGTTGATGAACAAGATGTTCGCACCTCACCTCAGAAACTTAATGGAAGTGTATGTAGACGACATGTTGGTAAAAATCAAGGATGAGGCAAATTTCCTATCCGACCTCTCACAAGTCTTCAACACCATATGAAGACATGGGATGAGACTAAATCCTACCAAATGCACTTTTGCAGTAGTAGCAGGGAAATTTTTGAGATTTATGCTCACACAGAGGGAAATTGAGGCTAACCCTGACAAGAGTAGAGCAATCTTAGATATGAGGAGTACGACTTGTTTGAAAGAAGTTCAACAGTTGAATGGGCGACTTGCAGCCTTGTCCAGACTTCTAGCAGGACTGGCCTTGAGATCCTTGCCATTTTTTTCACTATTTAGAAAAGGATGCCAATTTGAGTGGACTCCTAAATGTGAAGAAACCTTTCAAGAATTCAAGAAATTGTAAAGTTGATGAGCGGATAATTTATATGCTTTTTGGCATTGTTTTTAGTAGAATCTAGTTACTTTTAGGGATGTTTTCATTAGTTTTTATGTTAAATTCACATTTCTGAACTTTACTATGAGTTTGTGTGTTTTTCTGTGATTTCAGGTATTTTCTGGCTGAAATTGAGGGACTTGAGCAAAAATCAGATTCAGAGGTAGAAGAAGGACTGCTGATGCTGTTGGATTCTGACCTCCCTACAATCAAAGTGGATTTTCTGGAGTTACAGAACTCAAAATGGCGCGCTTCCAATTGTGTTGGAAAGTAGATATCCAGTGCTTTCCAGAAATATATAGTAGTTCATACTTTTGCCGAGTTTAGACGACGCAAAAGGGCGTTGAACGCCAGTTCTATGCTGCAGTCTCGAGTTAAACGCCAGAAACACGTCACAAACCAGAGTTGAATGCCAGAAACACGTTTTAAACTGGCGTTCAACTCCAAGAATGACCTCTCCACGTGTAAACTTCAATCTCAGCCCAAGCACACACCAAATGGATCCCGGAAGTGGATTTATGCATCAATTACTTACTTCTGTAAACCCTAGTAACTAGTTTAGTATAAATAGGACTTTTTACTATTGTATTGGAGACCTTTGATCAGTTTTATGCTATCTTAGACTTTCATTGGGGCTGGCCATTCGGCCATGCCTAGACCATTATCACTTATGTATTTTCAAACGGTAGAGTTTCTGCACTCCATAGATTAAGGTGTGGAGCTCTGCTGTTCCTCATGATTTAATGCAAAGTACTACTATTTTCTATTCAATTCAACTTATTCCGCTTCTAAGATATCCATTCGCACCCAAGAACATGATGAATGTGATGATTATGTGACGCTCATCATCATTCTCACTTATGAACGCGGGCCTGATAAACACTTCCGTTCTACATGCAACCAAGTTAGAATGAGTATCTCTTAGATATCTAATACAGGGGACCGAGTTCGAGTTATTAGTATCTTCGTGGTATAAGTTAGAACCCATGGATGGCCATTCCTGAGATTCGGAAAGTCTAAACCTTGTCTGTGGTATTCTGAGTAGGATCTGAGAAGGGATGGCTGTGACGAACTTCAAACTCGCGAGTGCTGGGCATAGTGACAGACGCAAAAGGATAGTAAATCCTATTCCAGTATGATCGAGAACCTCCAGATGATTAGCCATGCCATGACAGAGCATTTGGACCATTTTCACAGAGAGGATGGGATGTAGCCATTGACAACAGTGATGCCCTTACAGAAAGCTTGCCATGGAAAGGAGTAAGACTGATTGGATGAAGACAGCGGGAAAGCAAAGATTCAGAGGAACGAAAGCATCTCTATACGCTTATCTGAAATTCTCACCAATGAATTACATAAGTATTTCTATCTTTATTTTCTGTTTATTTATTATTATTATTCGAAAACTCCATAACCATTTGATATCCGCCTGACTGAGATTAACAAGATGACCATAGCTTGCTTCATACCAACAATCTCCGTGGGATCGACCCTTACTCACGTAAGGTTTTATTACTTAGACGACCCAGTGCACTTGCTGGTTAGTTGTGCGAAGTTGTGAAGTTATGTTTGGACCATGGTAATGTGCACCAGTTATTGGCGCCATTGCCAGGGAGAGAACGAACAACAAATTTTACAACCTCAGAGTAACAATTTCGCATACCAAGTTTTTGGCGCCGTTGCCGGGGATTGTTTGAGTTTGGACAACTGACGGTTCATCTTGTTGCTCAGATTGGGTAAATTTGTTTTAATTTTAAGCTTTTTGTTTTTATTATTATTAATTTCGAAAAAAAAATGTTTTCAAAAGTATATTTTTCTTCAGAATTTTTAAGAATGAATTCTAGAGTTTCATGAAGCATGTTGAAGCCTGGCTGGCTGTAAAGCCATGTCTAAATTCTTTTGGACTGAGGCTTCCAAACCATCAGCATAGAGGCAAGTTAATTTGATGACTTAGGAGCAGTATGTCTGATTTACATGCTGAAGCTTGGCTGGCCATTGGCCATGTCTAGTGTTTTGGACCGGAGCTTTCATTGAAAGCTTGGCTGGCTAGTGAGCCATGTCTAATTCCTGGACTGAAGCTTTAGACTCAGAGTGCAAGATTCCTGGAATTCATATTAGAAATTTTGGAATCCTTATTTTTCTCTTTCAAATAATTTTTGAAAAATACCAAAAAAATTAGAAAATCATAAAAATCAAAAATATTTTTGTGTTTCTTGTTTAAGTCTTGAGTCAGATTTTAAGTTTGGTGTCAATTGCATGTTTTAAAGTTTGCATAAAATTTTCGAAAAATTCATGCATTCATAGTGTTCTTCATGATCTTCAAGTTGTTCTTGGTAAGTCTTCTTGTTTGATCTTTAAATTTTCTTGTTTTGTGTCTTTTCTTGTTTTTCATATGCATTTTTTGTTTGTTAGAGTCCAAGCATTAAAGATTTCTAAGTTTGGTGTCTTGCATATTTTCTTTGCATATAAAAATTTTCAAAAAAATTGTTCTTGATGTTCATCATGATCTTCAAAGTGTTCTTGGTGTTCATCTTGACATTCATAGCATTCTTGCATGCATCATATGTTTTGATTCATAACTTTCATGCATTGAGTCTTTTTCATGTTTTTCTCTTTCTTCATTAAAAATTCAAAAATCAAAAAAAAAATATCTTATCTTTTTAAAATCTTTTTCAAAAATCATATCTTTTCTATTTTTTTATTATTTTCAAAAATTTCAAAAATCATTTTAAAAATATTTTTCAAAAATATTTTTCTTAATTTTATCTCATAATTTTCGAAAATATTATCAACAATTAATGTTTTGATTCAAAAATTCCAAGTTTGTTACTTGCTTGTTAAGAAAGATTCAAACTTTAAGTTCTAGAATCATATCTTGTGATTTCTTGTGAATCAAGTCATTAATTGTGAATTTAAAAATCAAATCTTTTTCAGAACTAATTTCAATCATATCTTTTCAAAAAACATCTTTTTATCTTATCTTTTTTTTCACATCTTTTTAATCATATCTTTTTAAAACATATCTTTTTCAAAAATTTGATTTTAAAATATCTTTTCTAACTTCTTATCTTCTTATCTTTTCAAAAATTTATTTTTAAATTTGTTTCAACTAACTAATTAACTTTTTGTTTGTTTCTTATCTCTTTTAAAACTGCCCAACTAACTTTTTACCTTTAATTTTCGAAAATCCCTTCCCTTTTTTTCAAAATTTCTTTTTAATTAACTAATTATTTCAATCTTCGATTTTAATTTTATTTCATTCCTATTTTTCGAAAACTACTAACTTTTTTTCAAAAACTATTTTCAAAATTTAACTTTAAATTTTAATTTTTAATTTTTGAAAATCCCCTCACCTCTCATCTTCTTCTATTTATTTATTCATCTACTAACACTTCTCTTCATCTCATATCTCTGCTCTCCTCACCCTTCTGTTTGGATTCTCCTTTCTTTTCTCTTCTACTCTTCTTTTTTTCTACTCACAACAAGGGAACCTCTATACTGTGGTAAAAAGGATCCCTATTATTATTTTTCTGTTCCCTTCTCTTTCAAATGAGCAGGAGCAAGGACAAGAATATTCTTGTTGAAGCAGACCCTGAACCTAAAAGGACTTTGAAGAGGAAACTAAGAGAAGCTAAAATACAACACTCCAGAGACAACCTTACAGGAATTTTCGAACAGGAAGAGGATATGGCAGCCGAAAATAATAATAATGCAAGGAGGATGCTTGGTGACTTTACTGCACCTAATTCCAATTTACATGGAAGAAGCATCTCCATCCCTACCATTGGAGCAAACAATTTTGAGCTTAAACCTCAATTAGTTTCTCTGATGCAGCAGAACTGCAAGTTTCATGGACTTCCATCTGAAGATCCCTTTCAGTTCTTAACTGAATTCTTGCAGATATGTGACACTGTTAAGACTAATGGAGTAGATCCTGAAGTCTACAGGCTCATGCTTTTCCCTTTTGCTGTGAGAGACAGAGCTAGAATATGGTTGGATTCTCAACCTAAAGATAGCTTGAACTCTTGGGATAAGCTGGTCAAGGCTTTCTTAGCCAAGTTCTTTCCTCCTCAAAAGCTGAGTAAGCTTAGAGTGGATGTTCAAACCTTCAGACAGAAAGAAGGTGAATCCCTCTATAAAGCTTGGGAGAGATACAAGGAACTGACCAAAAAGTGTCCTTCTGACATGCTTTAAGAATGGACCATCCTGGATATATTCTATGATGGTCTGTCTGAATTAGCTAAGATGTCATTGGATACTTCTGCAGGTGGATCCATTCACCTAAAGAAAATGCCTGCAGAAGCTCAAGAACTCATTGACATGGTTACTAACAACCAGTTCATGTACACTTCTGAGAGGAATCCTGTGAGTAATGGGACGCCTCAGAAGAAGAGAGTTCTTAAAATTGATACTCTGAATGCCATATTGGCTCAGAATAAAATATTGACTCAGCAAGTCAATATAATTTCTCAGAGTCTGAATGGAATGCAAGCTGCATCCAACAGTACTCAAGAGGCATCTTCTGAAGAAGAAGCTTATGATCCTGAGAACCCTGCAATAGCAGAGGTAAATTATATGGGTGAACCTTATGGAAACACCTATAACCCCTCATGGAGAAATCACCCAAATTTCTCATGGAAGGATCAACAAAAGCCTCAATAAGGCTTTAATAATGGTGGAAGAAACAGGTTTAGCAATAGTAAGCCTTTTCCATCATCCACTCAGCAACAGACAGAGAACTCTGAACAAAATACCTCTAATTTAGCAAATTTAGTCTCTGATCTATCTAAGGCCACTCTGAGTTTCATGAATGAAACAAGGTCCTCCATTAGAAATTTGGAGGCACAAGTGGGCCAGCTGAGTAAAAGGATCACTGAAATCCCTCCTAGTACTCTCCCAAGCAATACAGAAGAAAATCCAAAAGGAGAGTGCAAGGCCATTGATATAACCATCATGGCCGGATCCAAGGAGGAAGGGGAGGACGTGAATCCCAAAGAGGAAGACCTCCTGGGACGTCCAGAGATCAATAAGGAGTTTTCCTCTGAGAAACCAAAGGACTTTGAGGCTCATCTAGAGACCATAGAGATTCCATTAAACCTCCTTACGCCCTTCATGAGCTCTGATGAGTATTCCTCTTCAGAAGAGAATGAGGATGTTACTGAAGAGCAAGTTGCCAAGTTCCTTGGTGCAATCATGAAGCTGAATGCCAATTTATTTGGTAAAGAGACTTGGGGAGATGAACCTCCCCTATTCACCAATGAGCTAAATGCATTGGATCAACTGAGATTGCCTCAGAAGAAACAGGATCCTGGAAAGTTCCTAATATCTTGTACCATAGGCACCATGACCTTTGAGAAGGCTCTATGTGACCTTGGGTCAGGAATAAACCTCATGCCACTCTCTGTAATGGAGAAACTAGGAATCTTTGAGGTACAAGCTGCTAAAATCTCATTAGAGATGGCAGACAATTCCAGAAAACAGGCTTATGGACAAGTAGAGGACATATTAGTAAAGGTTGAAGGCCTTTACATCCCTGCTGATTTCATAATCCTAGATACTGGGAAGGATGAGGATGAATCCATCATCCTTGGAAGACCCTTCCTAGCCACAGCAAGAGCTGTGATTGATGTTAACAGAGGTGAACTAGTCCTTCAATTGAATGAGGACTCTCTTGAGTTTAAAACTCAATGACATCCTTCTGTAAACATGGAAAAGAGGCACAGTAAGCTTCTCTCAAAACAGAGTCAACCAGAGCCCCCACAGTCAAACTCTAAGTTTGGTGTTGGGAGGCCACAACCAAACTCTAAGTTTGGTGTTGAACTCCCATATCCAAACTCTAAGTTTGGTGTTGGGGAGTCTCAACAATGCTCTGAACATCTGTGACGCTCCATGAGAGCCCACTGTCAAGCTATTGACATTAAAGAAGTGCTTGTTGGGAGGCAACCCAATTTTTATTTATCTAATTTTATTTTTATTTTTGTTGTTTTTTCATGTTTTTTTAGGTTCATGATCATGTAGAGTCACAAAATAAATAGAAAAATCAAAAACAGAATCAAAACAACAGAAGAAAAATCACACCCTGGAGGAAGGGCTTACTGGCGTTTAAACGCCAGTAAGGAGCATCTGGCTGGCGTTCAACGCCAGAATAGAGCATGGATCTGGCGCTGAACGCCAGAAACAAGCATAGAACTGGCGTTCAATGCCAGAAATATGTTGCATCTGGGCGTTGAACGCCCAGAACAAGCATCAGTTCGGCGTTTAAACGCCAGAATTGCATGCAAAGGCATTTTACATGCCTAATGGGTGCAGGGATGTAAATCCTTGACACCTCAAGATCTGTGGACCTCACAGGATCATCTCAGAATCTGTGGACCCCACAGAATCCCCACATAATCCTATATCACCCTCTCTCTCTCCATTCACAGTCTTTCCTTCTGTTTTCCATTCACCACTCACATCCATACACCCCACCTACCTTCAAAATTCAAAATCCTTTTCACACACCATAACCACCTTAAACCCCCAGAGGCCGAACCATACACATATCCCTCCATCTCCTCCATATCTTCTTCTTCTTCTTCTATTCTTTCTTCTTTTGCTCGAGGGCGAGCAACATTCTAAGTTTGGTGTGGTAAAAGCATTGCTTTTTTTTATTTTTCCATAACCATTGATGGCACCTAAAGCCAGAGAAACCTCTAGAAAGAGGAAAGGGAAGACAAAAGCTTCCATCAAGGGTCTATAGCTCAGTGGTAGAACATTTGACTGCAAATCAAGAGATCCCTGAGATACCTCAGGGGAGACATTTTCCTCCACACAATTATTGGGAGCAACTAAGGGTGGAATATCAAGAGCACTCCATCATCCTTCATGAAATTAGAGAAGATCAAAGAGCTATGAGGGAGGAGCAACAAAGACAAGGAAGAGACATAGAAGAGCTCAAGGACATCATTGGTTCCTCAAGAAGGAAACGCCATCATTACTAAGGTGGACTCACTCCTTGTTCTTAAATTTTCTGTTTTTCATTTTCTTTATGTTAAATGCTTTTCTATGTTTGTGTCTTACTAAATGATCATTAGTATTTAGTAACTAGGGGTGGGCATGGTTTGGATTTTAAAAATCCAAACTGGATCCACTCCAGAACCAGTTTTATGGTTTAGGAAACCAAACCAGAACTGGATTGAAGAGCAAAACCGGTTCTAAACCGGTTTGAAAAAATAAAAACCGGTTCTAAACCGGTTTTATTTACAAACCGGTTTTAAATCCGATTTTACTTGCAAAACCGGTTTTAAATCCGGTTTTTTTAAATCCAAATCTAAAATCCGGTTTTTTTTATAAAATCCAGTTTTAAAACCAGATTTTTGGTAACCAAAAATCCAATTTTAAAACCAGTTTTTGAAAATCCAATTTTAAAACCAGTTTCTTCTACCAAAAATCCAATTTTAAAACTAGTTTTTAAAAATTCAATTTTTAAACTAGATATTTTAACAAAAAATCCATTTTTAAAACCAGTTTTTAGAAATTCAATTTTTAAACCATATTTTTTTTAAAAAGTAAAATTAATACTAAAGTCATTTTAAAGTGTATAGGTTCATTACAACTAGAATTTGGTTCTTTATAAATCTAATGATAATAGCTAATCTATATAACATTTAATCATTCTCAAGACATCAAAAGAATACCACCAAAATATCTCTCTAACAAAATATCACAAGATGCCAAGTTGCCAACAAAATCATCAAACAACCACAATCTTTGAGGAAAATATATCTGCAAATAACAAAATATACCTTTGTCATTTTAAAACAAATCTTTGAATGAAAGTATTAAACTAAATGAGAATATTAAGCATACCTAGTCATCATCAAGATTATCAATTGATGTCGCCATAGAACAAGCACCATCATTAGAGGAAAATATATCTGCCAAGGGAATCAAATTAATTATCAAGTCTATATTCAACAACTTTTAATTGGTAACTAATACCTAAATTCTAAAATAGAAAGATAACAAAAACAAAAATAAAATAAAATGACAAGAAATATGAAATAAATTTTATACCTTGATCAACTTGTTGAAGAACTTCACCATCATCATCTAAAGCAATCTCCTGTGCAGACTAAGGCTTCTACCATTCTAGGTGTTAAGGAACTGCGGTATGGATCGAGGACTCTTCCTCCAGTACTAAATGCAGACTCCGAAGCTACCGTAGAAACAGGTATAGCCAATACCTCACGAGCCATATTTCCAAGAATTGGAAATCGGGTTTAGTTGACCTTCCACCAGTTTAGTATATCGAACTTATGGGAGTATGGCTCGCATTCTTCTTGTAAATATCTATCAAGTTCAGATCTTGTATTTGTTCTGCGACCGGTTGCTTGCAGAAAAAAGCCCATGCCATGAAGATCGGTATTAATGTTGTTGGCTTGAACTTCTTGCGTATCAGCTTCACTTGCTTCCCCAGAACTTTGGTATTGCTGATAGAGTAACTTTATGCACTTGGACAACTTTGACTTCAATTCGCCTCCTTTTTCTTCTCCAAAGAAGTAATCCAAGAAATAGTTGACATACTCAATCTTTTGCATTGGATTAAGTACGATAGCAATCAATAACAACATATTCACCGAATCAGGATTGCCCCAATACTTCTCATACTTAACCCTCATCCTTTCTGCCATTGACATAGTACTAAAATCAACAGAATCACAAGAATGACGAATAAATCGTCCAATTGCAAATACTTCCTTCATATACATATCACTGGTAACATATAAGGTACCAAAAACACGTATAGTGGCATCACTGAACACTCGCAAAAATGGTACAATGGACTCAGCATACTCCCAGTCTGAATCAGAAGGAACACCTCTCCCTTTTCCTCCATTCATCTCTCCTATATAGTTATTATCTTTCAAAGCAAGCAACTCAAATGCTTTGCGATGCTTCAAAGCTACCTCTAACATTTGATAGGTAGAATTCCACCTAGTCTCAACATCCATGCAAGGCAAGCCTTTATATTGGATTTTTTCTAGTTCAACACACTTTTGAAATCTACTAGCTCTAGATGGAGAAGATCTAACATACTTTACTGCACTACGAATCCTCAAGACTGATTCATCAATCTCTTTCAACCCCTCTTTTACAATTAAGTTTATAATATGTGCACAACACCTCATATGAATAAATTCACCATTCAAAATAATGCTATTCCAAGAATTCAATCGCTGCTTCAGATATTTAATTGCAACATCGTTAGAGGAGGCATTATCAACTGTCACACTAAAGACCCGATTCAAATTCCAATTATTTAAACAAGATTCAATTGTTGCTCCTATAACCTCTCCTGAATGACTTGTCACATGACAAAAATTAAGTATTTTTTTATGTAATTTCCAATCCAAATCAACAAAGTGTGCTGTCAAACTCATATAAGTAAAATTTTGAATTGAAGTCCAAGTGTCAGTGGTTAGACATACTCTACCACAATTTGCCGAAAGAAAATCTTGCAACTTCATCTTCTCTTCAACATAAAGAGCTCCAATGTCACGTGCTAACGTAGTCCGTGAAGGAACTTTGAATCTTGCTTGTAGGGCATGCACAAATTTTCGGAATTTCGGGCTTTCAACGAAGCGAAATGGTAGCTCTTCCCCAATAAATATTTCCACAAGTGCCCTTCGAGCCTCCTCTTGGTCAAATTTGGAAGCACTGGGTGAATTTAAAACACCACGCTCATCTATAGTCGGTGTGGTCGTTGTTTTTCTTCTTTTGTTCGAATCATTATTAGGATTTTTCTTGCATCTTCTCAAATGACCACCCATTGAGCTGGTTCCATTCCCATATTGTATTAAGCTACCACAATATTTGCATTTAGCCTTCTTCTCGGTAGCATTCTCTACATCAAAATGATCCCAGACAGCTGACCGATTCTTACGAACACCTGACGGTGGAGAAGATGGTTGAATGCTAGCGGACATCCCTGTTGCTTCAATATTACTATTTTCAGTCATCTTGCTCTGCATATAAAGCAAGGTGTACATAACTCAAAATTTGGTGCCAAACATGCTAAAATTAACACAAACTAATCCAAAAAAAACAGCAGCCAATAAAACTTCAACATTAACTCTACCTTATCCCTATAAAAAGTAGTCACTCAAGCATCAGAATATGTTTAGTAAACTAAATTAGACAATTATTCTTAATTCTGATCAACACACACTGAAACCAAAAATTAAAAATTAAAAAACAACCCTCCGAAACCTTTCCAAACCAGCACGGCAGCCCCTGATTTCCTGGATTTTATTTTATATCTAGTTCTGCTCATGAATCTCAGCCATCCCTTTTTTTTTAACCTATTAATTTTAGAGTGCAATAGCTTCCATCTTCTGTTACACATTCAGAAAGGGGTTTAAAGAAAATGGAAGCTAGCAAGTTAAGTCTTCATTTGCTATCCTATATTTAAGTCTTCATTTGCTATCATATTCCACACCTCAGCTTAAAAGTTCATAATTGCATTTAATAAAAATATATCTAAAAGCTAATCCTAAAACTATAAAGTACCTAATAAAATAATGTTGAAAGGCATACATAAAATGTAAAATTTACACCACTATAACGATTATATCAACATGCTACAAGGTTTCATTACCAGATACAACAACAGATAAGGTTAAAATAGAAAACTTAACGGGGTTCAATTAACCTATCATGATAGGAAGCCCTGCAAGCACATGCTCTATGAACAATGAATAATTCAAGTGGCAAATACAAATATCTCAAATTTCAACAAGCAGAATAATGAAATTCATACTACTAAAGAGCAAACTGAATTGATAAGTTAACAATTTGTTTACATGTTAAATCTCATATTAATGTTTGATATTCTGTGTAGACATGATAATGCAACCAAGGAAATATTGAATAAAGATAAAGCATTTAATATAATAGATTGGATTCAACTAGAGGAAGCTATATTTGGACTTTCAAATGTTCTAGTTTTTCATAACTCTCCCCAATCCCCATCCCCAAATTAAAACAAATACTAGTACTATGCATGCCACCTCCATCTATCTCTATAACAATACTAGCTATTACTGTATGAACTAAATAATTTAGTTAAGTGTTACGAGTAAAAATATTGGTCAAGCCCAATTAGGATAGTTTCAATGACTATAAATACAGATAGTTTCAAAATTAGACCTTTTAGTGTGGCAGCTGCTAAACAATTAGGAGCAGAACAAGATAGCAGCAGAACAAGATAGCAGCAGAACAAGACAGCAGCAGTGTTTCATATCAACAAAATTAAGGTGGGGACTAGTGAAAGCAAGCACTCCTAAGTCCTAAGATCTTGAGTTGTTTCCATTGCCTATATTATAGTTGCTACTTGCTAGAGCGAGATATTCAAGGCAGTAAATAATGATAAGAAAAAGAAGGCCAAGGCAGAACACAGTTAATGATTTTTCAGAACAAAATTCTATTTACAACAAAAATCAGAACAACAAAGCCAGAAACATGTATAAGATAAGTTAGTTTTCTTCAACTAAATAATGATTTTTCATATGATTGCTAATTGAACCACAGTTAATACACTTCTTACTAAAGTTCTTGAATCAATGTCACCATTTGAAGTGTTCTTACTATCCCTCTTATGCAGCATTTTTCAAATTCATCATTCATCCCTGCAACTTCAACTACTAGTCTATTTCTTATGTAGCATTGTTCAAATTCATCATTCATCCCTGCAACTTCAACTACTAGTCTATCTAATTCTAATTCCTATAAGAGATTAGGAGATTGGTTGTTGGTTATATAACCAAGTAGCACAATACATATAGAACACTTACCTATTGGCTTAAATCAGCAAGTAGATTTTTTATGAAATCAAGTTTTAGGGGGGTTCAATTTGAAAATTCATACACCGTATATAAACAACTAGCGCTACATATATACTGTATATATTATGGTACATGCATGAACCAAAAAATTAATAAATGAGCATGGCAATCAGTTCATCAAGGATTCAACAAAACAGAACAAATCAGTATACTCATGAAGGAACAAAACAGAACAAATCAACAAAATAGAAAAAACCCAAATAAAACTCAGAACTCAGAACCAAGGGCAAGGAGGAGGCTTACCTCAATTGATGAGCATGAGCTCCGGCGAGCCACCAACGAAAGAAGAAGAGAACCAAAAAAGAGAGAAGACAGAGTCGCGAATGGGAGGTTGAGGCAGAGAGACAGAGTCTCGAATCAAAGTGAAGACTATAGACTCGAAGAGGTAGAGGCCGACGAACCACCGGCGAGCTCCGACGAGAGGCAGAGAGGAAGAAATGTTGACGGTGGCGAATAGTGGATTTGGGAACCACCGGCGAGCTCCGACGAGAGGCAGAGAGGAAGAAATGTTGACGGTGGCGAAGAGTGGATTTGGTTTTGTTGAATGGATTTGTCGAAGAGGAGAAGACTCAATTAGGGTTTTTTTAGATCCGGATCTTAATTTGGATCTGGATCTGGATCCGGATTTAAAACCATTTAAATGGATTGGATCAAAAACCAAATTATAAAATAAATGTAATTTGGTTTGGATTTTTTTTGGTTTAAAACTGGTTTTTTTAAAATGGTTTGGTTTGGATTTGGTTTAAAATCCAAAATATGGATTTTTTTGCCCACCCCTATTAGTAACTATGTCTTAAAGTTATGAATGTCCTATGAATCCATCACCTCTCTTAATTTAAAAAATGTTTTAATTCAAAAGAACAAGAAGTACATGAGTTTTGAATTTATCCTTGAACTTAGTTAAATTATATTGATGTGGTGACAATACTTTTTGTTTTTTGAATGAATGCTTGAACACTGCATATGTCTTTTGAAGTTGTTGTTCATGAATGTTAAATATGTTGGCTCTTGAAAGAATGATGACAAGGAGACATGTTATTTGATAATCTGAAAAATCATAAAAATGATTCTTGAAGCAAGAAAAAGCAGTGAATACAAAAGCTTGCAGAAAAAAAAATGAAAAACAATGGCGAAAAAAAATAGAAAGAAAAAGAAAAAGCAAGCAGAAAAAGCCAAAAGCTCTTAAAACCAAAAGGCAAGAGCAAAAAGCCAGTAAACCTTAAAACCAAAAGGCAAGGGTAATAAAAAAGGATCCAAGGCTTTGAGCATCAGTGGATAGGAGGGCCTAAAGGAATAAAATCCTGGCCTAAGTGGCTAAACCAAGCTGTCCCTAACCATGTGCTTGTGGCGTGAAGGTGTCAAGTGAAAACTTGAGACTGAGTGGTTAAATTCAAGGTCCAAAGCAAAAGCAGAGTGTGCTTAAAAACCTTGGACGCCTCTAATTGGGGACTATAGCAAAGCTGAGTCACAATCTGAAAAGGTTCACCCAGTTATGTGTCTGTGGCATTTATGTATCCGGTGGTAATACTGGAAAACAAAGTGCTTAGGGCCACGGCCAAGACTCATAAAGTAGCTGTGTTCAAGAATCAACATACTGAACTAGGAGAATCAATAACACTATCTGAACTCTGAGTTCCTATAGATGCCAATCATTCTGAACCTCAATGGATAAAGTGAGATGCCAAAACTATTCAAGAAGCAAAAAGCTACAAGTCCCGCTCATCTGATTGGAGCTATGTTTCATTGATATTTTGAAATTTATAGTATATTCTCTTCTTTTTATCCTATTTGATTTTCAGTTGCTTGGGGACAAGCAACAATTTAAGTTTGGTGTTGTGATGAGCGGATAATTTATACGCTTTTTAGCATTGTTTTTAGTATGTTTTTAGTAGAATCTAGTTACTTTTAGGGATGTTTTCATTAGTTTTTATGTTAAATTCACATTTCTGGACTTTACTATGAGTTTGTGTGTTTTTCTATGATTTCAGGTATTTTCTGGCTGAAATTGAGGGACTTGAGCAAAAATCAGATTCAGAGGTAGAAGAAGGACTGCTGATGCTGTTGGATTCTGACCTCCCTGCACTCAAAGTGGATTTTTTGGAGCTACAGAACTCAAAATGGTGTGCTTTTAATTGCGTTGGAAAGTAGACATCCAGGGATTTCCAGCAATATATAATAGTTCATACTTTGGCCGCGTTTAGACGACGCAAAAGGGCGTTGAACGCCAGTTCTATGCTACAGTCTGGAGTTAAACGCCAGAAACACGTCACAACCCAGAGTTGAATGCCAGAAACACGTTACAAAGTGGCGTTCAACTCCAAGAATGACCTCTCCACGTGTAAACTTCAAGCTCAGCCCAAGCACACACCAAGTGGGTGATGCCAAGGCATCATAGGCTAGTTTCACTAGCATTTTTCTGTTAGTTTCAGTTGTTTTATGCATTTTCTTGAGCTTAAAGTAACCAAAAATGGTTAAATGAAGAACAAAGCAATGAACCATCCAAACAACATGATTTTGATGCATATTCCATGAGTTTTAGTTATAATACTTAAATACTATGAATGGAAGATTTCTCATGAAATTTTGCAAGACTTTGATGCAATTGTTTGGATGATTTCAGGGAAGAAGAGGCTAAGCAAGGAAGCAACAAAATCAATGAAGGAAGCTTGAATATCACATGTGGAGTTTAAGTTCCAGTTTAAGCCTAAACTAGAGCTTAAACGTCAAAATCATGAAGGATAAGAAATGCTGGAATTGAAGTTTAACCTCCAGTTTGACCTTAAACTGGAGGTTAAACGCCAGAATGAAAAGCCTCACTAAAGAAGCATTCCACGTTTAACCTCCAGTTTGACCTCAAACTGGAGGTTAAACGCCAGAATGATGATACCACTCAGGGAGGAGTTCCACGTTTAACCTCCAGTTTGACCTCAAACTGGAGGTTAAACGCCAGAACCAGGAAGAGTACCAGGGAGCCATTCCACATTTAAGCTCCAGTTTGACCTCAAACTGGAGCTTAAACGTGTTCGACAGCTTTTCTCCTCCAGGGGTGCTCTCTCCATTTCCACGTTTAACCTCCAGTTTGACCCCAAACTGGAGGTTAAACGTGTTCGACACCTCCAGGGCTACCATTCTAAGCTTCCACGTTTAACCTCCAGTTTGACCTCAAACTGGAGGTTAAACGTGTTCGACCTCCAGTATGCCTCCACCCTTTTCCACGTTTAACCTCCAGTTTGACCTCAAACTGGAGGTTAAACGTGTTCGACCTCCAGGGCTGCCCTTCCTATTTCCACGTTTAAGCTTCAGTTTAACCTTAAACTGAAGCTTAAACGTGTTCGACTACATGACTCTCCAGGGCTACCTTCTTCCATTTCCACGTTTAAGCTTCAGTTTAACCTTAAACTGAAGCTTAAACGTGCTTCTACAAAAAGCCTCACTGGAAGTGTCTGGCGTTTAAGCTGCAGTTTAAGCTTAAACTACAACTTAAACGCCACTCTTGGAAAAGGTTTCTGGGCCAAAAATATTGTGATTTAAGTTAGTCTTTGAGCACAAATATTAACTTAAACTTACTTTGGTATGAAACCCAATTGAATATCATGGTTTATGGGATTGGGCCTGAAGGATTGATGAGTTTGAAATCTCAATTTATTGAGTCATGTGTCATTATTTGCTTATCACTAAGTTGGCTCAATAAAAGTTACAGGAATTGGATCAACAACCTCATCAAGATTATGGATCATAAACCCAAGGCAAAAGGAAAGCAAGGAGAGGCCTCAAAGCCCAAGAAGCACAACTGAAGCTCAATATAGAAAGTGTATAAATAGGATAGAAGTTAAGTTAGAGGGGACTTTTACTTTCACTGGTAGCTAGTTTTCCTTTTCTTTGTAATTGAATTCAGAGCTATGATTCACTAAACCCCTTTCATTGGGTTAGGGAGCTCTATTGTAATTCAATGAATCAATAATAGTTTATCTTCTTCTTCAATCTTTTCTCTTGAATTTTGTTAGAAAGCTTCTCGATCTAATTCCATTGAGTAGTTGTCTTGGGAAAGAAACTACCCATACTTGGAATCCTTCGGAGCCTTGGGAAAGGAATGGAGGATTCATGCTAGAGAAGCTTTCTCACAGTGAATTGGATTGGGGTTTGGATGGATATTGTGACATGTAATCCTACCAAATTGTGGTTCATGAAATTGTGTGGTATAATCAGTGATCAAGCGTCATCTCTTCTTATGAACATTTAAACCAAGGGATTGGGAATTTGTTTGTTTTTAGAGAGAATTGGTGAGCCAAGGGATTGGGATCCAATCATATAAGATTGCCAAGCAAAATTCAATGAACGCATTGGTTGAGGAAGAGATAAACATGTTTTGATTCGGAGATCTCAATATCTCCTATAACCCAATGAATTCCCCATTTCTGATTTCCACTTTCTCTTTACATTCTGCTACTCAATTCATGCAATCACCCCCATTCCCTTTTAATTTCAGCAATTTAGTTTCTGCTCTTTAATTCATGCAATTTAAGATTCCGCCATTTCAATTTCTTGTCATTTACTTTTCCCGCCAATTTTACATTCCGCAATACTCATCTCAATCTTGATTCCGCTCAACTAGAACACACTTCTAATCCGAATTGCTCATTCAACCAATCCTTGTGGGATTCGACCTCACTCTATTGTGAGTTTTTACTTGACGATAACCGGTGCACTTGCCGGAAGGAATTTTGCCGATCGTGCAATTTCCTAAATCGTAGCATAACTAGTTTATGTGCATCAGTGGGCCCCAGAAGTGGATTTATGCATCAATTACTTACTTCTGCACTCCATAGATTAAGGTGTGCAGCTCTCCTGTTCCTCATGATTTAATGCAAAGTACTACTATTTTCTATTCAATTCAACTTATTCCGCTTCTAAGATATCCATTCGCACCCAAGAACATGATGAATGTGATGATTATGTGACGCTCATCATCATTCTCACTTATGAACGCGTGCCTGACAAACACTTCTGTTCTACATGCAACCAAGCTAGAATGAGTATCTCTTAGATATCTAATACAGGGGACTGAGTCCGAGTTATTAGTATCTTCGTGGTATAAGTTAGAACCCATGGATGGCCATTCCTGAGATCCGGAAAGTCTAAACCTTGTCTGTGGTATTCCGAGTAGGATCTGGGAAGGGTTGACTGTGACGAACTTCAAACTCGCGAGTGCTGGGCATAGTGACAGATGCAAAAGGATAGTAAATCCTATTCCAGTATGATCGAGAACCTCCAGATGATTAGCCATGCCATGACAGATCATTTGGACCATTTTCACAGAGAGGATGGGATGTAGCCATTGACAATGGTGATGCCCTTACAGAAAGCTTGCCATGGAAAGGAGTAAGACTGATTGGATGAAGACAGCGGGAAAACAGAGATTCAGAGGAACGAAAGCATCTCTATACTCTTATCTAAAATTCTCACCAATTTATTACATCAGTATTTCTATCTTTATTTTCTGTTTATTTATTATTATTATTCGAAAACTCCATAACCATTTGATATCCGCCTGACTGAGATTAACAAGATGACCATAGCTTGCTTCATACCGACAATCTCCGTGGGATCGATCCTTACTCACGTAAGGTTTTATTACTTGGATGACCCAGTGCACTTGCTGGTTAGTTGTGCGAAGTTGTGAAGTTATGTTTGGACCATGGTAATGTGCACCAGTTATTGGCGCCATTGCCAGGGAGAGAACGAACAACAAATTTTACAACCTCAGAGTAACAATTTCGCATACCAAAAGTTAACCACCTATCCTTACCCGGTCAGAAACGGGAGAAGAGCTCATCTTGTACTTAGTTGTCGTTGATAAGGCAGTAGCCTCAGAACTGGTACGAAAAGATGAAGTCCGATAGCATCCTATTTATTTCACTAGTAAAGTCTTACAAGGGCTAGAGTTAAGATATTCTAGCATCTAGGAGGCTCCGACCTTACTTCCAGGGGCACATAATAAGAGTCTAAACAAACCACCCCATGAAACAAATTCTTTAGAAAACGGACATAGCAAGTCGAATGGTACAATGGGCCATAGAACTATCTGAGTTTGACTAAAGGTATAAAACTCGGACAGCCATCAAAGCTCAATGCCTCACCGACTTCATAGCAGAATACTCAAGTGACAAGAATGAAAACTCCACTGCTTAGAATCTTTATGTAGATGGATCCTCCGATAAAGTCGGGAGTGGTGCGGACATCATACTGGTCAATGAAAAGGGGACTTCAATAGAGCTTTCCCTAAAGTTTGAATTCCCTACTTCCAACAATCGAGCTGAGTATGAAGCCCTGATCACAGGCCTGAAACTCGCCAAAGAAGTTGGGTCAACCAAAGTGGTAGTCTTCAGTGATTCTCAGATAGTAACTTCTCAAACCAATGGAGAGTACCAGGTAAAAGATCCCAATATGAAGAGATACTTGAGAAAACACTTGAGCATCTTAAGCAATTTCTTGATACCGAGGTCCGACATATAACTCGGGAACGTAATAGCAGAGGAGATGCCCTTTCTAAATTGGCGACTACCAAACCAGGATGAAATAACAGATGTTTGATACAAGAAACTCTCAAGGAGCTCTCAATTATCAAGTTGGATAACAAGTTGGACATTCTACCTATCTCCGGCTTAAACCTCGGATAGATGACTCCCTTTATCGAATATCTAAAATTTGACATCCTTCCCAAGGAACAAAAGGAAGCCAAGAGAATTCAGAAGGAAGCACAGAACTACACATTGGTACAAAATGTCCTTTACAGAAGAGGAGTATCCACACCTTTGTTAAAATGTGTTCCGACTTGCAAAACTGAAGAAGTCTTGGAGGAAGTGCATAATGGCATCTGTGAAAACCATCTTGGAGCATGATCTCTAGCTAGGAAGGTAGTCCGAGCTGGATTCTTCTGGTGAACCTTGCAAAAGGACGCGACCAACTTTGTCTGCCTTGCCAGATGCATGCCAACTTCCACATCGCTACCCACGAAGAGCTCATTAGCGTAACCTCTCCATGGCCTTTTACGAAATGGAGCTTGGACCTACTAAGATCTTTTCCCCAAGCCCTGGACAGGTTAAGTACCTCATTGTGGGAGTGGATTACTTCACCAAGTGGATAGAAGCGAAACTAGTACCTACTACCACAGCTCAAAGAAATTGGAAATTCCCATACAAGAATATCATTATTCGATTCAGAGTTTCTCACTCCATTTCCACAAATAATGGTACACAGTTCACCGTGTAACACCCTAATATTCAAATCCTTATGCTCGAGTCATAAGTAAATGATAATAAGGTGGTACGACTCTCAAGGTAGATTTTTAATACATAATTATAAATAAAATTAAAAGGAGTATTAATCGAGAAGCCTGAAAAAAGTGAAAATAAAAAAATGTGAAGTCGAAAGTGATATACAGATAACGGCATTAAGGAGAATAAGAGAAGGACAGTATATGGATATATAACATAAGTAAATAGTCACTAGTCACGACCCGCGAAGTTTAGGCCGGCTAGGATACAATATGAAAGTAGTTGTTCCGAGGGTTGCCTAAAACTGTAGGTCGATCTCGGACGAGATCTTCTGTGCTGGTCGGGGCTGACGTGTCCGGCTAGTGAGTGGCGGCCGGAGCTGTCGTGTCCGACTTATTGGACTGGCTGCACTGCTGATCCTTTGTCACCGGAGGGTGGGGGTACCTGCAAGAGACTCCGATGCTTAAGTTAGCATGGGTATTAAACAGGTTTTTAGTTGAATCAGAGTATGAGTTATACCTGGGTGCTCCAGTGTATTTATAATGGTGTAGAGTGACCTTTTTAGATAAGATAAGTTGGTTATCTTATCTTATCTTTGGGTGAGGTCAGCTTATCTTCAAGGGAACCACTCTAATCTCTATAGGCTTGGGTCGCCTTTGGATTTGGGTCGTGCTCCTCTTATTTGGGCCCTTTATTTGGGCTTTCCTGGCAGTTTGGCCAAGCTCTTTGAGAAGAGGTCGGATAGCCTGACCTGAAGAGGTCGGTCGCTTTATTATTGAACATCCCGGGTCGGATAGCTCGACCCAGGGTGTGAACAGTGCCCCTGCTCGAGCTCGGTCTTTCTTTTTGAGGTCGAGTCCTAGTTCTTTAAGACTTTGATCCTTCTTTGATGAAGCCGAACTCGAGCATTTGTCGATTTCTTTCTTTGTAGAATTTTCCTTTTTTGAATGTGGAACGTTTTCTTCTGAAAGCGCGCTCTTTTATATTAGCGCTCTGTTCTTGGGAACGTGCGAGGGTTTAGTACCTTCATTAATTGG
The DNA here is from genome assembly GCF_003086295.3 of Arachis hypogaea. Taxonomy (NCBI): domain Eukaryota; kingdom Viridiplantae; phylum Streptophyta; class Magnoliopsida; order Fabales; family Fabaceae; genus Arachis; species Arachis hypogaea. The sequence goes on along the minus strand of NC_092049.1, from coordinate 61,514,108 downwards.
TTTTAATTGCCCCATTTCCCTTGGCTTTTTATTTTGAACCTTACACACAGAAACGGTTTCTCTTCTCCGTTTTTACTTGTAACTTCCCTTTTCTTTCTCCCTTTCTGTTTCCTAAAGTTTGTGGTTTTCATCTTTCTTCTTTGCAACGTCATTTGGTGATTTCTTGGTGTCTCTCTTTGCTCGGAAGGTGATTCTGTCCCTTCGTCTTCGATCTTCTACAAAACTTCTTCCTTTGTTCAGGTTGGTTCTTCTTTTCATCCTTTTATCTAATAAGGCTTTGATTCTGACTGAATGTGCGTTTGGGAAAGCTAGAACCTTTTGGTAGTATTCTGTTTGCTTGTTACTGTGATGTATTTTTTCTAGTTTCTTTTTCGTCTTTATGCATATTCCTGGTATTTCTGTTGAGGCTTTCTTCCACTTTACATGTTCTGCTGTTGCTTCTGGTTGTTTTTTTGAGCCTTTGAAAAACTGTGTTTGTTTACTTCTACAAAGATTGCCCCTTTTCGCCCTTTTGTAAGAGATGATCGATGCTTTGTTTTACTTTGTTTGTTCGGAGGGGGACTTTATTTCTCTAAAAAGGTTGCATCTTTGATGATATTTTGTTGTTTAGTAGCTTCATTCGTTGATCAAAACTGAGATAGTGAATCTGGGAGGTAGTTTATCTTAATGATCTGTGGCTCATAGCTTTCTTCTCAAAGTGTCGCTTTAGTTGAAAGAAAAGAAAAAAAAGGTTTATTGTTTTCTTGTTAGGACGTATCGAGATGTAGGCTTGTAGGTTTCCTGAGTCCCTGTCCTGCTAACTGCCTCCAAAGGATGCCCCTGGATCTTCTTGGTGTGGGTCCTAGGGTTTCCTTTTGATGCTTGTACTGCGTTGGATTATGTTGGCCGAGTTGTTTTGATTTCGTCTGAGATGTTTTTTAGTAATCCAATCTTCTTTTCTTGTTTGTAGGACTAGTTGGCCATGTCTTCTCGCAAAAATATTATAGAGATGTCTTCTAAAGTTCCTGAGGGGATGTCCGATTGGCTGGACTCCCTTGCCTTAATGTGTGTTTCTGTGGTGGATGCTGAATTTATTGTAGAGCTTAGAAAACATCATAGGTTTTGTGGTAGCGGTGCCAAGGAGAGGGATTACGAGCTTGTAGTGCCTGACTCTGACAAGAGGGTTTGTTTTCCAACCTCGGTCGAGGGGGAGCGTCCCTTCTTCTATGCATATGAATATTTCTTCAGCCAGTTGGATATTACATTTCCCTTTACTGCTTTTGAGATTGATTTGTTGTGGTCGTGTAACGTCGCCCCGTCCCAGCTTCATCCAAATTCCTGGGGCTTTGTTAAGATCTTTCAGCTGCTTTGTTAGGAGTTAGGTGTTACACCTTCTCAGACTCTTTTCCTCTATCTTTTTGTTTCGGCCAAGCCCGGGGCTTCTTCTAAAAAGAAAGCTTCTTGGGTTTCTTTTAGATCTGCCCAGGGACATAAAGTTTTTGCCATGTACGATGAGTCCTTTAAAGACTTTAAGAACTATTTCTTTAAAGTTTGAGCTGTTGAGGGGGCCCGCCCCTTTTTCCTTGATGAGAATGATGAGCCTGCTTTTCCTCTAGAATGGCAAAAGAATGTGACAGTGTCTCGTTATACTTGGGAGATGCTTGACGAGGTTGAGCGGGCTTTTGTTATTGTTCTTGAAGATATATGGGGGGAACCTCCCCACCTTGATACCAAAAAGTTTCTGGGGACCCGTCCCTGGTCCAAATTGCGTTGGGTATTATCTGACTTGTTTTTGTCCTTGTTTTCTAGCTTCGCCTTCTTTTCTTTGCGATTGTAACCCCTTACTATGGTTGATTCTGTTTTTCAGAGATGTCTAAAAATAATGACTCCATGAAGGCCAGGAAGGCTGCTGCCGCTAAAAACATGTCGGTCAAGGTGGAAGGTGTTCATACCCTGGGTCGAGCTATCCGACCCGGGATGATCGGCGACAAAGCGACCGACCTCTTCAGGTCAAACTATCCGACCTCTTCTCAAAAAGAGCTCGGTCAAATCGACAGGAAGGCCCAAGAAGGCCCAAACAGAGGAACACGACCCAAATCCAAAGGCCGTCCAAGCCTATAGAGATAAGGGCGGTTCCCTTGAAGATAAGCTGACCTCAACTCAAAGATAAAGATAAGATAAGAGAACTAACTTATCTTATCTAGAAAGGTCACTCTACAACCACTATAAATATACTAGAGCACCTAGGTATAACTCATACTCTGATTCTACATAAAAACCTGCTTAATACCCGTGCTAACTTAAGCATCGGAGTCTCTTGAAGGTACCCCCCACCCTCCGGTGGCCAAGGATCAGCAGTGCAGCAAGTCCAACAAGTCGGACACAACAGTTCCGACCATCACCAGCCAGCCAGACATGTCATCTCTGACCAGTACAGAAGATCTCATCCGAGATCGACCTCCAGTTTTAGGTGACCCTCGGAACATTGGCACCGTTGCTGGGGAACCTGGAAGTTATCCCAATACCATGGCGGACGGCCATGACAACGACCACGATTCAGATCTAGAAAACAGAACGCCGCACAAGAATATGGACACTACACTGAAGGATGCTCCGGAATCCAACGGGGACAAAAACTCATCAAATCCTGGGGTAATAGAAGCACTTTAAGATCGTTTAAAGCAACTCGAAAAAGAAACCCAACAACAACGAGAGGTCGGGAAGGATCTACAAAGAGAGGTACGGCGGTGTCGAGAATTGGAAAATAAACTACTGCAACTAGAAGCCGATCTCAAATCAAAAGCTCCTCGGACCGTTCCTGAGGAAAATTCACGCAAAGAACAAGATCCATTCACCAGGGAAATCATGAAGACCAAAATTCCAAAGGACTTCAAACTCCCGGATATGATTTTGTATGATGGCACCACAGATCCCAACCATCATCTCAGCAATTTCAGAAGCAGAATGTACCGCACCGATGCCTCAGATGCCGTTCGCTGTAAAGCCTTTCCAACAACTCTCACGAAGACAGCAATCAGATGGTTCGACAACCTACCTCCCAAGTCCATCTCAAACTTTGACGACCTGGCCAAAAAGTTCCTAGCCAGATTTTCCATCTAGAAAGATAAGGCCAAGCACGCTCCCAGTTTACTAGGGATCAAGCAAGGAGATCGGGAGAGCCTCCGCAACTACATGGAAAGATTCAACAAAACATGCATGGACATACAAAGCTTACCAACAGAGGCCGCCATCATGGGACTCATCAACGGCCTACGAGAGGGACCTTTTAGCCAATCTATATCAAAGAAGTACCCTACCTCATTAGACGAAGTCCAAGAGCGAGCAGAAAAATATATCAACATGGAAGAAAACGCTCGATTGGGAGAAACCTCAAAATATAGGACCCCCTACCGAGATAAAGACAAAGAATCCAAAAGGAAAGAAGATCGACAAGGGAAGAAAATAAAAAAATACCATAATTACACTCCTCTCAGGACATCCCTGGTTGACGTATACAAAGAAATCTATCACACAGAGAAAATCCCCCCAGCACGGCCACTCAAAGGCAAAAGGGGAGGAGGAAACCGGAAGGAATATTGTGAATACCATCGAGTCCGAGGGCACTCCACCAACGAATACTTCGACTTAAAAAATATCATAGAAAAATTGGTAAGAGAAGGAAAATTAGATCGATTTCTGGCCACCCGAGATGATGATCAAAGAAAGAGACGAAGGGATGAAGATGCCGAACAAACTGAACGATCACCTCGGACACCAGAAAGACACGTCCACATGATACACGACGGATTCGCAGGAGGTGGGATCTCCAAATCATCTCGCAAGAGATATCTCAAAGAAGTATATCATGTCGAGGGAAAGGAGGAAGCACCCGACATCCCCGCAATAACGTTCACTAAAGAAGACGCATCCGGCATCATCTCAGGACACGATGATCCCATGGTCATCACTATCATATTGGCAAATGCCAATTTACACTGCACATAAATAGACTAAGGGAGTTCTGCCGACATCTTATTCAAAACAGCCTTCGACAAACTCGGCTTTGAAGAAAAGGAACTTAAAGCATATCCGAACAGTCTGTTTGGACTAGGAGATACCCCGGTTCAACCACTGGGATACGTATCACTGCATACAACCTTCGGAAAAGGGAACCAATCCAGGACCCTCAAAATAGACTACATCGTGGTCAATGTAAGTTCAGCCTACAATGCTCTCATAGGTCGGACAACACTCAATCAACTCAGTGCAATAGTCTCGACTCCACATCTATGCATAAAATTCCCAACTACAGAGGGGATAGCCATGATAAAAGCAGATCAAAAGATGGCACGCCGCTGTTATAACAAAAGTCTAAACCTCAGAGGCAGAGGAGAAGAGTTTCATACAATTGAGCTTGGTGGAGAGCGACGAGAAGAACTCCGTCCACAGCCAGAAGGCGATATAGAGAAGGTTCAGATCGGAGACACCTCGGACAAAACAACTAATATCGGGACGATCCTAAGAGGAGACTCAAAAGAATTACTGATACAATTCTTACGCGATAATGTTGATCTCTTTGCATGGAAAGCCGCAGACATGCCAGGCATAGACCCCAAGCTAATGTGCCACAAGTTGGCGGTCTATCCAGGATCTCGGCCGGTGCAGCAGAGACGAAGAAAACTTGGGCCAGAGCGATCCCAAGCTGTGGAAGAGCAGGTACAGGCTCTACTGGAGGCAGGATTCATAAGAGAAGTCAAGTACCCACTATGGCTAGCCAATGTCGTCTTGGTGAAAAAATCAAATGGGAAGTGGCGGATGTGTACCGATTACACCGATCTCAACAAAGCCTGCCCAAAAGATCCTTACCCACTCCCAAGTATCGACGCTCTGGTAGATGCTTCCTCCGGATATAGATACCTCTCATTTATGGACGCATACTCAGGATACAACCAAATCCCCATGTATCCACTAGATCAAGAAAAGACCTCGTTTTTAACACCGAAAGCAAATTACTGCTACATCGTGATGTCCTTCGGTCTCAAGAACGCGGGAGCTACTTATCAAAGGCTGATGAACAAAGTCTTTTCAGACCACATTGGAAAAATCATGGAAGTCTATGTGGACGACATGTTGATAAAGACACAGAGCGAAGATACATTATTGTCCGACCTGGCTCAAGTGTTCGACACTATAAGGAAGCACGACATGCGACTCAATCCTGCAAAATGCACCTTTGCGGTAGAAGCAGGTAGATTTCTAGGTTTCATGCTCACATAAAGAGGAATTGAAGCAAACCCGGATAAATGCCAAGACATACTCAACATGAAGAGCCACACCTGTGTCAAAGAAGTACAGCAACTCAACGGGAGGTTGGCCACCTTATCCAGATTCTTAGCAGGAGCAGCGATAAGATCTCTCCCCTTCTATGCTACTTTAAAGAAGGGAAAGTAGTTCGAATGGACGACGAAATGTGAACAAGCCTTCCAAGACTTCAAGGAATTCTTAGGACGGCCGCCTATCTTATCTCGACCACGAGAAGGAGAACCGCTCATATTATATCTCGTAGTAGGAAGCCAGGAAATAGCCTCAGCACTAGTCAGAGAAGACGAAAGTGGGCAACAACCCGTCTACTTCATTAGTAAAGCGCTACAGGGATCCGAGTTGAACTACCAGAAAATAGAAAAATTTGCCTACACCCTCATTCTAACGTCTCGACGACTTCGCCCGTACTTCTAGGCTCACACCATTAGGGTTCGAACCAACCAGCCCATAAAAGGAATATTACAGAAAACAGATCTGGCAGGCAGAATTTTACAATGGGCAGTCGAGCTATCCGAGTTTGACCTCCAATATGAAGCTCGAACGGCCATCAAATCACAGTATCTGGCCGACTTCATCGCAGAATTCACAGATGCCCTCGAAATTCCCACAGAATGGAATCTCTATGTGGACGGTTCTTCAAATAAGACTGGAAGCGGCGCAGGTGTAATAATAGAAAGCAACCAAGGAACCCAAGTTGAGCTCTCCCTCAAGTTCGGGTTCCCAGCTTCAAACAACCAGGCGGAATATGAAGCGTTATTAGCTGGTTTGAAGCTGGCTAAAGAGGTTGGAGCTCAAAAACTCAACATCTATAGTGATTCACAAGTAGTCACCTCACAGATAACGGGGAGCTATCAAGCTAAAGATCCCACAATGAAAAAGTATTTGGATAAAACCAAGGAACAGCTCGGACAACTCGAGGAATATAAGATCTGCCACATACCCCGCGAGCAAAATGCCCGAGCTGACGCACTCTCGAAACTAGCCAGCACCAAACCAGGGGGCAACAATAGAAGCCTCATCCAGGAAATGTTACAGAACCTGTCAATCTCGGAAGAAGGAAAAGTCCTAGCCATAACAAGCCAGGACCAAGGATGGATGACCCCCATAATCAACTACCTCAAAGCAGGAACACTCCCCACGGACGAAAAAGAGGCGAAGAGGTTAAAACGGGAGGCTCAGTACTACACCATCATAAACAACACCCTATATAAAAGAGTGATCTTAATACCACTACTAAAATGTGTGCCGACCTCCAACACAAGGAAAGTTTTAGAAGAAGTACACAGTGGTATTTGTGGCAATCATCTCAGGGCACAAACTCTCACCAAAAAGGTACTGCGGGCGGGATTCTACTGGCCAACCCTACAGAAAGAGGCTATAGAATTTGTAAAGACATGTCCACCATATCAGAAACATGCCAACTTCCACATCACCCCGCCAGAAGAGCTCATCAGTGTAACCTCGCCTTGGCCATTTGCAAAATGGGGACTTGATCTTCTCGGACCCTTTCCCCAGGGATCAGGACAAGTAAAATTCTTCATAGTCGGAGTAGACTATTTTACAAAATGGATTGAGGCAGAGCCCCTAGCCAATGCCACCGCTCAAAGAAGCCGGAAATTCCTATACAGGAATATTGTCACGAGGTTTGGGGTTCCATACTCCATCACCACAGACAATGGCACTCAATTCACAGACGCAGGCTTCAGGAGACTAGTAGCCGACTTGAATATAAAGCACCAGTTCACCTCCGTTGAACACCCTCAAGCCAATAGACAGGCAGAAGCCGCCAACAAAGTCATATTGGCCGGGTTAAAACGGAGATTACAAGATGCAAAGGGAGCTTGGGCAGAGGAGCTTCCACAGGTCCTATGGGCATATCGAACGATGCCATATTCCACCACAAAGGAATCCCCCTTCCGATTAGCATATGGAATAGAAGCAATGATCCCAGTAGAGATCGAGGAAGGATTGCCTAGAGTGGTTCATTACAATGAGGGAGCAAACTCCCAACTTCAGAGGGAAGAGCTTGACCTACTACCTGAAATCCAAGAAAGAGCTCGGATCAGGGAAGAAGCACTAAAGCATCGAATGGCTTCCAGATATAATCAAAGGGTAGTGCCGAGAAATTTCACAGAGAATGATCTCATCCTAATCTGAAATAATATCGGAACAACTCGACCAGGAGAAGGAAAGCTGGCAGCAAACTGGAAAGGACCCTACCAAGTTGTAGAAGTACTTGGGAAGGGCTACTACAGACTGTCCGAACTCGATGGACGAGAGCTTCCCAGATCATGGCACGCCTGCAACCTAAGAAGGTACTACAGTTAGAAAAGGTAAAAGATCTCATTATTGGATGCACTCTTTTTCCTGAAAAGGTTTTTTAACGAGGCACCAAGTTGAGACTCAGATACTATCCGACTTAAAGGGATGAAAAATTCCCACATGTATATATTTGCACTTTCCTTTGAATAAAATATATTTTTTAGATATTCTACAAGATCTCAAGACGCATTAATTTGAAGCATTCATCGTCCGATTATAAAGCAACAGATCGGCGGAAAGTGAAAAATAATTTCACTGCACGATCACGATAAAGATAAACCGTCCGATAAAGGTGAAAACGCGATTCACCCAAAAGACGATCTAGAGATGACAACCACTTTCTACAAATCGGCAAAGATGAACACAGAATAATGTAAAAAGTTATCGAAAGTGATCCAAAAAAGAACCTGACGAGGTCTTACGGATTGCTAAAATAATAACTTAAAGACTGGCCGACGTTAAGAAGTCGGACCAAGTCAACCCAAGTTATAAGTAAACCCTGGAAAGAGGTCTAGCCAACCCTATTAAAGAGGATTACTTTAACTTAGAAGGGCCCGACATGATAAAGTCAGCCCAAAATGAAAAAGTTATAAAAGGAGTCCCTGAAAGAGACCTGACAAAGGTCCAAAAAAGAGGACTACAAAAATAACTTAGAAAGAGGACGACGCAAAGAAGTCGACCTACAAACAAGTTATAAAAGTAATCCCTGAAAGAGACCTGACAAAGGTCCAAAAAAGAGGATTACAAAATAACTTAGAAGAGATCGACCTAACAAAGTCGATCTCCTACAAAAGAAAGTTATAAAAGTAATCCCTGAAAGAGACCTGGCAAAGGTCCAAAAAAGAGGATTACTAGAAATAACTTAAAACAAAAACTACAACTTGGACCGACAAGAGAAGTCGGACCAAAGAAAGCTAAAGAAGGACCGGCAAGAGAAGTCGGACCAACGAAAACTACAGCTTGGACCGACAAGAGAAGTCAGACCAACGAAAACTACAGTTTGGACCAACAAGAGAAGTCAGACCAACAAAAACTACAACTTGGACCGACAAGAGAAGTCGGACCAAAGAAAGCTAAAGAAGGACCGGCAAGAAAAGTCGGACCAAAAAGAAACAAGCGCTAAAAGGGACATAGCTTTACCCAAAAAGCCACACGACAAGGCTATCGAAATTGTTCAAGACTAAATAAAAAGGTTCCACCAAGAACACTAAAAGTTGTCGGACGAGTTAGCCCCGAAAGTCGTCCTACCTCAACCAAACAGGAGACATGATGAGCGGATATTTTATACGCTTTTGGGGTTAACTTCATATAGCTTTTAGTATGTTTTAGTTAGTTTTTAGTTTATTTTCATTAGCTTTTAGGAAAAATTCATATTTCTGGACTTTACTATGAGTTGTGTATTTTTCTATAATTTCAGGTATTTTTCTGGCTGAAATTGAGGGAGCTGAGCAAAAATCTGATTCAGGCTGAAAAAGGACTGCTGATGCTGTTGGATTCTGACCTCCCTGCACTCAAAGTGGATTTTCTGGAGCTACAGAACTCGAAATGGCGTGCTTCCAATTGCGTTGGAAAGTAGATATCCAGGGCTTTCCAGCAATATATAATAGTCCATACTTTGCTCAAGGATAGATGACGTAACCTGGCGTTCAACGCAGTTCTCTACCCAATTCTGGCGTCCAGCGCCATAAAAGGATTAAAAGTTGGAGTTCAATGCCAGAAATGGATCCAAACCTGGCGTTGAACGCCCAAAATGGCCTTATGCACGTGAATTGCTTAAGTCTCAGCCCCAGCACACACCAAGTGGGCCCCATAAGTGGATCTCTATACCATCTGTTATGGTTTACTCAATTTCTGTAAACCTAGGCTACTAGTTTAGTATTTAAACAACTTTTAGAGACTTATTTTGTATATCATGACATTTTAGATCTGAACTTTGTACTCTTTGACGGCATGAGTCTCTAAACTCCATTGTTGGGGGTGAGGAGCTCTGCTGTGTCTCGATGAATTAATGCAAGTATTTCTGTTTTCCATTCAAACACGCTTGTTCCTATCTAAGATGTTCATTCGCGCTTAACTGTGATGAAGGTGATGATCCGTGACATTCATCACCTTCCTCAACCCATGAACGTGTGCCTGACAACCACCTCCGTTCTATATCCGATTGAATGAGTATCTCTGAGATCTCTTAATTAGAATCTTTGTGGTATAAGCTAGAATTGATGGCGGCATTCATGAGAATCCGGAAAGTCTAAACCTTGTCTGTGGTATTCCGAGTAGGATTCAATGATCGAATGACTGTGACGAGCTTCAAACTCGCGAGTGCTGGGCGTTAGTGACAGACGCAAAAGGATGAAGAATCCTATTCCAGTATGATCGAGAACCGACAGATGATTAGCCGTGCTGTGACAGAGCATGTGAGCATATTCTTCACTGAGAGGATGGGATGTAGCCATTGATGACGGTGATCCCCTACATACAGCTTGCCATAGGAAGACGTGCGTGTGTGAATCAGAAGACAGAGGAAAGCAGAGATTCAGAAGACAAAGCATCTCCAAAACTCCAACATATTCTCCATTACTGCATAACAAGTAACCTTTAATTTATGCTCTCTTGGTTATTTGCAATTCAACTGATAAACATAATTGACTTCCTGACTAAGATTTACAAGATAACCATAGATTGCTTCAAACAAACAATCTCCGTGGGATTCGACCCTTACTCACGTGAGGTATTACTTGGACGACCCAGTGCACTTGCTGGTTAGTGGTACGAGTTGTGAAAAGTGTGATTCACGATTCGTGCACCAAGTTTTTGGCGACGTTGCCAGGGATTGTTCATGTTTGAACAACTGACGGTTTATTTTGTTGCTTAGATTAGGAAAATTTTCTTTTTTTTTTTGTTTAGAGTCTCTTATTATTGTCGTGTTAAAATTTTAGAATCCTTATTTTCTTTTTAAAATAGTTTTCAAAAATAATTTCTCTATTAAATCCTGTGCCAAACTTTAAGTTTGGTGTTTTCTTGTTGATTTTCCTTAAAATTTTCGAAAATTTATTCTGGTTTTCTAAAAATTTTAAGTTTGGTGTTCTTCCTTTGTGTTTTTGTGTCTTGTGAATCTTCAAAGTGTTCTTGAGTTTTCCTTGTGTCTTGATCTTAAAATTTTTAAGTTTGGTGTTCCTTGGTGTTTTTCCTCCAAAAATTTTCGAAAACAAGGAGCATTAGATCTAAAAATTTTAAATCTTGTGCTATCTTATTGTTTTTCTCTCTCTTCTTAAAATTCAAAAATATCTTTTCTCTCTATTTTAAAGCATCTTTTTCGAAATCTATTTCTAAAATTCAGATTTTTATTTAAAAATTTAAAACCTTTTTCAAAATTCATCATATCCTTTTCAAAATCTCCTAACCACTTTCTCTCTCCTCACTTTTTCGAAAATCTTTCACTCATTTTTATTTATTTTATTTTGATTTATTTTGTTTCCGAAATAAATAAATAAAAAAAAATATGTTTTCTATTTTACATCATCTCCCTTTCTCCATCATGGACCTAAGCGGAAATGAACAGTCCAGGAGGACTCTGGGGTCATATTCTAACCCCTCTACTGCTTCATATGAGAGTAGTATCTGCATACCCTCCATTGGAGTCAGTAGCTTTGAGTTGAATCCTCAGCTCATTATCATGGTGCAGCAAAGTTGCCAGTATTCCGGTCTTCCACAGGAAGAACCTACAGAGTTTCTGGCACAGTTTCTACAGATTGCTGACACAGTACATGATAAGGAGGTAGATCAGGATGTCTACAGATTATTACTGTTTCCATTTGCTGTAAAAGATCAAGCTAAGAGGTGGTTGAATAACCAACCTAAAGCCAGCATAAGGACATGGAAATAGCTAACAGAAAAATTCCTGAATCAATACTTTCCTCCAAAAAGGATGACACAGCTAAGGCTGGACATCCAAGGCTTTAAACAAGGAGATAATGAATCTCTTTATGATGCCTGGGAGAGATATAGAGAGATGCTACGAAAATGCCCCTCTGAAATGTTTTCAGAGTGGGTTCAGTTAGACATCTTCTATTATGGGCTTGCTGAAGGAGCTCAGATGTCTCTAGATTACTCAGCTAGTGGATGTATCCACATGAGAAAGACAATTGAAGAGGCTCAAGAGCTCATTGATACAGTTGCCAGGAATCAGCATCTGTACCTAAGCAGTGACCCTTCCATGAAAGAAGAGGTTAAAACAGCAACTGCTGAACTCAGTCCGGTAAAACAAGCTGCTGAATTCAATCAGCAATTGGACTTTCTAACAAAGCAGTTGGCCGAATTCAAGGATAGACTACAAGAGACAAGGATGGCTAATATACATATGGACGAACAGTTTAAGCAAACAAAGCAGCAGCTGTCAAGGAAAATAATAGAAGAATGCCAAGCAGTTCAACTAAGAAGTGGGAAAACATTAAATACCCCACCTCAAGGTAGCAAAAAGCTAAGAAATGAGCAAACCACCCAAAATTCACTTGAGGACAGTAAGAGCCCAGGGGAAAGTAATTCTGGAATTAAAACACCAGAAATTTGGTGGAAAGCTGGCGCTGAACACCCAGACCATGCTCAGGACTGGCATTCAACGCCAGAAACAAGGCAGGACTGGCGTTCAATGCCAGAAATAGGCAAGAATCTGGCGTTGAACACCCAAAATGGGGAAGACCTGGCGCTGAACGCCCAAAATGGGCACAGTTCTGGCGTTCAGACGCCAAAAACAGACAATGAGTTGGCATCTCACGTCACTCCAGCTTCTAACTCTGGCACTCAATTGCTAGTGAGGGATCAGACACACACATGTGCTGATGACAACCCCTCTAAAAAGGCTTCTTCAACCACTTCTGTAGGCAATAAACCTACAACAACTAAGGTTGAAGAATATAAAGCCAAGATACCTTATCCTCAAAAACTCCGGAAAGAGGAGCAGGATAAGCAATTTGCTCGCTTTGCAGATTACCTCAGGACTCTTGAAATAAAGATTCCATTTGCAGAAGCACTTGAGCAAATACCTTCTTATGCCAAGTTCATGAAAGAGATCTTGAGTCATAAAAAGGATTGGAGAGAAACAGAAAGAGTTCTCCTCACTGAAGAATGCAGTGCAGTCATTCTGAAAAACTTTCCTGAGAAGCTCAAAGATCCTGGGAGTTTTCTGATACCATGCATATTAGATGGTCAATGCACCAAGACAGCTTTATGCGATCTTGGGGCAAGCATCAACCTAATACCTGCATCCACTATCAGAAAGCTTGGCTTAACTGAAGAAGTTAAACCAACCAGGATATGTCTCCAACTTGCTGATGGCTCCACTAAATACCCATCAGGCGTGATTGAAGACATGATTGTCAGAGTTGGGCCATTCGCCTTTCCCACTGACTTTGTTGTGTTGGAAATGGAGGAGCACAAGAGTGCTACTCTCATTCTAGGAAGACCCTTCCTAGCAACTGAACGATCCCTCATTGACGTCCAACAGGGGGAAATAACCCTGAGAGTCAATGATGATGAGTTTAAGTTGAACGCTGTCAAAGTCATGCAGCATCCAGACACATCAAAAGACTGCATGAAAGTTGATCTTATTGACTCTTTGGTAGAAGAGATCAACATGGCTGAGAGTCTTGAATCAGAGTTGGAAAACATCTTTAAAGATGTTCAGCCTGATTTAGAGGATTCAGAGGACATGAAAGAGCCTCTGAAATTTCTTCTGGAAGAGGAAAAACCTCCTAAACCCGAGCTCAAGCCATTACCACCATCCTTGAAATATGCATTTCTGGGAGAAGGTGACACTTTTCCAGTGATCATAAGCTCTGCTTTAAATTCACAGGAAGAGGAGGCACTTATTCAAGTGCTAAGGACACACAAGACAGCTCTTGGGTGGTCCATAGGTGACCTTAAGGGCATAAGCCCAGCTAGATGCATGCACAAAATCTTATTGGAGGATGATGCCAAACCAGTGGTTCAACCACAGAGGCGGCTAAATCCAGCCATGAAAGAAGTGGTGCAGAAAGAGGTCACCAAATTACTAGAGGCTGGGATTATTTATCCTATTTCTGATAGCCCCTGAGTGAGCCCTGTCCAAGTCGTCCCAAACAAGGGAGGCATGACAGTGATTCATAATGAAAAAATGAACTGGTTCCTACAAGAACAGTTACAGGGTGGCGCATGTGTATTGACTACAGAAGGCTCAATACAGCCACCAGAAAGGATCATTTTCCTTTACCATTCATAGACCAGATGCTAGAAAGACTAGCAGGTCATGATTATTACTGCTTTTTGGATGGCTACTCAGGCTATAACCAGATTGCAGTAGATCCCCAGGATCAAGAGAAAACAGCATTCGCATGTCCATCTGGAGTGTTTCCTTATAGAAGGATGCCATTTGGGCTATGTAATGCGCCTACAACCTTCCAGAGATGCATGCTCTCTATTTTCTCTGATATGGTGGAAAAATTTCTGGAAGTCTTCATGGATGACTTCTCAGTATATGGAGACTCATTCAGCTCCTGTCTTGATCACCTGAAACTTGTTCTGAAAAGATGCCAAGAGACCAACCTAGTTTTAAACTGGGAAAAATGTCACTTCATGGTGACTGAGGGGATTGTCCTTGGGCATAAAATCTCAAACAAGGGAATAGAGGTAGATCAAGCAAAGATAGAGGTAATTGAAAAATTACCACCACCTGCCAATGTTAAGGCAATCAAAAGCTTTTTGGGGCATGCAGGATTCTATAGGAGGTTTATAAAGGATTTTTCAAAAATCGCAAAACCTCTAAGCAATCTGCTAGCTGCTGACACGCCATTTGTGTTTGACACAGAGTGCCTGCAGGCGTTTGAAACGCTGAAAGCTAAGCTGGTCACAGCACCAGTCATTTCTGCACCAGACTGGACGTTACCATTTGAGCTAATGTGTGATGCCAGTGATCACGCCATTGGTGCAGTATTGGGACAGAGGCATGACAAGCTTCTGCATGTCATTTATTATGCTAGTCGCGTTTTAAATGATGCCCAGAAAAACTACACAACCACAGAAAAAGAATTACTTGCAGTGGTTTACGCCATTGACAAGTTCAGATCATACTTAGTAGGATCAAAAGTGATTGTGTATACTGATCATGCTGCTCTTAAATATCTACTCACAAAGCAGGATTCAAAACCCAGGCTCATCAGATGGGTGTTGCTTCTGCAAGAGTTTGATATAGAAATAAGAGACAGAAAAGGGACAGAGAACCAAGTAGCTGATCATCTGTCCCCTATAGAGCCAGTAGAAGGGACGCCCCTCCCCTCTCTTGAGATCTCTGAGACTTTTCCGGATGAGCATTTATTTGCCATTCAGGAAACACCATGGTTTGCCGATATTGCAAACTATAAAGCTGCAAGGTTCATACCCAAGGAGTACAACAGGATACAAAAGAAGAAATTAATTACTGATGCAAAGTACTACTTGTGGGATGAACCCTATCTCTTTAAGAGATGTGCAGACGGAATAATCCGTAGGTGTGTGCCTAGAGAAGAAGCACAGAGGATCCTATGGCATTGCCATGGATCACAATATGGAGGCCATTTCGGAGGTGAGCGAACAGCCACCAAGGTCCTCCAATGTGGCTTCTATTGGCCCACACTCTATAAAGATTCCTGAGAGTTTGTACGTAACTGTGACAGTTGCCAAAGAGCTGGCAATCTGCCTCATGGTTACGCCATGCCTTAACAAGGAATCTTGGAGATTGAGTTGTTTGACGTATGGGGAATTGACTTCATGGGACCTTTCCCACCATCATACTCGAACACTTATATTCTGGTGGCAGTTGATTATGTATCAAAATGGGTTGAGGCCATGGCCACACCCACCAATGATACTAAAACGGTGCTGAAGTTCCTCCAGAAATATATCTTTAGCAGGTTCGGTGTCCCTAGAGTACTAATCAGTGATGGGGGCACCCACTTCTGCAATAAACAGCTTTACTCTGCCATAGTTCGGTATGGGATTCGCCACAAGGTGGCCACTCCATATCATCCACAAACTAATGGGCAAGCTGAAGTCTCTAACAGAGAATTAAAGAGAATCCTGGAACGGACAGTAAATACCCGTAGAAAGGATTGGGCACGGAGCTTGGATGATGCTCTGTGGGCTTACAGAACAGCATTCAAGACCCCTATAGGGACCTCTCCATACCAACTCGTGTATGGTAAGGCATGTCACCTGCCCGTGGAACTGGAACATAAGGCCTACTGGGCAACCAGATTCCTAAACTTTGATGCCAAATTAGCAGGAGAAAAATGATTGTTCCAGCTAAATGAGCTAGAAGAATTCAGATTCACAGCTTTCGAAAATGCCAAGCTTTATAAAGAGAAATAAAAAAAGTGGCATGACAGAAAGCTGTCATCTAGAATCTTTAAACCAGGACAGAAGGTTCTGTTGTTTAACTCTAGACTCAGGCTATTCCCCGGAAAACTGAAATCCCGGTGGAGGGGACCATACGTGATTACAAGTGTATCACCATATGGTTATGTGGAGCTTCAAGATATTGATTCTGATAAGAAGTTCATTCTCAATGGACAGAGAATCAAGCATTATCTTGGAGGCAACATTGAGCAAGAATGCTCAAGGCTGAAGCTAGATTAAAAGCTCAGCAAGGTCCAGCTAAAGACAATAAAGAAGCGCTTGCTGGGAGGCAACCCAGCCATGGGGCAATAATCCTCTAAGCATTTTGCCCTATTTTTATTTTTATTTGTTTATATAAAGTTCACTGACACTAAGGTGAGGAATTATTTGTATAAGTCCACAGAGTTACAGAAGGACTCGGCACACAAAACAGAGAAAAAGAGCTCACTGGCAAGAAAACACCAGTAAAAGTGTATTTTGGGCATTCAACGCCCAAAATGGGCATCCACTGGGCGTTGAACGCCAGTAATGGTAGCAATCTGGGCAATCAACGCCAGAAATGGGCACCCACTGGGCGTTGAACGCCAGTAATGGCAGCAGCTGGGCGTTGAACGCCCAGGAGAGCAGCATTTGGGCATTGAACGCCCAAAACAGGCAGTGTTTGGGCGTTCAAACGCCAGGATGACAGGGAGGAGACAAAACTCATTTTTATTCAAATTTTTTCATTCTAAATCTTGATTTTCATACTTCAATACATGATTTCTTGCATAAACATGTTAAGAACCTTGATTTCTAAATTCCATAATTTCTAAAAACCCTACCCTAAAAATATCAAATGTATTTTAATCCATAAGCACCAGGCCTCTTTGCAAATTCAATCCAACTCTTTTCAAAACTTTTTTTTACAAATCTATCTTTTCAACTCATCAATATCTTTTTCAAAACCTCCACTTTATCTTTTTCAAAATATAAATCTATCTTTTTCAAAAATCTTTTCATATCCTCTCAATTTTAAACTATATCTTCTCTTATCATATCTTCTATCTTATCTTTTCCAAATAAATCTTTTTATCATATCTTTATCTCTTCTTTTTCGAAAACCCACCCTCCCCCCCTATAAATTTGAGTTCGGCCTCCCTCCCCTCCCATCAACAATTACACCTAGCTCTCCTTCTATCCCTCTCCTTTCTTTTCTTTTGCTTGAGGACAAGCAAACCTCTAAGTTTGGTGTGTTTATCCGCGATCACTAAGATCATGGCTCCTAAAGGAAAACAACCCACTCCAAGAGGCAAGAAAGAGAGCGTTCCAAAACCACATTGGAATCAAGGGAAGTTCTTATCTAAAGAACATTCAGACCATTATAACAAAATAATGGGTCTGAGATCAGTGATCCCGGAAGTTAGATTTGATCTGAAAGAAGATGAATATCCGGAGATCCAGAAGCAAATTCGAATCAGGAACTGGGAAATCCTAGCTAATCCTGAAACGAAAGTGGGAAGAAATATGGTCCAGGAGTTCTATGCTAATATGTGGCAGACTGACAAGCAAAAACTATCTGGAACTGCTTTCTATGAATATCGGACCATGGTCAGAGGAAAGATTGTTCATACCATCCCTGATAAGATCAGAGAGATCTTAAAGCTACCTCAGCTGAAAGACGATCCAGACTCCTTCAACAGGAGAATGATGAGAACAGACAAGGGCCTGGATAAGATTCTAGAGGACATATGTATCCCTGGAGCCAGGTGGACCACCAACACAAAGGGTGTCCCAAATCAACTCAAGAGAGAGGATCTCAAACCAGTCGCCAGAGGATGGCTGGACTTCATTGGGCATTCTCTGTTGCCTACTAGCAACCGTTCTGAAGTCATAGATAAAAGAGCAGTGATGATCCATTGCATCATGATGGGAAAGGAAGTGGAGGTTCATCAGCTGATCTCAGCTGAATTCTACAAAATTGCTAACAAAAATTCTAAAGAGGCCAGGTTGGCTTATCCAAGCGTGATTTCTCTGCTTTGCAAGGACGCCGGAGTAAGAATGGGAATAACTGAGTATATCTCAGTTGAGAAACCAATCACCAAAGCATCAATGGAAAAACAACAAGCGCAGGAGGATCCCACCAAGAAGAAAACACAGGAATTTCTCCCAGAAATCCCTTAATCTGAATACTGGGAGTATCTTGAGACATCTGTCACCAAGATACGGGAAGCTATGGAGCAAATAATAAAAGAACAGAAGGAACACAGTCAAATGCTGACCTATATGTTTAAAGAACAAGCACCCCACGAATCAGAGGAACACCCATTTCCCAGAACAAAGGTTGTTAAATTCCAATTTCTGCTTTAACTCTGTGATAGTGTCGTTATAGAAGTTCACCTTAGAAGTCATATAGTAGTAATTAGTATCTATTTTGATTTTATCTCCAATTAAGCTATAGTTTATTTTTCTCATCATCAGCAAACATGAATAAAATAGTAGATCTTTTGAATAAGAGGCAATAAAATTTCGAGTTTTAATAAGAGAAATTCTCATTAGTTATATGTGGTGGCAATACTTTCTGTCTTCTGAATGAATGCTTGAACAGTGCATATGTCTTTTGAATTTGTTATTTAAGACTGTTAAATATGTTGGCTCTTGAAAGAATGGTGAACATGAGAAATGTTATTGATAATCTGAAAAATCATAAAAATGATTCTTGAAGCAAGAAAAAGCAGCAAAAAAAAAAGAGAGAAAAGCAGAAAAAGCCAATAGCCCTTAAAATCAAAAGGCAAGGGTAATAAAAAGGATCCCAAGGCTTTGAGCATCAGTGGATAGGAGGGCCTAAGGGAATAAAATCCTGGCCTAAGCGGCTAAATCAAGCTGTCCCTAACCATGTGCTTGTGGCGTGAAGGTGTCAAGTGAAAACTTGAGACTGAGCGGTTAAAGTCAAGGTCCAAAGCAGAAAGAAGAGTGTGCTTAAGAACTCTGGAAACCTCTAATTGGGGACTTTAGAAAAGCTGAGTCACAATCCAAAGGGTTCACCCAATTATGTGTCTGTGGCATTTATGTATCCGGTGGTAATACTGGAAAATAGGAGAATCATACTAAAATAGGAGAATCCGGCCAAGACTCATGAAATAGCTGTGTTCAAGAATCATCATACTAAAATAGGAGAATCAATAACACTATCTGAATTCTAAGTTCTTATAGATGCCAATCACTCTGAGCTTCAATAGATAAAGTGAGATGCCAAAACTATTCAGAAGCAAAAAGCTACTAGTCCCGCTCATCTAATTAGAATCTGAGCTTCACTCAAAAACTCTGAGACATTATTGCTTCTCAACCCATTAGTCTTCTATTTTATTTGTCTAGTTGCTTGAGGACAAGCAACAGTTTAAGTTTGGTGTTGTGATGAGCGGATATTTTATACGCTTTTTGGGGTTAATTTCATATAGCTTTTAGTATGTTTTAGTTAGTTTTTAGTTTATTTTCATTAGTTTTAGAAAAATTCATATTTCTGGACTTTACTATGAGTTGTGTGTTTTTCTGTAATTTCAGGTATTTTTCTGGCTGAAATTGAGGGAGCTGAGCAAAAATCTGATTTAGGCTGAAAAAGGACTGCTGATGCTTTTGGATTCTGACCTCCCTGCACTCAAAGTGGATTTTCTGGAGCTACAGAACTCGAAATGGCGTGCTTCCAATTGCGTTGGAAAGTAGACATCCAGGGCTTTCCAGCAATATATAATAGTCCATACTTTGCTCAAGGATAGATGATGTAAACTAGCGTTCAACGCTAGTTCTCTGCCCAATTCTGGCGTCCAGCGCCAGAAAAGGATTAAAAGTTGGAGTTCAACGCCAGAAATGGATCCAAACCTGGCGTTGAACGCCCAAAATGGCCTTATGCACGTGAATTGCTTAAGTCTCAGCCCCAGCACACACCAAGTGGGCCCCATAAGTGGATCTCTATACCATCTGTTATGGTTTACTCAATTTCTGTAAACCTAGGCTACTAGTTTAGTATTTAAACAACTTTTAGAGACTTATTTTGTATATCATGACATTTTAGATCTGAACTTTGTACTCTTTGACGGCATGAGTCTCTAAACTCCATTGTTGGGGGTGAGGAGCTCTGCTGTGTCTCGATGAATTAATGCAAGTATTTCTGTTTTCCATTCAAACACGCTTGTTCCTATCTAAGATGTTCATTCGCGCTTAACTGTGATGAAGGTGATGATCCGTGACATTCATCACCTTCCTCAACCCATGAACGTGTGCCTGACAACCACCTCCGTTCTATATCCGATTGAATGAGTATCTCTGAGATCTCTTAATTAGAATCTTTGTGGTATAAGCTAGAATTGATGGCGGCATTCATGAGAATCCGGAAAGTCTAAACCTTGTCTGTGGTATTCCGAGTAGGATTCAATGATCGAATGACTGTGACGAGCTTCAAACTCGCGAGTGCTGGGCGTTAGTGACAGACGCAAAAGGATGAAGAATCCTATTCCAGTATGATCGAGAACCGACAGATGATTAGCCGTGCTGTGACAGAGCATGTGAGCATATTCTTCACTGAGAGGATGGGATGTAGCCATTGATGACGGTGATCCCCTACATACAGCTTGCCATAGGAAGACGTGCGTGTGTGAATCAGAAGACAGAGGAAAGCAGAGATTCAGAAGACAAAGCATCTCCAAAACTCCAACATATTCTCCATTACTGCATAACAAGTAACCTTTAATTTATGCTCTCTTGGTTATTCGCAATTCAACTGATAAACATAATTGACTTCCTGACTAAGATTTACAAGATAACTATAGATTGCTTCAAACCAACAATCTCCATGGGATTCGACCCTTACTCACGTGAGGTATTACTTGGACGACCCAGTGCACTTGCTGGTTAGTGGTACGAGTTGTGAAAAGTGTGATTCACGATTCGTGCACCAACACACCACAGACAAGTCGGAAGAAGGTCGAAAAGACCTCTCAAACAAAGAAAAGATCGACATGATAGCATCGGTCAACTACAAATAAACTTGGAAAAAGACAACATAAGAGAAGCCGGTCATGGATTGCTACTTAAAAACAGCTCAAAAAGGCTGAGCAACAAGGCCTCAACATTCTCAAAGCGGATAAAGAAGTTAAGACAGGTGCAAGCAAGCATGACATAAAATACCAAGCTTCAGGGTCAGACCCAAAAAAGCTTAGAAGCTACTCGTTGTGTTTTGTTTTAATGGGTTGCTAAAAGTAACCAAAAAAAGTGTCATCAAAAGATACGAACCACGAAATAAAAAGTTAAAAGCCCACAAGCCGGGCCAACTACACAGATATCTAAAAAACTACAGATCAGAAGACTTTTTAATAGCATCAGGAGAAGGAGGGCGAGCCTGGAGAGGAACAGCATCCACAGTACCATCATCCCGGTTTAAGATCTGGCAGTCAGGATCAGAAACAGGAGGGCCGACCTCAGCAGGAGGAACAGTAGGAGTTGACACCTTGGCAGAAGGAACAGGGAGAGGTTCAACATCATCATCATCCTCATCATCAGGGACAACCTTACCATCCCTGACGACATTTTCCAGGCTGAAGAGAGTGAGGTCAGCCTCGGGAGCAATAATCTGAACCTGCTCCTTCAGGTTCTCATAAGCAGCAGTCACACTGCCAACGAGATGACCTTGGAGCTCAGAGTAATCAGCTCGGGCATTCTCCAAATCCTCCCTCAGGCGCACCACTTCCCGATAAGATGTCACATAACTGTCCTTATGTCTCATAGCCGTATCCTTGGCCAGCCTCACCGAAGCCGCCAGAGAGAGGGAACTCGCCTTCTCATTCTCCAGATCTTTCTCCAACTTGGTTACCTTTACCTCAAGCTCTTCCTTCAAGCCCTTCATCCGGTCGAACTCCTGTTTAGCCTCCTCCATAAATTTCTTAGTGGCATGGAGAGGAAGATTCTGAGCAGTTCGGTACAAGGCAGCCCACGTGTATGCCATTTTAACACTATTTTGGGTCATAAAATCCAGATGGCGAAGGATTGACACATCATCCATGGGGAGGGTACCGTAGGGACCGATCTGCTGATCTACAAATTCGATTGCATTAAAATCAGGGGCGTCAAGGTTGAAGACCTCAGTTGTTTTTTGTTTCTTATTGGGAGGAGCACCAGAAGTAGCAGCTGAAGACTGTGGAGGCTCGGTTAGACGAACCCGAGGAGTCGGGATCACTTTCCTCGGCCCAGAAGAACTCGGCACGGGCGGCTTCACTTGCACTTGGGAAGATCCCTCCCCGGCCGCCTTAGCCGAGATGTTTTAAGCAGCAGCAGCCTTCTTTGCCTTCTTGTAGGCCTTCATGGAATCATTATTTTTTGACATCTCTGAAAGAACAGAATCAACCATAACGACAAGTTACAACACAGGAAAAGAAAAGCTCAGAAAGCAAGTATAAAAACAAATCAGACAGTACCCAAAGCAGTTCGAACCAAAGACGGATCATTCAAGAATCTTTTTGTATCCAGATGGGATGGTTTCCCCCACAAATCTTCAAGAACAACCACAAAAGCCCACTCAACCTCATTAAGCATCTCCCATGTATAACGTGGCACTCTCACATTCTTTTGCCACTCTAGAGGAAAAGCAGGCTCATCATTTTCATTAAGAAAAAAGGGGCGGACCCCTTCAACAGCACGGACGCGGAAGAAATAGTTCTTAAAATCTTTAAAAGACTCATCGTACATGGCAAAAACTTTATGCCCCTGGGCCAATCTGAAAGAAACCCAGGAAGCTTTCTTTTTGGAGGAACCTCTTGGCTTGGCCGAGACGAAAAGATAAAGGAAAAGAGTTTCAGAAGGTGTTATGCCTAACTCTTGGCAAAGCAGTTGAAATATTTTGATAAAACCCCAGAAATTCGGATGAAGCTGGATGGAGCAATGTTACATGACCACAACAGGTTGGTTTCAAAAGTAGTAAAAGGAAAAGTAACGTCTAACTGGCTGAAGAAGTATTCATAAGCATAGAAGAAGGGACGCTCCCCCTCAACGAAAGTAGAAAAGCAAGCCCTCTCATCAGAATCAGGAGCAACGAGTTCATAATCCCTCTCCCGGGCACTGCTACTACAAATCCTATGACGCTTCCTCAGTTCTACACAAAATTCAGCATCCACGACAGAGACACACATTAGGACGAGGGAGTCCAGCCAATCAGACATCCCCTCAAGAACTTTGGAAGACACCTCTACAATGTTATTGCTAGAAGACATGACGCAGACTAATCCTACAAATAAGAAAAGAAGATTGTATTACTAAAAAACATCTCGGAGGAGGGGCAAAATAACTCGACAAAAATGACACAAGCAAACACATAGGAAAGGAAAATCCCAAGACTCAAAACCAAAGTCTTGGGGCATCCTTTGGAGGCAGAAACAAGGCAAGGTTTCAGGAAATTCCTACAGCTTACGAAGGTCTCAAATAAACGCAAAGGAAGAAAAAATACAAAAAGCCACTATCTTTCTACAGTTTCACCAAACAAAAGGGCATAGCAAAAAAAAGCCGAAAGCAGGAAAATCGTGAAAGATACAACCTTTTTCAGAAACAAAAATCATCATTTCAAATACAATCATCAAAAGCACAAGCGGAAGCGACGGCAACATGCAAAACTCTAAAGGCATCAAGCAGCAGAGAAAGTCAAAGAAATCATACAAAAAGACGAAAAAATCCTAGAATACACAACAATCAGGCACAATAAAACAGAAAAATCCAAACTTTCTCCAAATCAGACTTTCTTTAAATCAGACAAGAAAATGACGTAGAAGAAAGGGAAGGAGAAAACCAACCTGGAACAAAAGAGAAGCTGCAAAAAACTGAAGACGGGAAAATGGAATCAACCCAGAGAATCACCAAATGACGCTATCACGTAAGGAAAGGCAGAACGATGCGGATGAAAACAGAAAGTGAGAGAGTGAAGGAAGAAGTTATGAAGGAGAGAAACCGTTTTTCGATTCAAAATAAAAACTAAGGGAAATGGGCAATTAAAACCAATTAAGGAAGGTATTTAAAGCCTCGCATATTCCCAAAGTCAAAATATTAAATGCAAAAGCGCGCGCTTTCAGAAGAAGCGAAAGAAGAAACGTTCCACATTCAAAAAGACTCTACAAAGAAAGGAATCGACAAAATGCTTGAGTTCGGCTTCACTAAAAAGGACCAAAGCTAAGGATTCGACCTCATCAAGAAAGACCGAGCTCAAGCAGGGGCACTGTTCATACCCTAGGTCGAGCTATCCGACCCGGGATGATCGGCGACAAAGCGACTGACCTCTTCAG
The DNA here is from genome assembly GCF_003086295.3 of Arachis hypogaea. NCBI lineage: Eukaryota > Viridiplantae > Streptophyta > Magnoliopsida > Fabales > Fabaceae > Arachis > Arachis hypogaea. Next base: position 61,489,791 of record NC_092049.1, on the reverse strand, counting down.
GTCAGACTATCCGACCTCTTCTAAAAAAGAGCTCGGTCAAATCGATAGGAAGGCCCAAGAAGGCCTAAACAGAGGAACACGACCCAAATCCAAAGGCCATCCAAGCCTATAGAGATAAAGGCGGTTCCCTTGAAGATAAGTTGACCTCAACTCAAAGATAAAGATAAGATAAGATAACTAACTTATCTTATCTAGAAAGGTCACTCTACAACCACTATAAATACACTGGAACACCCAGGTATAACTCATATTCTGATTCTACATAAAAACCTGCTTAATACCCATGCTAACTTAAGCATCGGAGTCTCTTGCAGGTACCCCCCCACCCTCCAGTGGCCAAGGATCAGTAGTGCAGCAAGTCCAACAAGTCGGACACAACAGCTCCGACCATCACCAGCCAGCCGGACACGTCATCCCCGACCAGTACAGAAGATCTCATCCGAGATCGACCTCTAGTTTCAAGTGACCCTCGGAACAGTAGGAGAGGGATATTCTCAGGTTCAGCTGAAGCCATCTGTGTCGAGTTCACCTAGACCGAGGAGGGTGATCCCTACTCCCCGGGTTTGTCTGGCTGGCCCTCCACAAACTTCAGCTGCTGGCGCTGGCGCTCCTCCTCCGAAAAAGCAAAAAACATCTGAGCCTTTTAACCTTGATGTCCCTGATTTTGATGCCGTCGAGTTTGTCAACCAGCAGATTGCCCCCTATGGAGGTCTTCCAATGGATGATGTGTCCATTCTTCATCACCTGGAGTTCATAACTAGAAGTAGTGTGAAGATGGCTCATATGGGTGCGGCTCTTTTTTGAACTGCTCAGGGTATCCCGGTTCATGCTACAAAATCTTTCATGCTGGAGGCTTGTCGGAGTTTGATAGAATAAAAGGTTTGAAGGAGGAGCTGGAGGTAAAGTTGGCGAAGGTGGAGAAAGAATTAGAGGGTGAAAGGCTAGTTCTATGGCATTGGCGGCTTCCGTGAAGTTGGCTGAAGACACAGCATTAAGGCACAAGGATAGCTACGTCACGTCTTATAGGGAAGTGATGCGTCTTAGGGAGGAATTGGAGTCGGCCCGGGTTGATTATGCCAAGCTCCAAGGTCACCTTGTGGGCAAGTTTGAGTTATTGCACCTGAGTCTGACCTTACTCTCTTTAGTCTGGACAATGTTGTAAGGGATGCAAGATTGTTCCTGACGACCCTGATGACGATGATGTTGAACCTCCCTTCATGCCTGCTGCCAAAGTCTCTAAGGTGCCGACTTCTTCAATTCCTTCGGTTGAGGCCAGTCATCCCGAGTAAGAACCTGATTATCGAATCTTGAATCGGGATGATGGGACTGTGGATGTCGTACCTCTTCGGACTCATCCTCCTTCACCCCGTGTTGATGCTGCTAAGGAGCCTTAGGATTCTTGGTGAATTTTCTAATTGCTTGTGTAGGTAGCCCGACTTGTGGGCTTTTTAAACTCTTTATTTTGTAAATGATGTTTCTGACTTTTGCTGCACTCCTAGTTGCTTGTTTAGCAACCTTATTTTGAAAAACAAAGTAATTTCCAAGCCCTTGGGGTTAGTTTTGGTAACCTTTTGGGCTTGTTATTATCATAACTTGTGTTTTTTCGCAACATGTCCTTCTGTATTAGTCTAGGTACATTTCTAGGTCTTTGGGAGTATTGGAATTTTCGTTGTCTGATCTCTTCGGACTGGCTTGAGCCTTTGCCTGATGTTATTTCCAATAATTTGTGTTGTTTGGACCTCGTTTGAAATTACTTGGTATAACACTAAAGCTTTCGAGACGCCGATCTGGTCATGTCGGTTTTGTCCAAGATGTTTTTTAGTAATCCTCTTTTTTGGACCTTGCTTAGGTCTCTTTCAGGGATTACCTTACGTTTTGGGCTGACTCCCTCGTGTTGGATCCTCCTAAGTTATTTTTGTAATCCTCTTTCTTGGACCTTGTTCAGATCTCTTTCAGGGATTACATTTATAACTTTTGTGTTTCGGGCCGACTTCGTCATGTCGGGCTCTTCTAAGTTATTTTTGTAATCCTCTTTCTTGGACCTTGTTCAGATCTCTTTCAGGGATTACATTTATAACTTTTATGTTTTGGGCCGACTTCGTTATGTCGGGCCCTTCTAAGTTATTTTTGTAATCCTCTTTCTTGGACCTTGTTCAGGTCTCTTTCAGGGATTACTTTTATAACTTTTATGTTTTGGGCCGACTTCGTTATGTCGGGCCCTTCTAAGTTATTTTTGTAGTCCTCTTTCTTGGACCTTGTTTAGGTCTCTTTCAGGGATTACTTTTATAACTTTTATATTTTGGGCCGACTTTGTTATGTCGGGCCCTTCTAAGTTATTTTTGTAATCCTCTTTCTTGGACCTTGTTCAGGTCTCTTTCAGGGATTACTTTTATAACTTTTATGTTTTGGGCCGACTTCGTTATGTCGGGCCCTTCTAAGTTATTTTTGTAATCCTCTTTCTTGGACCTTGTTCAGGTCTCTTTCAGGGATTACTTTTATAACTTTTATGTTTTGGGCCGACTTTGTTATGTTGGGCCCTTCTAAGTTATTTTTGTAATCCTCTTTCTTGGACCTTGTTCAGGTCTCTTTCAGGGATTACTTTTATAACTTTTATTTTTTGGGCCGACTTTGTTATGTCGAGCCCTTCTAAGTTTATGTAATCCTCTTTTATAGGGTTGGCCAGACCTCTTTCTAGGGTTTACTTATAACTTTGGTTGACTTGGTCCGACTTCTTAACGTCGGCCAGTCTTTAAGTTATTATTTAGCAATCCATTAGGACCTCGTCAGGTCATTTCTCTGGATCACTTTCGATAACTTCTTGCATTATTCTATTTTCATCTTTGCCGATTTGTAGAAGGTGGGTTAAATTCTCGTTTACTCGACCTTTAGATGAATTTGGTTTTCATCTCTGTTGGTCTTTATCGTGAACGTACTGATGCGCATAAACGTGTTATGCTACGATTTAGGAAATTGCACGATCGGCAAAATTCCTTCCGGCAAGTGCACCGGTTATCGTCGTCAAGTAAAAACTCACAATAGAGTGAGGTCGAATCCCACAAGGATTGGTTGAGTGAGCAATTCGGATTAGAAGTGTGTTCTAGTTGAGCGGAATCAAGATTTGAGATGAGAATTGCGGAATGTAAAATTGGCGGGAAAAGTAAATGACAAGAAAATTAAATGGCTGAATCTTAAATTGCATGAATTAAAGATTGCTGAAATTAAAAGGGAATGGGGATGATTGCAAGAATTGAATTGCAGAATGTAAAGAGAAAGTGGAAATCAGAAATGGGGAATTCATTGGGTTTAGGAGATATTGAAATCTCCGAATCAAAACATGTAAATCTCTTCCTCAACCAATGCATTCATTGAATTTTGCTTGGCAATCTTATATGATTGGATCCCAATTCCTTGGCTCACCAATGCTCTCTAAAAACAAACAAATTCCCAATCCCTTGGTTTAAATGTTCATAAGAAGAGATGATGCTTGATCACTGATTATACCACACAATTTCATGAACCACAATTTGGTAGGATTACATGTCACAATATCCATCCAAACCCCAATCCAATCCACTGTGAGAAAGCTTCTCTAGCATGAATCCTCCATTCCTTTCCCAAGGCTCCGAAGGATTCCAAGTATGAGTAGTCTCTTTCCCAAGACAACTACTCAATGGAATTAGATCGAGAAGCTTTCTAACAAAATTCAAGAGAAAAGATTGAAGAAGAAGATAAACTATTATTGATTCATTGAATTACAATAGAGCTCCCTAACCCAATGAAAGGGGGTTTAGTGAATCATAGCTCTCAATTCAATTACAAAGAAAAAGAAACTAGCTAAAAGTGAAAGTAAAAGTCCCCCTTCTAACTTAACTTCTATCCTATTTATACACTTTCTATATTGAGCTTCAGTTATGCTTCTTGGGCTTTGAGGCCTCTCCTTGCTTTCCTTTTGTCTTGGGTTTATGATCCATAATCTTGATGAGGTTGTTGATCCAAATCCTGTAACATTTATTGAGCCAACTTAGTGATAATCAAATAATGGCACATGACTCAATAAATGAGATTTCAAACTCATCAATCCCTCAGGCCCAATCCCATAAACCATGATATTCAATTGGGTTTCATACCAAAGTAAGTTTAAGTTAATAATTGTGCTCAAAGACTAACTTAAATCACAATATTTTTGGCCCAGAAACCTTTTTTCAAGAGTGGCGTTTAAGTTGTAGTTTAAGCTTAAACTGCAACTTAAACGCCAGACACTTCCAGTGATGCCATTTGTAGAAGCACGTTTAAGCTTCAGTTAAGGTTAAACTGAAGCTTAAACGTGGAAATGGAAGAAGGTAGCCCTGGAGAGTCATGTAGTCGAACACGTTTAAGCTTCAGTTTAAGGTTAAACTGAAGCTTAAACGTGGAGATAGGAAGGGCAGCCCTGGAGGTCGAACACGTTTAACCTCCAGTTTGAGGTCAAACTGGAGGTTAAACGTGGAAAAGGGTAGAGGCATACTGGAGGTCGAACACGTTTAACCTCCAGTTTGAGGTCAAACTGGAGGTTAAACGTGGAAGCTTGGAATGGTGGCCCTGGAGGTGTCGAACACGTTTAACCTCCAGTTTGGGGTCAAACTGGAGGTTAAACGTGGAGATGGAGAGAGCAACCCTGGAGTGAAAAAACTATCGAACACGTTTAAGCTCCAGTTTGAGTCAAACTGGAGCTTAAACGTGGAATGGCCCCTGGTACTCTTCCTGGTTCTGGCGTTTAACCTCCAGTTTGAGGTCAAACTGGAGGTTAAACGTGGAACTCCTCCCTGGGTGGCATACTCATTCTGGCGTTTAACCTCCAGTTTGAGGTCAAACTGGAGGTTAAACGTGGAATGCTCCTTAAGTGAGGCTTTTCATTCTGGCGTTTAACCTCCAGTTTGAGGTCAAACTGGAGGTTAAACTTCAATCCCAGCATTTCTTATCCTTCATGATTTTGGCGTTTAAGCTCCAGTTTAGGCTTAAACTGGAACTTAAACTCCACATGTGATATTCAAGCTTCCTTTATTGATTTTGTTGCTTCCTTGCTTAGCCTCTTCTTCCCTGAAATCATCCAAACAATTGCATCAAAGTCTTGCAAAATTTCATGAGAAATCTTTCATTCATAGCATTTAAATAATATAACTAAAACTCATGGAATTTGCATCGAAATCATATTGTTTGGATGGTTCATTACTTTGTTCTTCATTTAACCATTTTTGGTTACTTTAAGCTCAAGAAAATGCATAAAACAACTAAAACTAACAGAAAAATGCTAGTGAAACTAGCCTATGATGCCTTGGCATCACAACACCAAACTTAATACTTGCTTGTCCCTAAGCAAGTCCTGAGTTATTTGAGAAGAAAGTATGAACAGAAAGTAATTACATTGGCTATATTAGCAAGCATTTGAAGTTCATCAGAAGGGTTCTATGCAGAAAGTTGCAGCATCACTTTTTCATACTTATCAGGTAGGATTATCACTTTTTCATTGCATCCACCAAAAATTGCTATGGCCTCCTGTTATTCTTATGTCTTTGGCACTTTTCTTTTGTTTTTCTTTTCTTTTTCTTAGAGCTTATTTTGCTCCTTGTTTGCTTAGTGTCATGTGTTGCACAAGCCTTTGGCCTTTTCTTTTTCTTATCAGTGCACTACACATATCCACTTTAGGCATTTTAGTTCACATTCCTTCTTGAGACATTGGTGCCCAGCACCTCTTTGTGTGACTAAATGTTTTGTATTGAGGTTGCTCTTGATAATGGACTTTTGGTTGATAATCCCGGGTTAGTTAACCCAAGTTACCAAGTGTTGAAACACTCCTCAGAACCTAGTCATCCAAGCATATCCTTAATACATAAACACCACAGGCATTTGTCTCAGAAGTTCAAACCATTGGTGCCTAGCTTATTTTCTCAATTTTTTGCTTTTTGGTTGCCTTTTTCCGTGGCTTTTTCTTTTCCTTTTTCTTTCTTTTTCATGGCCAAAGACATTTTTTTTTTTTTTTTATCAAGATCCATAGACAATTTTTACTTTCTACATAAAAATGATAATTCTACACTCTAATATTAGTGATCTGACTAAATAATCAAGCATGCATACCACCACTTAATTCTACTTGATTTGTCACTAATTTAGCCAAGTTACTTTTGTTCAAACTTTTCTTTTATTTTTGGAAACAGAACAAGCATGGCACGCACTTGTTTAAGAAGGTGAAGTTATATCCAAACATCTAGGCATTCACTTTATTCAAAGCACTTAACAAACACACATACTAAAAAAACGACTCATAAAAAAAAAAGACTCCACCTAACACTTAAATGACTTATGATGAAAACACGTTCATAAAGACAATTCACCAATTATCATTTGATTATTAAGGAACGAGACCACCTCTTATTTATTGCTTGGTTCTTCTTAATTCTTGGGATCCTGCTTCTTCTTGCTTCCTGCCTCTTTTTGACCACTTGTGCTTCCTTTGTCTTTTTCCTCCATTTTTGTCTTTTCTTTTGTACCTGCACAAACAAACAAATTTGCTATCATTTTTCGGTCCATGTGAATTATGAATAGTATTTGCACATGTAAATCAATGCTTGTCTTTATGAGCTTATAGCCGTGACTTCTACATGTATGCACACTTATTATTTGGACACCAAACTTAGTTTTTGGTTAAGTCTCCTGATGACATGAAATCCATATTGGTTGTCCTTAATGAGTGTGCATATTTCTAATAAATCATAGTCACCTTGGCTCTTTGATTCTAAACAAAGTGACTACCCTAAGTAATTGAAACTAAAGCATTAAAACATGTGAATGGTATACTTGTCATGAATTTTGAAATCCAGAGGAACTTCTTGCTTTTCATAAACTGTGTTCAAAAAGAACACCAAACTTAATGTTTGGTTGTGCACCTTGAATGAAAGATGGAATTCAATTTGAGTAAGATTTGGGAGTGCCATCAGGCACACCAAACTTAGAGACCAATTGTAATTTACATGCACGGTTTAGTGCACTTAATCAATAGTTGTCCTGAGGATTCAAGTTCATGCATAAGAAACCATGCTTTATTAGATGTAAAGCAAAGCACTAAAGATTAAGGATACTAAAAAAAAAAATGGGTTGCCTCCCATGAAGCGCTTCTTTAACGTCACTAGCTTGACGGTTGTCCCTTGTTAGGGTGGATTGTAGTGCTTGACGTCCTCTCCTCTCACTATGAAAACGTCCCCTCTTGATTCATTCATGACCTCTAAATGTTCCATAGAAAGAACTTTCTTGATTGTGAACACTTGAGGGAGCTGGGAAGGAATGGTCTTGAGGCCAGGTGGGATTGGCAGATAATGACTTGAGATCACTTTATCTCCCGGAGAAAAACCTTCAGTGGGAATTTTCTTGTTTCTCCATCCTCTTGGCAATCTCCCTATCACTCTTCCCTTTCTCTTGAGGATTTCTTCATTGACCTTTATGTCAGGAGGATCCTTCTGATCTGTTTCCACTGATTCTTGTGGCTCTAACTCTTGCAACTCTTGTTTGCCTTCCAATGACTGTTTTAGAGTCTCAGCTGCTGGATTACTTTCCTCCAAACACGGATGGCTACTCTCATCTTTAGGCTTTTCAGATTCTGGTTCAGGCTCAGATGCAGGTTTGAAGACTTTGAAAATGAGCTGTTCATCATGTATTCTCAGAATTAGTTCTCCTTGTTCTACATCTATGAGCGCTCTAGTAGTGGCTAGAAATGGTCTGCCCAGAATGATAGGGTGTAAATAGCTTTCCTCCATGTCCACAATGACAAAGTCTGTGGGGAAATAATAATCTCCTACTTTCACCAGCACATTTTCAACTACCCCTTCAGCTTGCTTCTGAGTTTTGTCAGCCAGTTGTATGATTACATCAGTGGATCTCACCTCGTTCAGTTGTAGCCTCTTCATAAGAGTTAGAGGCATCACATTTATGCTAGCTCCTAGATCACAGAATCCTCTGTCAATTTTTGTTTCCCCTATGATGCAAGGGATATGAAAACTTCCTGGGTCCGTTTTCTTAGAGAGTGTGTCCTTCTTGATGAGAGCACTGCATTCTTTGTTCATTGTTACCGTTTGTCCTCCCTTCAAAACTCTTTTCTTGCTTAACAATTCCTTTAAATACTTGATGTGTGTGGGCATTTGATGAAGAATCTCAAGAAAGGGAATATTGACATGCAGAGAATTAAATGTCTCTAGAAACCTTGAATAGGTTTTCCTTTTTTCACCTCCTCCTAACCTCTCAGGAAATGGTGCTTTTGGTTGGTATACTTCCATCATGCCTTTTTGCAGATCCTTGGCTTGCTCAGTTCCACTTTCCTGCTTAACTTCTTCCACATCTTCTTTCAAGATTTCTGGTTCCTGCTGTGAGGACCTGATTCCTTCTTCTTCTGAGACTTCCTTCAATATGGTGATGGCCTTGCACTCTTCCCATCTTACTCTCTTTTGTTCCCCCTTAGGATTCTTTTCTGTGTCACTAGGGAACACTGCAGTTGATTTGGGTGCCTGTTGAGATAGCTCTCCTACTTGAGATTCCAACCTTTTGAGTTTTTCACCATGGTTTCTTAAGGTAGTTCTCACATCATCCCTGAAGCTCTTCAATTCAATTATGTCTTGGCTCATGGTTGCCATCATTCCTTCCATCCGGTTTAATTGATCTTGAAATTGTTGGTTCGGATTAGGTTGGGTATGTTGATTATTTTGGCCATGATATGATGATTGGGGGTAAGTGTTTTGTGTGGCTTGGTATGATCTTTGGTTGGAGTTTTGGTATGTGGAATTGTTTTGTTGGTTGTGGTTGTAAGGTTTGTGGTTTTGTGGTTGGGTTTGTTGGTTTCCCCACCCAAAGTTTGGGTGGTTTCTCCAGCCTGGGTTGTAAGTGTTGGAGTGTGGATCATATGATTGCCTTTGTTGGTTTCCCACATAGTTAACCTCATCCCAATCACCTCCTTCAATGCCTACTTCCTCTTGATCTTGTGTGTGTATTGCAGCCACTTGCTTTGTTTCTAATTGCCTGGTAAGCTCTGCTAGTTGCTTGGCAAACACCTTGTTTTGGGCTAGAATTGTATCAACATGGTTCAGCTCCATGACTCCCTTAGTGTTGTGCCTTTCTGATGCATAGTAGTACTCATTCTCAGCCACTGTCTCGATCACTTCAATGGCTTCTTCCACGGTCTTTTTCTTGTTCAATGAACCTCCTGATGAATGGTCTACAGCCTTCCTTGATTCATAAGAGAGCCCATCATAGAAGATGTGCAATTGCACCCAATCATGGAACATGTTTGTTGGGCATTTCCTTGTCAAGTCCTTGAATCTCTCCCATGCCTCGTAGAGAGTTTCACCATCTTGTTGTCTAAAAGTCTGGACCTCAGATCGAAGCCTATTGACCTTTTGTGGAGGGTAGAAACGTGCCAGAAACTTGCCTTCCACCTCATCCCATGTGGTTAGACTCCCCCTTGGGAATGATTCCAGCCACTTAGCTGCCTTGTCCCTAAGTGAAAATGGGAACAAGAGCAGTTTATAGGCATCTTCCTGGACTCCATTAGACTTCACAGTGTCACAAATTCTCAGGAATTTTGTGAGATGTTGGTTTGGGTCTTCATTAGCACTTCCTCCAAAGGAACAATGATTTTCCACCAATGATATTAGCTGTGGCTTGAGCTCAAAATTGTTGGCCTGAATGGGTGGTTTCTGGATGCTACTACCACAATTCCCAGAGGTTGGGTTTATGTATGAACTAAGAACCCTCCTCTCAGGAATGGCATTGTTTCCATCAGCTCTCTCATGGTTGTGAACTTCTCTATCCATGTTGAGATCTAGAGCTTCCTCAAAATTGTCCTCAGATTCTCCTTCAGATTCCTCTTCTCCCACTACTCTCTTCCCTCTTGCTTCCCTTCTAAGTCTATGAAGGGTCCTTTCCGGTTCGGTATATGGAGGAGTTGATGTCTCTCCTCTCCTACCTGTCATACAAGAACACAGCTCAAACACAAACAGGTAAAATACTCTTGGTTAATGGAAGAGTATGGTCAGCTCAATTGAGGAATTAATTCAAACAGTTAGTGAGTCAGTGAGTTAGTTGCATGAATTTAAAGGCATAAAGAAGGAAAGCATGTAACCAAGTGCAGAAATTAAAATTCAACAAGTATTTAGAACAGAATTAACAAAGCAAGAGAAAATTGCTCAATCTAGTTAGCTTCCAATTTGAGAATTGTCAATCGAAAACCAATCCCCGGCAACGGCGCCATAAACTTGATGCGCATAAACGTGTTATGCTACGATTTAGGAAATTGCACGATCGGCAAAATTCCTTCCGGCAAGTGCACCGGTTATCGTCGTCAAGTAAAAACTCACAATAGAGTGAGGTCGAATCCCACAAGGATTGGTTGAGTGAGCAATTCGGATTAGAAGTGTGTTCTAGTTGAGCGGAATCAAGATTTGAGATGAGAATTGCGGAATGTAAAATTGGCGGGAAAAGTAAATGACAAGAAAATTAAATGGCTGAATCTTAAATTGCATGAATTAAAGATTGCTGAAATTAAAAGGGAATGGGGATGATTGCAAGAATTGAATTGCAGAATGTAAAGAGAAAGTGGAAATCAGAAATGGGGAATTCATTGGGTTTAGGAGATATTGAAATCTCCGAATCAAAACATGTAAATCTCTTCCTCAACCAATGCATTCATTGAATTTTGCTTGGCAATCTTATATGATTGGATCCCAATTCCTTGGCTCACCAATGCTCTCTAAAAACAAACAAATTCCCAATCCCTTGGTTTAAATGTTCATAAGAAGAGATGATGCTTGATCACTGATTATACCACACAATTTCATGAACCACAATTTGGTAGGATTACATGTCACAATATCCATCCAAACCCCAATCCAATCCACTGTGAGAAAGCTTCTCTAGCATGAATCCTCCATTCCTTTCCCAAGGCTCCGAAGGATTCCAAGTATGAGTAGTCTCTTTCCCAAGACAACTACTCAATGGAATTAGATCGAGAAGCTTTCTAACAAAATTCAAGAGAAAAGATTGAAGAAGAAGATAAACTATTATTGATTCATTGAATTACAATAGAGCTCCCTAACCCAATGAAAGGGGGTTTAGTGAATCATAGCTCTCAATTCAATTACAAAGAAAAAGAAACTAGCTAAAAGTGAAAGTAAAAGTCCCCCTTCTAACTTAACTTCTATCCTATTTATACACTTTCTATATTGAGCTTCAGTTGTGCTTCTTGGGCTTTGAGGCCTCTCCTTGCTTTCCTTTTGTCTTGGGTTTATGATCCATAATCTTGATGAGGTTGTTGATCCAAATCCTGTAACATTTATTGAGCCAACTTAGTGATAATCAAATAATGGCACATGACTCAATAAATGAGATTTCAAACTCATCAATCCCTCAGGCCCAATCCCATAAACCATGATATTCAATTGGGTTTCATACCAAAGTAAGTTTAAGTTAATAATTGTGCTCAAAGACTAACTTAAATCACAATATTTTTGGCCCAGAAACCTTTTTTCAAGAGTGGCGTTTAAGTTGTAGTTTAAGCTTAAACTGCAACTTAAACGCCAGACACTTCCAGTGATGCCATTTGTAGAAGCACGTTTAAGCTTCAGTTAAGGTTAAACTGAAGCTTAAACGTGGAAATGGAAGAAGGTAGCCCTGGAGAGTCATGTAGTCGAACACGTTTAAGCTTCAGTTTAAGGTTAAACTGAAGCTTAAACGTGGAGATAGGAAGGGCAGCCCTGGAGGTCGAACACGTTTAACCTCCAGTTTGAGGTCAAACTGGAGGTTAAACGTGGAAAAGGGTAGAGGCATACTGGAGGTCGAACACGTTTAACCTCCAGTTTGAGGTCAAACTGGAGGTTAAACGTGGAAGCTTGGAATGGTGGCCCTGGAGGTGTCGAACACGTTTAACCTCCAGTTTGGGGTCAAACTGGAGGTTAAACGTGGAGATGGAGAGAGCAACCCTGGAGTGAAAAAACTATCGAACACGTTTAAGCTCCAGTTTGAGTCAAACTGGAGCTTAAACGTGGAATGGCCCCTGGTACTCTTCCTGGTTCTGGCGTTTAACCTCCAGTTTGAGGTCAAACTGGAGGTTAAACGTGGAACTCCTCCCTGGGTGGCATACTCATTCTGGCGTTTAACCTCCAGTTTGAGGTCAAACTGGAGGTTAAACGTGGAATGCTCCTTAAGTGAGGCTTTTCATTCTGGCGTTTAACCTCCAGTTTGAGGTCAAACTGGAGGTTAAACTTCAATCCCAGCATTTCTTATCCTTCATGATTTTGGCGTTTAAGCTCCAGTTTAGGCTTAAACTGGAACTTAAACTCCACATGTGATATTCAAGCTTCCTTTATTGATTTTGTTGCTTCCTTGCTTAGCCTCTTCTTCCCTGAAATCATCCAAACAATTGCATCAAAGTCTTGCAAAATTTCATGAGAAATCTTTCATTCATAGCATTTAAATAATATAACTAAAACTCATGGAATTTGCATCGAAATCATATTGTTTGGATGGTTCATTACTTTGTTCTTCATTTAACCATTTTTGGTTACTTTAAGCTCAAGAAAATGCATAAAACAACTAAAACTAACAGAAAAATGCTAGTGAAACTAGCCTATGATGCCTTGGCATCACGTACAGTGAATTTGTTTTTCACTTTTTGCCAATCTGTTGCTTTATAATCGGACGATGAATGTTTCAGATTAATGCGTCTTGAAAACTTGTAGAACGTCTAATATATTTTATTTAAAAGAAAATGAAAATATGTATATACAGAGTTTTTATCCTTTTGAGTCGGATAATTTCTGGATCTCAACTTGGTGCCTCATTAAAAAACCTTTTCAGGAAAAAGAGTGCATCTTTTGCTGAGATCTTTTACCGTCTCTAGCTATAGTACCTTCTTAGGTTGCAGGCGTGCCACGACCTAGGAAGCTCTCGCCCATCGAGTTTGGATAGTCTGTAGTAGCCCTTCCCAAGTACTTCTATGACTCGGTAGGGTCCTTTCCAGTTTTCTGCCAGCTTTCCTTCTCCAGGTCGAGTTGTTCCAATATCATTTCGGATTAAGATGAGATCATTCTCAGCGAAGCCTCGTGGCACTACCTTTTGATTATATCTAGAAGCCATCCGACGTTTTAGTGCTTCTTCCCTGATCCGAGCTCTTTCTTGGATTTCAGGAAGTAGATTGAGCTCTTCCCTTTGAAGTTGGGAGTTGGCTTCTTCATTGTAATGGACTACTCTAGGCGACCCTTCTTCAATCTCTACTGGGATCATTGCCTCCATTCCGTACGCTAATCGGAAGGGTGATTCCTTTGTGGTGGAATGTGGCATTGTTCGATATGCCCATAGGACTTGTGGGAGTTCTTCAGCCCAAGCTCCCTTTGCGTCCTGTAATCTCCGTTTTAACCCGGCCAATATGACTTTGTTGGCAGCCTCGGCTTGTCCGTTGGCTTGGGGATGTTCTACGGAAGTAAATTAGTGTTTTATGTTCAAGTCGGCCACTAGCTTTCTGAAGCCTGTATCTGTGAATTGGGTGCCATTGTCTGTGGTAATGGAGTATGGAACCCCGAACCTTGTGACAATATTCCTATATTGGAACTTTCGACTTCTTTGAGCAGTGGTGTTAGCTAGGGATTCTGCCTCGATCCACTTTGTGAAATAGTCTACTCCTACTATGAGGAATTTAACTTGTCCCAATCCCTGAGGAAGGGGTCCGAGAAGGTCGAGTCCCCATTTTGCAAATGGCCAAGGTGAGGTTACGCTGATGAGCTCCTCTGGCGGGGCGATGTGGAAGTTGGCATGTTTTTGACATGGTGGACATGTCTTTACAAACTCTGTGGCCTCCTTTTGTAGAGTTGGCCAATAAAATCCTACCCGAAGTACTTTTTTGGTGAGTGCTTGTGCTCCGAGATAATTGCCACAGATGCCACTGTGTACTTCTTCTAGAACTTCCTTCGTGTTGGAAGTCGGTACGCATTTTAACAATGGTATTGAAATTCCTCTTTTGTATAGAGTATTGTTTATGATAGTGTAGTATTGTGCCTCCAGTTTTAACCTTTTTGCCTCCTTCTCATCTGTGGGGAGTGTTTCTGTTTTGAGGTAGTTGATTATGGGAGTCATCCATCCTTGATCTAGACCTGTTATGGCTAGGACTTTTTCTTCTTCCGAGATTGATGGGTTCTGTAGTATTTCCTGGATGAGGCTTCTATTGTTGCCTCCTGGTTTGGTGCTGGCTAGTTTTGAGAGTGCGTCAGCTCGGGCATTCTGTTCATGGGGTATGTGGTGGATCTCATATTCCCGGAGTTGTCTGAGCTGTTCCCTGGTTTTACCCAGGTATTTTTTCATAGTGGGGTCCTTAGCTTGGTAGCTCCCCGTTATTTGTGAAGTAATCACCCGTGAGTCGCTGAAGATAATGAGTCTTTGAGCTCCGACTTCTTTAGCCAGCTTTAAACCAGCTAGTAGTGCCTCATATTCCGCCTGGTTATTTGAGGCAGGGAACCCGAATTTGAGAGAAAGTTCGATTTGGGTTCCTTGGTTGCTTTCAATTATCACACCTGCGCCGCTTCCAGTCTTATTCGAGGAACCGTCCACATAGAGATTCCATTCTGTGGGGTTTCCGGGGTTTCTGTAAATTCTGCTATGAAGTCGGCCAAGTATTGTAATTTGATGGCCGTCCGAGCTTCGTATTGATGGTCGAATTTGGACAACTCGACTGCCCATTGCAAGATTCTGCCTGCTAGGTCTATTTTCTGCAGTATCTCTTTTATGGGCTGGTTGGTCCGAATCTTAATGGTGTGAGCTTGGAAGTACGGGCGAAGTCGTCGAGATGTTAGTATGAGAGTATAGGCAAATTTTTCTATTTTTTGGTAGTTCAGCTTGGATCCTTGTAATGCTTTACTGATGAAGTACACGGGTTGTTGCCTTCTCTCGTCTTCTCGAACTAGTGCTGAGGCTACTACCCGACTTTCTACCGCGAGGTACAATAGGAGTGGTTCTCCTTCTCATGGCCGAGATAGGATAGGTGGCTGTCCTAGGAATCTTTTGAAATCTTGGAAGGCTTGTTCACACTCTGTTGTCCATTCAAACCTCTTTCCTTTCCTTAGAGTAGCATAGAAGGAAAGAAATCTTATTGCTGATCCCGCTAGGAATCTGGACAAGGCTGCCAATCTCCCGTTGAGTTGTTGTACCTCTTTGACACAAGTTGGGCTCTTCATGTTGAGTATGGCCTGGCATTTATCCGGATTTGCCTCAATTCCTCTTTGTGTGAGCATAAAACCTAAGAACTTGCCAGCTTCAACTGCAAAGGTGCATTTTGCAAGATTGAGTCGGATGCCATGCTTCCTTATAGTGTCGAACACTTGGACCAGGTCGGACAATAATGTCTCTTCACTTTGTGTCTTTATCAACATGTCGTCCACATAGACTTCCATGACTTTTCCGATATGGTCCGAAAAGACTTTATTCATTAGCCTTTGATAAGTAGCTCTCGCATTTTTGAGACCAAAAGGCATCACAATGTAGCAGTAGTTTGCTTTTGGTGTTAAGAACAAGGTTTTTTCTTGATCGGGTGGATACATTGGGATTTGATTGTATCCGGAATATGCATCCATAAACGAGAGGTATTTATATCCGGAGGAGGCATCTACCAGGGCGTCAATACTTGGGAGTGGATAAGGGTCTTTTGGGCAGGCTTTGTTGAGATCAGTATAGTCGGTACACATTCGCCACTTCCCGTTTGATTTTTTCACCAAGACGACGTTAGCTAACCATAGTGGGTACTTGACTTCTCTTATGAATCCTGCCTCCAGTAGAGTTTGTACCTGCTCTTCCACAGCTTGGGATCGTTCAGGTCTGAGCTTTCTATGCCTCTGTTGTACTGGCCGAGATCCAGGGTAGACTGCTAGCTTATGACACATTAACTCGGGGTCTATGCCTGGCATGTCTGCAGCCTTCCACGCAAAGAGGTCAGCGTTTTCTCGTAAGAACTGTACGAGTGATTCTTTTATGTCTCCTTTTGGAATTGTGCCAATATTGGTTGTTTTGTTCGGGATGTCTCCGATTTGGACTTTCTCTACTTCACCTTCAGGTTGTGGACGGAGTTCTTCTCGCATCTGAACTCCACCAAGTTCGATTGTGTGGAATTCTTCTCCTCTGCCTCTGAGGTTTAGACTTTTGTTATAACAGCGGCGTGCCATCTTCTGATCTGCTTTTATCGTAGCTATCCCTTCTGCAGTTGGGAATTTCATGCATAGATGTGGAGTTGAGACTATTGCACCGAGTTGATTTAGTGTTGTCCGACCTATTAGGGCATTGTAGGCTGAACTCACGTCGACCACGATGTAGTCTATCTTGAGTGTTCTGGATTGGTTTTCTTTTCCGAAGGTTGTGTGTAGTGGGACGTATCCTAATGGTTGCACTGGAGTGTCTCCCAGTCCGAACAGGCTGTTTGGATATGCTCTAAGTTCTTTATCTTCCAAGCTGAGCTTGTCAAAGGCAGTTTTGAATAACATATTGGCAGAGCTCCCTTGGTCTATCAGTGTGCAGTGGAGATTTGCATTTGCCAGTATAATGGTGATGACCATGGGATCATCGTGTCCTGAGATGATACCGGATGCATCTTCTTTGGTAAACGTAATTGCAGGGATGTCGGGTGCTTCCTCCTTTCCTTCGACATGATATACTTCTTTGAGAAATCTTTTGCGAGATGATTTGGAGATTCCTCCTCCTGCAAACCCTCTGTGTATCATATGAACATGTCTTTCTGGTGTACGAGGTGACCGCTCGGTTCATCCAACCTCCTCGTCTCTCTCCTTTTTCTTTGCTCATCGTCCCGGGTGGCCAGATACCGATCTAGTTTTCCTTCTCTCACTAATTTTTCTATGACATTTTTTAAGTCAAAGCATTCGTTGGTGGAATGCCCTCGGAATCAATGATATTCACAATATTCGTTCCGGTTTCCTCCTCCTCTTTTGCCTTTGAGTGGTCGGGCTGGGGGTATTTTTTCTGTGTGGCAGACTTCTTTGTGAATATCCACCAGGGACACCTGAAGAGGGGTGTAATTATGATATTTTTTAATTTTTTTCCCTTGCCAATCTTCCTTCTTTTTGGACTCTTTATCTTTGTCTCGGTAGGTGAATCCGGATTTTGAGGTTTCTCCTAGTCGAGAATTTTCTTCCATGTTGATGTATTTCTCCGCTCGTTCTTGCACTTCGTCCAGAGATGTGGGGTACTTCTTTGATATAGATTGGCTAAAAAGTCCCTCTCGTAGACCATTGATGAGGCCCATGATGGCGGTCTCTGTTGGTAGGCTTTGTATGTCTAGGCATGTTTTGTTGAATCTTTTCATATAGTTGCGAAGACTTTCCCGATCTCCTTGCTTGATTCCTAATAGGCTGGGGGCGTGCTTAGCCTTATCTTTTTGGATGGAGAATCTGGCCAGGAACTTTTTGGCTAAGTCATCAAAGCTTGAGATGGACTTCAGAGGTAAGTTGTCGAACCATCTGATTGCTGTCTTTGTGAGAGTTGTTGGAAAAGCTTTGCAGCGAACTACATCTGAGGCGTCGGTGAGGTACATTCTACTTCTGAAATTGCTGAGGTGATGGTTGGGATCTGTAGTACCATCGTACAAAGTCATATCCGGAAGTTTGAATTCCTTAGGGATTTTGGTCTTCATGATTTCCCTAGTGAATGGATTTTGATCCTTGCGAAAGTTGTCCTTAGGGGTGGACCGAGTAGCTTTGGTTTTGAAATCGGCTTCGAGCTTTAGAAGTTTATCTTCTAATTTTCGGCGTCGCCTTACCTCTCTTTGTAGATGCTTCCCAACTTCTTGTTGATGCTGGGTTTCTTTTTCAAGTTGCTTTAAACGATCTTGAAGCACTTCTATCACTCCCGGATTTGATGAGTTTTTGTCCCCGTTAGATTTCGGGGTATCTTTCAGTGTATTGCCCGCGTTTTTGTACGGTGTTCTATCCTCTAGATCTGAATCGTGGTCGTTGTCATGGTCGTCCGCCATGGTGATGGGATGACTTCCAAGTTCCCCGGCAACGGCGCCAATGTTCTGAGGGTTGCCTGAAACTATAGGTCAATCTCGGATGAGATCTTCTGTGTTGGTCGGGGCTGACGTGTCCGGTAGGTGAGTGGCGGCCGGAGCTGTCGTGTCCAACTTGTTGGACTGGCTGCACTGCTGATCCTTTGTCACCGGAGGGTGGGGCTACCTGCAAGAGACTACGATGCTTAAGTTAGCATGGGTATTAAACAGGTTTTTAGTAGAATCAGAGTATGAGTTATCCTGGGTGCTCCAGTGTATTTATAATGGTGTAGAGTGACCTTTTTAGATAAGATAAGTTAGTTATCTTATCTTATCTTATCTTTGGGTGAGGTCAGCTTATCTTCAAGGGAACCGCCCTAATCTCTATAGGCTTGGGTCGCCTTTGGATTTGGGTTGTACTCCTCTTATTTGGGCCCTTTATTTGGGCTTTCCTGGCAGTTTGGCCGTGCTCTTTGAGAAGAGGTCGGATAGCCTGACCTGAAGAGGTCGGTCGCTTTGTTATTGAACATCCCGGGTCGGATAGCTCGACCCAGGGTGTGAACAGTAGTTGACAACAATATCTCCTAATCTCTCTCAAAAGAAACATAAGAGCTCTATAGGCAAGTTCAAAAGAGTTCAATACATATTATAAGCTTTTCAAAATAAAGGTGGAGAGATTCTAAGCAAAATATAAAGTAGAGAATATAAAGATCTTTGCCATCTCTCAGATGAACCATAGCTCATTTCTGAGCACCTGGACCTGTATCTGAAAAACAAGAGATATATACGGAATGAGAATCCCCGACCCATGGGTTTCTAGTACGATAAAAGTGCCAAATAAATACAATGCATTGTAATAAAAACTCACTAAGTATCCTAAACTTCCTTTCACCAATATTCATCCTATGTTATCGCAAATCCATAAATAGGCAACTGTCATAAGGGAAATACTAAACCTAATTCCTCTTTCTCATGCTTCCCAACCTTCTAACTCTCCAACAATTCATAATCATAATTATAAACGAAACCATCCCCAGCCATTCTGTCTCAACAATTCTATATCATTACCTTATATCCTCACCTGGAGCATATGAAATCACTTCAATGTGTCTACCCAGGGAGCTCAACTCATCTCACTATCTACTTGGAGCAAGTGGAATCACTTTACTGCGTCTCCCAAGGAGCTCAAGTCATCTCATTCACTACTACCGCTACTACTCAAGCATCACAATCTCTGACCTGGAGCAAGTAGGACGAATCATAACCCTTGCTACTACCCAGGCATCTCAAACATACATTCATTTCAACTCCATAATTAAACTCATCTATCATAATCCTCTTTTCCATCTCATACTCGAAGCAAGTGGACAACGCCACTGCCTACTACCCGGGGTCACACGTCACATTCAACATGCTCCATCATTATTCCTTTACCCCATTTAGTCATTAATCATAAATATATACATACTCAACCATAATTCAATTCTTATCACAGCCATCCGGCTCATACTGTACACAGCACTTTCACCTTCATCTTTAGCAACTCATACAATCATCATCACTCATCATTCATCATTGGTTCTCACTTTACTTCATCCACAAGTTATCACATATCCTAGCTTCTATTCATTACTAGGCATACTATCATAATTTAGTGTTTAAAGGATGAAAGTGGAGGCTTAGAAGTATGAAATTTGGCTTTAAAGACTCAAAAATCTCTTTTTGCTGAAAACGGGGTCACGCGTGCACGTCACTCATGCGCACGCGTGGAGGGCAAAAAGGAAGTGACGCGTGAGTGTCGTTCATGCACACGGATGAGAAGCAAAAAAGTAAGGCGATGCGTGCGCGTCAGTCACGCGTACGCGTGAGTGCGTTTTGTGCTCCTCGCACAAAACCAGCACAATACCAGCGCAACTCTATGGAATTACTACTGGGCACTTGTATCAATACATCGGCACGTATGCGTCGGCCAGGCGCACGCGTGAGGGAGTAAAAATCGTGGGTGACGCGTGCGCGTTGGCCATGCACGCGCGTTGGAGTACGTTTTACCAAAAATTTTACTAAGTTAAAAAGTTGTAGAATTATATTTTCAAACCCTAAACTTCCAACACACATAACTTCTTCTACAAAATTCCTTTTTCAACCATAGCTTGCATGATAACCATAGCTTGGTTCAAACCACAATCCTCGTGGGATCGATGATAAACCACTATTTTATGGTTTATCTTGTACTCAATTGAGTGGTTTTTATTAACTCTTTACCCACTTATTCATACTATTTGCATGGTTTTATATTTCCTTCCTAATTATGTGTTTTGATTGAAAACATGCTTCTTTGATCTTATATTTGCTTATTATTAATCCTCTCTTATTACCATTAGATGCCTTGATATGTGTGTTAAGTGTTTTCAGATATTATAAGGCAGGAATGGCTTGGAGGATAGAAAGGAAGCATGCAAAAGTGGAAGGAATACAAGAAGTTGGAGAAATTGCTAAGCTGTCCAGCCTGACCTCTTCGCACTCAAACGGCTATAACTTTAGCTACATAGGTCCAAATGACGCAGTGGCGGAAATCAGCGTGTTTGAATTCTTCTCCAGCGATTTCTGGGCTGTTTCTGACCCAGT
Source organism: Arachis hypogaea (assembly GCF_003086295.3). NCBI lineage: Eukaryota > Viridiplantae > Streptophyta > Magnoliopsida > Fabales > Fabaceae > Arachis > Arachis hypogaea. Next base: position 61,469,117 of record NC_092049.1, on the reverse strand, counting down.
TTGCGGTCCAGAAAACACAAATTAGAGGCTATAAAGTGGGGAAATACATCCATTCATAAACAGGCTCTCATAATTCACTTCTCATGATTTAGATTAGTTTTGAGAGAGGTTCTCTCCTCTTTCTCTCTTAGGATTTAGGACTTCTCTTAGTTTTAGGAGTGACTCTCAATCCCAGGTTCTTTATTTTTATTTAATTTATGAACTCTTCCATGTTACATATAATTTTCTTAATTAATGTTATTTGAGGTATTTCAATTCATGATTGCCTTTTTTTTCTCTAGAACTATACAAGGTGGCGGACAAGTCTTCAACTTTAGCAAGGTTAGCCTTTCCTCATCTCATCTGTCACCTATGCAATTCAGCTGGAGTTGTCATAGAGGAAGACATCCTCATTGAAGAGGACAAGCCCATCACTAAAAAGAGGATGGAGCAAACAAGAGAGCCCACTCATGGACCTCGACAAGAGCATGAGGGAATTCCTCATCATGAAATCCTTGAGATGCCTCAAGGGATGCACTTTCCTCCACATAACTATTCGGAGCAACTCAACACCTCTTTAGGAGATTTGAGTTCCAACATGGAGTAACTAAGATTGGAGCACCAAGAGCACTCCATCATCCTCCATGAAATAAGGGAGGACCAAAAGGCCAAGAGAGAGGAGCAACAAAGGCAAGGAAGAGATATTGAGGAGCTCAAGCACTCCATAAGATCTTCAAGAGGAAGAACTAGCCGCCATCACTATGGTGGACCCGTTCTTTAATTTCCTTGTTCTTATTTTTCTGTTTTTCGATTTCTATGCTTTATGTTTTATCTATGTTTGTGTCTTTATTACATGATCATTAGTGTCTAGTGTCTATGTCTTAAAGCTATGAATATCCTATAAATCCTTCACCTTTCTTAAATGAAAAAAAAAAGATGTTTTCTGAAAAAGAAAAAGAAGTACCTGAATTTCGAATTATATCTTGAAAATAATCTAATTATTTTGATGTGGTGGCAATACTTTTTGTTTTCTGAATGAATTCTTGAACAGTGTATATTTTTGATATTGTTGTTTATGAATGTTAAAATTGTTGGCTCTTGAAAGAATAATGAAAAAAGAGAAATGTTATTGATAATCTGAAAAATCATAAAATTGATTCTTGAAGCAAGAAAAAGTAGTGAAAAACAAAGCTTGCGAAAAAAAAGAAGAAAAAAAGAAAGAAAAAGAAAAAGCAAGTAGAAAAAGCCAATAGCCCTTTAAACTAAAAGGCAAGGGTAAAAAGGATCCAAGACTTTGAGCATTAATGGATAGGAGGGCCCAAAGGAATAAAATCCTGGCCTAAGCAGCTAAATCAAGCTGTCCCTAACCATGTACTTGTGGCGTGAAGGTGTCAAGTGAAAAGCTTAAGACTGAGCGGTTAAAGTCGTGGTCCAAAGCAAAAAGAGTGTGCTCAAGAGCTCTGGGCACCTCTAACTAGGGACTCTAGCAAAGCTGAGTCACAATCTGAAAAGGTTCACCCAGTTATGTGTCTGTGGCATTTATGTATCCGGTGGTAATACTGGAAAATAAAATGCTTAGGGTCACAGCCAAGACTCATAAAGTAGCTGTGTTCAAGAATCAACATACTGAACAAGGAGAATCAATAACACTATCTGAGTTCTGAGTTCCTATGGATGCCAATCATTCTGAACTTCAAGGGATAAAATGAGATGCCAAAACTGTTCAGAAGCAAAAAGCCACTAGCCCCGCTCATCTAATTAAAACTAATCTTCATTGATAATTTTGGAACTTATTGTATTTTTTCTTCTTTTTATCCTATTTTGTTTTTTAGTTGCTTGGGGACAAGCAATAATTTAAGTTTGGTGTTGTGATGAGCGGATAATTTATATCCTTTTTGGCATTATTTTTATATAGTATTTAGTATGTTTTAGTTAATTTTTATTATATTTTTATTAGTTTTTATTCAAAAATCACATTTCTGGACTTTACTATAAGTTTATGTGTTTTTCTGTAATTTCAGGTATTTTCTGGCTGAAATTGAGGGACCTGAGCAAAAATCTGATTCAGAGGCTGAAAAAGTACTATAGATGCTGTTGGATTCTGACCCTCCTGCACTCGAAGTGAATTTTTTAGAGCTACAGAAGCCCAATTGGCGCTCTCTCAATTGCGTTGGAAAGTAGACATCTTGGGCTTTCAACAATATATAATTGTCCATACTTTTCCTAAGATTTGATGGCCTAAACTGGCGTTCAAAGCCAGCCTAAAACTTTCTGGCGTAAAACGCCAGAACTGGCACCAAAACTGGAGTTAAACGCCCAAACTGGCACCCAAGCTGGCGTTTTACTCCAAGAATAGCCTATGCACGTGAAAGCTTCAATGCTCAGCCCAAGCACACATCAAGTGGGCCCCAAAAGTGGATTTCTGGGAAATCCTAGCTAATCCAGAGACAAATGTGGGAAAAAACATGGTTCAGGAATTCTACTCTAATCTGTGGCAGACAGACAGGCAGAGAATAGCTGGAACCGCATTCTATGACTATCGAACTCTGGTCAGAGGGAAGATTGTTCACACCCACCCTGACAAAATAAGAGAGATCTTCAAGCTACCTCAACTACAAGATGACCTGGACTCCTTTAATAGGAGAATGATGAGACCAAATAAGGGCTTGGACAAAATTCTAGAGGACATATTCCTCCCTAGAGCCAAATGGACAACCAACACAAAGGGTGTCCCAAACCAACTCAAGAGAGGAGATCTCAAACCAGTCGCCAAAGGCTGACTAGACTTCATTGGGCGTTCTATACTGCCCACTAGCAACCGCTCTGAAGTCACCATCAAAAGAGTAGTGATGATTCATTGTATTATGTTGGAAAAAGAAGTAGAAGTTCATCAGCTGATTTCTTGTGAGCTTTACACAATTGCAAATAAGAACTCCAAAGATGCCAAATTGGCTTATCCAAGCTTAATCTCTCTGCTATGTAAAGATGCTGGGGTAAAAATGGGAGTAGATGAGTGTATCTCAGTTGAGCAACCAATCACCAAAAAGTCAATAGAAGGACAAGTACAGGACAACTCCATCAAGAGGAGAGCACAGGAGTTCCTCCTGGAAATTCCTCAGTTTGAATATTGGGGGTGCCTAGAAGCATCTATCACCAAGTTACAAGAAGCTATGGATCAACTGAAGGAAGAACAGCAAAATCAAAACAGCATGCTCTGTAAACTACTTAGAGAACAAGAAGAGCAAGGGCGTGAACTGAAGAAACTGAAGCGCCAGAAGCTATCTTTTGAAGGGCCAAGCACCCCACAGACTAAAGAGGCATCTACCTCCCAAAATAAAGGTTGTTGAGTCCTAACTCTGTGATAACCTTTTATCCATTTTAAGAGTACATGAGTATTAGAATTAAAGTCATTTATCTTTATGTCTTTAATTTCCTTTCTTTTATTACTAAGTGTTTGCTCTTATGCCTATTTTATATTATTTCTATTAAATAATAAATAAAGATTAGAGTCTATGCCTTAAAGTTATGAATGTCCTATGAATCCATCACTTTTCTTAAATGAAAAATGTTTTAATTACAAAAGAACAAGAGGTACATGATTTCGAATTCATCCTTGAAATTAGTTTAATTATTTTGATGTGGTGACAATACTTTTTGTTCTCTGAATGAATGCTTGAATAGTGCATATGTCTTTTGAAATTTTTTGTTTATGAATGTTAAAATTGTTGGCTCTTGAAAGAATGATGAAAAGGAGAAATATTATTGACAATATGAAAAATCATAAAATTGATTCTTGAAGCAAGAAAAAGCAGTGAATACAAAAGCTGGCAAAAAAAAAGAGAGAGAAAGAAAAAGAAAAAGCAAGCAGAAAAAGCCAATAGCCCTTAAAACTAAAAGGCAAGGGTAAAAAGGATCCAAGGTTTTGAGCATCAGTGGATAGGAGGGCCTAAAGGAAAAAAATCCTGGCCTAAGCGGCTAAACCAAGCTGTCCCTAACCATGTGCTGGTGGCGTGAAGGTGTCAAGTGAAAACTTGAGACTGGACGGTTAAAGTCGAGGTCCAAAGCAAAAACAGAGTGTGCTTAAGAACCCTGGACACCTCTAATTGGGGACTCTAGTAAAGCTGAGTCACAATCTGAAAAGGTTCACCCAATTATGTGTCTGTGGCATTTATGTATCCGGTGGTAATACTGGAAAACAAAGTGCTTAGGGCCACGGCCAAGACTCATAAAGTAGCTGTGTTCCAGACTCAACATACTGAACTAGGAGAATCAATAACACTATCTGAATTCTGAGTTCCCATAGATGCCAATCATTCTGAACTTCAAGGGATAAAGTGAGATGCCAAAACTGTTCAGAGGCAAAAAGCTACTAGTCCCGCTCATCTGATTGGAGCTAAGTTTCATTGATATTTTGGAATTTATAGTATATTCTCTTCTTTTTATCCTATTTGATTTTCAGTTGCTTGGGGACAAACAACAATTTAAGTTTGGTGTTGTGATGAGCGGATAATTTATACGCTTTTTGGCATTATTTTTACATAGTTTTTAGTATGATTTAATTAGTTTTTAGTATATTTTTATTAGTTTTTAAATAAAAATCACATTTCTGGACTTTTCTATGAGTTTGTGTGTTTTTCTGTGATTTCAGGTAATTTCTGGCTGAAATTGAGGGACCTAAGCAAAAATCTGATTTAGAGGCTGAAAAAGGACTGCAGATGCTGTTGGATTCTGAGCTCCCTGCACTTAAAGTGGATTTTCTAGAGCTACAGAAACCCAAATGGTGCGCTCTTAATTGCGTTGGAAAGTAGACATCCAGGGCTTTGCAGTAATATATAATAGTCCATACTTTGCCCAAGTTTAGATGACGCAAACTGGCGTTCAACGCTAGTTCCATGTTACATTCCGGCGTTAAACGCCAGAAACAGTTTACAAGTTGGAGTTAAACGCCCAAAACAGGCTACAACCTGGCATTTAACTCCAGAAACAGCCTAGGCACGTGTAAAGCTCAAGTCTCAGCCCTAGCACACACCAAGTGGGCCCCAGAAGTAGATTTCTGCACTATCTGTCGTAGTTTACTCATTTTCTGTAAACCTAGGTTACTAGTTTAGTATTTAAACAACTTTTAGAGATTTATTTTGCACCTCATGACATTTTCACGTTTTACATTGTATCTCTATGGCATGAGTCTCTAAACTCCATGATTGGGGGTGAGGAGCTTGATGAGTGGATAATTTATATGCTTTTTGGCATTGTTTTTAGTATGTTTTTAGTATATTTTAGTTAGTTTTTATTATATTTTTATTAGTTTTATTTAAAATTCACTTTTTTGGACTTTACTATGAGTTTGTGTATTTTTCTATGATTTTAGGTATTTTCTGCCTAAAATTGAGGGACTTGAGCAAAAATCTGATTCAGAGGCTGAAAAAGGACTGCAGATGCTGTTGGATTCTGACCTCCCTGCACTTGAAGTGGATTTTCTGGAGCTACAGAAGCCCAATTGGTGCGCTCTCAATTGTGTTGAAAAGTAGACATCTTGGGCTTTCTAGAAATATATAATAGTCCATACTTTGCCCAAGATTTGATGGCCCAAACCGGCTTTCTAAGTCAGCATAGAAATTCTGGCGTCAAAACACCAGAACTAGCATAAAAGCTGGAGTTAAACGCCCAAACTGGCACAAAAGCTGACGTTTAACTACAAGAAAAGTCTCTACACATGGAAGCTTCAATGCTCAGCCCAAGCACACACCAAGTGGGCCCGGAAGAAAATTTCTGCATTAATTACCTAATTCTGTAACCCTAGGCTACTAGTTTTCTATAAATAGGACCTTTTGCTATGATGCTTTACATAGACTTTCATACACTTTGATAGACCTTTTCACGTTTGGGGGCTGGCCTCACGGCCATGCCTAGACCCTTTTGTTCTTATGTATTTTCAACGGTGGAGTTTCTACACACCATAGATTAAGGTGTGGAGCTCTGCTGTTCTTCATGAATTAATGCAATTACTACTGTTTTCTATTCAATTCATGCCTACTTCTTCTCTAAGATATCCATTCGTTCTTCAACTTGATGAATGTGATGATCCGTGACACTCATCATCATTCTCACCTATGAACATGTGCCTGACAACCACCTCTGTTCTACTAGCATTGGCTTGAATGCATATCTCTTGGGTTTCTAATCTAAGATTGGAAGCTTTGTGGTATAGGCTAGAATCAATTGGCGGCCATTCCTGAGATCCGGAAAGTCTAAACCTTGTCTGTGGTATTCCGAGTAGGATCTGGGAAGGGATGACTATGACAAGCTTCAAACTCGCGAGTATTGGGCGTGTGACAGACGCAAAAGGTTCAATGGATCCTATTCCAACATGATCGAGAACCGACAGATGATTAGCCATGCGATGACAGCACATTTGGAACATTTTCACTGAGAGGAAGGGAAGTAGCCATTGACAACGGTGATGCCCAATATAAAGCTTTCCATGGAAGGGAGTATGAATGATTGGATGAAGGCAATAGGAAAGCAGAGGTTCAAGAGGAACAAAGCATCTTCATACGCTTATCTGAAATTCCTACCAATGAATTACATAAGTATCTCTATCTCTATCTTTATTTTATATTTTATCCATCTTTTAATCATCAAATCTCCATAACCATTTGAATCTTCCTGACTGAGATTTAAAAGATGACCATAGCTTGCTTCAAGCCGACAGTCTCTGTGGGATCGACCCTTACTCACGTAAGGTTTATTACTTGGACGACCTAGTGCACTTGCTGGTTAGTTGTGCGGAGTTGTGATAAAGAGTTGAGATTATAATTGTGCGTACCTAGTTGTTGGCGCCATTGATGATCACAATTTCGTGCACCAAGTTTTTGGCGCCGTTGCCGGGGAGGGAACGAACAACAATTTCGCATTTGTTTCCGGCAACAACAGTGCCAAGTTTTTGGTCCGACAACAACACCAAGTTTTTGGCGCCGTTGCCGGGGATTGTTCGAGTTTGGACAACTGACGGCTCATCTTGTTGCTTAGATTAGGTAATTTTATTTTATGTTTAAGCTTTTTACTTTTTATTTTCGAAAAAAAATTTTCTATTTTGTTCTTCAGAGTTTTTAAGAATGAATTCTAGAGTTTCATGATGATTTGTTGAAGTCCGGCTGGCTGTGAAGCCATGTCTAATCTTTTGGACCGAGGTTTCAACTTATCATCACAAGAGCTTGTTTATTTCTATCAATTTTGCTATTGTGAGCAATGATCTGCTAAAGCTTGGCTGGCCATTGGCCATGTCTAGTGTTTTGGACCGGAGCTTTCTTTGAAAGCTTGGCTGGCTAGTAAGCCATGTCTAATTCCTGGACCGAAGTCTTAGACTAGCATTGCAATGATTCCTGGAATTCTTACTAAAAATTTTGAATCCCTTTATTTTCTTTTCCACTCAATTTTCGAAAAATCACAAAAAAAATTTTAAAAAACCATAAAAATAAAAAATATTCTATGTTTCTTGTTTAAGTCTAGTGTCTAATTTTAAGTTTGGTGTTAATTGCATGTCTTTATTCTTCTAATTTTCGAAAATTACATGCATTATGTTCGTCATTGATCTTCAAGATGTTCTTGATGATTTCCTTGCTCTAATCTTTAAATTCTCTTGTTTTGTGTGTTTAGTTGTTTCTCACATGCATTTTTCAAATTGTTATAGTCTTTAGTATACAAACTTTTAAGTTTGGTGCCTTGCATGCATTATGTATTTGATCTTAGTTTTCCATGTTTAATTGCATTTTCATTGTTCCTCATCATTAAAAATCCAAAAATTTTTCAAAATTATGTCTTTTCATGTCAATAATACAGAGAATTAAAGATTCAGAACATGCAGCAGAGGAATTACACAGAAAAAGCTGGGCGTTCAAAACGCCCAGTAAAGAAGGAAAACTGGCATTTCAACGCCAGCCAGGGTACCTGGCAGGGCGTTAAACGCCCAAAAGGGTAGCATTTTGGTCGTTAAATGCCAGAATGGATACCATTCTGGGCGTTTAATGCCAGGATGACATAAGAGGGAAGATTTTGTTTTTAATTCAAATTTTTTTCAAGTTTTCATAATTTTTCAAAATCAAATATTTTTCAAATCATATCTTTTTAATCATATCTTTTCAAAATCAATTTCTTTCCATTTTTATTTGTTTTACTATTTTCGAAAATTCTTGCTCCAATTCATGATTTAATTAAAAAATTTTCAAGTTATTACTTGCCTATTAAGAAAGGATCAAATTTTAATTCTAGAATCATATCTTTTAATTTCTTGTTAGTCAAGTAATCAACTTTAGTTTTAAAAACTTTCTTCTTTTTAATTTGATTTTCAATCATAACTTCTCAATCATATCTTTTCAATCACATCTTTTTAAAATTGATTTTCAATCATATCTTTTTGATTTCTAATTTCAAAAATCTTTTTCAAAAATCACTTAATTTCTTTCCCAACTTTAATTCTCGAAAATCATCAATCAAATTTTCAAAATTTCTTTTAATTATTTCAAAATCTTTTACTTTAATTTCGAAAATTCTTCCCCTCTTCTCACGTACTTCTATTTAAAGGACTAACACTCCTCCACTATCAACAATTCGAACTCTATCCCTCTTGATAAGTTCGAATTCTTCTCTTTCTACCTTATCCTTCTATTCTTCTTTTCCTCTAACACTTCAAGGAATCTCTATACTGTGACATAGAGGATTCCATACTTTCTTGTTCTCTTCTCTTTCATATGAGCAGGAGCAAGGACAAAAGCATTCTTGTTGAGGCTGATCCTGAACTTGAAAGGACCTTGAAGAGAAAGCTAAGAAAAGCTAAAGTACAACTCTCTGTAGAGGACCTAACAGAAATTTTCAAACAAGAAGAAGCCATGGCAGCCGAAAACAACAACAATGCCAACAAATGCAAGGAAGGTGTTTAGTGACTTTACTGCACCTACTCCCGACTTCTATGGGAGAAGCATCTCAATCCCTGCCATTGGAGCAAACAACTTTGAGCTTAAGCCTTAATTAGTTTCTCTGATGCAACAGAATTGCAAGTTTCATGGACTTCCAATGGAAGATCCTCATCAGTTCTTAGCTGAATTCCTACAAATCTGTGACACTGTCAAGACCAATGGGGTTGATCCCGAGGTCTACAAGCTTATGCTCTTTCCTTTTGCTATAAGAGACAGAGCTAGGATATGGTTAGATTCACAACCTAAGGAAAGCCTGAACTCTTGGGAAAAGCTAGTCAATGCCTTCTTGGCAAAGTTCTTTCCACCTCAAAAATTGAGTAAGCTTATAGTGGAAGTCCAAACCTTCAGACAGAAGGAAGGTGAATCCCTCTATGAAGCTTGGGAAAGATACAAGCAATTAATCAGAATGTGCCCTTCTGACATGCTTTCAGAATGGAGCATCATAGGTATCTTCTATGATGGTCTGTCTGAAGTGTCCAAGATGTCATTGGACAGCTCTACTGGAGGATCTCTTCATCTAAAGAAGATGCCTGTAGAAGCTCAGGAACTCATTGAGATGGTTACAAATAACCAATTCATGTACACTTCTGAAAGGAACCCTGTGAATAATGGGACAAATCAGAAGAAAGGAGTTCTTGAGATTGATACTCTGAATGCCATACTGGCTCAGAATAAAATATTGACTCAGCAAGTCAATATGATTTCTCAAAGTCTGTCTGGAATGCAAGCTGCACCAGGCAGTACTAAGGAAGCTTCATCTGAAGAAAAAGCTTATGATCCTGAGAAACCAGCAATGGAAGAGGTGAATTACATGGGAGAACTCTATAGAAACACCTATAATCCTTCATGGAGAAATCATCCAAATCTCTCATGGAAGGACCAACAGAGGCCTCAACAAGGCTTCAATAACAATAATGGTGGAAGAAACAGGTTCAGCAATAGCAAACCTTTTCCATCATCTTCTCAGCAACAGATAGAGAATTCTAAGCAGAGCCACTCTGAATTAGCAACTGTAGTCTCTGATCTAATTAAAACTACTCAAAGTTTCATGACTGAAACAAGGTGCTCCATTAGAAATTTGGAGGCACAAGTGGGTCAGCTGAGTAAGAAAGTTACTGAACTCCCTCCTAGTACTCTTCCAAGTAATACAGAAGAGAATCCAAAAGGAGAGTGCAAGGCCATCACCATGACCCACACGGCCGAACCTGGAGAGGAGGAAGAGGCAGTGATCGTCACTGAGGAAGACCTCAATGGACGTCCACTGCCCATGAAGTTCCCTAATAAGGAACCATGGGAATCTGAGGCTCACACTGAGGCCATAGAGATTCCATTGAATTTACTTTTGCCATTCATGAGCTCTGATGAGTATTCTTCCTCTGAAGAGGATGAAGATGTTACTGAAGAACAAGTTGCTAAGTACCTTAGAGCAATCATGAAACTAAATGCCAAGTTATTTGGTAATGAGACTTGGGAGGATGAACCCCCCTTGCTCACCAAGGATTTGGATGACTTGACTAGGCAGAGATTATCCCAAAAGAGACAAGATCCTGAAAAGTTCTCAATACCTTGCACCATAGGCACCATGACCTTTGAAAAGGCTCTGTATGACCTAGGGTCAAGCATAAACCTCATGCCTCTCTCTGTAATGGAGAAACTAAGAATTTTTGAGGTACAAGCTGCAAGAATCTCATTAGAGATGGCAGACAATTCAAGGAAACAAGCTTATGGACTTGTGGAGGATGTCTTGGTAAAGGTTGAAGACCATTACATCCCTGCTGATTTCATAATCTTAGAGACTGGGAAGTGTATGGATGAATCCATCATCCTTGGTAGACCCTTCAGAGCCACAGTAAAAGCTGTGATTGATGTTGACAGAGGAGAATTGGTCTTTCAAGTGAATGAGGACTCCCTTGTGTTTAAAGCTCAAGGATCTCCCTCTGTAATCATGGAGAAAAAGCATGAAAAGCTTCTCTCAATGCAGAGTCAAACAAAATCCCCACATTCAAACTCTAAGTTTGGTGTTGGGAGGCCACAACCAAACTCTAAGTTTGGTGTTGAGAGGCCATCATCATGCTCTGAGTATCTGTGAGGCTCCATGAGAGCCCACTGTCAAGCTACTGACATTAAAGAAGTGCTTGTTGGGAAGCAACCCAATTTTACTTATCTATGTTAAATTTCTAGTTTCTTTTGTTATTTTATGTTTTCTGTAGGTTGATGATCATGTGAAGTCACAAAAACAATTAAAAAAGCAAAAACAGAATGAAAAACAGAACACTCTGGAGGAGAAGCTTACTGGTGTTTAAACGCCAGTAAGGGTAGCAGAATGGGCGTTAAATGCCCAGTCTGGCACCATTCTGGGCGTTTAACGCCAGAAATGGGCACCAGACTGGCGTTTAACGCCAGAAAAGGGCAAGAAGCTGGCGTTAAACGCCAAAAATGGGCAGCAACCTAGCGTTTAACGCCAGGATTAGAAGAAAGGGGCATTTTGCACGCCACTTGGTGCAGGGATGAGAAATCCTTGACACCTCAGGATCTGTGGACCCCACAGGATCCCCACCTACCCCACATCTCTCTCTCTTCTTCACCCATTCACCAATCACCTCAATACCTCTTCCCCAAAAACCTCTCACCTATTAAATCCCACCATTCTCTTCACCACTCACATCCATCCTTCATAAAACCCCACCTACCTCTCCATTTAAATTCAAACCACTTTCCCTCCCAAACCCACCCATAATGGCCGAACCATACCCCCCTCTCCACTCCTATATAAACCCATATTCACTCCTTCATTTTCACACAACATACACATTACTTCTTCCCTTGGCCGAAATACTAAGCCCCCTCTATCTCCCCTATCTCTTTCTCTTCTACTCTCTTCTTTCTTCTTTTGCTCGAGGACGAGCAACACTTTTAAGTTTGATGTGGTAAAAGCATTGCTTTTTATTTTTTCATAACCATTTATGGCACCTAAGGCCGGAGAAACCTCTAGAAAGAGGAAAGGGAAGGCAAAAGCTTCCACCTCCGAGTCATGGGAGATGGAGAGATTCATCTCAAGGGTGCATCAAGACCACTTCTATGATGTCGTGGCCAAGAAGAAGGTGATCCCCGAGGTCCCTTTCAAACTCAAAAAGGGTGAATATCCGGAGATCCGACATGAGATTCGAAGAAGAGGTTGGGAAGTTCTCACCAACCCCATTCAACAAGTCGGAATCTTAATGGTTCAAGAGTTCAATGCCAATGCATAGATCACCAAGAACCATGATCAAAGTGTGAACTCGGACCCAAAGAATTGGCTTACAATGGTTCAGGGGAAATGCATAGATTTTAGTCCGGAGAATGTAAGGTTGGCATTCAACTTGCCAATGATGCAAGGAGATGCACACCCCTACACTAGAAGGGTCAACTTTGATCAAAGGTTAGACCAAATCCTCATAGACATTTGTGAAGAGGGCGCTCAATGGAAGAGAGATTCAAGAGGGAAGCCGGTTCAACTAAGAAGGCATGACCCCAAGCCCGTGGCTAGAGGATGGTTGGAGTTCATCCAATGCTCAATCATTCCCACTTGCAACCGGTCTGAAGTTACTATAGACCGGGTGATCATGATCTATAGCATCATGATTGGAGAGGAAGTAGAAGTTCATGAGGTTATATCCCAAGAACTCTACAAGGTAGCGGATAAGTCCTCCACTTTGGCAAGGTTAGCCTTCCCTCATCTCATTTGTCACCTTTGCAATTCGGCTGGAATTGACATAGAGGAAGATATTCTCATTGATGAGGACAAGCCCATCACTAAGAAAAGGATGGAGCAAACAAGAGATCCCACTCATAGACAAGAGCATGAGGAAAATCCTCATCATAAAATCCCTGAGGTGCCTCAAGGGATACATTTTCCTCCACAAAACTATTGGGAGCAAATCAACACCTCCCTAGAAGAATTGAGTTCCAATATGGGACAACTAAGGGTGGAGCACCAAGAGCATTCTATCCTCCTCCATGAAATTAGAAAGACCAAAGAGTTATGAGAGAGGAGCAACAAAGGCAAGGAAGAGACATTGAGGAGCTCAAGCACTCTATAAGATCTTAAAGAGGAAGAACTAGCCGCCATCACTAAGGTGGACCCGTTCTTTAATTTTCTTGTTCTTTATTTTCTGTTTTTCGAATTTTCATGCTTATGTTTATCTATGTTTGTGTCTTTATTACATGATCATTAGTGTCTTAGATTCTATGCCCTAAAGTTATGAATGTCCTATGAATCCATCACCTTTCTTAAATGAAAAATGTTTTTAATTGCAAAAAGAAAAAGAATTACATGAATTTTGAATTTTAAAGCAGTTTAATTATTTTGATGTGGTGGCAATACTTTTGTCTTTCTGAATGAATGCTTGAACAGTGCATATTTTTTATATTGTTGATTCATGAATGTTAAAATTGTTGGCTCTTGAAAGAATGATAGAAAAAGGAGAAATGCTATTGATAATCTGAAAAATCATAAAAATGATTCTTGAAGCAAGAAAAAGCAGTGACTAAAAAAAAAGTCATGCAAAAAAAAATATATGCGAAAAAAAAAGAGAAAAAAAAAAGAGAGAAAAAAAAGCAAGCAAAAAAAGCCAATAGCACTTTAAACCAAAACGCAAGGGTAAAAAGGATCCAAGGCTTTGAGCATCAGTGGATAGGAGGGCCCACAGGAATAAAATCCTGGCATAAGCGGCTAAAGCAAGCTGTCCCTAACCATGTGCTTGTGGCGTGAAGGTGTCAAGTGAAAACTTGAGACTGAGCGGTTAAAGTCGTGGTCCAAAGCAAAAAGAGTGTGCTTAACAGCTCTGGACACCTCTAGTTAGGGACTCTAGCAAAGCTGAGTCACAATCTGAAAAGGTTCACCCAGTTATGTGTCTTTGGCATTTATGTATCCGGTGGTAATACTGGAAAACAAAATGCTTAGGGTCACAGCCAAGACATAAAGTAACTGTGTTCAAGAATCAACATACCTAACTAGGAGAATCAATAACACTATCTGGATTCTGAGTTCCTATAGAAGCCAATCATTCTGAACTTCAAAGGATAAAGTGAGATGCCAAAACTGTTCAGAAGCTAAAAGCTAATACTGATCTTCATAGATGTTTTTGGAATTCATTGTATATTCACTTCTTTTTATCCTATTTGATTTTCAGTTGCTTGGGGACAAGCAACAATTTAAGTTTGGTGTTGTGATGAGCGGATAATTTATACGCTTTTTGGCATTGTTTTTAGTATGTTTTTAGTATATTTTAGTTAGTTTTTATTATATTTTTATTAATTTTTATTTAAAATTCACTTTTCTGGACTTTACTATGAGTTTGTGTGTTTTTCTATGATTTCAGGTATTTTCTGGCTGAAATTGAGGGACCTGAGCAAAAATCTGATTCAGAGGCTGAAAAAGGACTGCAGATGTTGTTGGATTCGGACCTCCCTACACCCGAAGTGGATTTTCTGGAGCTACAGAAGCCCAATTGGTGCGCTCTTAATTGCGTTGGAAAGTAGACATCCTGGGCTTTCCAGCAATATATAATAGTCCATACTTTGTGATGCCAGGGCATTTTGGCCAGTTTTACTGACCTTTTCTTTACTGTTTTTAGGGTAGTTTCATGCATTTCCTTAGGAAATAAGCTAGTTTTGGGTAGATATTCACTTACATCTTGATTCAAGCATGCATTGTGCACTTTACATGATTTCATGAGGATTTTGCATGAATTTAATGACAAATTGGATGTTGCATTTCCCATGACTTGGACTAGAACTTTGATGCACTTTATTGATTGATTTCAGGACAAAGGAAGCAAAGAAGAACCACATTAGTGGCTACGTTAGTTACACTAACGTTAACACTAACATGGAATGGGAGTAACTTGCAAAGTTAATGAGAAAAGTAATTGCCAATAACGCTCTCGAAGCCATCATTGCCCACGTTAAGAGTCACGTTAACTAAGTTAACATGAACTCTAACGTGGAAGAAAAGAAATGGAGCCAACGTTAGTGACACTTAACATTATCACTAACGTTGGACCAAGCTCATAAGTGGCCACGTTAGTTGCCACGTTAACTTAGTTAACGTGGCTTCTAACGTTAAGAAGTAAAGGGGAAGCCAACGTTAGTGACATTCAACTTTGTCACTAACGTTGGCCAAGTCACAATAAGCCACGTTAACTCCCACGTTAACCTAGTTAACGTGGAAGTTAACGTGAAAAAGGGAGGAGATCGCCAACGTTAGTGACACCTAACATTGTCACTAACGTTGGAATGAGCCCACACAAGCCACTATGAGCCACGTTAACTCCCACGTTAACTTAGTTAACGTGGAAGCTAACATGGATAAGGGAATGATGAGCCAGCGTTAGTGACACTCAACTTTGTCACTAACGTTGGAGATGGCTAGCATGGCCACGTTAGAAGCCACGTTAACCTAGTTAACGTGGACTCTAACGTGAGAAATAGGGGCACATTGGAACGTTAGTGACAATGGTAAGTGTCACTAACATTCTCGAAGGTTGGAAAGCCCACGTTAACTTAGTTAACGTGGACTCTAACGTAGGGAAGGGGGAGATTCCTCAACGTTATTGGGAAAGGTAAGTCCCAATAACGTGTGCGAAGGACAAAGAGGCAACGTTAGTGGCAACGTTTGTGCCACTAACGTTGAAGTTAACGTGGCTCTTACTTTGGTGAGGAACGTTAGTGAAAAAGGTGATTGTCACTAACGTTCTCGAACCCACATTTCCACTTAAACGTTAACACCACTAACGTCCTGAGCTAAAGTCTCTGCCCACTTCACACTTTCTCTCTGCAAACAAAGTTAAGCCCAATGAAGAAGAGAACTGCTTCAAACTCAAGATCCAAAGGCCCATACCCAAGACTTGAAGAATCAACTAGAAGAATAGAAGAGTAGTATATATAGGAGTAGCTTTGAATTATTTTGGGAGTTGGAAATTATAGGGAGCCTCTTGGCATAGAACTACTCTCTGTATTTTACTTTCTCTGCACTTCTAGTTTCATGATGTATTTTCCATCTTTGTTTTCATTTTCCAGAGCTATGAACAACTAAACCCCTTTCATTGGGTTAGGGAGCTCTGTTGTAATTTGATGGATCAATACTAGTTTTCATTATTCTTCTTCTATCTTTTCTCTTGATTTTACTTGAAAGCTTTCGATCTTCATCTAATTGGGTAGTTATCTTGGAAAAGAAGCTATTCAAACTTGGATCTCTTCTGAACCTTGAAAGAGGAATGAAGAGATCATGCTAGAAATGCTTTCTCATGCTGGACCAAATTGGGTTTGGATGGATATGTGACTATAATCCTCTCAACACTTGATTTGGGAAATGTATGTGGTATAATCAATGACCATACTTCATCTCTTCTCATGAGCAATTGACCAAGGAATTAGCTATTGATCAAGATTTGAGAGATTGGATTACAAGAAATTGTAATTCGATCACTTAAGATTGCCAAGGAGATCAATGAGTGCATTGATTGAGGAAGAGACGAAAATGAAATTAATCTGGAGAATGCAACATCTCCTGAGCCCAATGAACTCCCTATTTCTGATCTTACCCATTCTCTTTAATTTCTGTTATTTACTTTTATGAGCAATTCCCCCATTCCCATTTACAATTCTGCAATTTACTTTCAGTCATTTACTTTCAGTTCTTTAATTCTAGCATTTACTTTTTCTGTCATTTACCTTCCCGCCATTTTATTTTCTGCAATTCTCAACTCAAATTCTGGATTCGCTCAACTAGAACATTCCTCTAATTAAAGTTGCTTGATTAATCAATCCCTGTGGGATTCGACCTCACTCTATTGTGAGTTTTTACTTGACGACAAATTCGGTACACTTGCCGAAGGAAATTTGTTATGAGACAAGTTTTCCGTGCATCAAGTTTATGGCGCCGTTGCCCGGGATTGATTGTGCATCAACAATGATTAAGTCGGAGGATAACTAGATTGAGCATTTTGTTTTTGTTTGATTTAATTTTCTGATTGAGTCATATACTTTCTGTTTTAGTTAATCTCTTCCCTTCCCCCTACTTTTTCTTTGTTATTTACAATTCATTTCACTAACCCACTAACTATTTGATATATTGCATCACTCACACTAACAGTCATTCTGATAGAAATACTTTCTGCATCTATTTTTCTTGCTTGTACTTGTTGGTTGTATGACAGGGAGAAGAAGCGGGGCTTCAACTTCCTTTGATTCTGAACCGGAGAGGACCTTTCTTAATTAAGGAGGGAAGCAAGAGAAAAACGTGTAGTTGGTGCTGAGGAAGAGGAGGAATACTTTGAGGAATACTTTGAACCAAACATGGAAGAAAACATGGAAAACCATCATAAAGAAGAGGCTCACAACCATGGCGGAGGAGGTCGAGCAAATCATGCTGGGGAGGATAGAAGAGTTTTAGGCTCTTACATCAATCCAAACCCAGGAAACTGTGGAAGTAGCATTCAAAAGCCAACCATCCATGCCAACCATTTTGAACTGAAGCCACAACTCATCACCCTTGTTCAGAACAACTGTTCGTTTGGAAGGAGTGTCCAAGAGGACCCCAATCAACATCTAACCACCTTCCTTAGAATATGTGACACAGTGAAGTCTAATGGTATTCATCCTGACGCCTATAGACTGCTCTTATTTCCATTCTCACTCAAGAATAAGGCAGCCAAGTGGCTGGAGTCTTTTCCGAAGGAGAGCTTGACAACTTGGGAAGATGTGGTGAACAAATTCTTAGCAAGATTCTACCCCCCTCAACGAATCAATAGGCTGAGAGCTGAGGTCCAAACTTTCAGGCAACAAGATGGTGAGACTCTGTATGAAGCATGGGAGAGGTTTAAAGACCTAACAAGGAGGTGCCCACCAGATATGTTCAACGAATGGGTGCAACTGCACATTTTCTATGAAGGGCTCTCTTATGAGTCAAAGAAAGCAGTAGACCATTCATCCGGAGGATCTTTGAACAGGAAGAAGACCATTGAGGAAGCCATAGATGTCATTGAAACTGTAGCAGAGAATAACTACTTCTACGCTTCCGAAAGAGGGAACACCAGAGGAGTGATGGAGCTAAACAATGTAGATGCTCTGCTGGCTCAGAACAAGCTCATTACCCAGCAGCTGGCTAACCTAACCAAGAAAATGGAGAGGAACCAAGTAGCAGCAATCTCCACTTCATCAACAACCCAAGAAGGAGTGAATGAAGAAGCAGAGGGAAGTCAGGAGCAAGCCAACTACATTGGGAATTCACCTAGTCAAAACCATGATCCATACTCCAAGACTTACAACCCTGGATGGAGGAATCACCCAAAATTTGGGTGGGGAAATCAACAAGACCAAAGACTTGATCAAAGATGCCAAAATCCCAACAATGTAGCCCACTAACACTTCACATCTAGACCATATCAACACCCCCATAACAACACCTCTCTACATCCATATCAAAACCAAAATAACTCACCTCATCCTTCCACCTCTAATCCCGATCTACAATCATTTGATGACAGACTCTCAAGGATTAAGAATCTACTTGAAGGCATAGGCAAAGAGATTCAAGACAGTAAAGCGTTCCGAGAAGAAGTGATGTCCAATATACAGAATCAGGATGCTACCATCAAGAAACTTGAGACACAAATTGGCTATTTATTTAAGCAAATTCCCAGCCACAACCTTCGCAGTAAAACTAACTCAACCAAAAGGGAGGAGTGTCAGGCTATCACCCTTCGGAGTGGGAAGGAACTGAAGGAAACCCCCCAGAAATCACAAGAAGAGGACTCAAATAAAGAGGAAAAAGAGCAGGACGAAGCTCGAGTTCTGACTTTGAGTTCACAAAAAGGGGAAGGAGTGCTAAAGCCAGACGTCCCAAGAGTCCCATACCCTCAGCAATTAAAGAAGAAGGGAGATGACAATCAGTTTTTGAGATTTTTGGAAATTTTCAAGAAACTGCAAATCAACATACTTTTTGCTGAAGCAATAGAACAAATGCCACTCTACGCCAAGTTCTTGAAGGAGCTCATGACTAAGAAGAGAAGCTGGAAGAACAACGAGACTGTGATACTAACCGAAGAATGTAGTGCTATCATTCAGCACAAACTGCCCCAGAAATTGAAGGATCCTGGGAGTTTTCAAATCCCTTGCATTATAGGGGAAATCACAGTGGAGAAAGCTCTTTGTGACTTAGGAGCCAGCATCAACTTGATGTCAGTAGCTATGATGAGGAAGATGAAGATAGAGGAGGCTAAACCAACAAAAATGGCCCTACAGTTGGCAGACAGATCGTTCAAGTTCCCTCATGGCGTAGTAGAGGATTTGCTGGTGAAAGTGGGAGACTTCATATTCCCGGCAGACTTCGTAGTGCTGGACATACAGGAGGAAGCCAAGACCTCCATTATCTTGGGAAGGCCGTTCTTGGCCACTGCTGGAGCTGTCATTGATGTCCAAAAAGGTGATCTCACCCTGAGATTACACAATGAAAAGATAACAATCAATGTGTTCAAGGCCATGAGTTACCCACAAGAACAACTGGGGGAATGTATGAGGTTGGACTCACTTGAAGAGGAGGTGCAGGAGAGTTTTGAAGAAGAAGATTCTGAAGAGCCCAAAAGAATAATAGAGGAAGAGTGTACATCAAGTGAAGAGGTTGCAACAACAGAAATTGGCATACATGTTGCACCAAAGGAAGAGAATGAAAAGTCAGAAGCACCTAAACTTGAACTCAAAGCACTGCCACCCACTCTCAAATATGCATACTTAGGAGAAAATGAAAATTACCCATTGATCATAAGCTCATGCCTCAGCAAAGATCAAGAGGATGAACTGATCAAAGTACTGCGACAGCACAAGGATGCCATTGGTTGGACACTTGCTGACCTGAAGGGGATAAGTTTGGCCATATGCATGCACAAGATACTGCTGGAAGATGATGCCAAACCATCCATTCAATCCCAAAGGAGGTTGAACCCAATCATGAAGGAAGTGGTATAAAAGGAAGTTATGAAGTTATGGCAAGGGGGGGTAATTTACCCAATCTCAGACAGCCCCTGGGTTAGCCTCGTGCATGTCGTCCCAAAAAAAGGAGGAATTACCGTGGTTCCCAATGAGAAGAACGAACTAATTCCTACAAGGACAGTCACAGGATGGCGGATGTGCATAGACTACAGGAAGCTTAACGAGGCTACACGAAAAGATCATTTTCCCCTTCCATTCATGGATCAGATGTTGGAAAGACTTGCAGGGCACGCATATTATTGTTTTCTCGACAGTTATTCAGGATATAACCAAATAGTGGTTGATCCCAGAGATCAAGAGAAAACCTCATTCACTTGCCCATATGGAGTGTTTGCCTACAGGCGCATGCCATTTGGGCTATGTAATGCACCTGTGACCTTCCAACGCTGCATGCTTTCTATCTTTTCAGATATGATAGAAAAATTCATTGAAGTTTTTATGGATGATTTCTCGGTATTCGGAGATTCCTTCCCTAGTTGTCTACATCACCTCGCCTTGGTATTGAAAAGATGCCAAGAGACCAATCTGGTCTTGAACTGGGAGAAATGTCACTTTATGGTGACAGGAGGAATAGTCCTTGGTCACAAAGTTTCTAACCAAGGCATTGAGGTTGACAGAGCTAAAGTAGAACTTATTGAAAAACTGCCTCCACCCAGTGATGTCAGGGCAATTAGGAGCTTTTTGGGGCATGCTGGTTTTTACAGAAGGTTTATTAAAGATTTTTCAAAGATAGCCAAGCCCTTAAGAAATCTCCTTGTATCTGATACACCATTTATCTTTGATGAAACATGCATGTTAGCCTTTGAAAATTTGAAAATGAGGTTGTCCTCTGCTCCTATCATTTCCCCACCTGATTGGAATTTACCGTTTGAATTGATGTGTGATGCATCTGATTTTGCAGTTGGGGCAGTGTTAGGACAGAGGAAAGACAACTTAGTCCATGTGATATACTATGCTAGCAAAGTCCTTAATGATACTCAAAGAAATTATACCACTACTGAAAAGGAGTTACTAGCAATAGTTTTTGCATTTGACAAGTTTAGATCATACCTCATTGGTGCTAAAGTGATTGTCTTTACAGATCACACAGCACTTAAATATTTGTTTGCCAAGCAAGAATCAAAGCCAAGACTAATAAGATGGATCTTATTGTTGCAGGAATTCAATATTGAAATCAGAGACAAGAAATGAGTGGAGAACAAGGTAGCAGATCACCTATCCAGGATTCCTCATGATAAAGGTGGAACACCTGATACAAGTGTAAACGAGTTCTTCCCTGATGAGCAGTTGATGATAGTTCACAAAGCACCATGGTTCGCAGACATTGCCAACTTCAAGGCAACTGGGGCATTGCCTCCAGAGATCAATAAACATCAAAAAAGGAAGCTCATGAATGATGCAAAGTACTTTGTCTGGGATGAGCCATATCTATTCAAGAAGTGTTCAGATAGAATCCTTAGAAGATGTGTTTCGGAAGAAGAAGGACGAGAGGTCCTATGGAATTACCACGGCTCATGCTATGGAGGCCACTTTGGAGGGATAGAACTGCAGCTAAGGTGCTACAAAGCGGATTCTTTTGGCCCACTCTTTTCAAGGATGACAAAGAACTAGTAAAGAGCTGCAATGAGTGCCAAAGATCTGGAAACTTGCCCAAAAGAAATGAGATGCCACAAAATTTCATCTTGGAACTGGAATTGTTTGATGTGTGGGGAGTCGATTTCATGGGACCATTCCCAACCTCATATGCAAACAAGTACATCTTGGTAGCAGTGGATTATATTTCCAAGTGGGTAGAAGCTATAGCAACCCCAACGAATGATAACAGGGTAGTCATGAACTTCCTCAGGAAGAATATCTTTAGCCGGTTTGGAGTCCCACGAGCACTCATCAATGATGGATGGAGCCATTTTTGTAACAGACCACTAGAAGCTCTTATCCTACGATATGGGGTAAAACACAAGGTAGCCACACCTTACCATCCCCACACAAGTGGACAAACTGAGATATCCAACAGAGAGCTAAAAAGGATTCTGGAAAAGACTGTGGGTGCATCAAGAAAGGATTGGTCGAAGAAGCTGGATGATGCTCTTTGGGCATACAGAACAGCATTCAAAACACTACTTGGAATGTCCCCATATCAACTAGTGTATGGGAAAGCTTGTCATTTACCACTGGAGCTGGAACACAAAGCTCTCTGGGCTATCAAGATACTAAATTTTGACTGCATTGCTGCTGGTGCAAAGAGGATCTTGCAGCTGCAAGAGATGGAGGAATTCAGGTAACAAGCCTAAAAAAATACCAAGATGTATAAAGAGAAGGCAAAGAGAAGACATGACATGCATCTTGCACCCAGGAGTTTCGAAAAGGGGCAGCCAGTACTCCTTTACAATTCCAAGTTGAGACTATTCCCAGGAAAACTCAAATCAAGGTGGTCTGGACCTTTTCTTGTCACAAAAGTTTCGCCATATGGACACATTGAAATCATGGATGAAGGTTCAGAGAGGACTTTCACAGTGAACGGACAAAGACTCAAGCATTATCTGGGCAGCATGGGGGAAAACCCCAGAGTAAATTACCATCTCAAGTAAAGGAGGAACCGTCGAGCTAGCGACGATAAAAGAGCGCTCTGTTGGGAGGCAACCCAACCTCAGGTAGTTTCCTTTTCATCTTTATTTCAATAAGGATCACAAGTTGTTTCCCCTGTATTGCGAGGAGCTAAGTTTGGTGTTCCACTCCAAAACAATTCAAGAGTGAAAGTGTGATTCTAAGTTTGGTGTTCCACCAAGGGAATTTAGTTAGAATCACACTCCATTCCCAAAGCACATTGCTAGCTCCAATCAATCAATGGAAACCACTTAGATTTAGTTAGATTTTAGTTAATAATTGTTTTGTTAAACAACAAGATATGAGGTTCTCTGCATATATGCAAGGTTCTGTACTGGGCAAGGAACTAAGTTTGGTGTTGACACAACAAATTAAGTTCAGAAGTCACAAGCATACATGCAAGCTAACTATTTCTCAAGTGCTTTGGGAACAAGCAACTTCCAATAACTTTGCAGGAATCTTATGAGGAAATGGTGCATCTTCACCCAAGGAAGTGAGGTCGCAAAGACCAGGATAATGACAAAAAAAGGGGGCAACTAGAAACCATCCCCTAAAGGTTGTATTGTCACTTAATTCCATGTACTTAGAATGTTAAAAATTGGAAGTCCAAATGCAATCTTGATTAATAGTTAAACGTTAGTTTGAACCTTTTTAAATTCTGTCTTTTAAAGTTTTTGTTGAAGAGGTCTATGTTTGCTGGTCCTTATGTCACTGCACCCTTACTTTGCTTACTTGTATGTTTGTCCCTTTAAATCAAATAAAAAGAGAATGAGTGTTTTAAAAGACCAGAGAGGAGTTCATACTATGTATTAAGTTCATGAGTTTATGGTGTGGTCATAAGTTAGCTAAGTTGGTTCAACCACAAGGTGGGAGGACAACTATCTGTCATGAATCCTATGCTTGAGGAACACCCCATGAGACTAGCTAAATAAGATCCTAATAAGAAAAAGGGAAAGAACAATAAAGGTTGAAAAATAAAAGAAAAAGAGTAAGCAATAAGGCTAGGCACCAATGGTTTTAATCTTGAGGCATGTGTCTGTGGTGCTACTGTGTGAGGGATCTACTTGGATGAATAAGCTCTTAGGGGTGCCTTATCACTTGGTAACTTGGGTTAACTAACTCGGGATTATCAGCTGAAAGTCCACTATCAAGAGTAACCCTCACTACAGAGCATTTAGTAACCCAAAGAGGTGCTGGACACCAAGGTCTCAAAAAAAGAAAATAAATAAACTATATGCCTGTGGTGTGTATGTATGGGGGAGAGACTTGAGCAAGTAAGTCCTTAGGGGTGCTTCAAATCCTAGCACCTTGAACCAACTGGTTTGGGAGTGTTGGCTGAAAGCTTATTTTAAAGAGTTGCCCCCTTACAGAGAACTTAGCCTAAGAACACAAATAAGCCCTGAAATGACAACAAAAGGATCAATGAATAAAAGTCTCATGGGATGCAATCACAGTGAGTATTCTAGGACATGATAAAGGTCTGAAAGCCAGGAATGAACCTAAGTTGCTATGCATGAAACCACCATAAAACCAGGGACATGACTTCCACAAGAATGACTCATTTCTCTTGGCATTCCATTCATCATTCTCTTGTTCCAGTACTTGCTTAGGGACAAGCAAGCTTTAAGTTTGGTGTTGTGATGCCAGGGTATTTTGGCCAGTTTCACTGACCTTTTCTTTACTGTTTTTAGGGTAGTTTCATGCATTTCCTTAGGAAATAAGCTAGTTTTGGGTAGATATTCACTTACATCTTGATTCAAGCATACATTGTGCACTTTACATAATTTCATGAGGATTTTGCATGAATTTAATGAGAAATTGGATGTTGCATTTCCCATGACTTGGACTAGAACTTTGATGCACTTTATTGATTGATTTCAGGACAAAGGAAGTAAAGAAGAACCACATTAGTGGCTATGTTAGTTACACTAACGTTAACACTAACGTGGAATGGGAGTAACTTGCAAAGTTAATGAGAAAAGTAATTGCCAATAACGCTCTCGAAGCCATCATTGCCCACGTTAAGAGTCACGTTAACTAAGTTAACGTGAACTCTAACGTGGAAGAAAGGAAATGGAGCCAATGTTAGTGACACTTAACATTATCACTAACGTTGGACCAAGCTCATAAGTGGCCACGTTAGTTGCCACGTTAACTTAGTTAACATGGCTTCTAACGTTAAGAAGTAAAGGGGAAGCCAACGTTAGTGAAGAAAGGGGAAGCCAGGTTAACTCCCACGTTAACCTAGTTAACGTGGAAGTTAACGTGAAGAAAGGAGGAGATCGTCAACGTTAGTGACACCTAACATTGTCACTAACGTTAGAATGAGCCCACACAAGCCACTATGAGCCACGTTAACTCCCACGTTAACTTAGTTGACGTGGAAGCTAACGTGGATAAGGGAATGATGAGCCAACGTTAGTGACACTCAACTTTGTCACTAACGTTGGAGATGGCTAGCATGGCCACGTTAGAAGCCACGTTAACCTAGTTAACGTGGACTCTAACGTGAGAAATACAGGCACATTGGAATGTTAGTGACAATGGTAAGTGTCACTAACGTTCTTGACGGTTGGCAAGCCCACGTTAAAAGAGCCACGTTAACTAAGTTAACGTGGACTCTAACGTAGGGAAGGGGGAGATTCCTCAACGTTATTGGGAAAGGTAAGTCCCAATAACGTGTGCGAAGGACAAAGAGGCAACATTAGTGGCAACGTTTGTGCCACTAACGTTGAAGTTAACGTGGCTCTTACTTTGGTGAGGAACGTTAGTGAAAAAGGTGATTGTCACTAACGTTCTCGAACCCACATTTCCACTTAAACGTTAACACCACTAACGTCCTGAGCTAAAGTCTCTGCCCACTGATGAGAGAAGTTTTGCGTGGTCTAGAAAATTACGGATAAATCCTCGTTGCAAGTATAGTTTCTAAATCTTCAAAAGTCCTTTCATACAAATGTTTTGGTTGTCACAAGTAACAAACCCCTTTAAAAAATTGATAACCGAGTATTTAAACCTCGGGTCGTCTTCTCAAGGAATTGCAGGGAGGTGTTCTTATTATTGATTATGAAAAAGTGTGTTTTTGGGGAATGTTGAGTTTGGGCAATGGGCACAGATATATTTAAATGACAAGTAAAATAAATAAATGACTGTAAACTAAACTCTTGGCAAGGTATTATAACTGGAAGTCCTATCCTGGTTATCCTTATCAATTGTAATGAGAATTGGATTTTTTTCCCACTTGTTAACCTCTAACTATGAAGGTAAGTTAAGTGGATGAATTAATTCTGATTCCTCAGGTCCTAGTCTTTTCTTGAGAAAGGCTAGAGTTATTGGAACTTGAATTAATGAGATAAAGAAATCCAATTTTCAATCAACAATGAGTTTGATAAATCAAGTGTCTCCAATGACTCAACCAAAACCAAAAGGGAAAAATCCAAATTATTTATATAATAAAAAGGAGCAATCATAAGTCTGAAATACCTCAAGATATATTAAATAGAAAATCAATCTAAACATAGAGAGTCATAAACAAAATTGAGAAAAGAAATAAAAAGAACATTGAACCTGGGAAGAAGTTGAAATAATAAAGTTGAAATAATAATACATCCTAATTCCTTTAAGAGGAATCCTAATCCTAAATCCTAAGAGAGATGAGAGAACCTCTCTCTCTAAAAACTACATCTACTCCTAAAATTGTGAATTATGAGAGCCTTTCTATGAATGGATGCAGTCCCCTACTTTATAGCCTCTAATCTGTGTTTTCTGGGCCGCAAACTGGGTCAGAAACAGTCCAGAATTCGCTGGTTTCGAATTTTGCCACGCTGGATTTCCGTCACTGCAACGCGGCCGAATGGATCACGCGGTCGCATCGCCTAGCGTCAGGGGAACTATAGCATATTATATATCAAATTGAAGCCCCGGACGTTAGCTTTCCAACGCAACTGGAACCGCGTCGTTTGGACCACTTTTGCATGCTTTCTTCCCATCCTCCAAGCCATTCCTGCCTTATAATATCTGAAAACACTTAACACACATATCAAGGCATCTAATGGTAATAAGAGAGGATTAATAATAAGCAAATATAAGATCAAGGAAGCATGTTTTCAATCAAAGCATATAATTAGGAAGGCAAATGTAAAACCATACAAATAATATGAATAAGTGGGTAAAGAGTTGATGAAATCCACTCAATTGAGCACAAGATAAACCATGAAATAGTGGTTTATCACCCACTTCACACTTTCTCTCTGCAAACAAAGCTAAGCCCAATGAAGAAGAGAACTGCTTCAAACTCAAGATCCAAAGGCCCATACCCAAGACTTGAATAATCAACTAGAAGAACAGAAGAGTAGTATATATAGGAGTAGCTTTGAATTATTTTGGGAGTTGGAAATTATAGGGAGCCTCTTGGCATAGAACTACTCTCTGTATTTTACTTTCTCTGTACTTCTAGTTTCATGATGTATTCTCCATCTTTGTTTTCATTTTCCAGAGCTATGAACAACTAAACCCCTTTCATTGGGTTAGGGAGCTCTGTTGTAATTTGATGGATCAATACTAGTTTTCATTATTCTTCTTCTATCTTTTCTCTTGATTTTACTTGAAAGCTTTCGATCTTCATCTAATTGGGTAGTTATCTTGGAAAAGAAGCTATTCAAACTTGGATCTCTTCTGAACCTTGAAAGAAGAATGAAGAGATCATGCTAGAAATGCTTTCTCATGTTGGACCAAATTGGGTTTGGATGGATATGTGACTATAATCCTCTCAACACTTGATTTGGGAAATGCATGTGGTATAATCAGTGACCATACTTCATCTCTTCTCATGAGCAATTGACCAAGGAATTGGCTATTGATCAAGATTTGAGAGATTGGATTACAAAAAATTGTAATTCGATCACTTAAGATTGCCAAAGAGATCAATGAGTGCATTGATTGAGGAAGAGATGAAAATGAAATTGATTCGGAGAATGCAACATCTCCTGAGCCCAATGAACTCCCCATTTTTGATCTTACCCGTTCTCTTTAATTTCTGTTATTTACTTTTATGAGCAATTCCCCCATTCCCATTTACAATTCTGCAATTTACTTTCAGTCATTTACTTTCAGTTCTTTAATTCTAGCATTTACTTTTTCTGTCATTTACCTTCCCGCCATTTTATTTTCTGCAATTCTCAACTCAAATTCTGGATTCGCTCAACTAGAACATTCCTCTAATTAAAGTTGCTTGATCAATCAATCCCTGTGGGATTCGACCTCACTCTATTGTGAGTTTTTACTTGACGACAAATTTGGTACACTTGCCGAAGGAAATTTGTTATGAGACAAGTTTTCCGTGCATCACTTTGCCCAATATTTGATGGCCCAAACCGGCGTTCCAAGTCAGCATAGAAATTCTGGCGTCAAAATGCCAGAACTGGCATAAAAGCTGGAGTTAAACGCCCAAACTGGCACAAAAGCTGGCGTTTAACTCCAAGAAAAGTCTCTACACATGGAAGCTTCAATGCTCAGCCCAAGCATACACCAAGTGGGCCCGGAAGAAGATTTCTGCATTAATTACCTATTTCTGTAACCCTAGGCTACTAGTTTTCTATAAATAGGACCTTTTGCTATGATGCTTTACATAGACTTTCATACACTTTGATAGACCTTTTCACGTTTGGGGGCTGGCCTCACGGCCATGCCTAAACCCTTTTATTCTTATGTATTTTCAACGGTGGAGTTTCTACACACCATAGATTAAGGTGTGGAGCTCTGCTGTTCTTCATGAATTAATGCAATTACTACTATTTTCTATTCAATTCACGCCTACTTCTTCTCTAAGATATCCATTCATTCTTCAACTTGATGAATGTGATGATCTGTAACACTCATCATCATTCTCACCTATGAATATGTTCCTGACAACCACCTCTGTTCTACTAGCAATGGCTTGAATGCGTATCTCTTGGGCTTCTAATCTAAGATTGGAACCTTCGTGGTATAGGCTAGAATCAATTGGCGGCCATTCCTGAGATCCAGAAAGTCTAAACCTTGTCTGTGGTATTCCGAGTAGGATCCGGGAAGGGATGACTGTGACGAGCATCAAACTCGCGAGTGTTGGGCATGTGACAGACGCAAAAGGATCAATGGATCCTATTCCAACATGATCGAGAACCGACAGATGATTAGCCGTGTGGTGACAGCGCATTTGGAACATTTTCACTGAGAGGACGGGAAGTAGCCATTGACAATGGTGATGCCCAACATAAAGCTTGCCATGGAAGGGAGTATGAATAATTGGATGAAGGCAATAGGAAAGCAGAGGTTCAAGAGGAACAAAGCATCTTCATACGCTTATCTGAAATTCTTACCAATGAATTACATAAGTATCTCTATCTCTATCTTTATTTTATGTTTTATCCATCTTTTAATTATCAAATCTCCATAAGCATTTGAATCTTCCTGACTGAGATTTACAAGATGACCATAGATTGCTTCAAGCCGACAGTCTCCGTGGGATCGACCCTTACTCACGTAATGTAACAACCCAACTCCCAGTATGCCATGGTCATACAAGAAGCTAAGTGTTACTAACTTATCCTTCCTAATTATTATTTATTATTTAATATAGGAGCCTGTTCCTTATTAGAGAGATGCCAGTTTTACGAGTAACTTTTTTTTTTGTTGCGGATGTTCAGGTAAAATAAACAAGCATACATTGAGAGTAATAGAAAAGCGGCATAAAGAAACATAGAAATACAGCTGATAATATACATCATGTACACTATAACAAAACATGTAGCGTTTACACAAGATCAAGTCAGTTTACATCCTCGTCATCCTACGTAGCTAATATTTACACGACACTCCCAGGGCCTGGCCCATACAAAAAGCCACTAAGCTGGCGCCCAGGCTAGCCTAACCACTATATAGCTCCTAGCTCTCGGGTGTACTAACACAGGTGAGAGACTAACTATCAGATAATGTCAGACTAGAGTGTCATCAAAAGAATGCCCCTTTCCGCAGTCAAACTATATCTACACGTGGCCGTTCGGAGATTCATTGTGAGGCTCATCCATCTCCTCATCCTGCTCTATCTCTATCTCAGGATCCTCCTCCTCCTCATCGTCTGCAGCTACAGCTATACCCTCAGATCCACCAGAAGCACTACAGTCACTATGTACAAAACCATTCGCGAGCACAAGTCCGTTCACGTATATAGAGGCTACCCCACTGTCCGGTAGTGCCAGCTCATCAGGCTGTGGAAAGTCGGGGATCGGCTCAGGGGGAAAATCCCACTTTGGTGGTATCACAGGTACATAGTCTTCAGCTAACTCAGGCTCATCAGGAATGATAGGCTCAGGTACCGCCTCATTCAAAGGTTGAGCTGGTATAGGGTGCTCAGGATCATCAGGAAAAGGATGTCCAGGTGCATCAGGATGTACCCAGGATAAGGGAAAGTCGTAAGGAGCATCAGGGTTAAAATGCGGGCTAGACAGAGGATGTTGAAAAGCTCAATTAGGTAACGCATATCGTCTAATGCAAGGCTCCAATCCCATGATGAAGTAATTGTGATGTATCGGATCCTCGTAGACGTAAGGGTCCTCGAACTCATAGAAGATCACGCCCGTCTCCATCTGAGGGGGAGGAAGGGAGAGAAGGGGTAAGAACTGGGGAGTTCTTAGTAGGGTCGGGGTTGTTAGTTACGTTCATTTATTCGTTTCCGATTAGCAGATGGATAATAGAATACAGTAATGTAGTAAACAAAAGTTAAAAAAATGGATAGAAAAAAACAAAGAACAGAACACAAGCAGAAGAATACAAGAAGATAAAGCATAGACATAGCACTCAAACAAACAAACAAAAAGAAATAGATCACACACAAGAAAGAATGCAACAGAGAATGATGCGCAGACAAGAATGATGCATGTCTAGCCCTAGCGCAGGCCATGAGCTCATGTGTCGGTTAGCACCTGCATTCCCGACATTTATCCAGTCACGAGTTCACGATTTTCCGGATACGATTTTTCGTTCAAATAAATGCGCATACAATCATTAGCAGCTCTATTGAGGCAGCCTCTGCTTTCTACTCGCAGGAAATATATACACTTGGGAATGGAAAATTACTCTTGGGTTGCCTCAGGGCAACAGATAAATAAACAAACATCTCTTGGGTTGCATTAAGCAACAAATATATATATATATATATATATATATATATATATATATATATATATATATATATATCTTGGGTTGCATTAGGCAACAAATATATATATATAATATATACTATCTCTTGGGTTGCCTCAAGCAACAAATAACTTTTCAATAAGCCTTCTGCTCTTAGTCTCTTTACCCTGTTCTGATTTCTCTGTCTAACTTGTGTATTTAAAGCTTATGTAAATTTCGGTATGATTAGTTAGCCTGCCCCAAGTATAGGTTCATTAAGTCTATACTGAAACAGTTTAACTTTTCATATAATGCCTAACCCTATTCGCAATTCAAGGACTAACTAAGTTGCCCTAGTTCGTTCACTAGTCTCTGTCTGTTTTTCTGTCGTTAAAACTTTACAGACTTTTTCTTCGATTTTTATCTTTTCTTCAACTTTTTATCTTTTATTTATCTTTGCCTCACTAATATGTTTTTACCACTCCCTAAGTGTTTTATGAAGGTAATTATGAGATTCTGCGCTTAAAGTTGTCTTTCTAAAGCTTTTACAGAAAACTGTCTTTTTCGCATTATTTTATTATTTTTATTAAAATATTATCTTTAATTAAATATTATTATTTAATATTTTATTATTTTTTATTATTTTATCATTAAATTTTCAAAAATAAACTTACTTTTACTTTTAACCTTTAAAATTTACTTTTTACCACCCGTAACTTTTAATATTTCTACTTTTACCACCCTAACTTTCAGAAATTACCAAACAACCCCTTAAACACCAAAAATTTTACTTCCTTGCCCTTTTTAAGATCTAAGGCCTGTTCTTCATTGTTCTTCATCACACTCAACGTGTTCTTCATGTTCTTCATAAATTCTTCAGATTCTTTCTCTGTTTTTACCCGTTTTTCAGTCTTTTCAGCAACCGATTTTTACCATATTCAAAATAAAATTGCAGCCACTAAAACCCCATATTTTCTACATGATTTTAACATAAATTGAACCTCAATTTATGCTTAGGGTTTCGTTTTTCCAGCTGCCCAAGAACATGAACTTTAAAGCTTGAATTTCATCAAATTTCATCAAAATTTCACCAAATTTTCACCAAGAATCAATCATATATGCAACCAATTTTTAGCACAGACAATTAATAAAACATTCACACAACTCAAGCACAAATAATCAAGATTAATTTCGTGACACCCTACCTGGTCTTGCTGCTCCTAATTCAATCAAACTTTCAGGTGGTCCTTAAGCACTTTTTCCTCCTAAATCACATCAAGAAAACACATATTTAGACATGTTTCCTTGAAACCGAATCAAAAGAGAGATGGTGCAGCCAACTCACCTTGATCCCAGCCTTGATAAGTCATATGATCATGTAGAGAAAGAAGAGAGAATCATTTTGGTCGGATTGGAATTTTGATTTGAGTTTTAGTTCAGCAGAAATCAAGCTTTGAAGATTTGGAACTAAGAACTTTTCTCTCTTTTTCTCTCTACCTATTTTCGGCCACAAAGTGAAAATGAGCCAGACTTGGGGGTTTTGGGGGTGTAGGGTGAGTTGTGATTGGTTGGCTTGGAGGTGGATTAAAATAATATTAAAATATCTCAGGTGTATAACTACTAAAACTAGATGTATCGGAACACTTGCAAAAACATTTCTAAAAATTATTTTCTGAGCTACTAGCATAAATGACACTAGTAACATATTTATTATGAGAATAAAACATGAATAATGAGGCCTTAGCATTGCTAAAGTCATCAAAGAATGCTAGTGCTAAGCTGCACCAGTAAATTGTGAACCCGGGTAAACCGGTTTTCTGTTTTTAACTAAAACTGATCAGGTAACCTTATAATATCATTCAAGAGGCTTCTAATACTCATATAATGATAATATCATCCTATTATCTCTTTTCTCTCATAAATCGGGCCCGGTTTGTCAAACTGAGACTATTTACGAAAAACCGAATCAAAACTCCTAACCGATACGGTTCAAAAACTAGGTTCTTCGCGACCGCGTTATCGAGCTTATCTCGGAAAAGGTTCTAACTTAAAGATGACATAATGACAATGAGGATTGAGATTCTTGATGATATATCAAAGGTTTTCCCCTTACTGATCTTCTGGAGAAATTCGTACTTTCAGAAAAGATCTCGCGTACTCGAAAATCGGGGTTGTTACACGTAAGGTTTATTACTTGGACGACCCAGTGCACTTGCTGGTTAGTTGTGCGGAGTTTTGATAAAGAGTTGAGATTAAAATTGTGCGTACCAAGTTGTTGGCACCATTGATGATCACAATTTCGTGCACCAGAGCTCTGCTGTGTCTCGATGAATTAATGTAATTACTTCTGTTTTCTATTCAACACGCTTGTCTCTGTTCTAAGATATTCACTCGCACTTAACCATGATGAATATGATGATCCGTGACACTCATCACCATTCTCAACCCATGAACGCGTGCCTGACAACCACTTCCGTTCTACCTTAGATTGAGTGTGTATCTCTTAGATTCCTGGTTCACGCATTTGATTGCATCTCCTGATAACAGAGCATTCGAATTTGTGAGATCAGAGTCTTCGTGGTATAGGCTAGAATTATTGGCGGCCATTCCTGAGATCCAAAAAGTCTAAACCTTGTCTGTGGTATTCCGAGTAGGATCTGAAATGGGATGACTGTGACGAGCTTCAAACTCACGAGTGCTGGGCATAGTGACAGACATAAAAGGATCAATGGATCCTATTCCGACATGAGTTAGAACCGACAGATGATTAGCCGTGCAGTGACAGTGCATTTGGACCATTTTAATTGAGAGGACGGACGGTAGCCATTGACAACGGTGATCCACCAACATACAGCTTGCCATGGAAGGAGTCTTGCGTGCGTGAAGAAGAAGACAGTAGGAAAGCGGAGATTCAGAAGACAGAGCATCTCCAAAACCTCAATCTGTTCTCCATTATTGCATAACAAGTATTATTTAATTTATGCTATTTACTCCTCATAAACCCAATCACTTTTATTACTAATTTCCTGACTAAGAATTACAAAATAACCATAGCTTGCTTCAATCCAACAATCTCTGTGGGATCGACCCTTACTCACGTAAGGTATTACTTGGACGACCCAGTGCACTTGCTGGTTAGTGGTACGAGTTATGAAAAGTGTGATTCACAATTCGTGCACCAGGCATCCTGTCTAGTTTGGAAAAACCGGAACCCACACAAAGGGCATGGACAATGTACCATCCCATCAGATAATGCATTGACAAATAAGAAGTCAAGGAATCTATTCGGACCATTCCTATATTCTACCCTACCTCGTGGCTTTGAAATCTAGCTCTTATCAATGTCTCAATAAATGAAACAGCACAAACAAATAAATAATTAGTAAAAAAATACATAATACTAAAAAATGGGGTGTGTGTCATGAGAACCAATAATAGTTTATCACAATTATGAGATGGGAGAGTACCATACGTAATAAACTCGACAATATATTATAAGCAATACCACGTAGAGAGCGATGAAAGAACTCAAAACGGAGACGGAAAAAAAGTTACTTGCATCCCATATAACATGTAGCACACGAAATAATCCCAGCCTCCAGTAACTTGGTGACCTCTTTCTACACCACCTCCTTCATGGCTGGATTTAGCCACCTCTGTGGTTGAACCACTGGCTTAGCATCGTCCTCCAATAGGATCTTGTGCATGCATCTTGCTGGGCTGATGCCCTTAAGATCACTTATGGACCACCCAAGAGCTGCCTTGTGTGTCCTTAGCACTTGAAGTAGTGCTTCCTCTTCCAGTGGATTTAAAGCAAAGCTTATGATCACCAGAAAAGTGTTACCTTCTCCCATAAATGCATATTTCAGGGATGGTGGTAGTGGTTTGAGCTCGGGTTTAGGAGGTTTCTCCTCTTCCTGATGAAGTTTCAGAGGCTCTTTCAATTCCTCTGAATCCACCAGATCAGGCTGAACATCTTTAAAGATGTCTTCCAACTCTGATTCGAGACTCTCGGCCATGTTGATCTCCTCTACCAGAGAGTCAATAAGATCAACTTTCATGCAGTCTTTTGGTGTGTCTGGATGCTGCATGGCTTTGACAGCATTCAACTTGAACTCATCCTCATTGACTCTCAGGGTTACTTCCCCCTTTTGGACATCAATGAGAGTTCGTCCAGTTGCTAGGAAAGGTCTTCCTAGAATGAGAGTAGCACTCTTGTGCTCCTCCATTTCCAGCACTACAAAGTCAGTGGGAAAGGCGAATGGCCCAACCCTGACAATCATGTCTTCAATCACGCCTGATGGGTATTTAATGGAGCCATCAGCAAGTTGGAGACATATCCGGGTTGGTTTGACTTCTTCGGTTAAACCAAGCTTTCTGATAGTAGATGCAGGTATTAGGTTGATACTTGCTCCAAGATCACATAAAGCTGTCTTGGTGCAATTACCCTCTAATATGCATGGTATCATAAAGCTCCCGGGATCTTTAAGCTTTTCTGAGAAGCTTTTCAGAATGAATGCACTGCATTCTTCAGTGAAGAGAAATCTTTCAGTTTCTCTCCAATCCTTCTTATGACTCAAGATCTCTTTTATGAACTTGGCATAAGAGGGTATTTGCTCAAGTGCCTCTGTAAACGGAATCTTTATTTCAAGAGTCCTGAGATAGTCTGCGAAGCGGGCAAATTGCTTATCCTGCTCCTCTGCGGAGTTTTTGAGGATAAGGCATCTTGGCTTTATATTCCTCAACCTTAGTTGCTGTAGGTTTATTTCCTACAGAGGTGGTTGGAGAAGCCTTTTTAGAGGGGTTACTATCAGCACTTGTGTGTGTCTGATCCCTCACTGGCATTTAAACGTCAGAACTGAGCTTCCATTGGGCATTTGACGTCAGCTCTTTGCCTGTTTCTAGCATTTGAATGCCAGAACTGCACGTGGGTTGGGCGTTTAATGCCAGCTTTGCATCCTTTTCTGGCGTTTGAACACCAGAGTTATTCCTCTCTGGGATCTTACTATCCTCAGAGGGATTTTGGATGATATTTTGCTCATCCTCTATCAGTTGTTCTTTCCTTGGCTTTCTGTTGCTCTGAAGTGAGTTATTTAATGTTTTCCCACTTCTTAATTAAACTGCCTGGCACTCTTCTGTTATCTACTTTGATATCTGCTATTTTGTCTGATTCAATTGTGCTCCCATATTTTTATTAGCATTTTTAGTGTCTTGTAGCATCTCCTTGAATTTTGCTAGCTGTTTTGTTAGAAAACACAATTGTTGATTGAGTTCAGCAACTTGTTCTGGAGGACCAGGTTCAGTAGATACTGCTTTGGCTTCTTCCTTTATGGAAGACCCACTACTTATGTACAGATGCTGATTTCTAGCAACTATATCAATAAGCTCTTGAGCCTCTTCAATAGTTTTTCTCATGTGTATAGATCCACCAGCTGAGTGGTCTAGAGATACCTGAGCTTTTTCTATAAGCCCATAGTAGAAGATGTCTGATTGCACCCACTCTGAAAACATTTCAGAGGGGCATTTCCTTATCATCCCTCTGTACCTCTCCCAGGCATTATAAAGGGATTCATCATCCTCTTGTTTAAAGCCTTGGATGTCCAGCCTTAGCTGTGTCATCCTTTTTGGAGGGAAATATTGATTCAGGAATTTGTCTGATAACTGTTTCCATGTTCTTATGCTTGCTATGGGTTGGTTATTTAACCACCTTTTAGCTTGATCTTTTACAGCAAACAGAAACAGTAACAGCCTGTATATATCCTGATCTACCTCCATGTCACGTACTGTGTCAGCAATTTACAAGAATTGTGTCAGAAACTCAATAGGTTCTTCCTGTGGAAGACCAGAATACTGGTAGTTTTGCTGCACCATGACAATGAGCTGAGAATTTAGCTCAAAACTGTCTGCTTTGATGGGAGGTATACAGATACTACTCCCATATGCAGCAGTAATGGGATTAGCATATGACCCCATAGTCCTTCTGGACTGTTCATTTCCACTTAGGTCCATGATGGATAAAATGGAATTGATATGGATTGCAAAGAAAATATATTTTTGTTTTTATTTTATTTAAGTAGAACAAACCAAATTATTAAGTTAAATAAAAATAATAAGATAAAATAAAATAAAATAATTAGAAATTAAAATGTAAATTTCGAAAACCAAGAGAAAAATAAATTTGAAAATGAAAATAATTGCTTAATTTAGAAGATTTGAAAAACTTTGGATATGATTTTTGAAAAAGATTTTGAATTTTGAAAAGATTTGATTTTTAAAATAAAAATCTGAATTTTTAAAAGTAATTTTCGAAAATTCAATTTAAAATAAAGAGAAAAGATATTTTTGAATTTAACGAGGAAAGAGAAAAACAATAAAATGACACAAGACTTAAAATTTTTAGATCTAATGCTCTTTGTTTTTCGAAAGTTTTGGAGGGAAAAAACCAAGGAACACCAAACTTAAAAATTTTAAGATCAAAATACAAAGAAGGCTCAAGAACACCTTGAAGACTCACAAGAACATAAACAGAACACCAAACTTAAAACTTTTAGAAAACTAAAAATAAGTTTTCGAAAATA
Organism: Arachis hypogaea; assembly: GCF_003086295.3. NCBI lineage: Eukaryota > Viridiplantae > Streptophyta > Magnoliopsida > Fabales > Fabaceae > Arachis > Arachis hypogaea. Next base: position 61,431,805 of record NC_092049.1, on the reverse strand, counting down.
AATAAAATAAAAAAAATAACAAGAGAACACCAAACTTAAAAGTTTGACACAAGATTTAATCAAAAAAAATTATTTTTGAAAAAGTTTTAAAAATGAAGATACCCAATTACCAAGAACATAAGCACAACGCTCTAGCCAACTGAGCTATAAATTTAACGTGTTTTAAAAAAGGTATTTAATGTATATAAATTTTTTTTTTTTTAATCTCTTTTTTTGAATGCTGATAATTTGAAAATGCACAAGAAAAACAAGAAAATACACAGAACAGGAAAAACTAAAGATCAAACAAGAAAAATAGCAAGAACAATTTGAAGATAAAGAAAGCAATGAACACAATTTCAAAAATTTAAAAGAAAATAAAAACATGCAATTGACACCAAACTTAAAATATGAAACTAAACTCAAACAGAAAAACTCAATTATTAGTTTATAAAAATTTTCGAAAAATTTAAAAAGAGAAAATAAGGATTAAAAAAAAATTTCAACCAAAAACAATAATAGAAGACGCAATTTTAGTGACTCTAAACTAAACAGATAAATTTTTCCTAATCTAAGCAACAAAATAAACCGTCAGTTGTCCAAACTCGAACAATCCCTGGCAACGGCGCCAAAAACTTGGTGCACGAATTGTGAATCACACTTTTCACAACTCGTACCACTAACCAGCAAGTGCACTGGGTCGTCCAAGTAATACCTTACGTGAGTAAGGGTCGATCCCACGGAGATTGTTGGCTTGAAGCAAGCTATAGTTATTTTGTAATTCTTAGTCAGGAAATTTGTAATAAAAGTGATTGGGTTTATGAGGAGTAAATAGCATAAATTAAATAATACTTGTTATGCAGTAATGGAGAACAGATTGAGGTTTTAGAGATGCTCTGTCTTCTGAATCTCCGCTTTCCTACTGTCTTCTTCTTCACGCACGCAAGACTCCTTCCATGGCAAGCTGTATGTTGGTGGATCACCGTTGTCAATGGCTACCATCCGTCCTCTCAGTTAAAATGGTCCAAATGCACTGTCAATGCACGGCTAATCATCTGTCGGTTCTAACTCATGTCGGAATAGGATCCATTGATCCTTTTATGTCTGTCACTATGCCCAGCACTCGTGAGTTTGAAGCTCGTCACAGTCATCCCATTTCAGATCCTACTCGGAATACCACAGACAAGGTTTAGACTTTCCGGATCTCAAGAATGGCCGCCAATAATTCTAGCTTATACCACGAAGACTCTGATCTCACGGATTCGAATGCTCTGTCGTCAGGAGATGCAATCAAATGCGTGAACCAGGAATATAAGAGATACACACTTAATCTAAGGTAGAATGGAAGTGGTTGTTGATGCACGGAAACTTGTCTCTCAATAATTTTCCTTCGGCAAGTATACCAAATTGTCGTCAAGTAAAACTCACAATAGAGTGAGGTCGAATCCCACAGGGATTGATTGGTCAAGCAACTTTAATTAGAGGAATGTTCTAGTTGAACTAAGCAGAATTTGATTTGAGATTTGCAGAAAATTAAATGGCAGGAAAGTAAATAGCAGGAAAGTAAATGCTGAAAATAAAGAGCTGAATGTAAATAGCGGAAAGTAAATTGCAGAATCTTAAATGGGAATGGGGAAGATGCTCATAAAAGTAGATTGCAGAATTTAAAGAGAATGGGTAAGATCAGAAATGGGGAATTCATTGGGCTTAGGAGATGTTGCATTCTCTGGATCAAGTTCATTTTCATCTCTTCCTCAATCAATGCATTCATTGATCTCCTTGGCAATTTTAAGTGATCGAATTCCAATTTCTTGGTAATTCAATCTCTCAAATCTTGATCAATAGCCAATTCCTTGGTCAATTACTCATGAGAAGAGATGAAGTATGGTCACTGATTATACTACATGTATTTCTAAATCAAAGTGTTGGTAGGATTATATGTCACTATATCCATCCAAACCCCAATTTGGTCCAACATGAGAAAGCATTTCTAGTATGGTCTCTTCATTCCTCTTCCAAAGTTCCGAAGAGATCCAAGTATGAATAGCTTCTTTTCTAAGATAACTACCCAATTGAATGAAGATTGAAAGCTTTCTAGTAAAATCAAGAGAAAAGAGAGAAGAAGAATAATGAAAACTAATATTGATCCATCAAATTACAACAGAGCTCCCTAACCCAATGAAAGGGGTTTAGTTGTTCATAGCTCTGGGAATGAAAAGCATAGATGGAGAGTACATTCTCAGAATTAAACTAAAAGTTGCAGAGAAAGTAAAATACAGAGAGTAGCTCTCTAATTTCCAACCCCCCTTTTTGATTCAAAACTATCCCTATATATACTACTCTTCTGATCTTCTAGTTGGTTCTTCAAATCTTGGATATGGGCCTTTGGATCTTGAGTTTGAAGCAGTTATCCTCTTCAGTGGGCTTAGCTTTACTTGCAGAGAGAAAGTGTGAAGTAGGAAGGAACTTTTAGCTTAGGACGTTAGTGGCTTTAACGTTAAGTGAAAGTGTGGGTTCGAGAACATTAGTGGCAGTCACCTTTTTCACTAACGTTCCTAACCCAAGGGTGATCCACGTTAACTTCAACGTTAGTGGCACCAACGTGACCACTAACGTTGCCTCTTGATCCTTCGCACACGTTATTGGGACTTACCTTTTCCAATAACGTTGAGAATCCTCCCTTCCCTACGTTAGAGTTCACGTTAGTGTGGCTAACGTGACCTTTAACGTAGGCTTGCCAAATCTTCGAAAACGTTAGTGACACTTACCTTTGTCACTAACGTTTCAAAATGCCCCTACTTCCCACGTTAGAGTTCACGTTAACTAAGTTAACGTGGCTTCTAACGTGGTGGTGATAGCCATCTCCAACGTTAGTGACAAAGGTGAGTGTCACTAACATTGACTCATCATTCTTTCATCCACGTTAGCTTCCACGTTAACTAAGTTAACGTGGGAGTTAACGTTGCTCATAGTGGCTCATTCCAATGTTAGTGACAAAGGTGAGTGTCACTAATGTTGGTGATTCTTGCTCCCTCCACGTTAGCTTCCACGTTAACTAAGTTAACGTGGCAACTAACGTGGCTCAAAGTGGCTTAGTCCAACGTTAGTGACAAAGGTGAGTGTCACTAACGTTGGCTATTCTTTTGCTTCCCCACGTTAGAGTCCATATTAACTGAGTTAACGTGGCTCTTAATGTGGCCAATATGAGCTTGGTCCAACGTTAGTGACAAAGGTGAGTGTCACTAACGTTGGCTTCATTTTCTTCTTCCACGTTAGAGTTCACATTAACTTAGTTAACGTGACTCTTGACGTGGGCTATGATGGCTTCGAGGACGTTATTGGCGATTACTTTTCTCATTAACGTTGCAAGCTAGCTCCCTTTCCACGTTAGTGATCACGTTAGTCAGACTAACGTGACTGTTAACGTGGTTCTTCCTTGCTTCCTTTGTCCGGAAATCAAGCAGTAGAGTGCATCAAAGTTCTAATCCAAGTCATGAGACATGCATCATCCAATTTGTCATTTAATTCATGCATAATTCTTATGAAATCATGTAAAGTGCACAATGTTTGCTTGAATCAAGATGTAAGTGAAATTCTACCCAAAACTTGCTTATTTCCTAAGAAAATGCATGAAACTACCCTAAAACAGTAAAGAAAAGGTCAGTGAAACTGGCCAAAATGCCCTGGCATCACAACACCAAACTTAAAGCTTGCTTGTCCCTAAGCAAGTACTGGAACAAGAGAATGATGAATAAAATGACAAGATGAATGAATCATTATTGTGGAAGTCATGCCCTTGGTTTTATGGTGGTTTCATGCATAGCAACTTAGGTTCATTCCTTCACTGGCTTTCAGACCTTTATCATGTCCTGGAATACTCACTTGATTGCACCCTATGAGACTTTTATTCATTGATCCTTTTATTGTTTTCAAGGTTTGATTGTGCTCTTAGGCTAAGTGCTCTGTGAGGGGGCGACTCTTTAAGATAAGCTTTCAGCCAACACTCCTGAACCAGTTGGTTCAAGGTGCTAGGTGTTGAAGCACCCCTAAGGACTTACTCCCTCAAGTCTCTCTCCCCCATACATGCACACCACAGGCACATGGTTTGTTATTTTCTTTCCTTGAGGTCTTGGTGTCCAGCACCTCTTTGGGTTACTAAATGTTCTGTAGCAAGGTTGCTCTTGATAGTGGATTTTCAGTTGATAATCCCGGGTTAGTTAACCTAAGTTACCAAGTGATGAAGCACTCCTAAGAACTTATTCATCCAAGCAGATCCTTGGTACAAGAGCACCACAGACATATCACTCAAGATTCAAGCCCTTGGTGCCTAGCCTTATTCTTTATTATCTTTTCTTTCTTTTTCAACTCTTATTGTTATTTTTCTTTTTCTTATTAGGATCTTATTATTTAGCTAGTCTCATAGGGTGTGTTTCAAGCATATGATTTAGGACAGATAGTTGCCTTCCCACCTTGTTGGTGAACCAACTTAGCTAAGCTATTACCACACCACAAAATTAGGAACTTACTCCACAATATGGATTCCACTCTGGTCTTTTATAACAAACATTCTCTTTTTATTTGGCTTAAAAGGACAAGCATACATGTAAACAAGGTGAAGATGCAGCATTGACATTAAAACCAGCACATATATGACAAAAGCAATAAAAACAAACATTAAATTCTAATGATTTAAACTAATGAGTAACTATTAATCAAGGGCACCTTGGGACTTCCAATTTTTAGCATTTCAAGTATATGGAATTAAGTAACAATACAACCTTTGGGTGATGGTTTTTAGCTGTCCCTTTGTTGTCATCATCCATAGTTTTTGCTCCTTCACTTCCTTAGATGATGGTGCACCATTTCCTCAGAAGGTTCCTGCAAAGTTATTGGAAGTTGCTTGTTCCCAAAGCACTTGAGAAATAGTTAGCTTGCATGTATGCTATTGAATTTCTGAACTTAATTTGGTGTGTGAACACCAAACTTAGTTCCTTGCCTAGTACGACAGATTGCATACTTGCAGAGAGCCTCATATGTTGTTATTAACTAAACAACTATTAACTAAAGACTAAACTACTACTAAGTGGTTCCCCTGATTGGTTGGAGCTAGCATTTTGCCATTCGAGTGTAGTGTGATTCTAACTAATATCTTTGGTGGAACACCAAACTTAGAATTACACTTTCACTCTTGGATTGTTTTAGTGTGGAACACCAAACTTAGCTCCTCGTAATACAGGGGAAACAACTTGTGATCTTTATTGAAATGATGATGAAAAAGAAACTACCTTAGGTTGGGTTGCCTCCCAACAAAGCGCTCTTTTAGCGTCGCTAGCTCGACGATTCCTCCCTTACTTGAGGACTTTGCTAGCATAGTATATCACATGGACTAAGTTATCTTTCCTCTGCCCTAACACGGCCCCAACTGCAAAATCAAATGCATCACACATCAATTCAAATGGTAAGTTCCAATTAGGTGGGGAAATGATAGGGGCAGAGGACAACCTCTGTTTCAAATTTTCGAATGCTAGCATGCATTTTTCATCGAAGACAAACGGTGTATCAGATACAAGGAGATTGCTTAAGGGCTTGACTATCTTTGAAAAATCTTTAATAAATCTTCTGTAAAAGCCAGCATGCCCTAAAAAACTCCTAATTGCCTTGACATCACTGGGTGGAGGAAGTTTTTCAATAAGTTCCACCTTAGCTTTGTCCACCTCAATACCTTGGTTAGAAACTTTATGGCCAAGGACTATTCCTTCAGTCACCATAAAGTGACATTTCTCCCAGTTCAAGACCAGATTGGTCTCTTGGCATCTTTTCAATACCAAGGCTAGGTGATTTAAGCAACTAGGAAAGGATTCTCCGAATACCGAGAAATCATCCATAAAGACTTCAATGAATTTCTCTATAATATCCGAGAAGATAGAAAGCATGCAGCGTTGGAAAGTTGCAGGTGCATTACATAGCCCAAATGGCATGCGCCTGTAAGCAAACACTCCATATGGGCAAGTGAATGAGGTTTTTTCTTGGTCTCTGGGATCAACCACTATTTGGTTATATCCTGAATAAACGTCGAGAAAACAATAATATGCGTGTCCTGGGAGTCTTTCCAACATCTGATCCATAAATGGAAGGGGGAAATGATATTTTCTTGTAGCTTCATTCAGTTTTCTGTAGTCTATGCACATCCGCCATCCTGTGACGGTCCTGGTGGGGATTAGTTCGTTCTTCTCATTGGGGACTACAGTGATTCCTCCTTTTTTTGGGACGACATGCACGGGGCTGACCCAGGGGCTGTCTGAGATCCGGTAGATTACCCCTCCCTACCATAACTTCATAACTTCTTTCTGTACTACTTCCTTCATGATTGGGTTCAGCCTCCTTTGGGATTGAATGGATGGCTTGGCATCATCTTCCAACAGTATTTTATGCATGCATATGGCCGAACTGATTCCTTTCAGGTCAGCGAGGGTCCATCCAATGGCATCCTTATGCTTTCGCAACACTTGGAGTAATTCATCCTCTTGATCTTGGCTGAGGGATGAGTTTATGATCACTGGGTGGCTTTCATTCTCTCCTAAGTATGCATATTTGAGAGTGGGTGGCAGTGCTTTGAGTTCAAGTTTTGGTGCTTCTAACTTTTCATTCTCTTCCTTTGGTGCGCCTTGTATATGAATTTCTGCTGTTGCGGCCTCTTCACTAGACGTTGATTTCTCCTCGGTCAACCCTTCAGGTTCTTCTTCTTCAAAGCTCTCCTGCACTGCATCTTCCAGTGAGTCCAACCTCATACACTCTCCCAATTGTTCTGGTGGGTAACTCATGGCCTTGAACACATTGAATGTCATATTTTCATTGTGTAATCTCAGGGTGAGGTCACCTTTTTGGATATCAACGACAGCTCCAGCAGTAGCTAAGAACGGTCTTCCCAGGATGATGGAGGCCTTGGCTTCCTCCTACATGTCCAACACTACAAAGTCTGCTGGGAAGATGAAATCCCCCACCTTCACCAGCAAATCTTCTACTACACCATGAGGAAACTTGAACGATCGGTCTGCCAGTTGTAGGGCTATTTTTGTTGGCTTAGCCTCCTCGATCTTCATTTTTCTCATCATAGCTACTAACATCAGATTTATGCTGGCTCCTAAGTCATATAGAGCTTTCTCCACTGTGATCTCCCCTATAATACAAGGGATCTGGAAGCTCCCAGGATCCTTTAATTTCTGGGGTAGCTTGTGCTGAATGATGGCACTACATTCCTCGGTTAGTATCACCGTTTCGTTATTCTTCCAACTTCTCTTTTTGGTCATCAATTCCTTCAAGAACTTGGCATAGAGCAGCATTTGCTCTATTGCTTCAGCAAAGGGTATGTTGATCTGTAGTTTCTTGAAGATTTCCAAAAATCTTAAGAACTGATTGTCATCCGCCTTCTTCTTCAATTGCTGAGGGTATGGGACTCTTGGGACGTCTGGCTTCATCATTTCTTCTTGTTTTTGCGGACTCGAAGTGGAAACTCGAACTCCATCTTGCTCTTCTTCCTTTTCATTTGAGCCATTTTCTTGTGGTTTCTGGGAAGCTTCTTTCAGTTCCTCCCCACTCCTGAGGGTGATAGCCTGACACTCCTCCCTTTGGTTTGAGTCAGTATAGCTGCGAGGGTTGTGGCTGGGAATTTGCTTGAATAGGTAGCCAATTTGTGTCTCAAGTTTCTTGATGGCAGCATCTTAATTCTACATATTGGACCGCACTTCTTCTCGGAATGCCTTACTGTCTTGAATCTCTTTGCATATGCCTTCATGTAGTTTCTCAATCCTTGAGAGTCTATCATCAGATGATGGTGGGTTGGGATTGGATAGATGAAAAGGGTTATCTTGGTTTTGGTATGGATGTGGAGAGGTGTTATGAGGGTGGTATTGATATGATCTCTGTGTGGAATGTTGGTGAGCTGCATGGTTGTTGGGGTTGTGACGTCTCTGATCTTGGCCTTGATCTTGTTGATTTCCCCACCCAAAGTTTGGGTGATTCCTCCAACCAGGGTTGTAGGTCTTAGAGTATGGATCATGGGTCTGCCTGGGTGAATTTCCAATGTAGTTGGCTTGTTCATGCTCACCTTCTGCCTCTGCATTCACCCCCTCTTGGGTTGTTGATGAGGTGGTGATTGCTGCTACTTGGTTCCTCTCCATCTTCTTGGTGAGGTCAGCCAGCTGCTTGGTAATAAGCTTGTTTTGGGCCAGCAGTGCATCCACATTGTTTAGCTCCATCACTCCTTTAGTGTTGCCTTTCTTAGAAGCATAGAAGTAGTCATTCTCTGCTACAGTCTTAATGACATCTATGGCCTCCTCAATGGTCTTCTTTTTGTTCAGAGATCCCCCGGATGAGTGGTCTACTGCCTTCTTTGATTCATAGGAGAGGCCTTCATAGAAAATATGTAGCTGCACCCATTCATTGAACATATCTAGTGGACACCTTCTTGTCAGGTCCTTAAACCTCTCCCATGCTTCATAGAGAGTCTCACCATCTTGTTGCCTGAAAGTTTAAACCTCAGCCCTCAACCTGTTGATTCTTTGAGGAGGATAGAATCTTGCCAAGAATTTGTTCACCACATCTTCCCAGGTTGTTAAGCTCTCCTTCGGAAAAGACTCCAACCATTTAGATGCCTTGTCCTTGAGTGAGAAGGGAAATAAGAGTAGTCTATAGGTGTCAGGATGAACACCGTTAGACTTCACAGTATCACATATCCTCAGGAAGGTGGTTAAATGTTGGTTGGGGTCTTCTTGGAAACCTCCTCCAAACGAACAGTTGTTCTGAACAAGGGTGATGAGCTGTGGCTTTAGTTCAAAGTTGTTGGCATGTATGGTTGGCTTTTGAATGCTACTCCCATAGCTTCCTGGGTTTGGGTTGATATAAGAGCCTAAAACTCTTCTCTCCTGCCCAGCATGATTTGCTAGACCTTCTCTGCCATGGTTGTGAGCCTCTTCTTCATGATGGTTCTCCATATTTTCATCCATGTTTGGTTCAAAATACTCCTCTTCTTCCTCCGTACCAACTACTCTCTTTCCTCTTGCTTCCCTCCTTAATCTAAGGAAGGTCCTCTCAGGTTTAGAATCAAAGGAAGTTGAAGCCCCGCTTCTTCTACCTGTCATACAACCAACAAGGCACAAGTAAGGAAATAGATGCAGAAAGTATTTCCGTTAGAATTGCTGTTAGTGTGAGTGATGCAATATATCAAACAGTTAGTAGGTTAGTGGACTGAATTGTTAACAACTAAGAAAATGGGTAGGGGAAAGGGCAGAAAATAACTAAAACTGAAAGTAAATTACTCAAACAGAATTTTAAATCAAACAAAAGAAAAATGCTCAATCTAGTTATCCTCCAATTTAATCATTGTTGATACAAAATCAATCCCCGGCAACGGCGCCATAAACTTGATGCACGGAAACTTGTCTCTCAACAATTTTCCTTCGGCAAGTATACCGAATTGTCGTCAAGTAAAACTCAAAATAGAGTGAGGTCGAATCCCACAGGGATTGATTGGTCAAGCAACTTTAATTAGAGGAATGTTCTAGTTGAACTAAGCAGAATTAGATTTGAGATTTGTAGAAAATTAAATGGCGGAAAAGTAAATAGCAGAAAACGTAAATGCTGGAAATAAAGAGCTGAATGTAAATAGCGGAAAGTAAATTGCAGAATCTTAAATGGGAATGGAGAAGATGCTCATAAAAGTAGATTGCAGCATTTAAAGAGAATGTGTAAGATCAGAAATGGGGAATTCATTGGGCTTAGGAGATGTTGCATTCTCTGGATCAAGTTCATTTTCATCTCTTCCTCAATCAATGCATTCATTGATCTCCTTGGCAATCTTAAGTGATCGAATTCCAATTTCTTGGTAATTCAATCTCTCAAATCTTGATCAATAGCCAATTTCTTGGTCAATTACTCATGAGAAGAGATGAAGTATGGTCACTGATTATACTACATGTATTTCTAAATCAAAGTGTTGGTAGGATTATATGTCACTATATCCATCCAAACCTCAATTTGGTCCAACATGAGAAAGCATTTCTAGTATGGTCTCTTCATTCCTCTTCCAAAGTTCCGAAGAGATCCAAGTATGAATAGCTTCTTTTCCAAGATAGCTACGCAATTGAATGAAGATTGAAAGCTTTCTAGTAAAATCAAGAGAAAAGAGAGAAGAAGAATAATGAAAACTAATATTGATCCATCAAATTACAACAGAGCTCCCTAACCCAATGAAAGGGGTTTAGTTGTTCATAGCTCTGGGAATGAAAAGCATAGATGGAGAGTACATTCTCAGAATTAAACTAAAAGTTGCAGAGAAAGTAAAATACAGAGAGTAGTTCTCTAATTTCCAACCCCCCTTTTTGATTCAAAACTACCCCTATATATACTACTCTTCTGATCTTCTAGTTGGTTCTTCAAATCTTGGATATGGGCCTTTGGATCTTTAGTTTGAAGCAGTTATCCTCTTCAGTGGGCTTAGCTTTACTTGCAGAGAGAAAGTGTGAAGTAGGCAGGAACTTTTAGCTTAGGACGTTAGTGGCGTTAACATTAAGTGAAAGTGTGGGTTCGAGAACGTTTGTGGCAGTCACCTTTTTCACTAACGTTCCGAACCCAAGGGTGATCCACGTTAACTTCAACGTTAGTGGCACCAACGTGACCATTAACGTTGCCTCTTGATCCTTCGCACACGTTATTGGGACTTACCTTTTCCAATAACATTGAGAATCCTCCCTTCCCTACGTTAGAGTTCACGTTAGTGTGGCTAACGTGACCTTTAACGTAGGCTTGCCAAATCTTCGAAAACGTTAGTGACACTTACCTTTGTCACTAACGTTTCAAAACGCCCCTACTTCCCATGTAAGAGTTCACGTTAACTAGGTTAACGTGGCTTCTAACGTGGTGGTGATAGCCATCTCCAACGTTAGTGACAAAGGTGAGTGTCACTAACGTTGGCTCATCATTCTTTCATCCACGTTAGCTTCCACGTTAACTAAGTTAACGTGGGAGTTAACGTTGCTCATAGTGGCTCATTCCAACGTTAGTGACAAAGGTGAGTGTCACTAACGTTGGCGATTCTTGCTCCCTCCACGTTAGCTTCCACGTTAACTAAGTTAACGTGGCAACTAACGTGGCTCAAAGTGGCTTAGTCCAACATTAGTGACAAAGGTGAGTGTCACTAACGTTGGCCATTCTTTTGCTTCCCCACGTTAGAGTCCACGTTAACTGAGTTAACGTGGCTCTTAACGTGGCCAATATGAGCTTGGTCCAACGTTAGTGACAAAGGTGAGTGTCACTAACGTTGGCTTCATTTTCTTCTTCCACGTTAGAGTTCACGTTAACTTAGTTAACGTGACTCTTAACGTGGGCTATGATGGCTTCGAGGACGTTATTGGCAATTACTTTTCTCATTAACGTTGCAAGCTAGCTCCCTTTCCACGTTAGTGGTCACGTTAGTTAGACTAACGTAGCTGTTAACGTGGTTCTTCCTTGCTTCCTTTGTCCTGAAATTAAGCAGTAGAGTGCATCAAAGTTCTAATCCAAGTCAAGAGACATGCATCATTTAATTTGTCATTTAATTCATGCATAATTTTCATGAAATCATGTAAAGTGCACAATGTTTGCTTGAATCAAGATGTAAGTGAAATTCTACCCAAAACTTGCTTATTTCCTAAGAAAATGCATGAAACTACCCTAAAACAGTAAAGAAAAGGTCAGTGAAACTGGCCAAAATACCCTGGCATCAGTTGTCAGGCACGCGTTCATGGGTTGAGAATGGTGATGAGTGTCACGGATCATCACATTCATCATGGTTAAGTTCGAGTGAATATCTTAGAACAGAGACAAGCGTGTTGAATAGAAAACAGAAGTAATTGCATTAATTCATCGAGACACAACAGAGCTCCTCACCCCCATTCATGGAGTTTAGAGACTGATGACAAGTCATCTTAGCCTAGTTTCACTAGCCCTTTTCTTTAGTTTTCACTTGAATTGTGCACTTTCTTTGGCTACAAGTAAGCTAATATGGGTAGATTTTCATGCTTCCTTTGATTGAATCAACCATGTATGAATTCATGCTATTTCATGAGGTTTTATACTATAATTGTCACATATTATGAAAGAATGAATATCTCATGATTTTAAGCATAGCTTTGATGTGTTTGGTTGATTAATGATAGGTGAAGAAAGCTTGGAGAAAGGTTGAAGCAAGAAGGAATAGCTAGGAGTAAAGAGAAGACAATGGAATAAGTGAAATTGAACCAGGAAACAAAAAGCTGGACCTAAAGTTAGCCTCAAACTTTTGCACAAACTTTTGGGTGAAAAGTTAGCCCCAACGTTAGCCCCTAACTTTTGGGCTAACGCTGGAACTTGAAAATCAATCCCTGGGAACCAAAAGTTTGCGCCAACGTTAGCCCCTAACTTTGAGGCTAACGTTGGCACATGAAAATCACCCCTGGGCACCAAAAGTTTGCGCCAACGTTAGCCCCTAACTTTGAGGCTAACGTTGGCACATGAAAACTACAAGGGGAGGAGCAAAAGTTTGCGCCAACGTTAGCCCCTAACTTTTGGGCTAACGTTGGCGCCACAAGTGCACCAAGGAAGGCTAACGTTGGTGCAAAAGTTAGACCCCTAACTTTTGCACCAACGTGAGTATCAGCAAGATATGGGAGCTGATATGAAAAGTTGGACCAAAAGTTAGACCCTAACTTTTGCTCCAACTTTTGGTCCAACTTTTGCAAAACTCCAACCCGGTTCATTTGGTTCACTTTGGTTCTTCTCCAAACTCCAAGAGCAATCAACCAAGGCCTCTTTCAACCCAATTCCACCAAGAGCAAAGGCCCAACTCAAGGCTTGAAGATCATTTGAAGAAAGTGTATAAATAGGATAGAATTCAAGTTCTTCGAGGAGCTCCCCTTTTAGTTTTTTAGAATAGCTTTTCTTTTCGGTTTTGCTTGGAGCTTTCCTTTTGAATTTTCATAATAGTTTTCGGAGAGCTTTGGATATTGAGTGATCTTTAATTTCTTAGTCTTGGGGAAAGAGAATTCACTTCTCTTCCTCTTAGTTTTATTGCTTTCAATTTCAATTACAATTGTCTTGGATCTTGGGTTGGAGAATTGAAGAAATTCTGTTTCAATCTCATCCTTGGATCTCTCTCTTTATTTACTACTTGATTGAATTTAATTTCTGTTAATTGCTCTTCATCTACTTTCTTTGCAATTTACTTTTCCCTTGCAATTGTTCTTGTTGGATCAAGGAAGGTAGTGAGATCTAGACCTGGTTTTCTAGTCTCTGGGTCCTGAGATCTGAATTCCCAATTTACATTTTGTTTCTTTCTTGCTTTTAATGTTCATTTACTTTACTGCTTCAAGACCCGATTCAACCCAAACCCTCTTTTACTCTTTTGTTTGATGCAAGTTACTTTTCTTTGTTTAATTTCTGCAAATCCAACTCCCAATCCCCTTTACATTTCGAGCCATTTACATTTCTTGTTCTTTAAGATTCAGCAATTTAATTTCATGTTCTTTTTAACTTCATGCAATTTACCCATTCCCTTTACTTTCCATGCAATTTAATTTCTGCAAATCACAAATCACTCAACCAAATCTTGATTCGCTTGACTAAATCAACCACTAAACTAAAAATTGCTCAATCCTTCAATCCCTGTGGGATCGACCTCACTCCCGTGAGTTATTATTACTTGATGCGACCCGGTGCACTTGCCGGTTAGATTTGTGTGTTTTGGGAGAAATTCATTTTTCTACCAAAATATCTCATCAAGTTTTTGGCGCCGTTGCCGGGGATTGAATAGATTGACAATGATTAAGTGAGGTGGTGATCTAGATCAAGCATTTTTTCTTTATTTTTTTTCTCTAATTTTTTATTAACCCACTAACTGTTTGATTTTTTGTTTAAACTAACTAACACTGCAATCTAGCAGTAGATTGAAGTGTCACTGGTTTTGTGCATTTCTCATGCTCTGCTTGTATGTCAGGTACAAAAAGAACTACACCCAATTTTCATGAACAAGACGAAAGAACTCTCAGGAGGTTAAGAAGAGCTGAAAGAGGGAAAAATATTGTTGGAGAAGAGGAATCAGACGAGGAATTTCAAGAGATGGAGGAACATTCAACCAATCCACCAGGTGGAGCAGACAACAACAATGACAACCCACCCCAGAGGAGAGTTTTGGCCTCCTATACCTTTGCAAATCCTAGACATTGTGGAAGCAGCATCTTAGTTCCAAATGTCAATGCTAACAATTTTGAACTCAAGCCACAACTCATCACTTTGGTTCAGAACAATTGCTCTTTTGGTGGAGGACCACTTGAAGACCCGCACCAACACTTATCCACTTTCTTGAGGATATGCAACACTGTCAAAACTAATGGTGTGCCTCCTGACAGTTACAAGCTGATGCTATTCCCATTTTCTCTCAGGGACATGGCCACTCAATGGTTGGAATCTTTTCCAAGGGACAGCATCAACAACTGGGATGATTTGGTAACCAAGTTTCTTGCCAAGTTTTATCCACCTCAGAGGATTATAAGGTTAAAGGCTGAGGTACAAACATTTACACAAATGGAGGCTGAACCCATCTATGAGGCATGGGAGAGGTACAAGGCTCTGATCAGGAAATGTCCCCGTGCCATGTTTAATGAGTGGGAGAAGCTGTAGAACTTCTATGAAGGCTTAACACTGAAATCCCAGGAAGCTTTGGATCATTCAGCTGGAGGTTCCTTGCAACTCATGAAAACTGCAGAGGAGGCTCAAGAACTCATTGATATGGTGTCCAACAACCAATATTTCTTTGCTCATCAAAGAGGCCGCCAACCATCACAAAGGAGAGGAGTAATGGAGCTAGAAGGAGTGGATTCAATCCTAGCTCAAAACAAATTAATGCAGCAGCAAATTCAACAACAATTTGAGCAAATGACCAAGAGGATTGATAGCCTCCAAGTTGCAGCAGTTAACACCAGCCAACCATCAACCACATGGGGACAGAGTGAAGAAACTCAAGAAGAACAACCACAAGAGCAAGTACAGTATATGCACAACCAAGGACCAAATGAAGTGTATGGTGATACATACAATCCATCTTGGAAGAACCACCCAAACCTCAGATGGGGAGATAATCATACCCAAAACCAACAACCTTGGCAGAGGAACTCAAACCAAAACAACCCAAGTAGCAACCACAACCACAACCAGCAGCAGACTAACCAAAACCCCTACAGAAAACCTCAAAACAACTACCCCAACCCCAACCAATACCAATCTAATAACCAACCCACCAACCAAAATGCCTACCATCCACCACCCACATCTCATAACCCACCTCAAGTATCACCTGAAGCCCAAAGAATCACTCACTTGGAGGCCATGATAGAAAAAATATTGAAACACCAGGAAATGGTAACCAAGAATCAGGAAGCCTCCCTGAAGAGCCTAGAGAGACAGATGGGGCAACTCTCCAAGTAAGTATCTGTTGAGAGACCTTCAAGCTCACTGCCCAGTGACACAATCCCAAATCCCAAGGAGGAATGCAAGGCAATACAATTAAGGAGTGGGAGAACATTGATAAGCAACAATGACACTACAAAGAAGCAAACAGAGAACATCAAAGAACCAACAGAGGATGAGAATCAAACAAAGTCAGATGAGGCTAAGGAGCAAGTTGTGATGCCAAACAAAAGCACTGAGAAACTTAAAGAGAAGGACAACCAGCCACATAGCTCAAAGGAAGTAGCTCAGGGACAGTAGCAAATAGGAAAGAGCATCACACCTCCACTGCCTTATCCCCAGAGGTTCAACAAAGAGGTTAAAGACCAGCATTTTCACAAGTTCCTTGAGACCTTCAAGAAGCTGGAAATTAATATTCCCTTAGCTGAAGCACTTGAGCAAATGCCTCTGTATGCCAAGTTTTTGAAGGAGCTTATCAACAAGAAAAGAAGCTGGGATGAGAAAGAAACCATAGTGATTACTGAGGAATGCAGGGCCTTGATTCAAAAGGGGCTTCCTCCCAAGCTTGAGGACCCAGGGAGCTTCCTGTTGCCTTGCACCATTGGGGAATTAACTCTCAGGATGCATGACCAGAGTGTCATTCTGATGGTATTACCAGAGGCACAATTTAGCAAGGAGAAGAAAGACTATATGAAAAATGACTAGGAAGGTCACAGCAACATCCCAATGCTAAGGATTGTGCAGACTAATGAAAAAGCCCAAGAGGATATTAGAGTATTAGCCACTGAAAAGAGAGGTCCCCAAGGAAAGCCTACGGCCAGAAAAGAAAGATCAACAAAAGGAAAAATGAAATGCAGAAACAAAGCAAAAAGGGGTTGGAAGAACAGAAAGATTCCAACAGAGGGGCTTTCCAAAGGTGACAAAGTGCAACTAATATATCAACAGCTGGGGGCAAATCAACAAACCGAGGACTACTACACTGTCAGCAACATACTCTCATTAGAGCATGCTGAAATTGAACACCAGAAAACAAAGAAGAGGATCACGGTCAGAGGAGACAAATTGAGGCCCTACAAGCACCAACCACCATAAAAGAAAGTTCTCTCTGTCAAGCTAATGACAATAAAAGAGCGCTCCATGGGAGGCAACCCATGCTTTAAGATTCATGTCATTTTAAATTCAATAAGTTATGATCAATTGAGCATGAATTCTTTTCTCTTTTCATGAACATGTCCATTGACTGCATGCACTGTTTTGAAACATATGCTAAGATTGGTGTGCTTTCAAGCACACTAAACCAATGTTACAAATAATTCCATTTTGCATGTTTGGAGTATCTTGACAAAGAATATGGCCAAACACTAAGTTTGGTGTCCACATAGCTTCATGAAAATTAGAAATTCATGCATCAATAATCATACAATTGTTGTTTTCCAAAATCTTATAAATGGAAAAATTCTTTTCCGGTAATGAAGGCATTAATTGTGATGTACCCTTTGACAAGAAACAAGTTTGGTGTTCATCAAACTTTGATGCACCGATTTAGGGATACAATTGATCCTTCATGAAAAAAAGAGAAAAAGAAAGTATGATGAAAACAATTCTTATGAACATTTAACATTTGAATTTCACTAATTGGAGGAAGATACTCATTTTCTTTATATATGACCAAACATTAAGTTTGGTGTCCTCCAAGGAGAGTGTCACGGTTCAAATGATATAAGAATTGATGGTTCACATAGTATTAATAAAAAGAACACTCTTGCTACGGCTGGATAAAACTAATGTATGTTGTCTTGTTGTGGTGACTAGGAGGTCAAAGAATCTTCAAAGAAAAAGACAAGACAAAGGAAAGCATAGCATGAGGACAAAATCCCATCACATGCCTCGAAAAAGAAATCTGCCACTCCTTGAGAATGCTCATGGCAAAGGCAAGGGAAGGAGCAAACTTTGTCTTCATTCATCCTTACATGCATACCTTTGATCTCCATAAGTCTAATTGCATCCCAGCCCTTTATTGCTCGTTTAAAAGCATACCACCTTCAAGCCATGCACATGACCGAATCACTCCAACCTTTGAAACTTCATTCCCTTCATCACTCCTCAACATAACAAGCTCGGTTCAACATTTCTCTTACTTTAAACTCCAACCATTTAAACTTCCCTTCATCATTTCTTGTCATAGCAAGTTCGGCCTCAACTTCTTCTTGCTCCAAACACACATCAAATTCTCCAACATTCTTCACACTCTCTCTAACCTCACAAAATTCAACCAATCAAGTAATCATGGCCTCTTTATCAAGAACCAAACGAAGAAAAGGGAAAGACCCCATGGTGGAGGAAGACACACATGGATATGACCAATGGAGATTCAAGTCTCGGTACCATCAAATGCAAATTGAATGGATGAACGAGAAAATGATCTATCCTGAAATTCCACTCTTGTTGCCGGATGATGGATGCCAAGAAATGAAGGACAAAATTCGAAAGAGGAGGTGGGAGGAACTTGCATCACCAGCCACCCGAATCAATGCCAATATCATAAGAGAGTTCTATGCAAATGTCTCAAGGCTTGACATGCGTGAGCCCCCAACATACAAGAGCTATGTGCGGGGGGTGGAAGTAGATTTTAGCCCGGATGCAATCAAGAAAGTCTTGAAACTAAAGTCAGTCCGCTTTAGTGAACCAGGATACCAACAAAGATTAAATGAGGATCAGGATTATGATGAGATTGCGAGAGACATTTGTATGGAGAACTCAGAGTGGGAAGGAGATGAGAAGAACAAATATAAGTTTCTGAAGAGATGTAACGTCACCCCGGAAGCAAAAGGATGGTATGAGCTGATGAAAAGATCAATTCTGGGCACAGTGAACACCTCAGAAGTTAACAGGGAGAGAGCCGTGATGTTGCATTGCATCATTGTGGGAGGAGAGATAAGAGTTCATGAAATCCTTGTAAAAGACATTCAAAAGCTGGCTGAGAAGAATTCGGCCGGATCTTGGTTGTACTATCCGAGTACCATTTGGAGGTTGTGTGCAAAGGCTAAAGTTCCAATGGAAGAGGAGAATCCAATGTGGTTAAGCCAAGGCATGCCCATAACCATTGAACGAATGATGATGCCCCTTGAAGCACATCAAGGCCGAAGACCACATGGAAGAAGGGAAAGAGAAGAACCAATGGAAGAAGATGAGCCACACATAGAAGAAGAGCCACAAGAGGAGGAGGAACAGCCGCACTTTTTCCCACATGGCAATATGGATATGACTCAAATGCAAGAAGCAATAGAAAGATTGTCACAACAGTACATGAGAATTCAAGAAAGGCAAGAGGAATACCATTCACTATACATGAAAAACCAACAAGCACAAGAAGAAAGGGAGCTAAGAATAATGAATAAACAAAGTGAATTCGAGTCAAGATTCCTTGTGATACAAGAAGAACATGCTTTTCAATCTCATGAATCTTTTGGAAAGTTGGAACAAATGCAAGCTGAAAATTTGAGAGCCCTCAAAGAGTTCACAACACTCCAAGATGCAAGGTATGAAGTACAAGCCGATTACAACATCAATAGCCAAATCAAACTGAACTATATTGGAGAACATTTGCACAACATGGATCCGGCTTTCCCAACTTTTGATGAATTCTTCAAAAAGAGAAGTGAGGTAGAGGTAAGCAATGCTATGAGACTTGAAGATAGAGTAGAGGAGGCTATGAATAAGGCTGGATTCTGGCGAGGCCAACAGACAACAAACACGGATAATGGAAACACTAGCAACCAAGTGTATGAAAGGAGAAAGAAAAAGCATGACAAATGAAAGGTGGACTTGCTCCTTGTTCATCACTACAAAGAAAAAAACATGCATCCTATCTGTTCTAAGTTGTCTTTGCATCTTTAAGTGGTTCTTTTTAATTAATAGTCTTTGCATTATGTTTGTTTCTTTTAAAATAAGTAGGCTAGTTTATGTGTGTGCTTGTGTGTTTACTTTCACTTGACAAGAAGCATGTTTTGTCCCCTGCATCTTTAAGTTCAATAAAAGAAATGTTTGAATGTGAAGCAAGATAGTCTCTGTTAGATAGAAGTAGAATAAAAGTAAGTGGTGGTATGTGTGTGATTGAATGATAGCTCACTTTTAGTGAATAAAGAGCCAGGATATCTCCTTCTAAGTAAAGAGTGGCCCACTGTCTATGAATCTCAATTAAATAAAAAAATCCTTGGTTAAGAAGAAAAACAAAAAGAAAGAAAGAAAAGAGATAGCCAAAAAGTGGCAGAACAAAAGGAAACAAAAAGAAACAAAGCTGGACACCAATAGCTTGAACTTTAGAATATATGCCTGTGGTGTCTTTGTATTAGGATCTGCTTGGATTATTAAGCTCTTTGGAGTGCATCAACACTTGATGACTTGGGTTAACTAACCCGGGATCATCAGCTGAAAGTCCACTATCAAGAGCAACCTAACTACAAGGCACTTAGTAGCCCAAAGAGGTGCTGGGCATCAATGTTCTAAGAAGGAATGTGAGCCAAGTGTCTATGGTGAATAATGTGTCAAGTATAAAGAAAAGGAAATGAACTTGCTACACATGACACTCAAATAAAGCTTATAAACAAAGTAATAGCCAAGGATAAAGGAATAATGAGAGGTCATAGCAGTCTGTTACTTGAAGCTTGAAGGAGACTTTCTAGGCCTAGGAGTCAATAAGAAGTGAGTATTCACATATCCACACAAAATCCCATGAACTATCAATAATACTCTGCTAGCATGAACATCCTCTTCCATTTCATTCTTTCTTCTCAATAAATCTTTTCTTGCTTGGGGACAAGCAAGCTTTAAGTTTGGTGTTGTGATGACAAGTCATCTTAGCCTAGTTTCACTAGCCCTTTTCTTTAGTTTTCACTTAAATTGTGCACTTTCTTGAGCTACAAGTAAGCTAATATGGGTAGATTTTCATGCTTCCTTTGATTGAATCAACCATGTATGAATTCATGCTATTTCATGAGATTTTATACTATAATTGTCACATATTATGAAAGAATGAATATCTCATGATTTTAAGCATAGCTTTGATGTGTTTGGTTGATTAATGATAGGTGAAGAAAGCTTGGAGAAAGGTTGAAGCAAGAAGGAATAGCTAGGAGTAAAGAGAAGACAATGGAATAAGTGAAATTGAACCAGGAAGCAAAAAGCTGGACCTAAAGTTAGCCTCAAACTTTTGCACAAACTTTTGGGTGAAAAGTTAGCCCCAACGTTAGCCCCTAACTTTTGGGCTAACATTGGAACTTGAAAATCAATCCCTGGGAACCAAAAGTTTGCGCCAACGTTAGCCCCTAACTTTGAGGCTAACGTTGGCACATGAAAATCACCCCTGGGCACCAAAAGTTTGCGCCAACGTTAGCCCCTAACTTTGAGGCTAACGTTGGCACATGAAAACTACAAGGGGAGGAGCAAAAGTTTGCGCCAACGTTAGCCCCTAACTTTTGGGCTAACGTTGGCGCCACAAGTGCACCAAGGAAGGCTAACGTTGGTGCAAAAGTTAGACCCCTAACTTTTGCACCAACGTGAGTATCAGCAAGATATGGGAGCTGATATGAAAAGTTGGACCAAAAGTTAGACCCTAACTTTTGCTCCAACTTTTGGTCCAACTTTTGCAAAACTCCAACCCGGTTCATTTGGTTCACTTTGGTTCTTCTCCAAACTCCAAGAGCAATCAACCAAGGCCTCTTTCAACCCAATTCCACCAAGAGCAAAGGCCCAACTCAAGGCTTGAAGATCATTTGAAGAAAGTGTATAAATAGGATAGAATTCAAGTTCTTCGAGGAGCTCCCCTTTTAGTTTTTTAGAATAGCTTTTCTTTTCGGTTTTGCTTGGAGCTTTCCTTTTGAATTTTCATAATAGTTTTCGGAGAGCTTTGGATATTGAGTGATCTTTAATTTCTTAGTCTTGGGGAAAGAGAATTCACTTCTCTTCCTCTTAGTTTTATTGCTTTCAATTTCAATTACAATTGTCTTGGATCTTGGGTTGGAGAATTGAAGAAATTCTGTTTCAATCTCATCCTTGGATCTCTCTCTTTATTTACTACTTGATTGAATTTAATTTCTGTTAATTGCTCTTCATCTACTTTCTTTGCAATTTACTTTTCCCTTGCAATTGTTCTTGTTGGATCAAGGAAGGTAGTGAGATCTAGACCTGGTTTTCTAGTCTCTGGGTCCTGAGATCTGAATTCCCAATTTACATTTTGTTTCTTGCTTTTAATGTTCATTTACTTTACTGCTTCAAGATCCGATTCAACCCAAACCCTCTTTTACTCTTTTGTTTGATGCAAGTTACTTTTCTTTGTTTAATTTCTGCAAATCCAACTCCCAATCCCCTTTACATTTCGAGCCATTTACATTTCTTGTTCTTTAAGATTCAGCAATTTAATTTCATGTTCTCTTTAACTTCATGCAATTTACCCATTCCCTTTACTTTCCATGCAATTTAATTTATGCAAATCACAAATCACTCAACCAAATCTTGATTCGCTTGACTAAATCAACCACTAAACTAAAAATTGCTCAATCCTTCAATCCCTGTGGGATCGACCTCACTCCCGTGAGTTATTATTACTTGATGCGACCCGGTGCACTTGCCGGTTAGATTTGTGTGTTTTGGGAGAAATTCATTTTTCCACCAAAATATCTCATCAGAGACTCATGCCGTAGAGATACAATGTAAAACGTGAAAATGTCATGAGGTGCAAAATAAATCTCTAAAATTTGTTTAAATACTAAACTAGTAACCTAGGTTTACAGAAAATGAGTAAACTACGACAGATAGTGCAGAAATCCACTTCCGGGGCCCACTTGGTGTGTGCTGGGGCTGAGACTTGAGCTTTACACATGCCTAGGCTGTTTCTGGAGTTAAACGCCAGGTTGTAGCCTGTTTTGGGCGTTTAACTCCAACTTGTAACCTGTTTCTGGCGTTTAACGCCAGAATGTAACATGGAACTGGCGTTGAATGCCTGTTTGCGTCATCTAAACTTTGGCAAAGTATAGACTATTATATATTTCTGGAAATCCTTGGATGTCTACTTTCCAACGCAATTGAGAGCACGCCATTTGGGTTTCTGTAGCTTCAGAAAATCCACTTTGAGTGCAGGGAGGTCAGAATCCAACAGCATCTGCAGTCCTTTTTCAGCCTCTGAATCAGAATTTTGCTCAGGTCCTCAATTTCAGCCAGAAATTACCTGAAATCACAGAAAAACACACAAACTCATAGTAAAGTCCAAAAATGTGATTTTTATTTAAAAACTAATAAAAATATACTAAAAACTATGTAAAAACAATGCCAAAAAGCGTATAAATTATCCGCTCATCAATGGCTACGATCATCTTCTGATGAAACCCTTTCCCCCTAACTATACCTTTTGGTTACATCACGGTGAGAGGATCATAGATGAGAGATCTAGCGGTAGGGAAGAACTAGAACCCACTGTAAATTCAGGAGATCAAATGCGTGACATTGTCCACGACGCATTTAACTTGCCGGGACGGCAGAGTGATGATGAAAACTCGATGAATGGGCATGTTGGAGACGTTGCGGAGGGGTTACCGTACTTATCTGATGAACCTAGCCGCGAGGCTCGTGCCTTTCACGACTTGCTTGAGGACGGCGACTAGGGATTATATCCGGGATCCTCAAGATTCTCGAAGCTCTCTTTCTTGGTGAGGCTGTACCATATAAAGTGCATGTGCAGAGTGAGCAACAAGGCTTTCAGATTGATTCTAGAGCTATTGGGGGATGCCTTTGAGCATGCATGAATTCCGAAGACCTTGCACGATGTAAAGTTCATGTGTAGAGTGAGCAACAAGGCTTTCGGATTGATTCTAGAGCTATTGGGGGATGGCTTTGAGCATGCTCGAATTCCGAAGACCTTGCACGATGCCAAGAGGATCATAAGGAAGCTTGGTATTGAGTACAAGAAGATAGATGCATGTCCAAATGACTGCATACTATACCAGGGTTTTGACCAAAACCTGTCTAGATGCAAATGGTGTGGAGCATCCAGGTGGAAGAAAAAGACTAGGAAGAATTCTTTATTAAGGATCAACGCCATTGTCAAGAAGAATAGGAAACCTCAGGCGGCGAAATTTCTTCGTTATTTTCCTCTGATTCCACGGTTGCAGCGATTATTCATGTGCAGTAAGACATCCGTGGACATGTTCTGGCCCAAGAGAAGAACCAACTCTGACGGTTCCTTGAGGCATCCCAGGGGTGGCGAGGTTGGAAAGCATTTGATAGGAGAAATACTGACTTTTCTGGCGATCCACGCAATGTTCGCTTGGCCCTGGCCAGTGATGGCTTCAATCCTTATGGAAACCTCAGTTTAAAATACTCAATATGGACAGTGATTCTTATTCTGTACAACTTACCCCCATGAATTTGCATGAAACAAACCAACTTTATTCTCTCTATGATTATTCCTGGTCCTAAAATGCCTGGCAATGACATAGATGTCTACCTACAGCCCCTGATCAATGACTTGAAGCAGTGTGGGCTGGTGTTGATATGTATGACGCTAGTGAGAAGAAAATATTCAAGATGCATGCTGCATTGATGTGGACTATCAGCGATTTTCCTGGCTTGGGCAATTTATCTGGTTGGAATACGTACGGCGGGAGAGCTTGCCCCACGTGCAATTTGGACGCCGAGATTAGGCGACTCACCTTCAGTCAAAAATGGTGTTATATGGGTCATCATCGCTTCTTGAATGGCGATCACAGATATA
Organism: Arachis hypogaea; assembly: GCF_003086295.3. NCBI lineage: Eukaryota > Viridiplantae > Streptophyta > Magnoliopsida > Fabales > Fabaceae > Arachis > Arachis hypogaea. The sequence goes on along the minus strand of NC_092049.1, from coordinate 61,407,588 downwards.
GACAGGACCGGGGTAGATTTGATGGCAAGGTAGAGGATAGATCCCCACCTACCAAATTGACTGGCAGGGATGTCTTGAGACAATTGGAGGGTGTGCCCGTCTCACAGGGCAAGGTGCAAGTGGTGGGCGGTAAAAGAAGGCACGGACAGTAGACTATGGTGCAAAACGATTCTCCCTGGAAAAAGAGGAGGGTATTCTTTGATCTGCCATACTGGGAGAACAACGAATTACATCACAACCTTGACGTGATGCACATAGAAAAGAATGTATGCGACAATATTGTCTTCACCCTGTTGAACGAGAGCGGTAAATCCAAAGACCACCTAAAAGCTCGAAAAGATCTCCAGTTGATGGGAATCGGGCATGATATGTGGCCACTTGAAGGTGGAAAGTATCCCGCTGCAGTCTTTACCATGTCGAATCAACAGAAGAATGTCTTCCTTAGGACCATTAAGAATGTGGTCTTTCCAGACGGGTACTCTAGCAATATCTCTCGCTCTGTTGATCTAAAACAGCGCAAGTTATTCGACTTGAAGAGTCATGACTGCCATATTCTAATAGAATATCTATTGCCAATTACTTCAAAACACGTATTGCCCACCCCAGTGTCTGTCGTCTTGGCTGAGTTATCAGCCTTTTTTGACTAATATGCAGTAAATCCATAGATCCTCAATAACTTCCTCTCCTTCAGGATCGTGTAGTCCATACTTTGTGCCACATGGAGATGATATTTCCACCTTCCTTCTTCACACCCATGGTTCATCTAACGGTGCATTTGGTCGAAGAGGTACGTCTCGGTGGCCCAGTGCATTACTGGTGGATGTACCCAAATGAGAGGTAAAGATCTACTTAAGCTTTCTCGACCTGTTTTATTTGGATAGCTGTCATCTAGTAATTTATATGTTACGTTCTCGAAGGTACCTATGTCATCTTAAGCAACACGTGCGTAACAGGGCACAACCGGAAGGATCGATTGTAGAGGGCTACTTATCCAAGGAGATTTTCACATTCTGTTCAAGATACCTAGATAATGTCGAGACTAAGATCAACCGAACGATGCGCATTGATGACCGGCCGAGCGATGCTCCGTCGAGCGAGATTGCCAGCATGTTCCCAAAGGTTGGAAAGGCGGTCAGGGCAGCTTCATTTTTTACTCTAACAGCAACCGAAAAGCTTCAAGCACATCGTCATGTACTGGTCAATTGCATTGTCGTAGAGAAATTCTTGGAGTAAGTATAAAAACTGAGTTCTAAAATTATACAGTGACCAATATGTTTAAGATAGTATTGAACTTGAACAAACTTTTTGTATGCATAGTGAGTACAGAGCCATCACAAAGAGAAAACTGTGAAATAAAACAAGGTCTCAGTCTCACATAGATAGTGTTGTGCACAGAAAATTTCCTAACTGGTTCCAGCATGAGGTAATCCTTAATATCTTAGGATCCTACTACCCTTTGATGCTTGCCTACCTCTAATGGTTTAAAGCCAGGTCCCATTTGGAAGCACCAATCATTCGAACGAGTTGCAGTGGCTCGCCTGCAGTCTCCTTGCTCAGGCCAGACACTTTCAGGATTACAATGTAAATGGATTTAAATTTAGAACCATGTCTAGGGAGGAAGGGATAAAAACACAGAATAGCGGGGTTTATGTCACTTCGGATACTAGAAGTTATGCAAGTAAACAGGATGCCAATGTTGCTATTGGCGGTGTCTCGTATTACGGGAGATTAGTAGACATCATCAAGCTAAATTACAGTGGTCAATTCACTGTAGTATTATTCAAGTGTCTTTGGGCAGACACCACATCAGGCAGAGGCATACGGCAAGACGTTTTGGGCCACACCTGTGTCAATTTTGCAACTGTCGAGAAGATGATGAGCCGTACATCCTAGCATCTGAGGCGCGTCTTGTGTTCTACATAGAGGATGAGGTGGACAATGAATGGAGTGTAGTAGTCCATGTGAAGCCAAGAGATTTGTTTGACATGGGAGAAGATTATAAACATTGTGAGGTCGACCTTCATCCGCAGTCTTGTATGACTAGATTGCCTGAATTTGATGTCGAAGGCCTGCGGTTGACAAGAGACAGAGATTTAGAGGAATCCACTAATGAAAAGGTTGAAGATTGTGATGAGGCCACCGATTCCTAAAATACATTTCTCCATCATGCATGTAGCTCATATTCATGGCAGTTCTGGATATATACTACTGTCATGATTCACCTATGATAGATAGTGGATTGTATTTTAGTCATATCATTAGATAATAGGTTGAATTGATTGAGTTTCCAAACTAGATTTTTTAAAACTTATCCTCTCAAATAAAGCTCTTTTATTTAACTGGTTTTTACAATGCTTACCTCTCCTTCAAGACTTCTTATATCACATTTTTAAGTTTTCCTTGTGCATTCTTTCTATTTCCATGGCCTATCAAGGAAATTGGAGAGCCGAGACTTCTTTCTCATTTGCAGAAGCCGTTGGTTCATAGAGAAGATGATAGATGCATCTCCATTCTCTTCGTTGGACCACGCAACATCCTTTGCAAGGCAGTTGTGGTTCAAAGAGTCTCGTATACAATCATGGCAGGATGCCTTCTCTGGACACAGTCACCTCTATCAAGCCATTGGTCATGCGCCGGCTTCAATCATGAGGGTTTGTTTGCTGCTGCCAAATTTAATTATCAAAATCCTTTTCATATTCATGGATGAAACCCATTTCAGGTAGTTATGTTAAAATCTTAGGAATTACTTCAATGGGACCGAAGGTATCGGGCTAAATTTAGGTTTGAGTTTATAACAAGTACGGAAACATGGTGCTCATAGAAAATACTTGACGAGGTGGAGGTAAATATTCTTGTTTTACTTTTGTATTTATCTAACGTTTATATTAGTTCTATATCTAGATAGCTAAACTCTATTATTTGTTTTGTAAAATTAATACATTAGATTCATTTATCTATGTTTATGTGCAAAAGGATCAACAAATATTGATAATACTAAAACAAGCCGAATCACCATTGAGGGTACAAAATTTAATTGTATTTTGTAGAGCAAGATAAACTTTATTTACGTTTGCTAGAAGAAACTTAATAGCATATAATAGAGACCCTTTTGTGGAACTCAAAAATGGTTGGTCTGTGCTCCTTTAAAGTGCCTGCTTGTCTCTACCTTCTACAAATCTGGGGGTTTTTAAATATACTCTATTTAAATTGCTTGTATTGACATGCTGTGACCAGGCTCAAGAAAACTTCCCATTCTTCATTGACGGTGACTTTTTTAATCATAAAGAATTGTGAAAGATAAGCAACATATCCTTGCTAAGGGGCTTTAGTGGATTGATTGTTGTGCATTTTTTTCGTTATTGAAGTTTATTGTTATTTATCTTTTGTTTATTCAACATAGCAAGCAGTGACTCGACCTTCATAGCTGCCTAGAATTACATATTCAATCTAGCCTTGGAGTATAACATTGTTCTTGTATCTTAAAGGCATCTAAAACTATGTAGTTGTCACTAAGCAGTTTCTTAATCCTTTGGGCCAAAAAAAAAGAGTAATATCTTTTTATTTGGTAATTGGTCTCTGTGTGTTTTCCTTCTTCTTATTATCATTAATTTTGGTATGTTATACAGGCACGCTATGAAAATTCTCTTGTCGTTGAATAGGATATTGCAGCATGGGAGGAATTCAAACTCATAGAACATGGCCTTGAATGACTATCGGAAAGTAAGAAAGACTCGACCTTTAGCACGTTTATGTAATTTGATTATGTTCACACACTAATTCCTCCTATTCTGGGCTTGTTTGGCTATGACGCAACTCTCAAGAATGTCTCGAGACAAGTGTCAAAGAGAATCTGAAGAACCGGGGGAGGTGGTTCCAGATTCAATGGAAAAAGATGATGTTGTCTCCTTCAATACATCTGATGAGGCTAATTCTGCTGGACGAAAGGTTGGCATGCTGTCATATGACCTCAATAAAATGCTAGAAGAGAATGAATATCCTTATAATGGAATGTCTCTTGGGAAGAAGAATGCATGGCACTTGGCTACGTGTTTAACACAATACTTGAATCCTTGAGGACAGTGCTTCAGTTTAGGACTGTTCAACCTGCCCCATTTGCTAAATGAATCACACAGATGATATGAACATCGTTTTATAGTAGTTTTCCTCAATCTGTCTTATCACATTTAAATAGTTTTTTTTTTACTTAGGCTATAAAGTAGGTGATTCTTATTGCTACAGCATAGAAGTGTGAACTTGGAAGGGTGGATTATGTGAAGTATGAGTCGACTCCACATTGTGATTTTGTTCTATGAAACCTGTCGTATTTTGAGGCCTTTTTCTCCTTCTCCCAACCATCTCTAGGTACCTAGGTGACAGTATTTTCTCCTTTGAAAGTTGCAGTTAAAAAACACTTTTAACTTCTGATCTATCTTAACATTGGGACTTGATTTCTTGTGGTTTTTCGTACCTGTTATTCCAGTCTTTTTTGGTTTGATATGTGTTAGAGCTCGTGAATACTAAAAAATAAATGATGGATAGTAAAATTTAGAATCACAGGGCATGAATCACAAATCCTCTTGGGAGGAACTTATGATATCCAGGTCGCATTTTGTAGGACTTAAAGTGAAATTGAAATGAAGGCTAGCATTGGACTTGGTCTAAATATTGGCCTCCCAATAACGTGCTGGTATTTCCCATCATTCCTGTATGTTGGGAGAACAACGATAGATTGCTTTAGTTGCTTAATATATATTTTAGTTGCACTGTACACTCAATTCACAAGGAAGATATACTAAAGAAGAAACTATGAATAGGTACACTAAAGCCCCATTCTTTGTTTTTTTTACCCGGTATGTCTTAGGAATTTTGGCTAATTTTTTAGCACACATTTATTTTCAAATAATTTATTTAAGTAAGTATACATGAATCATGGTAAGTATATTTTTTCCGTAATTGACGTCTGGTTGGGTGAGATACTAGAAAAGGATAATTCATTATAATAAAAGTTATTATACTCACTTTTATTATTGTTCCCTTTGTTATTATTGCCATTGTGATTACTATATTATCAATACCGGTACCCCTTATTTTTTTTAGTACGCTATCCATAATTATTATTATTATTATTATTATTATTATTATTATTATTATTATTATTATTATTATTATTATTATTATTAATTCAGAATTAAAGAAAATTAAAAATTTGGTTTATCAAAATTTGAAAGAACCGCCTTTGTGCTATAAAAGCAATATGCGCGCCCCAATCGCAACTTCTAAATCCTTAATGCTTAAACATCCTTATATATTTAACCAAGTCCTACCTCACAGCTCTAAATACATTGAACCAAGCCTCCACCCACTAAGAGAAGCACTCTCCTCTCGCGCTCTGGCTTGTCGTTGCGTTCGCCGACGAGGACTGCTCAACTCGCATTGCAGTCTCTCTCTCTTGAAGTTGCGTGTCACCTCACTGTCTCTGCCCGCATGGTTGTCGTTGGTTTGATCAGCAACAATCAACACCGTAAATAATGGAGAAAAGTTGGTATTTCCATTCTCAAATGCCAAATTTCAAATTTATTTTACCCCAAGAAAAAAAAAAGAACTCACTAATTATTGTCAACTTTTTGTTGAAACATGCCAATAATAGAGGAGTTTCCTTTCACCCTAAACTTTTTTTTATCTCTGAGGAAAGAATTGTACACAATTGCAAGTAACTTTGAATATGAATTTCCCTTGTTATAAAATAAGTACTTATGAATTTTTATAAACTTGTTGTATTTTATTTCGTTTCTTATTGTTGCTGGCTTAATGCTCTAGTAATCTAATATGCTGTGCATTTACAGGGAACCAGGTGAAACAGGTGGAGGCCTTGGTATGCCAGACAAATAATATTATTTGTTGGTTACTGTCCAATGTCCATAGAATTATGTGATTTATTGGAGTATATTGTTGTTGTAGGCATGTATTGTCAATTCATATTTTTTTATCATATCTTCAGATTTCCAATAGCTAACTATTTGAATTACAAGTTTTGGACCTGTCTAATTGTTTATCAGTTAATACTGTGAATGGGTTTCCCCTTCTATTTTTTTTGCATATGCTATATACGTGAAGAAGTAGGGACAAGTGGTTTTTTCTTTTACTTATTTCTTTTTGTTAGACCATGGAAGATAATAATTGTTTTTAATGTTTGTTTAGAGACTTCGCTCAAAATTTTGTAGGTGGTTCATTAATCATATAAACTTATAGTTTTATATCTTGCAGACTTTTATAGTGGACTACTTTTGATTTCTTCTAAAGGTATGTGCACAATAATGCTTATATATACATTGACATTTGTGTATGTAAGTTAGTATTTTCTATGGAATCCAATGTCATGGAAATCTAATTTTTATTATTAGCTAGCATTGTATTCATTGAATGCTTAGTTTATCTGCAACAATCCTTCTTTATAGTGTTCTCGTTTACCTCAACGTGTTGTATGTAACTGTATTATACTAATTAGACATACCACTTATTTAATAACATTACTAAACAATTTAATTACTGGATGTCTGCACATATGATTTGCATTTCACGTTGATTGTACTCTAACAAAATAAAGATATTGTGTGAAATAATCATTATATATAAGTACTCATTAGATTTCTTTTCAACTAATATTACATGTTATAAGTACTCATTTTTTTTTGTTGAACACTCCTTGAAAAGAATAGTCGAACAATATTAGAATTGTTTCTTTAACTCGTGGAGATTAATTTCTCTTCTTTCACCATCTTTACTAAAATAATTTAATATAGAGAGTACTCAAAAAGTTAATCTTCTTTGTGTTTAATTAGAATATTACCATACTTAAATTTCTTTTGGTTTAAAATATTCATTCATCATTTTGTGACATTAATAAACGTTTTGACAATTAACTCTATTATCATCACACGTTTTTTTAGTTTTTGTATTATTTATTTATCAATAATAAAAGTATTTTTCTCAAAACTTTATCTATTATTAATCTCTTCTATTTAATAATTATTTATTTGATTTTTTTCTAACAAAACTACATCAAATCACACATTAAATCACCATAATTACGTATTTTTTTGTTTGAGAGAGAAGGTATATATAAGAAAGAAAAAGAGTTTGATGAATGAGTACATAAATAGTATGTCAAGTTTTCTTTTTTTTATTTGTATTTATACTAAGTAGGCTTCTCAATTTTCTTGTTTGGGCTCAAGAATTTGATTTCTTGCCATCTTCGTCGAATACCTCCAAGATTATAAATTACGAAAGAATACACCATGCTTTGAATCTTCTTGATTCTATTTCGTTTTTTCTGGGAAACAGGTGACGTTTATCTTTTAAGATGGCTAGGAAAGGTCTATACAAGAAAAAACCAAAATTAGGACCAGGATGTCAGCAATCTCAAATGGCTCTGCCTCCGGCTTCGGCTTCCCACTGCGATGAGTCTCAAACTCTCCCGGACAGTGGTGATAGTGTCCCTGCAACTTCACGCCCATTCCTTCTACCGCGCAATGTATCAATGCCTGCTCCACAGACAAGCACAAATAGCGTTCAGAACTCAGAGTCAGGCCACGTAAACTTGGCAGCTAATGCAAATGATGTAGATTCTCTTGATCAAGAAGCTGATGACCCATTTGTTGAGATCATCGGTAATGTATTTAATAATTTTTATTTGTTCAACATGATTTAGACTCCCTGTTATATATTAATTTTCTCGCATGCTGTCCACAATAGATACACAAATAAGGTATTATACCTGGCTTATAGATTTCGACGGCACAATCAAGCCAGCAAAACTAAGAGTGAGGGAGGCTGGAATGGCCTAATGGTAGAAAGATCATGCTTAGGTTCAACAACCCAAAGCAAGCAATCGGAAACGAAGCTGGACTGTTGAGTGGCGTGCTTGATATGCTAGGATCTGACTATGGAAAATTTTCTATTAGTAGGGAAAGTTTGCATAAGATTACCACTAAAGACAAGGTTTATAACGAATGTGTCAAGGTAAAAGTTCATATCCCCTTTCAATTAAATGTGCTTATTCTTATAATAATTGACAAATTGTATTATCTGTGTAGCAAATTTTCCACTTTGATGAAGACGGTGACGGAACTATCAAGAAAAATATTTTGAAAAGTATGGGGAGGTCTTGGAAGGAAACAAGGCTGAGGTTGTATAATGATTTTTACAAGCCAATATTCACGATTGAACAAAATATTGAGCATCGTCCACTGAAAATTGATCGAGAGCATTGGAGATCGTTCCTTGACTATCGCGCCAAAGATGAGACGAAGGTAATATAGTATATTATTGGTGTACACAACAATACCCTTTATGTTGCATTGTGTCTTTTTAACTCAGATTCTAATCTCCCATTGTCTCTGATGGACCAATAGGAGAAGTGCAGGAAAAATGCGATTAATCGATCAAAACTATATACCCACACTGGTTGTTCAAAAAGCTTCGCACGGCGGATAAAAGAAGAGGTACTTTAACTTTTTATTCACTCTATGGACTATCTCTATGACTTAAGTTTCCTTGATTGTATGGAATACGGTATTCTTTTAAACTTTGTTATTACAGTCGGAATAACAAGGGAGGACAGTCGGAAGAGGAGAGTTATGGATCAAAGTGCACAAAAAAAAGTTGGCTCCTATATCAATGATGAAGTAAGAGCAATTGGTGTAAGTACTACTTATTATGATTGATGGATAAAATTATGATCTCAAATAGGATGATAGTTTACCTCAGCGATTATTTTGTTTTTTATTTCTTTACTGAATGGTTTACTCTCCCAAGTCAAAATGGACTAAAAGAACTTTACAATTTCCAATTCAGCTTCCTTTTAATACCAATTTTTTCATTCATATTTGTGTGTCTTTTTACTGTGATGAAAGTGATACAGTTAATCAATCTGTTTGGCGTGTTCTTGACATGAGATGGACTCATCAACAAAATGATTAAATTTGCTAATTTGTATCTGTAGGAAAGACTTTAGGAGATTGAGCAACAGGATGAGTCTTCTAGAGTATTGTCTCAAAATGGTTCCATTGCTCAGATTTTCGGAAAAGAGAAACCAAGTAGAGTACGTGGTGTGGGTTTCAGACTGACTCCTAGTCAACTCTTTGGTCCGAATTCACATACACCGGGCACCGGAGTCCAATTAGAGGAGATGCAGAGGAAGCTTATTGAACTGCAGGAAGAGCTGGAAGGCGAAAAGTTGAAGAAGAAGGCGATGGAGGATGAGGCAGCAGCAGGGAAGAAAAAGATGAAGCCGATGGAGAGTGCTCTGATTTTTCTATTTCAATGGCAGGGTAAGGAGCTACCACCAGACATCACTACAGGGATGAGTTTTGTAGAATGATAGAGTGAAAAATAGTAGAATAGGATTGGAGATAGTTTGGATAGAAGCAAACATTTTTTTAAATTAGACTTTGCAACTCTTTGCAAGAGATTTGTTTTCTTCGTATTTTCATGAATATATTATTTTGTTTTGTAGATATTTTTTTTTCTTGCTACAAGTTTAGATTCTAAGGTTGAAAATATTAACTCTTAAAATAATAAAAAAATATAAAAAAAAATAAATAGTTCTATAATAATTTAAAAATATTATATGATTTTTTAAGAAAACCCAAATTTCCTTTTTTTATAATTTTTCATAATTTAGCGGCGGTCTTAAACCGCCGCAAAGTGTCTCAAAATTTAAAAATCTGTTTGATATTGCGGCGGTTAGGAACCGCCGGTAACTGTGTCCGAAACGTTAGTTTAGATTTGCGGCGATTTTAAAACCGCCGCAAATTATGTGTCAGCTTGAAAATGCCTAGGTGAATAGTGGCAGTTTTAGAAATGTCAGTAAATATTCTGAAAATTGTGTCGCCCGCATTTGGTGGCAGTTTTCTGTACGATTGCCGCAAAATACCTATTTAGCGGCGGTTATACCAGCGGTTTCTGGAAACCGCCGTCAAACCTAATGCCCGCGCCCAAAACTATGGCGGTCCAATAAGCCGCCGGTCTTTAGTTTTGCTGCGGTTTAAAACCATCGCTAATCATAAAAAAAAGCCGCCGATATTCTCCGCCCCCTTGTGGTGGGGGCATGGATATTCCTCTTTTGTATAGAATATTGTGGACCAGCGTGTTGTTTTGTGCTTCCTTTGTAATTCTTTGGGACTCTTTTTCATTCTCAAGGAAGACATCAAATTTAAGATAGTTGACTATGTGGTTCATCGATCCTAAATTTTGATTGGATATTGTCATTATATTCGAGTTGTCGTCTACCTTTAATACTGACGGTGCACGTAGAGTTTCCTGAGTGAGACTTTTATTATGGTCCCCTGACTTGGTGCTGGCTAGTTTGGAGACGGCATCAGCTCGGGCATTTGTTTCTTGAGTTATATGCCAGACTACTCCTTCATGGTGCGGTCTTTGGCTTGATAGGTACCATTGATTTGTGAAGTTACCACTTGAGAGTCACTAAACACTATCAGCTTTTCTACCCCCACTTCTTTGGCCAGCTTTAAGCTAGCAAGTAAGACTTCATATTCTACTTGGTTATTAGAAGCTTGGAACTCGAGCCTTAATGAGAGTTCTATCCGAGTTCCTTGGTCGTTTTCCAGGATAACTACTGCCCCAGTACCAGCTTTATTTGATGACCCGTCTACATATAGGCTCCATGTAGTTGGGCTTCCCTGAGTTTCCGTATATTCAGCAACAAAATCGGTGAGATACTGGGACTTGCTGGCTATCTAGGTTTCATACTTTAAGTCGAACTCAGACAGTTCTACAACCCATTACAACATCCACCCTACCAGATCCGTCTTTTGCAAGATATGTTTCATTGGTTGGTTTCTACGGATCTTTATAGTATAGGCTTGAAAATAAGGTCGAAGCCTTCAAGAAGTGAGGATAAGGGCATATGCGAACTTCTCTATCTTTTGATAATTCAGCTCTGCCCCTTGTAGGGCTTTGTTGACAAAGTAGATAGGCTGCTGCCCTGATGCGAGCAGAAATTAGCAAATTAAAAATTGTTAAAATATATACGTTGCAAGTATAGTTCTTAATTTGCCAGAAATCTGCCTATCAATTTAGAAAGGTGTCACAGAAAATGGAAATTAAAATACTGGGAGTATGAATCCCAAGTCGTCTCCCAACGAGTTGCAGAAAAGTGTGCTATTCTATTAATCAGAGGTTTTCAAAAAGATTTGAATTGGGCAAACAGGAATTTAAATTGATGAATTTGAATAATGTAAATAAAAGCCTTGACTGGGAATTGATTAGTTGGAATCCCTATTATTGTTGGAATGCTCTCAGGATTAATTGAAAATTAAAGGTTATCCTGTTTAGTTATCCTTCACTAGGTGAAGGAAAGTCAAACAAGTTGGAATGCTACGTCCGTTCACAAGTTGCAATCCACTTAATTAAAAGGGATTGGTGTTAGTGATTAGGAGGCAATCCAACCATAAACCCAATTACAATTTTTCTTTCAAGCCTTCCAACTCAAAGGTTCCTTTCAATCAATTCCCCATCAAGTTAGGGAACTACTCACTCATTGTAAAGGTAAAATTCATAGCATATGAAAAGGAATTAAAGAAAGACATTGTAAATAAAAATTAAAATAGTCAATTAAAAATAAAAGTGATCCTTGTATTAAATAATCCTAAGAATATTCCAATGGTAAAATTAACAGAGCAAAGAACATGGAAAAGTAACCAAGTAAAGAAAACAAACTAGAATGACGAAGTCTTGATGAGGTAATAACTCTTCTCAGTGTTCCAATGCCAAAAAAAATAAGAAAAACTAAAATCCTAAGAACTATGAATGTGTAGAGAGAAAACCTAGAGGAGGAGTAAAAAACTAGATCTAAAAACTAAAAACTGTGTAGAATGAATGTTGTCCTTGGTTTCTGCATGTTCTCTGGCTCTAATCTGCTGTTCTGGGCCGAAAATTGGGTCAAAATAGGGTCCAAAATCGCCCTCAGCGATTCTGCAAATTATGCAGATCGGGCATGCCACGCGATCGCGTCATCCATGCGGACGCGTCATTCGCGCTTTACCTCGCCACGCGTTCGCGTCGTCCACGCCTCCGCGTCGCTCGTGCTTTTTCAGTCTGCGTGGTCGCGTGAGCCATGCGGCCACATCACTGCGATTTCTCCTCTTTCGCGCGGTCGCATGAGCCATGCGGCCGCGTCACTTCTCGCTGGTTATCTCCTCAATTTCTTGTGTTCCTTCCATTTTTTGGCTAGCTTCCTTTCCAATCTCCAACTCATTCACGCCCTATAAAGCCTGAAACGCTTAACACACAGATCATGGCATCGAATGGAATAAAGGAGAATTAAAATGCATAATTAAAAGTCTCTAGGAAGCAGTTTTTAATCATGTAATAATTTCAGGAAGGAAATATAAATGCATGCTATTTTAATGAATAAGTGGGTAAGGATCATGATAAAACCACACAATTAAACACAATATAAACCATAAAATAGTGATTTATCAACCTCCCCACACTTAAACATTAGCATGTCCTCATGCTTAATTGAAGGAGATAAAGTAAACAAGTATGAACATGCAGAAACTCATGCAATGCAATGCAATCCTATATATATGTGATGAGCGGATAATTTATACGCTTTTTGGCATTGATTTTAGTATGTTTTTAGTAGGATCTAGTTACTTTTAGGGATGTTTTCATTAGTTTTTATGTTAAATTCACATTTCTGGACTTTACTATGAGTTTGTGTATTTTTCTGTGATTTCAGGTATTTTCTGGCTGAAATTGAGGGACTTGAGCAAAAATCAGATTCAGAGGTAGAAGAAGGACTGCTGATGCTGTTGGATTCTGACCTCCCTGCACTCAAACTGGATTTTCTAGAGCTACAAAACTCAAAATGGCGCGCTTCAAATTGCGTTAGAAAGTAGATATCCAGGGCTTTCCAGCAATATATAATAGTTCATACTTTGGCCGAGTTTAGATGACGCAAAAGGGCATTGAACGCCAGTTCTACGCTGCAGTCTGGAGTTAAACGCCAGAAACACGTTACAAACCAGAGTTGAACGCCAGAAACACGTTACAAACTGTCGTTCAACTCCAAGAATGACCTCTCCACGTGTAAACTTCAAGCTCAGCCCAAGCACACACCAAGTGGGCCCTGGAAGTGGATTTATGCATCAATTACTTACTTCTGTAAACCCTAGTAACTAGTTTAGTATAAATAGGACTTTTTACTATTGTATTAGAGACCTTTGATCAGTTTTATGCTATCTTAGACTTTCATGGGGGCTGGCCATTTGGCCATGCCTGGACCATTATCACTTATGTATTTTCAAACGGTAGAGTTTCTGCACTCCATAGATTAAGGTGTGGAGCTCTGCTGTTCCTCATGATTTAATGCAAAGTACAACTATTTTCTATTCAATTCAACTTATTCCGCTTCTAAGATATCCATTCACACCCAAGAACATTATTAATGTGATGATTATGTGACGCTCATCATCATTCTCACTTATGAACGCGTGCCTGACAAACACTTCCGTTCTACATGCAACTAAGCTAGAATGAGTATCTCTTAGATATCTAATACAGGGGACCGAGTCCGAGTTATTAGTATCTTTGTGGTATAAGCTAGAACCCATGGATGGCCATTCCTGAGATCCAGAAAGTCTAAACCTTGTCTATGATATTCTGAGTAGGATCTGGGAAGGGATGGCTATGACGAACTTCAAACTCGCGAGTGCTGGGCATAGTGACAGACGCAAAAGGATAGTAAATCCTATTCCAGTATGATCGAGAACCTCCAGATGATTAGCCATGCCGTGACAGAGCATTTGGACCATTTTCACAGAGAGGATGGGATGTAGCCATTTACAATGGTGATGCCCTTATAGAAAGCTTGCCATGGAAAGGAGTAAGACTGATTGGATGAAGACAGCGGGAAAGCAGAGATTCAGAGGAACGAAAGCATCTCTATACGCTTATCTGAAATTCTCACCAATGAATTACATAAGTATTTCTATCTTTATTTTCTGTTTATTTATTATTATTATTTGAAAACTCCATAACCATTTGATATCCGCCTGACTGAGATTAACTAGATGACCATAGCTTGCTTCATACCAACAATCTCCGTGGGATCGACCCTTACTCACGTAAGGTTTTATTACTTAGACGACCTAGTGCACTTGCTGGTTAGTTGTGCGAAGTTGTAAAGTTATGTTTGGACCATGGTATTGTGCACCAGTTATTGGCGCCATTGCTAGGGAGAGAACGAACAACAAATTTTACAACCTCAGAGTAACAATTTCGCATACCAAGTTTTTGGCGCCGTTGCCGGGGATTGTTCGAGTTTGGACAACTGACGGTCCATCTTGTTGCTCAGATTAGGTAATTTTCTTTTTGTTTTATTTTCAAACATTTTTCAAAATTCTTTCAAAAATTTCTCATCTATTTTTGAAAATTATTTCAGAATTTTTAAGAATGAATTCTAGAGTTTCATGAAGCATGTTGAAGCCTGGCTGGCTGTAAAGCCATGTCTAAATTCATTTAGAGTGAGGCTTCCAAGTCATCATTACAAGAGCAAGCTAGTTGTTGCTAATAAAATTTGTTATTGTATGACTGATTTATATCCTAAAGCTGGCTGGCTATTAAGCCATGCCCAACCCTTGGATTGGAGCTTTAGGCTAACATTGAAAGATTCCTTGAATTCTTATTAAAAATTTTGAATTTCTTATTTTCTTTTTCCTATATGTTTTTCGAAAAAAATTTAAAAGAAAATCCAAAAAAAAATTTATAAAATCATAAAAATAAAAAATATTTTGTGTTTCTTGTTTGAGTCTTGAGTCAATTTTTAAGTTTGGTGTCAATTGCCTTTTTTCTAAAAATTTATGCATTTTTCAAAAATTCATGCATTCATAGTGTTCTTCATGATCTTCAAGTTGTTCTTGGCCAGTCTTCTTGTTTGATCTTCATATTTTCGTGTTTTGTATCTTTTCTTGTTTTTCATATGCATTCTTGCATTCATAGTCTCTATACATGAAAAATTTCTAAGTTTGGTGTCTTGCATATTTTACTTTCTTGAAAAATTTTCAAAAATAAGTCTTGATGTTCATCTTGATCTTCAAAGTGTTCTTGGTATTCATCTTGACATTCATAGTGTTCTTGCATGCATTCATTGTTTAGATCTAAAAATTCTCATGCATTGAGTCTTTTTCATGCTTTTCTCTTTCTTCATTAAAAATTTTAAAAAAATAAATCTTTCCTTTTTTTTCTCTCATAAATTTCGAAAATTTGGATTGACTTTTTCAAAAATTTTTTAAAATTCAGTTGTTTCTTATGAGTCAAATCAAATTTTCAATTTAAAAATCTTATCTTTTTCAAAATCATTTTCAAAAATCAAATCTTTTTCATTTTTCTTATTTTTCGAAAATTCTAAAAATATTTTTCAAAAATATTTTTCTTAATTTTATATCATATTTTCGAAAATATCATCAACAAGTAATGTTTTGATTCAAAAATTTCAAGTTTGTTACTTACTTGTTAAGAAAGATTCAAACTTTAAGTTCTAGAATCATATCTTGTGATTTCTTGTGAATCAAGTCATTAATTATGAATTTAAAAATCAAATCTTTTTCAAAACTAATTTCAATAATATCTTTTCAAAAATATCTTTTTATCCTATCCTTTTCAAATATCTTTTCTAACTTCTTATCTTCTTATCTTTTCAAAATTGAATTTCAAATCTTTTTCAACTAACTAATTGACTTTTTGTTTGTTTCTTATCTCTTTCAAAACTACCTAACTAACTAACCCTCTCTAATTTTCGAAAATATCTCCCTCTTTTTCAAAAAAATTCTTTTTAATTAATTAATTGTTTAAATTTTAATTTTATCTTAATTTTCGAAAATCATTAACTCTTTTTCAAAATTTATTTTTCGAAATTCCCTCTCTCCCATCTCCTTCTATTTATTTATTCATTTACTAACACTTCTCTTCATCTCAAATCCCCGCTCCTATCCTCACCCTTGTGTTTGGATTCTCCTCCCTTCTTCTCCTCTGAGTTTGAATTCTTCTCTTCTACATTCTTATTCTTCTTTTCTTCTACTCACCCAAAGGAATCTCTATACTGTGACATAGAGGATTCCATATTTTCTTTGTTATTCTCTTCTTTGTCATATGAGCAGGAGCAAGGACAAGAACATTCTTGTTGAAGCAGATCCTGAACCTGAAAAGACTCTGAAAAGGAAACTAAGAGAAGTTAAAATACAACAATCCAGAGACAACCTTACAGGAATTTTCGAACAAGAAGAGGAGATGGCAGCCGAAAATAATAATAATGCAAGGAGGATGCTTGGTGACTTTACTGCACCTAATTCCAATTTACATGGAACAAGCATCTCCATCCCTACCATTGGAGCAAACAACTTTGAGCTGAAACCTCAATTAGTTTCTCTGATGCAACAAAACTGCAAGTTTCATGGACTTCCATATGAAGATCCTTTTCAGTTCTTAACTGAATTCTTGCAGATATGTGACACTGTTAAGACTAATGGAGTAGATCCTGAAGTCTATAGGCTCATGCTTTTCCCATTTGCTGTAAGAGACAGAGCAAGAATATGGTTGGACTCTTAACCTAAGGATAGCCTGAACTCTTGGGATAAGTTGGTCAAGGCTTTCTTAGCCAAGTTCTTTCCTCCTCAAAAGCTGAATAAGCTTAGAGTGGATGTTCAAACCTTCAGACAGAAAGAAGGTGAATCCCTCTATGAAGCTTGGGAGAGATACAAGGAACTGACCAAAAAGTGTCCTTCTGACATGCTTTCAGAATGGACCATCCTGGATATATTCTATGATGGTCTGTCTGAATTAGCTAAGATGTCATTGGATACTTCTGCAGGTGGATCCATTCACTTAAAAAAAATGCCTGCAGAAGCTCAAGAACTCATTGACATGGTTGCTAATAACCAGTTTATGTACACTTCTGAGAGGAATCCTGTAAGTAATGGGACGCCTCAGAAGAAGAGAGTTCTTGAAATTGATACTCTGAATGCCATATTGGCTCAGAATAAAATATTGACTCAGCAAGTCAATATGATTTCTCAGAGTCTGAATGGAATGCAAGCTGCATCCAACAGTACTCAAGAGGCATCTTCTGAAGAAGAGGCTTATGATCCTGAGAACCCTGCAATAGCAGAGGTAAATTACATGGGTGAACCCTATGGGAACACCTATAACCCCTCATAGAGAAATCATCTAAATCTCTCATGAAAGGATCAACAAAAGCCTCAACAAGGCTTTAATAATGGTGGAAGAAACAGGTTTAGCAATAGCAAGCCTTTTCCATCATCCACTCAGCAACAGACAGAGAACTCTGAGCAAAATACCTCTAATATAGCAAACTTAGTCTCTGATCTATCTAAGGCCACTCTGAGTTTCATGAATGAAACAAGGTCCTCCATTAGAAATTTGGAGGCACAAGTGGGCCAGCTGAGTAAGAAGATCACTAAAACCCCTCCTAGTGCTCTCCCAAGCAATACAGAAGAAAATCCAAAAAGAGAGTGCAAGGCCATTGATATAACCATCATGGCTGAATCCAAGGAGGAAGCAGAGGACGTGAATCCCAAGGAGGAAGACCTCCTGGGACGTCCAGTGATCAACAAGGAGTTTCTCTTTGAGGAACCAAAGGACTCTGAGGCTCATCTAGAGACCATAGAGATTCCATTAAACCTTCTTACGCCCTTCATGAGCTCTGATGAGTATTCTTTTTCTAAAGAGAATGAGGATGTTACTGAAGAGCAAGTTGCCAAGTTCCTTGGTGCAATCATGAAGCTGAATGCCAATTTATTTGGTAGTGAGACTTGGGGAGATGAACCTCCCCTGTTCACCAATGAACTAAATGCATTGGATCAACTGAGATTGCCTCAGAAGAAACAGGATCCTGAAAAGTTCCTAATACCTTGTACCATAGGCACCATGACCTTTGAGAAGGCTCTATGTGACCTTGGGTCAGGAATAAACCTCATGCCACTCTCTGTAATGGAGAAACTGGGAATCTTTGAGGTGCAAGCTGCTAGAATCTCATTAAAAATGGCAAACAATTCAAGAAAAGAGGCTTATGGACAGGTAGAGGACGTGTTAGTAAAGGTTGAAGGCCTTTACATCCCTGCTGATTTCATAATCCTAGATACTGGGAAGGATGAGGATGAATCCATCATCCTTGGAAGACCCTTCCTAGCCACAGCAAGAGCTGTGATTGATGTTAACAGAGGTGAAATAGTCCTTCAATTGAATGAGGACTCCCTTGAGTTTAAAACTCAAGGACATCCTTCTGTAAACATGGAAAAGAGGCACAGTAAGCTTCTCTCAAAACAGAGTAAACCAGAGCCCCCATAGTCAAACTCTAAGTTTGGTGTTGGGAGGCCACAACCAAACTCTAAGTTTGGTGTTGAACTCCCATATCCAAACTCTAAGTTTGGTGTTGGGAGTCTACAAAATTGACCTGATCACCTGTGTGGCTCCATGAGAGCCCACTGTCAAGCTATTGACATTAAAGAAGCGCTTGTTGGGAGGCAACCCAATTTTTATTTATCTAATTTTATTTTTATTTTCATTGTTCTTTCATGTTTTATTAGGTTCATGATCATGTGGAGTCACAAAATAAATACAAAAAATTTAGAATCAAAAACAGCAGAAGAAAAATCACACCCTGGAAGAAGGACTTACTGGCGTTTAAACGCCAGTAAGGAGCATCTGGCTGGCGTTCAACGCCAGAACAGAGCATGGATCTGGCGTTGAACGCCCAAAACAAGCAGCATCCTGGAGTTCAGACGCCAGAAATGCACACTGAGGAAAGCTGGCGCTGAACGCCAGAAACAAGCATAGAACTGGCATTCAACGCCAGAAACATACTGCATCTAGGCACTGAACGCCCAGAACAAGCATCAATTCAGCGTTTAAACGCCAGAATTGCATGCAAAGGCATTTTACATGCCTAATTGGTGCAGGGATGCAATTCCTTGACACCTCAGGATCTGTGGACCCCACAGGATCATCTCAGCATCTGTGGACCCCACAGGATCCCCACCTACCTCCATTCATACTCTTCCCTCTTCTCAATGTTCATCCTCTCTTCCCAATAAACACCCTTCCCCAAAACCCTTCACCAATCACCTCAAGCTCTCTTCCCTATTACATATTCACCACTCACATCCACCCACTTTTCCTCATAAACCTACTTCATACACCCCACCTACCTTCAAAATTCAAAATCACTTTCCCACCCAAACCCACCCTAAATGGCCGAACCTAACCCCTCTCCCTTCACTATATAAACCCCTCCATTCTTCTTCAATTTCACACAACACAACCCCCTCCTCCTCTTCTTGGCCGAAACACATCTCTCTCTCCCTCTCCTCCATTTCTTCTTCTTCTTCATCTATTCTTTCTTTTCTTGCTCGAGGGCGAGCAATATTCTAAGTTTGGTGTGGTAAAAGCATAAAGCTTTTTGTTTTTCCATTACCATGGCACCTAAGACCGGAGAATCCTCTAGAAAAGGGAAAGGGAAGATAAAAGCTTCCACCTCCGAGTCATGGGAGATGGAAAGATTCATCTCCAAAGCCCATCAAGACCACTTCTATGATGTTGTGGCCAAGAAGAAGGTGATCCCCGAGCTCCCTTTCAAACTCAAGAGAAATGAGTATCTGGAAATCCGACATGAAATCCAAAGAAGAGGTTGGGAAGTTCTAACAAAACCCATCCAACAAGTCGGAATTCTAATGGTTCAAGAGTTCTATGCTAATACATGGATCACTAGGAACCATGATCAAAGTAAGAACCCGAACCCAAAGAATTATCTCACCATGGTTCGGGGGAAATACTTAGATTTTAGTTCGGAAAATGTGAGGTTGGCGTTTAACTTGCCTATGATGCAAGGAGATGCATGCCCTTACACTAGAAGGGTCAACTTTGATCAAAGGTTGGACCAAGTCCTCATGGACATATGTGTGGAAGGAGCTCAATGGAAGATTGACTCAAAAGACAAACCGGTTCAACTTAGAAGACTGGACCTCAAGCCTGTGGCTAGAGGATGGTTGGAGTTCATCCAACGCTCCATCATTCCCACTAGCAACCAATCTGAAGTTACTGTGGATCGAGCCATCATGATTCATAGCATCATGATTGGAGAAGATGTGGAGGTTCATGAGATTATACCTCAAGAACTCTACAAGGTGGCTGACAAGTCCTCCACTATGGCAAGGTTAGCTTTTCCTCACCTCATTTGCCATCTATACAATTCAGCTGGGATTGACATAGAGGGAGATATTCTCATTGATGAAGACAAGCCCATCACTAAGAAAAGGATGGAGCAAATAAGAGAGCCTATCCATGGATCTCAAGAGACGCATGAAGAAGCTCATCACCAAGAAATCCCTGAGATGCCTCAAGGGATGCACTTTCCTCCACAGAATTTTTGGGAGCAAATCAACATCTCCCTAGGAGAACTAAGTTCCAACATGGGACAACTAAGGGTGGAACATCAAGAGCAATCCATCATCCTCCATGAAATTAGAGAAGATCAAAGAGCTATGAGGGGGGAGCAACAAAGACAAGGATGAGACATAGAAGAGCTCAAGGACATCATTGGTTCCTCAAGAAGGAAACGCCACCATCACTAAGGTGGACTCATTCCTTGTTCTTAAACTTGCTGTTTTTCATTTTCCTATGTTAAATGTTTATCTATGTTTGTGTCTTTATTACATGATCATTAGTGTCTAAGTGTCTATGCCTTAAAGTAGTGAATATGAATCCATCACCTCTCTTAAATTGAAAAATGTTTTAATTACAAAAGAACAAGAAGTACATGAGTTCCGAATTTATCCTTGAACTTAGTTTAATTATTTTGATGTGGAGACCATACTTTTTATTTTCTGAATGAATGCTTGAACAGTGCATATGTCTTTTGAAGTTGATGTTTTAGAATGTTAAATATGTTGGCTCTTGAAAGAATGATGAACAGGAGACATGTTATTTGATAATCAGAAAAATCATAAAAATCATTCTTGAAGCAAGAAAAAGCAGTGAATACAAAAGCTTGCAGAAAAAAAAAAAAGAAAGAAAAAAAAATGGCGAAAAAAAAATATAAAAAAGAGAAAAAGCAAGCAGAAAAAGCCAAAAGCTCTTAAAACCAAAAGGCAAGAGCAAAAAGCCAATAACCCTTAAAACTAAATGGCAAGGGTAAATAAAAAGGATCCCAAGGCTTTGAGCATCAGTGGATAGGAGGGCCTAAAGGAATAAAATCCTGGCCTAAGTGGCTAAACCAAGCTGTCCCTAACCATGTGCTTGTGGCGCGAAGGTGTCAAGTGAAAACTTGAGACTGAGCGGTTAAAGTCAAGGTCCAAAGCAAAAGAAGAGTGTGCTTAAGAACCCTGGACACCTCTAATTGGGGACTTTAGCAAAGCTGAGTCACAATCTGAAAAGGTTCACCCAATTATGTGTCTGTGGCATTTATATATCCGGTGGTAATATTGGAAAATAAAGTGCTTAGGGCCATGGCCAAGACTCATAAAGTAGATGTGTTCAAGAATCAACATACTGAACTAGGAGAATCAATAACACTATCTGAACTCTGAGTTCCTATAGATGCCAATCATTTTGAACCTCAATGGATAAAGTGAGATGCCAAAACTATTCAAGAGGCAAAAAGCTACAAGTCTCGCTCATCTGATTGGAGCTATGTTTCATTGATATTTTGGAATTTATAGTATATTCTCTTCTTTTTATCCTATTTGATTTTCAGTTGCTTGGGGACAAGCAACAATTTAAGTTTGGTGTTGTGATGAGCGGATAATTTATACGCTTTTTGGCATTGTTTTTAGTATATTTTTAGTAGGATCTAGTTACTTTTAGGGATATTTTCATTAGTTTTTATGTTAAATTCACACTTCTGGACTTTACTATGAGTTTGTGTGTTTTTCTGTGATTTCAGGTATTTTCTGGCTGAAATTGAGGGACTTGAGCAAAAATCAGATTCAGAGGTAGAAGAAGGACTGCTGATGTTGATGGATTCTAACCTCCCTGCACTCAAAGTTGATTTTCTGGAGCTACAGAACATAAAATGGCACGCTTCTAATTGCGTTGGAAAGTAGACATCGAGGGATTTCCAGCAACATATAATAGTCCATACTTTGGCCGAGTTTAGACGACGTAAAAGGGCGTCGAACGCCAGTTCTACGCTGCAGTCTGGAGTTAAACGCCAGAAACACGTCACAAACCAGAGTTGAATGCCAGAAACACGTTACAAACTGGCGTTCAACTCCAAGAATGACCTCTCCACGTGTAAACTTCAAGCTCAGCCCAAGCACACACCAAGTGGGCCCCGGAAGTGGATTTATGCATCAATTACTTACTTCTGTAAACCCTAGTAACTAGTTTAGTATAAATAGGACTTTTTACTATTGTATTAGAGACCTTTGATCAGTTTTATGCTATCTTAGACTTTCATGGGGGCTGGCCATTCGGCGATGCCTGGACCATTATCACTTATGTATTTTCAAATGATAGAGTTTCTGCACTCCATAGATTAAGGTGTGGAGCTCTGCTGTTCCTCATGATTTAATACAAAGTACTATTATTTTCTATTCAATTCAACTTATTCCGCTTCTAAGATATCCATTCACACCTAAGAACATGATGAATGTGATGATTATGTGACGCTCATCATCATTCTCACTTATGAATGCGTGCTTGACAAACACTTTCGTTCTACATGCAACCAAGCTAGAATGAGTATCTCTTAGATATCTAATACAGGGGACCGAGTCCGAGTTATTAGTATCTTCGTGGTATAAGTTAGAACCCATGGATGGCCATTCCTGAGATTCGAAAAGTCTAAACCTTGTCTGTGGTATTTCGAGTAGGATCTGGGAAGGGATGGCTGTGACGAACATCAAACTCGTGAGTGCTAGGCGTAGTGACAGATGCAAAAAGATAGTAAATCCTATTCCAGTATGATCGAGAACCTCCAGATGATTAGCCATGCCGTGACAGAGCATTTGGACCATTTTCACAGAGAGAATGGGATGTAGCCATTGACAACGGTGATGCCCTTACAGAAAGCTTGCCATGGAAAGGAGTAAGACTGATTGGATGAAGACAGCGGGAAAGCAGAGATTCAGAGGAACGAAAGCATCTCTATACGCTTATCTGAAATTCTCACCAATGAATTACATAAGTATTTCTATCTTTATTTTCTGTTATTTATTATTATTATTCGAAAACTCCATAACCATTTGATATCCGCCTGACTGAGATTAACAAGATGACCATAGCTTGCTTCATTCCAACAATCTCCGTGGGATCGACCCTTACTCACGTAAGGTTTTATTACTTGGACGACCCAGTATACTTGCTGGTTAGTTGTGCGAAGTTCTGAAGTTATGTTTGGACCATGGTATTGTGCACCAGTTATTGGCGCCATTGCCAGGGAGAGAACGAACAACAAATTTTACAACCTCAGAGTAACAATTTCGCATACAAATATGAATGCAACTATATGATTCCTGTCCACTTGATCAAAAGTAAAGAAGCTCTTCAAAATAATTACAAATCAAATTCCACTAATTCTATCATTATACAGTAAGACAGATAAAAGTGCAAGAAGATAGCTTATGAAAGCAGGGAACATGAAAATTCAAGCATTGAACCCTCACTGATGATGTATGTACGCTCTAATCTCTCTAGTGTATAGGGTAATCACTCTATTCTTCTCTAATCATGCTCTCTAACTTTTGTTCTTCTCCTAACCAATCAACAACAGTTAATATACCAATGCAAACATCATGAGGTCTTTTCAAGGTTGTAATGGGGCCAAGGTAGGTAGGGATACATGTATGGTCAAGTGAGCTTATAAATTGAATCTTTAATTAACCCAAGCTTTAACCTAACCTATATAACTTGCATAACCTTAGAATTCATACCTAGATACCCAGAATTCCCCTTTTACATTCCATACTTATGTATCAACTTTTTATTTTAATTTTTATGATATGTGCATTGATCTTTGAATTCTCAATTCAGCATTGGGGTAATTTTGTCCCCTTATTCATTTATTTATTAAATTTTTTTTAAATAGAAGCAAAAATAAACATAGCTTATCAATGCACATAGATTTTTAATTCTTATAGTTTCACATGAGTAGGTATCCAAATTCCCATTAAATTATCATGACACATTCCCTTAATAACTTTTGTTCCCACAATTTCCCATATTTAATTAGCACACACAATTCTATCTCAAGCTAACCAAATATTCAATTTGGGATATACAATTATTTTTCCGCTTAAGGCTAGTAATGTGGTGAAATATAGAACAAATGGGAATTAAAGGCTCAAAGTGGTTAACAATGGTAGTTGAAAAAGGGTAGGCTTAATTTAAATAAGTGAGTTTAAACAAATAATGGCCTCAATCATATGCAAGCATACAAATATAATAAATATTGGACATATAAGATAAAATAAAATATAGATTACAATCATAGAGAAGTAAACACACAAGAATAAAATAATTATGGTTAAATAATGTAACCATTCATAAAGGCTCAAATCTCACAGGTTGTGTGTTCTTTAGCTCAAACATCATGTTCCAAATACAACTTCAAGCAAATTTATCATAAAAAATGTTTTTTTTTTAAATTAATAAAATTTTGTACCAAAGATAGAGTCTTAGAAAAAAGTTATTGTCTTTTCAATCAAGTAGAGCATGCATGCAACTAACCTATTACTATGCAATTTATCCTATTCTATAAAAGAAAGAAAAACTAACTAAAATATCCTAATTTATTGGTGCTAGGGAAGAAAAATTACCTCCGGAAGTCAGGTACTGACTGACCTCCCCATACTTAAGGCTTTGCACCGTCCTCGATGCCATCTGTCAGGAACAGGAGTGGGTTGGTACCAGTATCTCCATAGTCGGGACCATCATGGCTCCCTGTGCTGGTAAAAGAAGTGGAGTCCGGGGTGTCTGAGTCCTTGAAGTGTCCCTTAAGTAGCTCCTTGAGGTGTTTGAATCGGCGCTCGTTACGGCGCTCTCTTAACTTCGCTTTCTGTTCTTGCCGATCCAATCTTTTGATTATCTGCTGGAGCAGTTCATCTGTTGTAGGTGCTTGTGGTGTTGAAGAAGGAATATCTTCAACCGGAGCAGTGGGAAGGCTTGTAGTGGCTGTTGAAAGTCTAAGGTACTTCCCATTAGGGACATACTGATCATCCCGTGGAAGCATGGCTTTGGTGTCTCCAGCTCTGTAGGAGACTCCGGCTGCTGAGACAAGATCTGAGACCAAGGCGGGAAAAGGTAAGTTGCCCGCAATTTGTATGTGTCCCATGGCATTCCGGATATATCTTGGTAGATTCAGAGGCTGGTCTGTAAGGATGCACCATAGTAGAACGGCCATATCTGCAGTGAAGGAGGACTCGTGAGTGCTCAGAAAGACGTAATGGGACATGATCTGTGCCCATACGCGAGCCTCCAAGGTAAGTGCTGAAGCTGATATTCCCTTAGGGCGAGTACAACGGTATCCGTAGATCCAACAGCTGCCAGGTAGTGCGATAACTCTGAGAATAGCTTCCCAGTCAAATTGGTACATCTGGCGCTTGAGTGCAGCTTCTTGAAAGGTGTCCAATCCTTTTGGAATAGGGGAAAGACTCAAAGCTTGTTGAATATCCTCTTCTGTAATGGGGACTTGCTTCTGACGGACAAAGACAGACTGCAGGGTAGGCAGGTAGAAGTTAGAGTAGAACTCGACTACCCAAGAAAGATTGACCTGCTTCTGTTGTCTCTGTAGGAAACCCCATTGTCTTCGGTCAATTTGTGGCTCAACAAAAGTAGTAATATTGGGCGGGAGGATAAGAAGGTGTTCGTTGTTGTAACTCCTTTCAGCCAGAATAAGGAACATCTGCTCACAGTAGCGATTTGGAAATCGCGCAGTGTCCTTTGCTGGAAAGGCTTTCGCCTTTTCATCAACCTTGATAATCTTCTTAACTCTTTTTGTTGAGGGCTTGACTGCAGTTGAAGAAGGCTCTACCACTAGTGCTCTTTTAGTTCCTCTCCTTGCTGGTGGTTTGGGAGTAGCTTTCTCTTTTTCTTTCTTGGTGGCCATCCTGAAAAGGGAAGAGAGAGTAGATTGAATTCAAAGAGATATATAGCAATGAAGAGAATGAAAAAGGATGGTTGTAAATGTTCATTAAAAGGTAAATGATGTCAACACACGCTCATGAGTACATGTGAAAGATCATTATAGGAAAATAGTTAGTGCATATGATGACAAGTGAATGCAAGGTGTTTATTGGCATGCCGGCAAAGGGCATGAGTAGCATAGACCAAGCATTACTTTGTAACAAACCATCACGTTTGTATTGACAATTAAATTCAATTAATATAATAGTAAAGGGAATTTGTGAAAAGCAAACATTGAATAGTAGAATAACATAGAGAAGTGCATAATGCCACATGGGCTTTTTCACAAACACATAGTATGCATGGTGAAGAAGGTATAGAAAGTATTAAAGTGAACATGCAAGCAACCCTTTAAAGAAAATAATATATAATTGTCAAATAATTTGCAACAATCCACAAGCATATAATGAAAAATAATGACTCAAATAAAATTCTAACACCATGTAAAAAGGAAAGAAGAAGGAAGAAAATATGAATAATGAAGAAAAAAGAAAAGAAAAGAAAATAACATATAAAATAAGAAGAATGATAGAAAAGAGAAGGATGAAGAAGAAGATAAAACCTTGTTAATGGAGGTGAGGGAGAGAGAGTGAAAGGTGAGATAGAAGGAAGAGGGGAGGAGGAAGAGATAAGGAGGGAAAGAAAAAGTAGGATTTGGAGAAGAAAAAGATATGATAATTGGCAAAATTAGGTTGAGCTGTGCGGCGCAAGCGACGCGATCGCATGGGGCACGCGGTCGCGCGACTTGCGCTTAAGGTGAGGGACGCGGTCGCGTCGGTCACGCGGTCGCGTGACCCAGTTTGTGCCAGCGGCGCGAGGGTTGCCTCGCACTCGCACAACTCTCTGTTCAAAATCATTAAATGCCAAATTTTAGGTGACGCGATCACATGGGGCATGCGATCGCGTGAGTGGGCAGTTTATGGGGTACGACGCGGCCGCGTGGGGAACGCGTTCGCGTGAGGGGGATTGCGCGTCCAGCGCCAGTCCAGCACCACTCTAGCACAACTTTCAGCTGTGCACTCTTTCTACGTCGAAAATCAGGGCACGCGGTCGCGTGGGAGGTCATTATGCCCATACGACGCGGACGCGTCGGCGACGCAATCGCATGGGATGATTTGTGCCACTGGCACTCCTCCAGCCACACTCCAGCATGACTCTCTATTCCTTTTTTTATTTTTCTCCCCTCTCCTTGCCACACGGACGCGTCGCTGATGCAGTCGCGTCGCGTGGCACCTTCCTCTCTTCTTTTTTTTTTTTAAATATGCAGATGCAGATGCACGAAAGTACTGATAAAGAGAAGAGTTATTGAATATGAAAAACTAAAAATAAAGAAAAGAACGATCATACCATGGTGGGTTGTCTCCCACCTAGCACTTTGATTTAACGTCCGTAAGTTGGACGCTCCACTAGCTCAATCTTCTGCTATGTGGGGATCTTCCAAGAGAAAGATCTCAAGCTCCTTATTTTTCTACATCTTCTCGCCATGGTATAGCTTTAGGCGTTGTCCATTAACTTTGATAAGTTCAGAACTTGAAGGATGACTTAGGTGATAAACTCCGTATGGTTCGGCCTTCTCTACTCTGTATAGACCTTCCTATCTGGATCTCAACTTGCCTGGCATGAGCCTCAGACGAGATTTATAAAGGAGGACTAAATTCCCAGGTTGGAACTCTTTCCTCTTGATGTGCTGATCATGTGCAGCCTTCATCTTTTCCTTGTATAGTCTTGAGTTCTCATAAGCTTCTAGGCGAAGGCTTTCCAGTTCTTGCAGTTGCAACTTCCTTTCAGCTCCAGTGTTCTCCATCCCCATGTTGCACTCCTTGACTGCCCAAAAGGCTTTGTGCTCTACCTCAACAGGGAGATGACAAGCTTTTCCATAAACTAAGCGGAACGGACTCATCCCAATGGGTGTTTTGTATGCTGTTCTGTATGCCCAGAGTGCATCTTGTAGCCTGGTGCTCCAGTCTTTTCTATGAGGTTTGACTATCTTCTGCAAGATATGCTTTATCTCTCTGTTCGATACCTCGGCTTGCCCATTGGTCTGAGGATGGTTTGCTGTTGCAACCTTATGAATTATCCCATGCCTCTTCATTAATCCTGTTAGTCTCCTGTTACAAAAATGGGTGCCTTGATCGCTTACGATTGCTCGTGGTGATCCAAAGCGACAAATAATGTGGTTTCTCACAAAGGAAACAACAGTGTTAGCATCATCAGTGCGGGTAGGAATTGCTTCCACCCATTTGGAAACGTAGTCCACAGCTAATAATATATAAAAATAACCATTAGAATTTGGAAATGGACCTATGAAGTCAATGCCCCAAACATAAAAAATTTCACAGAAAAGTATAATTTGTTGAGGCATCTCATTCCTCCTGGATATATTACCAAATTTTTGGCATGGGGGGCAAGATTTACAAAATTCAGCAGCATCTTTAAAAAGAGTAGGCCACCAGAATCCACAGTCCAAGATTTTTCTAGCAGTTCTTTGAGGACCAAAATGTCCTCCACTCTCAGATGAGTAACAGGCCTCTAAGATGGACTGGAATTCTGATTGAGGAACACACCGTCTAATTACCTGATCAGCGCCACATCTCCATAAATATGGGTCATCCCATATATAATATTTAGACTCGCTTTTCAGCTTGTCTCTTTGATGCTTAGAAAAGTTAGGAGGAAATGTACGGCTAACTAGATAATTAGCTACAGGTGCATACCAGGGAGATACCTCAGATACTGCTTGCAAGTTATCAAATGGAAAATTATCATCTATAGGAGCAGAATTATCCTTAATGTGCTCAAGGTGACTCAAGTGGTCTGCCACTAAATTCTGGTTACCACTCCTATCCTTTATTTCTAAATCAAATTCTTGTAATAGCAGTATCCAACATATGAGCCTTGGTTTGGATTCCTTTTTAGATAATAGATACTTTAAAGCTGCATGGTTTGAATATACTACTACTCTAGTACCAAGTAAATAAGCTCGGAATTTATCCAGAGCAAAAACAATAGCAAGAAGCTCTTTCTCAGTAGTAGTATAATTGGACTGGGCAGCGTCTAAAGTCTTAGATGCGTAAGCAATAACAAAAGGATCCTTACCTTCCCGCTGAGCCAGCACTGCTCCTACTGCATGGTTGGAAGCATCGCACATGATTTCAAACAGCTGGCTCCAGTTTGGTCCTCTCACAATTGGAGCTTGAGTCAGGGCGGCCTTCAGCTTATCAAACGCTTGCTTGCAATCTTTACTGAACTCGAACTCAATATCCTTCTGTAGTAATCTGGATAAGGGAAGTGCTACCTTACTAAAGTCCTTAATAAATCTCCTGTAAAAACCTGCATGGCCCAGGAACGAACGGACTTCCCTCACAGAGGAGGGGTAAGGTAAACTAGAAATAACATTCACCTTTGCTGAGTCTACCAAAATGCCAGTATTAGATACCACATGTCCTAATACAACCTTGTCTCACCATAAAATGACATTTTTCAAAATTCAATACAAGGTTTGTATTAACACATCTATCTAATACTCTAGATAATCCATCTAAGCAAAGGCTAAAAGAATCACCATAAACACTAAAATCATCCATAAAAACCTCCATACAGTCCTCAATAAGATCAGAGAAAAGACTCATCAAACACCTTTGAAAAGTAGCTGGTGCATTGCACAAACCAAAGGGCATTCTCTTGTAAGCATAAGTCCCAAAAGGACATGTAAAAGTGGTCTTTTCCTGATCCTCAGGAGCTATATGAATCTGGAAATAACCTGTGTAACCATCTAAAAAGCAATAATGTGATTTACGTGATAGGCGATCCAGCATTTGATCAATGAATAGAAGTGGGTAGTGATCCTTACGGGTAGCTTGGTTGAGACGCCTGTAATCAATGCAGACTCTCCAAGCATTCTGAACTCTAGTTGCTATGAGCTCTCCATGCTCATTCTTCACTGTAGTGACTCCAGACTTCTTGGACACCACTTGTACTGGGCTAACGTATTCACTGTCTGAGATGGGATAGATGATACCTGCTTCCAATAGTCTGGTCACTTCATTTTTGACAACTTCCAAGATAGTGGGATTCAATCTTCTTTGGGGTTGACGGACAGGTCTTGCTCCCTCTTCTAAAAATATTCTGTGCTCAGATACTTGAGGATTGATGCCTACTATGTCTGCCAAACTCCACCCAATTGCTTTCTTATGCCTCCTCAGTACATCAAGTAACTGCTCTTCTTGTTGGGAAGTGAGTTCCCGTGCAATGATAACGGGGAACTTCTGCTCATCTTCAAGATAAGCATATTTGAGATGTGGAGGAAGAGGTTTTAATTCCAACTTCTGATCATTGGTAGGCTCTGGATTGTCTGGAGCTTGTGAAAATGCTGAGGTGCCCTCATTGTCAGTCAAGAGGGTCCCCACACTTGGACCTTGTCCAATGTGCTTCTCTTCTAAATCTTCCTTGTGAACTTCAGCTACAGTTTCATCTATGACATCACACTGAAAGATAGAATGATCTTCTGGAGGGTTGTTTATGACTCCATTCAGATTGAAGATTACTATTCGGCCATCTATTTCAAAAGAGTATGTTCCTGAAAAAGCATCCAATTTGAATTTTGATGTCTTCAGGAATGGTCTTCCAAGTAGGATTGATGATGGCTTATCTGAGTCATTATGGGGCATCTCCAAGATATAAAAATCAGTGGGAAATGTAAGCCCTTTAATGTTCACTAAAACATCTTTAGCAACTCCAGCCACTGTAATAATGCTTTTATTTGCTAACACAAAACGAGCTGCCGACCTTTTTAAGGGAGGGAGCCTCAAAATATCATATATAGACAAAGGCATTATACTAACACAGGCTCCTAAATCACACATGCAATCTTAAATTACTACTCCACCAATAGTACAACTAACTATACAAGGACCTGGGTCACTACACTTTTCAGGTAATCCCCCCATTAAAGCAGATATGGAACTACCTAAAGGAATAGTTTCTAATTCATTAATTTTGTCTTTATGTATACATAAATCTTTTAGAAACTTTTCATATTTAGGTACTTGTTGAATAACATCAAAAAGAGGAACGGTTACCTCAACCTTTTTGAATATTTCTACCATTTTGGGATCGAGTTCCAGTTGCTTCCTGGGCTTCCTTGCAAATTGTGGAAATGAAATGGGAGTGGTGTTTTCTGCAGTGTCTGCGCCTCTTGGTGCTTCCTCCTGTGGTTGGGCTTCTTCTTTTTCAGTTATGTCCTGTATGTCCTCTTCCTCTTCAACACCTTCTATTTCTACGACCTCTTCAGCTGAGGCGTGCTCTAGTGGGCTTGGCTCCTCCTGATTCTTCTCCTGCAGTGTGGTTCCGGACCTTAGGGTGATGGCATTAATGCCCCCTTCGGATTGGGTAATGGTTGAGAGGGAATTCCAGTGGAACTTGAAGGTTGGTTATTGGAATTTTGCATTGATCCAATCTGTGAGACAAGAGCTTGCAGAGTAGCGGTCAGACCATTCAGACTGGCATTAATGTTATTTTCCATGGTCTGTTGACTTCGCTAAAAAAATTTTAGTAGCTCTTCATTAGGAGATGAAGAAGGGTGAGTAAATTGAGAGGTCTGTTGTTGGTTATTCTGTGGTCCTTGGGACTGCCTCAGGTGAGGTGCTCTGTAAGGTTGGTTCTACTACCTGTTGTTGTTATTATTCCACCTCTGATTTCCCTGATTATCTTTGCCTCCTCTATTATTGTTGTCCCTCCAATTCTGGTTAGAATTGTCCTGCCATCCATGGTTATTATTTCCACCTTGATTGTACCCTTGGTTGGGGCCATCATAGAAGTTATGAGTGGATGCCACTATGTTGTCTTCCTGTTGGAGTTGCGGGAATTCATCAGTATAGTGGCTATAATCAGCACAAATTTTGCAAACTCTCTGTGGGACTAACTGTTGGTTTTGCTGTGGTGAAGGAGGTTGAGCTTGCTGAACTTGTTGTTGATTCAATTACATCTGCTTCAGCAAGTTGGTCATTTCACAGATACTCTGAGTTAGAGCAGCAGTCTCTCTGCTAGAGGATACTTCTGCAATGGCTTTTGAACGGCCTTGCTTCTGTCTGTGGTTCCTAGTAGATTCAGCTAAGTCGCTGATCAATTGCCATGCCTCATCAGTGGTCTTGTACTTCTTCATAGACCCATTGCTAGTACTTTCCAATGTGGTCTTATCTTGGGGCCTCATACCCTGTGTGATATAGCTGAGCAACACTATCTTGTCGATCATGTGGTGGGGGTATGCTTCCAGAAGATTATTGAAGCGCTCCTAGTATTCAAAGAGAGTCACGTTGTCATCTTGAACAATCGTGGAAATGTCGTTCCTCAGTTTATCAGTAACTTCAGATGGAAAGAATTTCTCCAAAAACTCTTTTCTGAGCGTATCCCAGTTGGATACATTTGCTAGAGGTTGAGTGTAGTACCACTCTCTTGCTTTTCCCTCAAGAGAAAATGGGAAAGCTTTCAGTAGAATTGAAGTTTCATCTGTACCATCTCGCTTGACAGTAGAACAGGCTGCCTGGAAATCTCTCAGGTGCTTGATAGGCTTTTGAGCAGGTAAGCCATGAAACTTGGGCATCAAATTGAGCAGTGCGGTCTTTATTTCGAAATCTGTAGCCACCGCTGGGTGATGCACTTGAAAAAGTTGCATTGTAAAATTAGGGGCTCCTTCCTCCTGGATGGTAACTCTCCTAGGTTCTGCCCTGTCTTCTGCACGTGAATCAATCGAATCAGTAGAACGGGAGCTGGTTTTTTCCTCAAGTTCACTTTCAGATCCGCCCTCAGAGTGGACTAACCGATGCCGAGCTCGCCTTATTCGTGAAATAGTCCTTTCAATTTCAGGATCGAATATTAGCAAGCGCGGATTAGGAAGTGAACGCGTCATTTGACGAAAGAAACAGACAGCTCATAGTAGCAAAATAAAATAAAATGCAAATAAATAAATTCTAATTAATAACTTTAGCACTCTATTGCAACTCCCCGGCAACGGTGCCAAAAATTGATGCGGGCAGAAATTAGCGAATTAAAAATTGTTAAAATATATACGTTGCAAGTATAGTTCTTAATTCGCCAGAAATCTGCCTATCAATTTAGAAAGGTGTCACAGAAAATTGAAATTAAAATACTGGGAGTATGAATCCTAGGTCGTCTCCCAACGAGTTGTAGAAAAGTGTGCTATTCTATTAATCAGAGGTTTTCAAAAAGATTTGAATTGGGCAAACAGGAATTTAAATTGATGAATTTGAATAATGTAAATAAAAGCCTTGACTGGGAATTGATTAGTTGGAATCCCTATTATTGTTGGAATGCTCTCAAGATTAATTGACAATTAAAGGTTATCCTGTTTAGCTATCCTTCACTAGGTGAAGGAAAGTCAAACAAGTTGGAATGCTACGTCCGTTCACAAGTTGCAATCCACTTAATTAAAAGGGATTGGTGTTAGTGATTAGGAAGCAATCCAACCATAAACCCAATTACAATTTTTCTTTCAAGCCTTCCAACTCAAAGGTTCCTTTCAATCAATTCCCCATCAAGTTAGGGAACTACTCACTCATTGTAAAGGTAAAATTCATAGCATATGAAAAGGAATTAAAGAAAGACATTGTAAATAAAAATTAAAATAGTCAATTAAAAATAAAAGTGATCCTTGTATTAAATAATCCTAAGAATATTCCAATGGTAAAATTAACAAAGCAAAGAACATGGAAGAGTAACCAAGTAAAGAAAACGAACTAGATGACGAAGTCTTGATGAGGTAATAACTCTTCTCAGTGTTCCAATGCCAAAAAAAATAAGAGAAACTAAAATCCTAAGAACTATGAATGTGTAGAGAGAAAAACTAGAGGAGGAGTAAAAAACTAGATCTAAAAACTAAAAACTGTGTAGAATGAATGTTGTCCTTGGTTTTTGCATGTTCTCTGGCTCTAGTCTGCTGTTCTGGGCCGAAAATTGGGTCAAAAAAGGGTCCAAAATCGCCCCCAGCGATTCTGCAAATTATGCAGATTGCGCATGCCACGCGATCGCGTCATCCATGCGGATGCGTCATTCGCGCTTTTCCTCGCCACGCGTTCGCGTCGTCCACGCCTCTGCGTCGCTCGTGCTTTTTCAGTCCGTGCGGTCGC
Source organism: Arachis hypogaea (assembly GCF_003086295.3). Lineage (NCBI taxonomy): Eukaryota > Viridiplantae > Streptophyta > Magnoliopsida > Fabales > Fabaceae > Arachis > Arachis hypogaea. The sequence continues at coordinate 61,373,224 of NC_092049.1, read as the reverse complement.
GTGAGCCATGCGGCCGCGTCACTGCGATTTCTCCTCTTTCGCGCGGTCGCATGAGCCATGCGGCCGCGTCACTTCTCGCTGGTTATCTCCTCAATTTCTTGTGTTCCTTCCATTTTTTTGCTAGCTTCCTTTCCAATCTCCAACTCATTCACGCCCTATAAAGCCTGAAATGCTTAACACACAGATCACGACATCGAATGGAATAAAGGAGAATTAAAATGCATAATTAAAAGTCTCTAGGAAGCAGTTTTCAATCATGTAATAATTTCAGGAAGGAAATATAAATGCATGCTATTTTAATGATAAGTGGGTAAGGATCATGATAAAACCACACAATTAAACACAATATAAACCATAAAATAGAGGTTTATCATGCCCCTTTGTATCTTCACGGGTCAAAGCCGAAGCCATAGCTCGGCTTGCTACTTGTAACGACCCAAATTCCAGTACGTCATGATCGTACCAAAAGTAAGGCGTTACTAACCTGTTTTCTTTTATTATCTATTTAATATTGAGCCTTTACATTGATATCGCATTTCAGTTTTTAAGAAAATTCCAAAAATTTTTTTTTTCTTAATCAAAATCACATATCAAAGATTTTCAAATAATAATAATAATCACATAATTACTAATAATAATAAATGCTATACAATTAATTCAATATAGACCTCGAATACAATACCTATCCCTCTGGATAAAATAAAAAAACTAAAGCAACAAGGGCGAGGGAACTCTATAAAAGCAACAGGAATTATAAGTAAATCTACTAATCGTCCGCAGCGCCATACTGAGTCTTCGAACCTGTGTTACTAAAAGGGTGGAAGATTTTGGGGTGAGAACAAACCACACGTTCTTAGTAGGGAATGGGAATGTCGTAAAAGTAATGAATATAATGTAAATAATTAACTTTACTCAATAAAACTATTTCTGTCAAATCCCTGGAAATACTTTTAGTTTTACTTTAGATAATTAATTACTTTTCTTTAAATTTATAAATTCAAAGTAGGTTTTAATCACAAAATTAGTCATATTACCCATCTCTCAGCTACATAATCATTTCTCAACCACAACATTTCACCTCAATACATCCATGAACTAATAGCATAAGTAAGAGATCCAAACCAACACAAAAACAAGTCAAACAGCACAATCACAGAGAAGTAATACAAGCAAACACAGCCAAATGCAAATGTGCAAACAACATGATGCATGTCTATCCCTAATGCAGATAATAAGCTCATTTGTCGGTTTCGACCCGCACCCGACGCAATCCGACTCGCAAGTCAGATAAGGCATTCCAGCAGCATAACCTTTGCATGGTTTCAACCTCTTGCAGGCGCTGATTCTCTAGCTGAAGTATGCTGAACATGACCTCTGCAAGTACTTGCAGACGCTGATTCTCCAGCTGAAGCATGTGTCCCTTTCTCCTGGAAGTCATTCCATACACGGGTGTCCCCACAAAATCATTCACATATAAAGCCCAGAGCTTAACATTTTCACATCGGTACCATAACCATTTACTTTTTGTCACCCTCTCGTGACCTTTAATTCATTTCATAATCACACGTGCCATGTTCTATTTTCTTTCTTTCTTTTTCTTAATAGACCGAACTCAAATCATAACTTAAAGCAAAATCTCTCCTCAAAAGATTGGATTAAAAACTTTATACTTTTCTTAATAAATCAAGTTCAAAATAGAATAAATATTTTCTTAACTAAATAATCTCAAATAATTTAATTTTTCAAAACCAAAAACCCGAGTGTTGTGCTAGAGTGGTCTTGCCTTTGTGCTGGGAGCACAATGCAACCCACGCGTACGCGTGGGCGACGCTTACACGTCGCCCGTATTTCATGCGTTTTACGCGTACGCGTGGGCGACGCCTACGTGTCACTTGTCCCGCCTGCCCACCCACGTGCATGCGTGGGCGACGCTTAACTTCCACACCCTGTTTTTCCCTGTTTCTGCCGTGTTTTCTATTCCCTTCTTCTCCTCTTTTCTTTCTTCTTTATTTCTTCTTTTTTCTTCCTTTCTTACTTTCTTCTTCTCACTCTCCTCAAACTTCCACTTCTTATTCTTCTTTTTTTTCATTCTCCTTTAGCATGTTGCATTTGTTCATTTTCATTCATTGCATTTCAATTTTATTTTTGTAACTTGTTTTCCTTTTTTTTCTATGTTCTTATTTTAATAATGGTGTTGAACTCTTACACTCAATTGTTGAGAATTCCTTGTATTATTTTGGTGCTCTATGACTTGTTGCATTAATTGTGATACTTGATATACATACAAGATTAGTGCTTTAGTCCTTCCTAACTCATTATTCTTTGTTTTTATGCTTCATTATCATTGAGTTAGGATAGGATCAAATGCTCTCATGCTTACCACTAATCTTGTTTGTGTCAATTCCTATTTGAACTTGATGCTTCCGAGTGTGCTCTCCATGTCATCCACTCATGCTTTGACTTTACTCTTGCATCAAGTATTAGTTAATATGCCCTTTTCCTATATTGCTTTCTCACTTACATGCGTAGCTAACATGTAGTGAGAACCCTACTTTTATTTGGCATTAGCCCCCGCCTATGTTCTATTTGCTTTGATATCTTTGTTATAGGCTTAATTTTCTTTCTTTTCCTCTCCCTTTAGGTTGCCCACCAAGAAGGAAAAAAGGAAAAGTTTCTAAATGGGGCGACAAACAAGTCATCCGCACAATCTTTTGAAGAAACTCATCAGTGTAACAACCCATCCACCTTGCTCTTCTTTGCATGCACCGAGGACGGTGCAATCTTTAAGTGTGGGGAGGTCGTCTGATCGACTTCCGTGGGTAAAAAGTTCCTTTTTCAACACTAATGTTAGCTAGTTGTTGCATTGCATGATAGGTTGCATGTTAGTTAGAATTTGTACATATTTTTACCACTTCTTTCTTATTAAGACTACTTGGTTAGGGTGATGATTTCTTTTCCAAGAAACTATTTTAGGGCACCCTACCAATTTGAAATTTTTTTTGTGATAAGCTTACTTGAAGAATGTAATTTGGAACATGGTTTTTTAGCTAAGAACACAAGCATGTGAGACTTGAGCCAATTGCGTGGTTACATCTTACAACCACTTATTTTCCTTCTTGTGTGCATTGTTCTCCTTCTATGATTGTAATCCTTGATTTGTTTGACTCTATATGTCCATTATTGTGTGTATAAATGCGTGAGTATGTGAAAAAGTGAAGAATGGGTAGCACTTAATTGTATAGGTTGTTATATAGGTTAGGTGGGAAGCTTAGGTTAGTCAAAGATTCAAATTCTAGTCCACTTAACCATATATATAACCCCACCTTGACCCTAGCCCCATTACAACCTAAGAAAAGACCTCATGATATATGTATGCATGCATAGAATAATTGTTGATTGTTAGAGGAAGAACAAATTTTGGAAAGCATGAGTATAGGAGAATTGAGTGGTCAACCCTACACACCGAGCGACTAGAGTGCAAACACTTTCGGTGAGGGTTTGATGCTCAATTCCTTGTTTTCGGCTTTCATGAGCTTTCTTCTTGCAAGTCTACTTGAACTTCATTTTGATATTTGAAGTGGTAGGATTCATGAATCGTTATATGATCTTGGCCCTACTTGTGCATGTATGTCTTGGAGATTGATTTACTTTTAACTAAGTAGGTAGAATCATTTTGCATTTAGTTACATTCATTTAGATAGGATGCATATAGATAGATTGCATTGAATAAATATTCATACCCCTTTTCTAGTCCTTCTTGGTTTAGCATGAGGACATGCTATTGTTTAAGTGTGGGGAGGTTGATAAACCCCATTTTTAGGGTTTATCTTGTGATTAAATTTAGAGGGTTTTGTCAAATTTTCTCCCATTTACTCACTAAAATAGCATGGTTTTGTAAATTCTCCATTAATTGTGCTTAAGAGTGAAAACATTCTTTTTAGGTCTTAAAATAGCTAAATTTAATTCACCTTGATCTCACTAGATGCCTTGATATGTTTGTTAAGTGATTTCAGGTTTAGAAGGCAAAGATTGGATTAAGGAAACGAAGAAAAAGCATGTGAAAATGGAGAACTCATGAAGAAATGAAGGAATCGCAAAGCTGTCAATTCTGACCTCTTCGTACTTAATCGATCATAACTTGAGCTACAGATGTCCAAATGAGACGGTCTCAGTTGCGTCGGAAAGCTAACATCTGGGGACTTTAAAATGATATAAAATTTGCCATAGTTGTCTGGCTTTTAGGGACGCGTACGCATCATGCACACGTACTCGTGGGAAGTTGCACGTGACTCACTAAAGGCAACTCGTGGCTAGCAATTTCTGAAGCATTTTGGGCCCAATCCAACTCATTTCTGATGCTATTTAACCCAAAGATTGAAGAGGTATGAACTAATTAGTGTCAGTAGAGACTTGGGAGTAAGAGGACTGAGCAAGAAAAAAAGGGAAGATCCACAACTTCTATACCCTCAAACGAACAAGGCGCCTAATCATGGCGAAATTGGCAAGTGTGAGCATCCCCCCCTAAAAAGACACTCTTCCCAAGGCCAACAAGAAGGATAATGAGGTGTTCCTACTTGAGGATGCACCTGGTGGAGGAAGAAAATCCTAAGATCATGATCGTCCAACTTAAGGACGTTAAAGAAAAGTGCTAGGTGGGAGACACCCCACCATGGTAAAATCTTCCCCTGTACATAATTTCTTGTATTTTAGAGTCTTTGTTTGTTTGTGACTGCTTGATGTTGTCAAATTGTTTCAGTATGCTTGATTTGGTTTATTTTTGGTAGGAATTTTTAGACTCTTCATGAGGAAGTTATTGCTCTTGGTTTGGTTGAATTTGACATGTTGAGGAAAATGCTCCATTTTGAGTGATGCATGAAGTTTTGAGTGTTTTCTAACTATTCAGTTTGAATGCCTGCCAAGTTTGTGTTAAAATTGCCCTTCCTCATGTTGTTTCAAAAAAAAAAAAAAACGGGGTCACCCACGCGCATGCGTGGGGGACGCGTACGCGTTTGTGCGTCTACGCAGCTCCTAGTACAGGAAACCAGAGAGTTATGCGAGACCTGGGCAAGAATGAGGCTGGGAGCACAAACCCACTTCATGCGTACGCGTCGCGTGGGCGTCCCTCAAATTTTCGCACATCCACGCATAAGCGTGGACGATGCGTACGCGTCGAATGCGTGTCTTCAGACTCCTGGTACAAAAACCAGAGAGTTATGCGAGTTTTGTGCGAAAATCTTACGAGTTTTCTTCCCTTTTCTTTGATTTTTCTTCTTCTATTCTTTCCTCCTTGTTTCTTCTTCTTCCTTACACATTCTCCTCCACCACAACCACCAGAAACCACCATTTCCAGTGGTCCCACATTTTTTTCTCTCTCTCTCTCTCCCTTTCTCTTTTCTCTCTTCCCTATATTCTCACTCACACACTTCCTCATCTTCTCCCATTTGCAAGGTTTTTTATTTTTCTCCTTTCTCTTTTGTTTTTGTAGTTCTTTCTTTATGATTGCATTTGATTACTATGCTCTATTTCTCTTTAGTTGCATTTTTATTTTTTAGTGATTATAATCCATTGTTCTTTATTTTTTTTTCCTTTTTCTTTTTTTTTTCCATGGGTGTTGAACTTTGATTTCTCCATGCATTGGTAGGTTGTTTTGCTATCTCTTGATTTGTTTGTATATGTGATGTTATTTTGATGATTGGTAGGTCAAGGTGGGTTCATGACATTCTTGAATTTTTCAAGTTTGCTTGTTGTATGGAAGTTGCACACCAAGTGTTTGTTAAAAAGCACCATTGGTCTTTTAGTTTAATTTTGACATTGTGCTTTCAACTTAGTGCTTTTCCTCATTACACTTGCTTGTCTTCATGTGCATTGAACCTATTTGTGCTTCATTTGTATCTCCCATGTACTCATTACTTTTGACTTACTTCTTTGTAACATGTTGCAATATTATGATTCTTTTCTCTAACTCCAACTTATGCAAATTGCATGCTTCATTTTCTTGGGGTTAGACTAGATACATAATTTTCTTGTGCCTAATTTCCTTCTTGCATGTGTTACTTAGTGTTGTATTTGATGCTTGAGTCCATTCCTCTCATGCTTCATACCTGCATGCCTTTCTCACTCTTACATCTCATGCTAGTGATATGCCCCGATGATTACATTGTTGTCTTGTATACATGTTGCAGCTGTCATGTCTTCAAGACTCTTTACTCCCTTATGGCATTATTTTTCACATGCATGTCATTATGTCGATCTTACTTCTCCGAGTTTAATGTTTTCTCTTTTCCTTTTTTTTTCAGGATGGCCATCAAAAAGGACAAGGAAAAGGCTCCGAAAAAGCCACCTACCAAGAGGGCACCTCAAAGAACAACGGCTAAAGCACTTCCAACACCAAAAGTTAAGCCTCTCTCCAAGAGAGCAAAGAGCATCATTAACATTGATGACCAAGAGAAGAGCAACCCTATGAAGGAGCCCACACGGTTTCCCAACCGCTTTTGTGAGCTCATGTTTCCTGCTATGGTTGAAAGGAATTATCACTCTAAACCTCTCCTCGTCCCTCCAGAGCATCTTGTTCAGTGTATCTTACCCCGCATTGAGCGGCGGTGATGGGAATTCCTCATGCGGAAACTGCAGGAAGCTAATCTTTCTTGGGTGGTGGAGTTCTACTCTAACTATCACTCACCTTCTCTTTAATCCATCTTTGTGCTCCAGAAGCAACTCCCCGTTTAGGAAGAAGCCATTCAAAGGATACTTCAGGTTTTGCCATTGGCAGATAGGGTAGATAGTTACCAAGAAGTCTTGTCACAGCGCTGCATACCCGGGTTTGATTGGGATTCTATCCTTCAAGTCATTGTCGAACCGGAATCACATTGGACCCAAAGGAGACTCAGTCTCCAGCCCAAGTGCATTGATGCACGCACGCTTACTGTAGAAGCTCAAGCATGGGTCCAGATCTTATCCCACTATATGCTTCTAAGCACCCACGAGTTGTCCATCACAGCAGACCTAGCCCTCCTTATCTGGTGCGTGCTCACTGAGAGGTCGGTCAACATCCCTCTCCTCATCAGACAAGCCATGGACCGTGTGTAGGCCAAGGGTAACCTACCGTTTCTCGCCCTGGTGACGGATCTAGTTGCAGCTGCTGGTGTTCCCCATGAAGCCAAAGACATGAAGGCTATGATTCCGGAGAAGGGCAACATTGTTCTAACCGGAAAGTATCTCAGGCCTCTTGTGGACACCGAAACCCTTTACATGGCTATTCCTTCCGTTCCCACCACTTTATCCACATCACAGAAATCAACCCACCACTTTATCCATTAGAAGGTAGACAGATATGAACGGCAGAACAAACGCCGCTTTGCTTACGTGATGAAGCTTTTGGGATGCACTGACCCGCCTACGGAGGATTTGGATGCTTCAACATCCACTGACCATAGTGAAGCAAGATCTCAAGAGTTGGATGGTAGAAGTGCCACCCCCAAGCCCATTTTACGCCTTACCAGTAGCACGGAGGACCATGCTAAATTTTAAGTATGGGGAGGTCGTTCGACCGATCTCCGTAGGTAACAACTCTCTTCTTTTCAACACCTAAGTTTTATTTTTTTCTTTTTATCAATTAAGATAGTTTGCATTGCATGGCTAGTTTTTGTAATTAAACACTTTTTGCATGATAATTGTCTCTTGCTAGGACTGTTCGGTTAGGGTGACGAATTCTTTTCCAAGAAATCGTGTTTTTAGGGTACCCTACAAATTTTGAAAATTTTTTTGTGATAAACTTGCTTGAAGAATGTATTTTGGAACATGGTTATTAAGCTAAGAACACAAGCATGTGAGTTTTGAGCCCAACTGCATGGTTACATCTTATAACCACTTATTTTCATTCTTGTGTGCATCGTTCTCCTTCTATGATTGTAATACTTTTGTCTGATTCTATATATCCATTATTTTTTGTATGAATGCATTTACATGATTGAGGCCATCATTTCAATAGTCACTTTCCCAAAAAGCCTTAACCCTTTTATCTACCATTGCTAACCAAATTTGAGCCCATGATTAACCCCTCTTTTGTTCTTTAATTTAGCACATCAATACCCCTAAGCGAAAAATAATAATATCCTCAGATTTGGATCTTTGATCAGCTTAGGCGAGTGAGGATATGTGTCATTCATATGCGAGGGAAACTTAGGAATTTGGGTAGATGTAAAAGTGTGTTTTGTATTTTTAATTAAAATTATGGGAATTGGGAACATACTCATGTATTGAATGATTGAACCATATGCAGTGGCACCATTGTACATAATCCCTTAAAGAGGAAAAGCAAAAGAAAAAGAAAGAAAAGAAATGTAAAAAAAATAGAAAAATGAAAGAAACAAAAAAAATATAGAAAAAGAAAGTAATAAAAGGGGACAAAAATGCCCCAAGGCAAAGCCAACAATAACCAATGCATATGGATTGTGAATTAAAAGAGAATGCATGAGTATGTGAAAATTGAATAAATGGGCAGTTAGGTTGTGCAATAAAATTGTATAGGTTGTTGTATGTGTTAGGTGAGAGCTTGGGCTAATCAAAGATGCAAATTGTAAGCTCAGTTAGCCATATATGCATCCTTACCCATAACCTAGCCCCATTACAACTAAAAATAAGACCTCATGATGAATGTACACATGCACCAAATAATTGTTGATTGTTTGATGAAAGACAAATCTTGGAAAGCATGAGTAGAGGAGAGTTGAGTGATGAACCCTATACACTTGAGCGGATTGAGCGGATACACTTCCGGTGAGGGTTCGATGCTCAACTCCTTGTTCCCGGCTTTCACAAGCTTTCTTCTTGCAAGATTATGTGCACTTTATTTTGATGTTTAAATTGGTAGAGTTCATGAGTTGTCATATCACTTTAGCCCTATTCGTTCATGTATTATTCTTAGGAGATGATTCACCTTTGACCAAGTAGATAGGAACATATGCATTAGTTACATTCATATAGGAAGTTGCATATCAAAAAACCCCATTCTCCTATGATCTCTGGTTCTTTTTATGTTAAGCATGAGGACATGCTTGGTTTAAGTGTGGGGAGGTTTGATAAACCCCAATTTAGTGGTTTATCTTGTGTAGTATTTGGGGGTTTTTATCGATCTTTTCCACACTTATTCATATAAGATGCATGGTTTTGTGTTTCCTTCCTTATTTTGCCTCATGGTTGAAAACATGCTTATTTGACTCTAAAAATGCCATATTTTTTATTCTTTTCTATTGCCATTTGATGATATGATGCGTTTGTTGAGTGATTCCAGAGTCTATAGGGTAGAAATGGCCTAGAAGATGAAAAGGGAAGCATGCATAAATGGAAGGAGACATGGAAATAGAGCTTTGGAGAATTGGCTGCGACGCGCACGCGTGGCTGACGCACATGCGTGGATGCAAGCAGATGGAACCTGCACGCAAAAGCTGGCACGTTTGCATGGTAAAGTGAAATCCCACCCACGCGTACGCATGACTGACGCGTACGCGTGGCTTGCAGAACTCAAACGACACGCACGCGTGACGCTCAGCACGTGGCCTCATTAATGAAATCGTGGCTAGTGATTTCAGAGGCTCTGCAGGCCCAAATTCAAGCTTATTCTGCATGGAAAAGACCCAAGGAACCAAGGGGGAAAGGGGGGATCAATCATTTTACACACAACATATAATTTTGGCTAGTTTTTTGTTCTTGTATTCTAGGGAGAGAAACTCTTACTTCTTTCTAGATCTAGTTTGATTTGCTCTTCCTTTGTTGAAATTCTGAATTGGATCTTGTTGATTTGAATTTGAATTACTTAGTTTGAGTTCTCTAGTTATACTTTTGTTTAGATCTATTGTTGAATTTGGATTCTCTTGCTATTTTACTCTTCTACTCATTTTATGATTATAGATCTTGAATTTCTATTAATGCATTAATGTTCTTCATGATTGATAGTGTTAATTGTAGTGGATCTTTGTAATCTCCAATTAATTTCAAATTTGAAGATGTCTTTTGTTATTGCATGCCTTGTGTTTGATGAAATGTTTCCTTTGATTATGGAGTAGTTCTCTTTACCCTTTGCCTAGGCTAAGGGAATTGGGTAAACTTGAGTTATTGGGTCTAATGGATTTGGTAATTTGAGAACCTTAATGGTTAACTTGATACCCATTGACACCAATCTACTACTAAGTCAATTAGTAGCTAGATTGGGATTTATGAGTTGAGATTGAACAAGCCATTTGATGTACTTCAAGCTTAGGAGTAGATATTACGTACTTAAAGCTTTTTGGAAGTAGACTTAATGAGCTTGGTTCCTCATAATTGTCAAGATATGGTTATTAGACGAGGATGGTGACCCCAATTCCCATACCTAGCCAAGAGTTCCTTTTATCATGCATATTTGAAAACCAAAAATTCCAATCGTTTAGTTCGTCTTATAGTTAGCTTAGTTACTTGTACTTTAATATTTCTTGCATGTTAAGTCTAGTAGTTAAATTCTTGAACATGACTCCCAACCCAGGAATTCTAACCAATATTGATGCACAATTTTGCCCATTCCTTGTGAGACAATCCGGAGTCTAAATACTTCGGTTTACTTTTGTTGAGGTTTAACTTTGTGACAACCATTCATCTTTTAAATTTCATTTAAGAGTTGTTAGTTGGTTTGGAGCTATACTTACAACGAAGAAATTCTTTTCTATAAGAAGAATTCTATACCAATAATAATTCTTGCATCACATGCCTCAGTGAGGTGCCACCTGACCTGTATTTGAAAACCAAAAAATCTGCATGGGTGAGAACTGGAGCATGGTAACAGTGCCCACATATCTAACATATAATGTCTTGAAAAATCTGAAGGCAATCCTAGAGCTTCCGACAATAGATTTAAACTTAAAACCAACATTTAAGATCATAAAATAAGACAAGGTATCTAAAGAGTTCTAACTTATCTCAATTCTAACTTAACCCTTAAAATAATCGCCTTTTCTCCCATCCTCCGAAACTCCGATAGAACCTCAAAGACAAACAAAACAGACAAAGCAAACACAAGTAGAAGGCAGGTTTAGCAAGAAGATCATATAGCAAGTAAGTATAGTAATTTCACAAAGGCAATCCCAAATAATGCAAACTTAAACAAAACAGACAAATGCGTATCATGCATGCCTTTCCTACTGGCTGTGAGCTCACGCGTCGGTTACTTTACCAGAATCCGACACACCCGGTAGCTATCCTGGATATCATCTCTCTGACATGCCTCCACGCTCTTGGGATATAGTGCCCGTCACACTCTCGGGATATAGTGACCATCACACTCATGGGATATAGTGCCCGTCACATTTCCTGGGACAAGTGCTCCCACACTCTTGGGATATAGCACCTGGCATGCCACGCTCTTGGGATATAGTGACTGTCACACTCATGGGATCTATCGCCTGACATGCCACGCTCTTGGGATATAGTGGCCATCACACTCATGGGATATAGTTCCCGACATACCTTACAACAGAGAGAAACTTACACATTCTCATCATGAATGAAGTCTCAATCATCAAATTCATTCACAGTCATTTATAATCATTTCACAACCATTCATTATTACTATGGCATCACATATACCTCATGTATCCACATTTTTCCTATATGAATCATCACTTTATAACCTTACTTCACCTCCAAGGTACCTCTTCTTTCCTAACTTCATCTCATTATTAGGTCTACTACTAAGATCTAGGGTTAAAAGAGTGAAAATAGAGGTTTAAAATCATGTTTAAAACACAAAAATCCCATTTGCTGAAAAACAGGGCTATGCGTATGCATGTCATGTGTTTGCGTATGCATACGTGTAATTTTGCCCAGGTCAAGCATACGCGTGAGTGTGCGTTTGGATTAAGACATGTATACATTACCCTTCCCGCGTACGCATACTCATCAGACAGAATTGAATGTTCGCGTACGAGGGGTTTCGCGTATGCAAAAATCCCAGGTTACGCATACGCGTGGGCGACGCATACGCGTGAGTGTACATTTTTGCCTGCGTATGGAATGTATGCATACGCATACAATGCAGTAGTACCAAAAAGCTGCTAAGTCCAGATTTTTCAGTTTACATACCAAACTTTGATTGAGCATAACTTCCTCATTTTAAAATATTTTTCCTCTGTTCTTTGAACGGCATAAACATCTTGGACAAAATTTTCTTTCTAAACAAGTTTGAAATAAATTGGAGGTATGGAGACTAAGTTATGCTCGACCAAAATTAGGTCAAAATCAATTTTCATAAAAATAACCAAGCCTCAATTTTCAAACATAGACCAATTCCAAATCCTTTTTAAACCAATCTAAGCTTACCAATTCAACATCAAACATTCTCATTCCATATAATTAACTACTTCATTATATCTACATCCAACCAATTTTCCATTTTCAACAAGTTCTAACCCAATAATTCCAATTTCACCATTGTCAATATAACTCATCAACATCCATATCCAATCCAATATCAAATTCAAATTCATCAATCATCATACACAATCCAATCAATATCATGAACAGTTCAGTTATTCATCAACAAGAGCACCAATACAAAATCTCCAAGGATATTACCCACATACATAATCATTTTTAATCAAACAACAACATCAACAGTTCAATCCCTATCTTAGGGTCACTAGCCTAAGTTTTCACATTACATTACATTTTAGATACAGAAAACCAAAACCATACATTGGCCAATTTTCTGCTCAACTCGGAACACCTCCAATTTCACTTTTTCTCAACTTTCAACGCCTCAACACCTCACCAATAGATTTTCCACCATATAGCTCCACCTCCAAGCTTTCCAAAACCTCAATCAAGCTCCAACATACATATATACACTACCTATTCCACAATATCACATTTAAACATAGCAACTTAACACCCATATACAATAAATCAAGAAATCCACAAGAGTTGAGAATTCTTACCATATCTAAGGATCAAAGAGGCAAGATTGAGCCTTCCCCTTAAGCTAATTGGATCCTATAACATCAAAAGCTCAAAATCTCAACACTTTTACCCAATAATTTCAAATTCAAGGGCTGGAAAATCAGAGAGGGATTCGTGGCTTATCTCTTGAATAAAGTTGTGAGTTTTGTAGAGCTCAATACCGCGGTCGCATGGCCCTAAACGGTGCGGCGATTGGAGATCCGAATCAAAATTTATGATCAAATGAAACCTTGATTGAATTTGGGGCAATGGTTTTCGAGCTCCCTTCCCTTCAGCGTGTGTTATGTCTAATTGGAGGAAGGGAAGGCTGTTGCCTCCATAAATGGTTCATTAGGTTGGTCTTTGGGCCCAATACGGGCCCGATTCGCCCAATTCGGCCCGTTCGATCCAATCTTGGGCCAAATTCTTTAAAATTAGAGTCAAAATTCTCGTTTTGATTTTCTCTATCACATTAAACCTTAAAATTTCATATTATAATTTTCTAGAATAAATTTTAATTTATGAGTTAATTATTTATTAATTAACTGGGTTTTACAGGCAGCGGCAGAACCGGCTTCTCCCTTCTCACGCATACACTTTTCTATCAGATTCTCTCTCTTTCTTTGTGAACTCTCTCTCTCTTTGCCACCCACAGACAAAGGTGACGCGATGAGGACGACGACGGTGATGCGGTGAGGACGACAACGGCGATGCGGTGAGCTTCCCTCCTTTTCTCCTCTGCTGCGTAGCTTCTTCCCCCTTGCTCGACAACAAAGGCAACGATGGCAAGATCGGGAATGGCAGCGACTGCATAGAACGGCGACGACGGCTAGGCAGGGTGCAGCGACAATGGCGGTGCGGCCCACCAGCTCTAGTGCATCTTCCTCTTCCACTGACACTCCCTCTCTATCTCGGATCTCCCTCTTCTCCATTCTCCTTTCATTCTTTCTTTCTTTCTTCCTTTCTTTCTTTCTTTCCTTTCTTTCTTTCTTTCTTTCCTTTGCCCGTGTGTGTATGCGCTATGAGGAAGAGAGTGGGGTGAGTAAGGGTATGTGTGGCGGTGAGTGAGAGGTGAGTGAGTGCATCGTTAGAAATTAGGGTTAGGGGTAGTTTAGGAATTTTACTAAGTTAGGGGTAATAGAGAAATTGAAAACCTATTTTAGTCCAATATTAATATTTTTAAAATACTATTTAATTTTGAATTTATAAATTATTTTCAAATAAATACTCTAATTCAATAATTAGAGATAATATAATTAATTTTCTTTATTCATAAAAATTAAAATATTAAATTACATAATCTTAATTACTTAAATCAATTCATATAAAATTCTTATTATTTTTGTAATTACTAAAATTTATAATTTAAATATGAAAATTATCTAATAATTATAAAATTAGATAAAATTTCTAATTTAATAATCAAAACTTAGTTTAATTAGCTTTAATAAAATAATTTCTAAAAGTAAAGTCTTTAATGAAAATTAAATTGAAATTGACTCATAATAATAATATTTTCCAAAAGTTCTGGATCTTACACTAAGCAAATCAGAACTAAATGAAATCTTGTAACAAACCTTAACAACAAAGCAAACTAAAATATGGGCCTAATAATTTCAAAAATTAAATTAAATTTGTGTCTTCCAATGGACTTGAAAAATACTATTGGGCCTCTTATTGTCCTAACTTAGCCCAATGGACCTTATGAATTGTCGCCATTTCAGCACCACTATTTTTGAGACAAACTCTTGGTCATCTTGATGTCTAAGATTGGTGTGGTATAATTCTTCTAGTATTCAAATTTTTGAACTGACAAGATTACCATTTTGTCTCTTAGCTCTAAAATGACGAAAATGCCCTCTTGATCATGTATCAAATTTTGTGGTTGTTATGATATTATCAATGGTTTGATTATTTTACTAAATTCCGATTAATTGGGCTAGCTAGCTATGAATATGTTATGTTTATGCTTTGGTTATAATAATATATGAATTGAGAATTGCTTGGTGTATGTTAGCTAGGGATTCTGATTTTGCTTATTGGTAGTATATTGGTCATTGAATTGATTTTTGATAAGCTAGGTTTGTACTTGTGAATTGTAAAGAGATCATAAATCGATTGTTAAACTAATTTCTTGAAATCTAAATTGTAAACTAACGCAGTAACTTTAAAAGTATAAAGATAATTTGTAATAATTGAAAACTATATGGAGCTGAATTTTTGGGTGAACATAATAGTTGATTGAAGGAGAACTAAGATTTTGTGAATAATACTTTTTTTGAGTATTTTGGTGCCAATGTTGCTAAATTTTTAGTTAAGTTGGGTGATAATGTGTTTGGGTATTTGGAAATGAAAAATTGTTAGTCTTTTAGTTAAAATAATTTATGAATTGATGAGATTGAAGATGTATTGATGGATTACGTGGGAATTACGAATTATGAATGAATTGTTAATTATTGTGAATTGTGAATTTCTGATTGATTGAGAATCTTTTATTTGATAATTGTTGAGAAAAGGTAGATGACTTCTTGAGATTGAGGGAACCCGTAAGGGTGGCTAAGTCCTATTTTTAGGGGAGGTTATGTCTAAATTTTAATAAAAAAATAAGGATTTAATAAAAATATAAGGATTTAAATAAAATGAATTATGTGAACTAAGCCTTAGATGTTTGATTGATGAATTTGAAACTTGATATCTGAAAATGAATATTTTTAAGGGTTTGTTTGACGATGGTAATCGATTGTTCATAAAATTGAAACGTAAATATTCTTTTAAAAGTATTAAGGGTAGATTTAAAGTGCCTGAAAATGGTTTGTGTTAAGATTGTTAAAGTAAAGATTGTGAAATGGTTTGATGGCTAAGGTTTGAAGAAAAGAATGTTTAAGAAGGATAAAGAAGAGTTTAAAGAATGAAAAGAAGATTTGGTTTTAAATGAATATTTAAATGCGGGGAGTACCCACGAACTTAATGATCATGGATCTCGGGGAAACCTACGACTGATAATTGGTTAAATACAGGAAGTACCCACGAACTGAATGATCATTGGTCTCGGGGAAACCTACGAATTGTTATTTGTTTTATATGCAGGAAAAACCCACGAATTGATAGTCATTGATTACGGGAACAACCCACGAACTAAGGATTGCTGTTTTGTAATGTGTGGATCTCGGGGATAGCCTATGAACTGAGGATCTCTGTTTTGTTGTGTGTTGATCTCGGGGATGCCCACGAACTGAGGATTGTTGTTTCCCTTATGCGTATATTATGGCGCTGAGCTTTGCGTCGACTGCCGGTAGTCACGATGGAGTGATATTCTTAACCACTGGTGTACGAATTCCCACACTTTGTACAACTGAACCATCAAGTGCACTGGGTCGTCCAAGTAATACCTGAGCGAGTCAGGGTCGATCCCATGGGGATTGTGGCTTAAAGCAAGCTATGGTTATCTTGCAGGTCTTAGTCAGGCAGATAGAGGAGTTATTGGATTTGTTTAAATGCAGTTTGAGTGTTTAAAAGTGAATAAAGAAAAAGGGTAATCAGAACTCAGAAGTAATGTAAACTATGATAAGAAGGTGGTTAAGGCTTGGAGTTGCTTTGTCCTTCTGGATTAACTCTTGTCTTACCGTCTTCTTGAATTGTGAATGATTTCTTCAATGGCAGGCTGTATGTGATTGACGTTGGTTTTGAGCAGTCGCCAATACTCCTCCAGATCTAAACACCAGGGTTAGTGCGCATCCAGTCTGATTGAGGGTAAAGCTCTTACAGTCCATTCTCCTTAATGATCTTACTCAAAATACCACAGACAAGGTCGGATCTTCCGGATCAGAGAATGCTGCATCTTTGGGTTCTAGCCTCTACCATAGAGACCCTAATCTTTCAATACCTTGGCTGAACTGGTGTCTCGAGAAGTCCCCAACGAAGTCGTGGATTAGCCGTCTGAGAGATGTATAATCAAGCTGGCAGTTCTATGCTTTTCAGTCACATATTCAAACGAACCCAAGTAGACACGGGTGGTCGTCAGGCACGCGATCTTAGTACGAAGAACAGAGCAGATTGTCACTGATCATCCTATTCACCATGTTGAAGAACGAATACACATCTTAGAATTAAACCAAACACGAATTGAAGAGAAACAGTAATACTCTTATTAATTCATAGAACTCAGCAGGGCTCCTCCCCTCAACCTAGGAGGTTTAGAAACTCATACTGATAGGAAATACAATGGTAAAAACGAAATATGGCAGACCTCCCTCAATGAGAGGTGTAGAAGTTCTTTAAATACTAAGCTAATGGCTAAGGATTACATAATAAAGGGTAAAACAGTCTTTTAGTGCTAAAATCCACTTCTGGGTCCCACTTGGTGAGTGTTTAAGCCGAGCTTTGATGAGATCCACGTGCTATGTGGACTCTAGGGCATTAAACGCTGGCTAGGGGGTCCTCTTTGGGTGTTTGGACACCTGGTCTCCTCCTTTGGGCGCTGGACGCCTGGAATTGGGCAGGAGGCTGGCGTTGGACGCCAGTTTTTGGCCTTCTAATCTAAAGCAAAGTATAAACTATTATAAATTTCTGGAAAGCTCTGGATGTCAGCTTTCCATAGCCATTGAGAATGCTTCATTTGGACTTCTGTAGCTGCAGAAATGCTCTTTCGAGTGCAAGGAGGTCAGATCTGGGCAACATCTGTAGTGCTTTCTCTGCCTCTGAATCAGACTTGTACTCTAGCTCCTCAGTTTCAGCTAGAAAATACCTGAAATTACATAAAAACACACAAACTCAAAGCAAAATCCAAAAATGTGAATTTAACACTAAAACCTATAAAAACTTAATAAAAACTAAACAAAATATGCTAAAAACTATATGAAAATGATGCCAAAAAGCGTATAAAATATCCACTCATCGCAACACCAAACTTAAACTATTGCTTGTCCCCAAGCAACTAAAAACACAGTAGGATAAAAAGAAGAGTAAGATACAATAAATTTCTAAGTTTTCAATGAAGCTCAGTTTCAATTAGATGAGCAGGACTTAGTAGCTTTTTGCTTCTGAATAGTTTTGGCATCTCACTTTCCATTGAAACTCAGAAATGTTGGTCTCTTTAGGAACTTAGAATCTAGATGATATTATTGAATCTCCTAATTCAATTCTTTTTTATTCTTGAACACAGCTTTCAAAGTCTTAGCTGTGACCCTAAGCATTTTGTTTTTCGGTATTACCACTAGATACAAAAGTGCCACAGACACTTTAACTGGGTGAACCTCTTCAGATTGTGATTCAACTTTGCTAGAATCCCCAGATAGAGGTGTCCAGAGTTCTTAAGCACACTCTTCCTGCTTTGGACCATGACTTTAACTGCTCAGTCTCAAGCTTTTCAGTTGACACCTTCACACCACAAGCACATGGTTAGGGACAGCTTGGTTGAGCCGCTTAGGCCAGGATTTTATTCCTTGTAGGCCCTCCTAACCTCTGATGCTCAAAGCCTTGGATACTTTTATCCTTGTCTTTTGGTTTAAAGGGCTACTGGCTTTTTGCTCTTGCCTTTTGGTTTAAAGAGCTATTGGCTTTTTTTGCTTTTTATTTATTTTTTGCCATTATTTTTTTTTCGCATGCATATATTAATTTTTTTTCTTTTGCAACATGCTTCTTCTTTTTCTTTTTGCTACTTTTTCTTGCTTCAAGAAACAATTTATTTAGACTTTTCAGATTACCAATAATACTTTTCCTTTTTCATCATTCTTTCAAGAGCCAACATTCTAAAATTCCAACTTCAAATATGCACTGTTTATTCATACATTTAGAAAACAAAAGCAATGCCACAGCATCAAGATAATTAAACTATTCTTATTCTAAACTTTGAAATTTATGTATCTCTAAATTCTTTTCAATTAAAATTTTCTTTTAAGAAAGGTAAGAGACATATGGAATATTTTATAGCCTTAAGACATAAATGCAAATGATCATGCAACAAAAACAAGAGAATAGACAATAAAGCACAACAGAAAATAGAAAAATACAAAATAAAAGGAGATAAAGAGAACAAATCCACCTTTAATGGTGGCGGCTAGAACTCCTCCTTGAGGATCCAATGTGATGCTTGATCTCTTCAATGTCACCCCTTTGCCTTTGTTGTTCTTCCCTCATAGCCCTTTGATCTTCTCTAATGGATCTTTCGTCTTCCCTTATTTCATTGAGGATGGTGGAATGCTCTTAATGCTCCAACCTCAATTGCTCCATGCTAGAGCTCAATTCTCCCATGGAAGTGTGCCATTGAACCCAATAGCTTTGAGGAGGAAAATACATCCCTTGAGGCATCTCAAGGATCTCATGCTGAGGCAGCTGCACAGGCTCTTGTGCATGCTCTCTAGTTTGCTCCATTCTCTTCTTAGTGATGGGCTTGTCCTCTCCAATGGAGATATCTCCCTCTACGACAATTCTAACTGAATTTCATATATGACATATGAGTTGTGGGAATGCCAACCTTGCATTGGTAGAAGGCTTCTCAGCTATCTTGTACAATTCTTAAGGAATCACCTCATGTACTTCCACCTCACTTCCGATCATGATGCAATGAAACATGATAGCTCTGTTAATAGTCACTTTTGACCGGTTGCTAGTGGGGATGATAGAGCGTTGGATGAATTCCAAGCATCCTCTAGCTATGGGCTTGAGGTCAAACCTTCTTAGTTGAATGGGCTTGCCTTGGGAATTCCTTTTCCACTGTGCTCCCTCCACACAGATGCCAAGAGCACTTGATCAAGTCTCTAATCAAAGTTGACTCTTCTAATGTAAGGATGTGGGTCTCCTTGCATCAAGGCCAAGTTGTACGCCAACTTCACACTTTCTGGGCTGAAATCTAAGATTCTCCACTCAGACCATGGTGCTCCAATTCTTAGGATTTGGGTTCACACTAGTGTCATGGTTTTTAGTGACCCATGCATTAGCATAGAACTCTTGTACCATTAGGATCCCAACCTCTTGGATGGGATTGTTTAGGACTTCCCAACCTCTTCTCCAGATCTCTCTTCAGATTTTCGAATACTCATTCTTCTTGAGTCTGTAAGGGACCTCAGGGATCATTTTTTTCTCTGCCACTACTTCATAGAAGTGGTCTTGGTGGGCTTTCATGATGAATCTCTCCATCTCCCAAGATTCAGAGGTGGCGGCTACTGCCTTTCCTTTCCTCTTTCAAGAGGATTCTTGATGAGCGAATATTTTATACGCATTTTGGCATCACTTTCATATAGTTTTTAGTAGTTTTTATTTAGTTTTTAATAGGTTTTTATAGATTTTAGTGTTAAAATCATATTTTTGGATTCTACTATGAGTTTATGTGATTTTGGGAAATTTCAGGTATTTTCTGGGTGGAATTGAGGAGCTGGAGTAGAGTCTGATTTAGAGACAGGGGAAGCGCTGCAGATGTTGTCCAGATCTGTCCTGCCTACATTCGGAAGAACTTTTCTGGAGTTACAGAAGTCCAAATGGAGCACTCGCAATGGATATGGAAAGCTGACTTTCAGAGCTTTCCAGCAATATATAATAGTTCATACATTGCTTCAGATTAGAAAGCCCAAAACTGGTGTCCAACGCCAGCTTCCTGCCCCTTCCAGGCGTCCAGTGCCCAAAGAGCAGAGCCCAATGTCCAAAGGCCCAGAGAGGACCCTCTAGCTAGCATTCCACAGCCAAGGAGCCTCATAGCACGTAGATCTCATCAAAGCTTAGCCCAAAAACTCACTAAGTGGGCCCAAGAAGTGGATTTTAGCACTAAATAGACTGTTTCACCCTTACCCGTCATCTGTTTAGTATTTAAGGAATTAAATCTATGTAACTTACATCACCTATCTCATCATTCACGTTTTTCCATTGTCTTCTACATCAGTATGAGTTTCTAAACCTCCTAGGTTGAGGGGAGGAGCCCTACTGAGTCCTATTAATTAATAAAAGTACTATTGCTTCTTTTTCGATCCGTGCGTGATTAATTCTAAGATGTTTATTCGTACTTTATCGTGGTGAATATGATTATCTAACCAATTAGCTCTATTCATCACATTAAGACGAACGTGCCTGACAAACACCCGCGTCTACTTAGATTCAGAACGCGTCTTTTGCTGGACAGTGACGAACAACAGCTTCAATATACATCTCTTAGATGGCTAATCCACGACTTCATTGGGGACTTCTCGAGACATCACTTCAGCCAATTTCTGGGGAGATTAGGGTCTCTGTGGTAGAGGCTAGAACCCAAATACGGCATTCTCTTATCCGAAAGATCCGACCTTGTCTGTGGCATTTTGAGTAGGATCATAAAGGAGAATGGACTGTACGCGCTTCACCCTCAAGTAGAGATGGATCCACACTAAACCTGGGATTCAGATCAGAAGGAGTATTGGCAGCTACTCAAACTAGTGTCAGTCACATACAGCCAGCCATTAAAGAAATCACTCACAAGCAAAGAAGACAGTAGTACCAGGGATACTTCAGAAGACAAAGAAACTCCAACTCTCAACCCTATTCCCATTATTGCATCCAAGCCTTTATGACATATAAAGTATTCAAAGTTTATCCAATATAAACCTTCTGATTCTGCTTGACTAAGACCTGCAAGACAAAACATAAGCTTGCTTCAAGCCACAATCCTCGTGGGATCGACCCTAACTCGCTCAGGTATTACTTGGACGACCCAGTGCACTTGCTGGTACTGCCTGCCGTACGAAAAGGTGTGGGGGTTTTGCGTACCCACGCACCAAGTTTTTGGCACCATTGCCAGGTATGGTTGAGTTTGGACAAACTGCCAGATTGTCTTGCTCCCTAGATCAGGTAATTTTTATTTTTTTTGAGTCTATTAATTTTTGTTTTCTTCTTCAAAATTTTCGAAAAAATTTTTAAAACCTTTTTCAAAAATATTATTTTTCTTTTCTTTGTTCAATTTTTGTTCTTGGTATTGAGTCTTCCATGTTCTTGTTTCCTGTTTCTCAATTCCCAAAATTTTAAGACTTCTTCCTACTCTTTTTTAAAATATTTGTCTTTTCTCTATTTGAGTCTTTATTTGTGCTCTGAGTTTGAGTCTTTGAGTCTTTTATTTTTTTATTTTTTTCTATGATTTTTGAAAATCATAAAAACCTTTTCAAAAATATTTTTTATTTTCTTTGTTTAATTTTTGTTCTTTGTTTGAGTCTTATGTTCTTGTTCTTGTTGAATTTTTCGTGTCCTTGTTCCTTCTAAAAATTTTCAAAAATATTTTTCTTTATTTAAATCTTGTTTCAATTTTTATGTTTGGTGTTTTCTTGTTAATTTTTTCTTTTATTTTCAAAAATTTTGCCTTGGTTTTCTAAAAAATTTTAAGTTTGGTGTTCTTGTTGCGTTCTTGTGTTCTTTGAGTCTTTTAATTTTTGTTCTTTGTGTTCTTGTGAGTCTTCAAAGTGTTCTTGAGTCTTGTACGTGCCTTGATCTTAAAATTTTGAAGTTTGGTGTCCCTTAGTGTTTTCCTCCAAAAATTTTCGAAAAACAAGGGTGTTAGATCTAAAAATTTTAAGTCTTGTATCATTTTTGTGTTTTTCTCTTTCATCATAAATTCAAAAATAAGAAAAATATCTTTTCTAACTACCTTTAAACATAATTTTCGAATTTTTTTAATAAAATTCAGATTTCAACTTTTAAATTTTTATCTTATCATAACTTAGTTGTCAAGTTTTCAAAAATCAAATTTTTTCAAAAATAAAAATCATATCTTTTTCAAAAAATCTAATATTTTTCAAAATCATATCATATCTTTTACAAAATTCAAAAATTTTATCTCATCTTTTTCAAATTTCAAATTTTTAAATCAAATATTTTTCAAAATCAATTTTCTAATCTTATCTTTTTTGTTTCTTATCTTATCTTTTCAAATTTATAATTTTTAAATTATACCTTTCTCAAAACTTTTTAAAATTTTATATTATCTTTTTCTAATTTTAAATTTCAATTTTAAATCTTTTCTTATCTTATCTTCTATTTTATTTTTAAAATCTTTTCTTAATTAATATCTTATCTTCTCTCTCATCTTTTTCAAAACCTCATAACTAATTTTTCCTCTCAAATTTTCGAAAACTATCTCTCTCTTTCTCTCTCTTCTTTTTCAAAACCACCTAACTAACTCTTCTCTCTTTAATTTTCAAAAATATCTCTTCTTCTACTCTCTCTTCTTTTTCAAAACTACCTAACCAACTCTCATCTCTCTTAATTTTCGAAAATTTCTTCTTCTCTTCCCTCCTCTATTTTCGAAAATTTAACAATTAAAATTCAAATCTTTTTAAATTAATTAATTTAATTTTCGAAAAAATAATAATAAATAAAATAAAAACGAAAATATTTTAATTCTTAGTCACCTCTTCTACTTCTCTTTCTTCTTCTACTCTTTCTGTCTTCTTCCTTCTTCATCTTCTACCTTTCTTAATCATGAACCAAAGTGGGAATAAAGAGTTCAAGAGAACCCTGGGATCTTATACAACTTCCACTGCTGACTTCTATGGAAGAAGTATCAATATTCCTCAAATCAGAGTTAGTAACTTTGAATTAAACCCCCAACTGGTTACTCTGCTATAGCAGAACTGCTAGTAATCTGGGCTTCCTCAAGAAGAACCTACAGAATTCCTTACAGATTTCTTAAGGATTGCTGACACAGTACACAGTGAGGGAGTAGACTAAGAGGTCTACAGGTTATTGCTCTTTCCTTTTGCTTTAAAGGATCAAGCAAAAAGGTGGTTGGATAACCAGCCTAAAGCTAGTTTAAAAACTTGGAAACAGTTAGTGGACAAGTTTTTAAACCAGTACTTTCCCCCATGAAAGATGAACCAGCTGAGACTGGACATCTAAGGCTTCAAACAAGGAGATAGTGAATCTCTTTATGATGCCTGTGAGAGGTATAAGAGGATGCTAAGAAAATGTCTCACTTAAATGTTTTCAGAATGGGTACAGTTAGACATGTTCTACAACAGGATTTCAGACATGGACAGAATGTCTTTGGACCACTCTGTTGGTGGTTCTATACACATAAGAAAGACCATAGGAGAGGCTCAAGAGCTTATTGAGACAGTTGCCACTAATCAGCATTTGTACTCATCTCCTGAGACCTCTATAAAAGAAGAGGTTAAGGTAGTAGTTATTGAATCTAACCCTCCAGAACGGGATGGCCCTTTGACTCTGCAACTGCACGCTCTTGCCCAGTAAATGCTAAAACTACAAGAGGCTCTGAGAGAAACTCAGGCTTCTAACAGAAATGTTAAAGTCCAGTTGAGTCAAACAAGGCAATAGTTATCTAAGCAGATAACAGATGAGTGCCAGGCTATCAAACTGAAGAGTGGGAAAACTTTTAAAACCCAACCTCAGTATAATTAAAATGAAAAGTCCATAGATGATAACCAGGTCTCTGCACAAGAAGACTCTGGGCGTTTAAATAGCCAGAAAGGTATCCCTCTTGGCATTGCACACCACGAAAGGGCAGAGATTGGGCGTCCAAATGCCCAAGGGGATAGTAGCAGGGGCGTTGAACGCCCAAGCAAGGGAGGCCAGTCACATAATGATAATAGCCCTCCTAAGCAAGCTAGTAACCCTCCTTCCAATACACAAGGTACTCGGCCTTTATCAACTAAGATGATGAGTACAAGACCAAGTTACCATACCCTCAACGACTCCAGAAAGCAGAAAAAGGATAGGCAATTTTCCAAATTCTCAGAAGCTTTTAAGAAGTTGGAGATCAAAATCCCCTTTGCAGAGGCTCTTGAACAAATGCCTTCATACGCTAAGTTCATGAAGGAAATACTGAACAACAAGAGGGATTTGAGGGAAGTAGAGACAGTAGTTCTCACAGAAGTGAATCCAAGAGATGAGTGTCTAGCCCTCATTAGTACCGAGGAGGCCGAACCTCAGGAGCATGCTACTGAGGTACTTAAGGGAATCACATACCAGAAGGATCCTGAGAACGCCAGTGAAAGCACACCCCTTGAGTGCTTAAAGCCCACTCAAGATCCCTCTATCTCAGAACCAAACGAAACCATAAAGACCATTGAGGTTCCTTTGAATGCACTTCTATAGTGTATGAGTTCTGATGAGAATTCATCCTCAAGTGAGGATGCAGACACTAGGGGAGAGCAAGTTGCTCGATACCTAGGAGCTCTTATGAGGCTGAATGCTAAGCTATGTGGTACAAGGCCTCTGGAGGAAGAACCTCCACTGCTTACCAAAAAACTCCATGCTTTGGTTCAGCAAGAGCTACCTCAGAAGCTTCTAGATCCTGGACGCTTTCTGATTCCTTAGACCATAGGCACTATGACCTTCGAGAAGGCTCTGTGTGACCTAGGGTCAAGTATAGTAATGGAGAAGCTAGGAATCCAAGAGGTTACCTTGCATAAGGACTGGATGATATTCAAGGTTCTTGAACCTCCATTACCCGCTGACAAGGGAGGCACTTGCATAAAGAATTCAGCATCCAAGCCTCCTCCATTGGATGGAACTCATTCAATCCATCCTAAGACCAAACATAAGTTTGGTGTTGGATGTACACCATCCACCAAGGAGAAAGGCCCCAAAAGAAAGATACCTAGGGGCTGGAAAAGTAAAAATAACCCTACTGAGCGCTTTTCACCATGGAAGATGGTGGTATTCACTTATCCCATCATGGTCTTCACCATGGAAGAGGGAAGTGACAAAAAGGGACACCAGCATACTGCTGTAAGCCCAACCCTGCCTCAGGCCGTGAACAAGATCCTGTCTCTTGAGCGTATTATACTATTCCATGAGAGCACAGGAAGGAAGCTCCTAATAAGGAGTGAGAATTATTCCTCTATGACTATCTTCCACTTACAACGAAAATTCATTTGTGAATTCTAAACCACACAAAAGTCTTCTCATCAGTTCACCCTTCTACATGCTGTTTTCCACTTTTGCTTAGCCAATCTTGCCAAAATGACTTGAAATCATCTCACAAAAATATATCACGGCGTCAAATGGCATAAAAGTGGAATTAAAATCACTAATTTAGGCACAAAAATGCATGTTTTCACATTTTTGTCCAAATTAGGGAGAAATCACAAAAGTATGCTATTTGGGTGCTTAAGTGTGAGTTTAGGTGATGAAATCCATCTAAATTAAGCTAAAATATATCGTCAAATATGGACTCATCAATTCTTCTATGCTTAAACAATAGCATGTCCTCATGCTAAACCAACAAGAAAAATAATCAAATGGGGTAACAAACTTATTGAATGCAACTATCTATATGCATGCAAGGTATGTATATACTATCTATACCTATATATCTATCTATAGTATCTATATGAAGTTGGTGAAGACAAACAATCAAATTTTCAAGCAAGAGTATAGACATTTAGGGCTAAGCAAGGAAATAACCCAATGCAAGCAAAAATCTAGAGAATTGATTTAACTCATAAAAAAGAAGCAACTTGTAAAAATGCATGATAAGAGATGTGGAAACACAGAGTTGAGTGATCAAACCCTCATTAAGTGTGTGTACACTCTAATCACTCAGTGTCCAGGGTTAATTCACTCAAATCTCTTCCTAATCATGCTTTCAAGGAATTGCTTTTAATCTAACAATCAACAAACAAGTGATGTATGTATGCAATTATCATGAGAATTTATTAAGGTTGTAATGGGGTTAGGGTCAAGGTAGGATATATATGGCTAAGTGGACTAATTCAATTGAATCCTTGATTAGTTTAAGTATCCAACTCAACCTTTATCAATCCAAATCACAAAATATGTAACCTAACTTCCCATTCTTACCTTTTACACATATTCATGTATTCTCTTTCATTTGTATCACATATGCATTTATTATTTGTTTCCTTTCTCTTTGGGATAACTTTTGTCCCCTTTTTGATTGATTTTTTTTTGGTAAAGATAAATGCATATGGTTCAATAGCTCATACATGAATACCCCCATTTTCCAAATTTTCAATGAAATACCCAAAATAACATTTTCATTCACCACCAATGTTTTCCAAAATTTTTCCCCACACTTAAATGACACACACTCCTCAATCTAAGCTAATCAAGGATGCTATAAGGTCCCATCTATTGGGGAGGGAAATGAAGCATGCCTTATAAGGGTGTGGATACCTCCCTCTAGCATGATGCATTTTGACGAGTGAGTGTGGGGGCTTCGGCTATCATCCCTATCGTCAAAGGCAGAACCGTGAGGCCTTGTGTGCCAAAGCGGACAATATCGTGCTAGCGGGTGGTTTGGGTTGTTACAGATGGTATCAGAGCCGGAGCCCGGATCGATGTGCCAGCGAGGGCGCTGGGCTCCCATAGGGGGTCGATTGTAAGGCCCCACATTGGTTGGGAAAGGGAACGAAGCATGCCTTATAAGGGTGTGGATACCTCTCCCTAGCATGACGCATTTTGACGAGTGAGTGTGGGGGGCTTCGGCTATCATCCATATCGTCAAAGGCAAAACTGTGAGGCCTTGTGTGCCAAAGCGGACAATATCGTGCTAGCGGGTGGTCTGGGCTGTTATATATGCAATCCAAGGTAAATTTATGGTTTTCCGCTTAAGCTTGTAATGTGGTAATATTACAAACAATAGGGACAAATAAGGCTCAAAAGGGTTAACAATGGTAGATGCAAAAGGTAAGCCATATGGGTAAAGTGAGCTTTTATCAAAGACAGCCTCAATCATGCTCAATACAATTCAAAGCATCAATTATTGGAAATAAAGAATCAAGAAATATCAAGAATACAATAATAAAAGAGATATAACACACAATGAACAAAATTAGTGGTTGAAATGTGTAACCACTCCTTATAGCTCAAAAACTCACAAGGTATTTTGTTCTTTACTCTTATATGTTCCAAAATAATTCATTCAAGCAAGTTTAAAAACAAATTTCCAAATCAATTCAATAGAACGCCCTAAAAATAAAATTCTTGAAAATTTCTATTGTTTTTCACTAAAATTATTCCCTATATATGTATGTATGTATGTTGTGATGGATGCAATTTTTTAAAAATTTCCTAGTTCTATTCCTAATTTTCAACATCACAAAAACTAACATGAACAATTAGGATAAAATTAAACTAGGTACTATACTATTCACATCATCCAATCACAACTTCCATCTATAAACTATATACTAGGAAAAGATGCAAAATGCAATAACTATGGATGAGCTAAGATGTATATATATATATTAGAAAAAGTGCAATGCAACAGTTAAAAAAACTCCAAATATATACAAGAACATAATAAAAGAAAACAAAATAAAGTACAAAGTGTTCGGAAAAGAAAGTTTATACCCCAAAATAACGAATCCTCCCACACTTAAGCGTTGCACGGTCCTCCGTGCACGAACATGATCCGGGGAGAATGTCTCTAGGTTCCTCCACCTTTGGTTGGCGGATGCGGGGGCTTGGGTTGTGTGGAAATCACCAAGTCTAATGTATGCTCGGCATCTCCATTGTCGGTGTCTTCCTCCTCTCCCGGCTCCTTGCTTTATGTCTCATCCTAAAAAAGAATGAATAAACTATAATTATGAATCATAGAGCAAGTAACACAAAAAGGTAAAGGGAAGAGTAAATAAGCATATAATTGAGGAAGTTTGCATAGTGGTGTGGAATACACACAACGGCCGGCTAACGTGGCATCCACACAATCAAAAGTAATAATGAGTTCCTCAATTAAATTGCTTAAGATGCAAGTAAGAGATAAGTGTCATTCAAGCACATGCAAACTTAGGCAACTACAACAAGAGCGAATTGAATGTAGGAATTATTGGATATTGGAGTTGTGCAAGTGAAAGAGCCAAATTGA
The DNA here is from genome assembly GCF_003086295.3 of Arachis hypogaea. Taxonomy (NCBI): domain Eukaryota; kingdom Viridiplantae; phylum Streptophyta; class Magnoliopsida; order Fabales; family Fabaceae; genus Arachis; species Arachis hypogaea. The sequence goes on along the minus strand of NC_092049.1, from coordinate 61,344,459 downwards.
TATAAAATAGCACGACAAACAATAACCAATGCGATGATATAAAGAAAATTACTTATTCATCCTTAGGAATAAGGCAATAATCGCATGGGAAGGTGCTTGCTACAAAAAAGTGACAAGTCTTGATAAGAATCAAGTCAAGTCAACTCAAACAAATGCAAAGCATTAACAAGGAGCAAATACCTTATGATGTGATTATATTGACTTAAAAACCATGATGAACAAGTAATCCAATTCAATTCACTATATCCAATATGTACTTGTTAAAAATTTCACCAAAAAGAAGTCAAATGTCACTTTTCATATCAATTTGGTGATAGCAACTCAAAGCATTAAATAAGTATATTGTTGAAATTTCAATCAAAAATAACATCATAATCATTCAAAAGTGCACAATTCTTAATTACAATGCCAAACAAGGATATAGTCTAACCCATATGGTCATGACAACATATGAATTAAACAAAAAGTTCATTCAGGCATTATGTCTAGCATGTGGAGTGCATTGCACATATTCATCAAATTCAAGCAAAAATTCAAGCATCAACAACTCATAATTGAAAAATTGAAAACTTGTAATGCAACAAACAAACAAAGCATTAAGCATAACTTAAGCTAAATAACCAAAGTTAAATAAAGAAAACATAAATTAAGCAAGCAAATAAACATAACAAAGAAGATTAAAACAAGAAAATTGAGAAGATGAAGAATAGAAAAGAAAGGGATAGGTAACAGGGGCACTTGTGTTAGCCACTGCGAGGTCACAGAGACGGAGCTTCGCCGGAGAATAGAAGAGAGAAGAAAAAGAAAGAAGGAGGAAGAAATAAAAGAAAAAAGAGAAGAAAAAGAAAAGAGAAGAAGGAGAGAGAGATAAATGTGGTGGTGGTGGTGGTTCCGGCGACGGCGGTGGTTCAGCGATAGTGGTGGTCGCCGAAAGGATGGGACGGTGAGATGGGTAAGGGTGGTAAAAGAAGAAGAAGAAAGAAGAAAGGGGATGCGGGTGGCGCAACAGGGCACCCTTTCTCATTAACACACACCAACAAAAACTGGGGGCGCTCAGACGCACAGGACGTGCCAGCGCTACTGGCAAAGGGGGTCTCAAGACGTGTGCGAGCACACATGGCTGTGTGCTCGCACGGAACACCCCTTTTTTTTGTGCAAAATGATCATGTGTGGGTACGCACAAGGAAGTGTGCGCACGCTGATGAGCGGATAATTTATACGCTTTTTGGCATTGTTTTTAGTATATTTTTAGTAGAATCTAGTTACTTTTAGGGATGTTTTCATTAGTTTTTATGTTAAATTCAAATTTCTAGACTTTACTATGAGTTTGTATGTTTTTCTGTGATTTCAGGTATTTTCTGGCTGAAATTGAGGGACTTGAGCAAAAATCAGATTCAGAGGGTGAAGAAAGACTGCTGATGCTGTTGGACTCTGACCTCCCTGCACTCAAAATGGATTTTCTGGAGCTACATAACTTAAAATGGCGCTCTTCCAATTGCGTTGAAAAGTAGACATTCAGGGCTTTCCAGAAATATATAATAGTCCATACTTTGCCCACGTTTAGATGACGCAAACTGGCGTTCAACGCCAGCTCTCTGCCCAATTCTGGCGTCCAGCGCCAGAAACAAGTTGCAAAGTGGAGTTCAACGCCCAAACTGGCACAAAAGCTGGCGTTCAACTCCAAGAATGACCTCTCCACGTGTAGACTTCAAGCTCAGCCCAAGCACACACCAAGTGGGCCCCGGAAGTGGATTTATGCATCAATTACTTACTTCTGTAAACCCTAGTAGCTAGTTTATTATAAATAGGATTTTTTACTATTGTATTAGACATCTTTGGATTATCTTTTGATCTATTGATCACGTTTGGGGGCTGGCCATTCGGCCATGCCTGGACCTTCATTACTTATGTATTTTCAACGGTAGAGTTTCTGCACTCCATAGATTAAGGTGTGGAGCTCTGCTGTTCCTCAAAGATTAATGCAAAGTACTACTGTTTTCTATTCAATTCATCTTATTTTGCTTCTAAGATATTCATTCGCACTTCAACCTGAATGTGATGAACGTGACAATCATCATCATTCCCTATGAACGCGTGCCTGACAACCACTTCCGTTCTACATTAGATTGAATGAGTATCTCTTAGATCTCTTAATCAGAATCTTCGTGGTATAAGCTAGATTGATGGCGGCATTCATGAGAGTCCAGAAAGTCTAAACCTTGTCCGTGGTATTCCGAGTAGGACTCTGGGATTGAATGACTGTGACAAACTCCAAACTCGCGAGTGCTGGGCGTAGTGACAGACGCAAAAGGATAGTAAATTCTATTCCAGTATGATCGAGAACCTCCAAGATGATTAGCCATGCAGTGACAGCGCATCGGACCATTTTCACAGAGAGGAATAGGATGCAACCAACGACAAGGGTGATGCCTCCAGACGATTAGCCGTGCTGTGACAGAGTATTTGGACCATTTTCCCGAGAGGATTGAAAGTAGCCATTGGCACCGGTGACTTCCTTACATAAAGCCAGTCATAGAGAGGAGTAAGGCGGATTGGATGAAGACAGTAGGAAAGCAGAGGTTCAGAGGAATGAATGCATCTCCATACGCTTATCTGAAATTCTCACCAATGATTTACATAAGTATTTCTATCCTTATTTTAGTATTAATTTCGAAAACTCTATAACTATTTTATATCCGCCTGATTGAGATTTACAAGGTGACCATAGCTTGCTTCATACCAACAATCTCCGTGGGATCGACCCTTACTCACGTAAGGTTTATTACTTGGACGACCCAGTGTACTTGCTGGTTAGTTATGCGAAGTTGTGAAGATATGTTTAGACCATGGTTCTGTGCATCCGTTTTTGGTGCCATCCCCAGGGAATCAATTTCGAACAATAATTCACAACCTGAGTAACAATTTCGCATACCACACGTACAGAATGAAAGTGTAGTGGGGTGCGTGTGCATAGAGGGTGCGAACGCTGCGAACAGAGTGTGTTACAATGGGTGTGCGGATGCACATTGCTGTGTGCATGCACAGAAAGTGAAAAACAGGGGAGGTGTGCGTACGCACAAGGTTGTGTGCACGCACAGAACTCTGTTTCTACAACATTTTTAAAGTCTCTAAGGCACCAACCATGATATCATTCAAAGTTTTTCAAGCCCAAAATATATCATTCATCAAAAACACATGATCAAACATAAAATTCAACTAATTTAAACCTATAATGCAATCAAATTATGCTAATCAAAGAGACAAAATTCAATAAACAAAAACTACAAGAAAGAAGAATTGAAAGGATATTACCATGGTGGGGTGTCTCCCACCTAGCACTTTGGTTTTAAGTCCTCACGTTGGACTTTTGGTTGGGGCTCACATTAAGGAGGCTTGTGCTTCCATCCATCCTTGAGTTGCCAACCATGCTTGCTCTTCAAAAGTCCGTCAGGATCCCACACAAAGTACATCAAGCTCTCAAGCAACCCCAAGCAAACTTTGGTTTCTCTATTATCCTCTTGTTGACAATCATTTGTACCCTTGGATGAACAACCTTCCCAAGCACATTTGAAACATCCACTTGAATGTTGGACCCCTCCAATTTGGACCATGCACCATGTATGCCTTGAATTCCTTTGACAACCAACACTCAATCTTTCACCATGCAACACTCCAAGAAGCATCTTTAGTTAATAATCTATTTCTAAGAGAGCAAATTGATGCGAGTCTATGAAGCTCATGGAGGAAATTGTAACCCATTCAAAGTGCCCTTGAATTGGAGTCATTCTCTTGGGCTCTTGCATGAATGCTTCCACTTCTTAGGTGATCACCTCTTCCTCACCACTCTTTTCTAGTTCTTCCCTTTCTCTCTTAAATTCAAGAGTTGAAGGTTCCTCAAGATCATTGAGGGGGTTGACCAAGGTGGACAAAAAATCATTGGTGATGCAATTTATTTCTTGATCAAACTCCCTCAACTCTCCATTTACCTCTTCCGGTTCACTAGTTCTACTTTCCTCCTCTTCTTGCAATTCTAGTCCTAGCTCTTCTTCTTTCCCTCGAGGCTCCATATTTTCCTCTTTTCTATACTCCTTCGTTTCTCTTCCACATTCCTCCAGGGAAATGTCTTGATTGCTTGAGTGAAGTGAGGCTAAGGGGTTCACTGCTTCGGCTATGGTAGCCATGAACTCCCCTTGTGTCCTTCGGAACCCTTCTTGCTCTTGGAAGAATGCTTGAAGGTCTTGTTCTTCTTGGGGTAAAGGTTGTAAAACTTCATATTGAGGTGGAAAAAGAGATTCAAAGGTCAGGAGAAAGGTTGTGTAGTTGGAATGTGTGTCATGTGGGTGGGGATATTGAGGTCGTGTATAAGGGTGTGGTGGATCAAATGGTTGGTAACAAGGTGTATAGACATTTTGATTCCATGGAGGTGTATGATAAGGTACTTGAAGAGTTGGTGGTTGGAGGTTATGTATGGGGTATCCTTCATATCCTTGGGTTTGATATTCATATAGGAGAGGGCTTGGGGAAGGGTGTGGCTCGTTGTAATATGCGGAAGATTCCTCCTCCCTCCATCACTTCTCCCACTCCTTGATACAATCCCAATTTGAAGTCATTATACCCTACAAAACATTCACAACCAAGCTCCAAGTAACAGGGGTGATAGCTCATAGAGAAAATAGAAAATAAAAACTAAAGACATCAAGTATCAAAAGAAACGAAATTCTAATTAATAGCAAAAACAAGCAAACAACCCAAAAAGTATCTATTCACACTATGGACATATTTATAACATCCAAAAGATAGCACTCAATTGCATTCCCCGGCAACGGCGCCAAAAACTTGATGGAGAGGATCACGATGGTTCGGAAAATTAGCAAAATAATGTCTTCGTCGGTAGTATAGTCCAAACCAACAAATAATCCTCTCAATCAAAGTTTAATTTTCAAATCAATAATTAACCAAGATCAAGAGTAATTCAACCTCGGGTCGTTCTTCCTAGTATGCAATTGGAAGTGTCACGCTTTTGGTTGGGAGGAAAAGGGGTTTTGAAATCAAGAAACGAAAGATTAAAAGAACTAAAGAAATGAAAGAACTAAGCAATGATCTAAATTGGGAATTAATGCAAATAAAAAGGAAGTGGGATCAAAACTAGTGAAAATGCAATGATATGTAAAAGAGAGCCTTGACTTGGGAATGAGGATCCAAGGAATTCTATCATCGCCATAACCACAACTATGATAATTATGATGAGTCAGTCTTGCCTAGTTAACCCCTAACATTGAGGAGTAAGTCAAGCAAGCATAATTGACCTTAATCCATAAGTCCGAGCTAACTTACCAAACTAGTTGATAAAAAGCTAGCTTCAATGGAAATAAGAATCAACTAACTACCCAAGAATTACCACTAAATGTCAGACATTATGACTCTAGTATCCTAGCAGCTCAAATCCCAAGCCAAGGTGTGAAATCTACTCAAAACTCATAATTGGCATTTTCACAAACACCTTGTGTGCATAAAACCAAAACATGGAAAATTGTAAGGAAAATAGAAAGCTATAACCAACCATGCACAAAATCAACAATAAACATCCAAACAAACATAAGGAAAGAATGAAAAATTAAATTCATCAATCAAAACTTCAAGAAACTCAAAATTGCAATTATAAACAAGTAACTTGAACCAAGGCAAATGAAAGTAAATGTGCCATAATTAAAGAGGAAATTGAGAGTACTTACAATAAAGATGAGCAAAATCAAAGATCAAAGCTTCTATAAAATGCTACAATTGAGATTGATAAACCCTAATTGGAACCCTAAGAGAGCATTTCCTACTCTACTGCTACTACTCCTAATGCATTTTCTATCGAATCTAACCTAATGAAAGCTTATTCTTTCATATGTGTTGATTCTCCCTTTTTATAGCACTTCAACTCAGCATTTCAGCCTTCCAAAATGGGCCAAAAGCCCCCAAAATATGCACAACACGTGTTTCATTAATGCAACCACGTGTAGGGACCTGTACGGATGCACAGATATGTGCATCCGCACACTTGGCTAAATGATGCCCTGGGCGTACGCACAGGTACTTGTGCACACGCACACATAGAAATTCCTTCTTGTGCGTACGCACGTTGGCTTGTGCGCACCCACACTTGTCTGTGTGTGCTTTTCCTTATTTTCTTCAAGTGTTCTCCCTTCTACATGCTGTCTTCCACTTTTTCTTATCCAATCTTGCCAAAATGACCTGAAATCACCTCACAAAAATATATCACGGCATCGAATGGCATAAAAGTGGAATTAAAATCACTAATTTAGGCACAAAAATGCATGTTTTCACACTTTTGTCCAAATTAGGGAGAAATCACAAAAGTTTTCTATTTGGGTGCTTAAGTTTGAGTTTAGGTGATGAAATCCATCCAAATCAAGCTAAAATATATCGTCAAATATGGACTCATCATGTCTCCTGCGCGTGCGCGTCCCTTTGCATTTTTGTCCATCGACGTATACGCGTAACATATGCGTGCGCGTCGATACTATCTTCAGCCTCAGCTATGCTTGCGCGTATCATGCATGTGTGCGCGCCATTTGCGCGTGCGCGTCCTTTGCGCGTGCGCGTGGATGGCAAGTTATCAATTCCCAGCTTTCGCGCTATCCATGCGTTTGTGTGCTTCTTCCCAGATGCCCCATCCACGCGTGTGCGTCATGTACGCGTGTGCATTGGTGGCAAATATTCAATCCCAAATTTGAAATTATCGCAGGTGCTCGTTCAAAGTGAACGTAGCGCTCTCTTGTAAATGAGCGCTGATCACACCCACGCGTACGCGTGCATGCACGCGTATGCGTGGGTCTTCCAAAATTCTTGCCCTACGCGTAAGCGTTTTGTACCCGTGCGCATCGTTGGAGAGCGTAGCGTTCCTCAATTGAGCGCAGCATTTTTCTGCACTGCTTACTTATCTGGTTTTTCTTTTCAGTTTTTCACCTGCCATCAATCAAACATGCAATCAATGTCTCACCAAAATCATAAGGTTTTGCATCATTCATAATAATCACCTAATTCTTGCGTAAATCTCATGATTTTGTATAAAATTAACAATGTTTGATTGAATCAAGATAAACATGAAATTCCACTCTAATCACTTGCTTATTGTGCAAGAAAGTGCATGAAACCTAATGAAAACAGGTAAAAATGGCTAGTAAAACATGCACAAAATGACATGTCATCAGGTTTATGAGGAAGAGTGAAAGTAAGAGAGAGAAGAAGGTGGGGGTAGGTGGAGATTCTATGCGACCCACTGATCCTAACGTGCTAGGGAATTCGAGTTTCCTGCCTCCATGTGGGCGTTGAACGCCCAACTCCTGCTCCTGGCTGGCGTTCAACGCCAGTTATGTCCTCCTTTTGGGGCATTGAACGCCCATTGGGGGCCTCCTTCCTGGCATTCAATGCCGGGTCTGTGCCTCTGTTGGGGCGTTGAACGCTCAGTCTCTGCCCCCTGGATAGCGTTCAACGACACCTTCATGCTCCCTGGCTGGCGTTCAATGCCAGCAATGCTGCTCCTCATGGGCGTTGAACGCCTACTCTGTCCCTCTTCTTTGGCATTCAACGCCAGCAAGGTACCTGCTCCAAGGTGTTCTGTTTCCAGCTCTGACTGTTTTTGTTTCTACTCTAACTACTGCACATGATCACAAACTTAAAGAAAATATGAAAATTAAACTGATATAACTTAAAGAAACTTAATGAAAAACAAAAATAACTTGAATAATGGTTGGATTGCCTCCCAACAAGTACTTTTTTAACGTCACTAGCTTGACAGTTAGCTCCTTAAGGAGATAGATAGGGGCGAAATTTCAAAATTTCGCCCCTTTACAGTGAACTTCTTGCCTATGCTCTCATGGATACGTTTCACATGTTCTAGAGACAGGATCCTATTCTCAGTGTGTGGGATGACTAGATTGTTAGTGAAGATAACTCTCATGCCAGGTGAGAGACCTTCAGTGGGGATTTTTTTTTCCCTCCAGCACTTGGGCACTTTCTTACTGTCATTCCTCTCAGAGCTTGATGATGGTTGCCCCACACCAAACTTAGAATTGGTGTCTGGGAGATCTGTTAGGCTCTATACTAAGAGTAGTCGTTGAAGCACTTCATTTTTTGTTAATGGTGCTTCCTTCAACTGAGGTAGAATGAGGTTTATGAACCTTGAATACAAGAAAGTCCTCATCTAATTGCAGGACTAGTTCTCCTCTGTCTACATCAATCACAGCCTTGGTTGTAGCTAGGAAAGGTCTTCCATGGATGATGGATTCATCCTCTTCCTCCCTAGTATCAAGGATTACGAAATTAGCAGGGATGTAAAGGTCTTCAACCTTCACCAAGACATCCTCTACTAGTCCATAAGCCTTTTTCATGGACTTGTCTGCCATCTTTAGTGAGATTCTTGCAGCTTGTACCTGATGCCAGGGCATCTTGGCCAGTTTCACTGACCTTTTCTTTACTGTTTTTAGGTTAGTTTCATGCATTTCCTTAGGAAATAAGCTACTTTTGGGTAGATATTCACTTACACCTTGATTTAAGCATACATTGTGCATTTTACATTATTTTATGAGGATTTTGCATAAGTTTAGTGAAAAATTGTATGTTGCATTGCCCATGACTTGGACTAGAACTTTGATGCACTTTATTGTTTGATTTCAGGACCAAAGGAAGCAAGGAAAGGGAGGTAACTTGCAAGGATAATGAGAAAAGTGATTGCCAATAATACTCTCAAAGCCATCATTGCCCACGTTAAGAGTCACGTTAACTAAGTTAACGTGAACTCTAACGTGGAGAAGGGAAGTTGAGCCAACGTTAGTGACACTTAACATTGTCACTAACGTTGGCAAACACTCATGAGTGGCCACGTTAGAGCCCACGTTAACCTAGTTAACGTGGCCTCTAACGTTAAAGGGGGAAGAGAAGCCAACGTTAGTGACATTCAACATTGTCACTAACGTTGGCCTAAGGATGCAACACACCACGTTAACTCCCACGTTAACTTGGTTAACGTGGGAGCTAACGTAAGAGGTGAGAGTTGTCGACAACGTTAGTGACACTCAACATAGTCACTAACGTTGGAAGCAACCACACAACTCCCCAAGAGCCACGTTAACTTCCACGTTAACTTAGTTAACGTGGAAGCTAACGATGAGGAATGAATGATGAGCCAACGTTAGTGACACTCAACATTGTCACTAACGTTGGGATGGCTAAGAATGGCCACGTTAGAAGCCACGTTAACCTAGTTAACGTGGACTCTAACGTGAGACATAGGGGCACCTTGGAAGGTTAGTGACAATGTTGAGTGTCACTAACGTTCTCGAAGGTTGGCAAGGCCACGTTAGAAGCCACGTTAACCTAGTTAACGTGGGCTCTAACGTGAGGCAAAGGGGTACATTGGAACGTTAGTGAAAATGTTAAGTGCCACTAACGTTCTCGAACTTATACTTTCACTAAATGTTAACACCCCTAACGCCCTGAGCAAAAGTCTCTGCCCACTTAGCACTTTCTCTCTGCAAGTAAAGCCAAGCCCAAATGAAGAAAAGAACTGCTTCAAACTCAAGATCCAAAGGCCCAAGACTTGAAGAGCAAACTAGAAGCTGAGAAGAGTAGTATATATAGGAGTAGCTTTGAATTGTAAAAGGGAGTTCTGGAGGCTGGAAAAAGAGAACTACTCTCTGTATTTTACCTTCTCTGCATTTTCTAGTTTTATGATGTATTCTCCATCTTTGTTTTCATTTTCAAGAGCTATGAACAACTAAACCCTTTTCATTGGGTTAGGGAGCTCTGTTGTAATTTGATGGATCAATACTAGTTTTCATTATTCTTCTTCTATCTTTTCTCTTGATTTTACTTGAAAGCTTTTGATCTTCATCCAATTGAGTAGTTATCTTGGAAGAGAAGCTATTCAAACTTGGATCTCTTTTGAACCTTGAAAGAGGAATGAAGAGATCAAGCTAGAAATACTTTCTCATGCTGGACCAAATTGGGTTTGGATGGGTATGTGACTATAACCCTCTCAATACTTGATTTGGGAAATGCATGTGGTATAATCAGTGACCATACTTCATCTCTTCTCATGAGCAATTGACCAAGGAATTGGCTATTGATCAAGATTTGAGAGATTGAATTGCAAGAAATTGTAATTCAATCACTTAAGATTGCCAAGGAGATTAATGAGTGCATTGATTAAGGAAGAGATGAAAATGAATTTGATCCGGAGAATTGCAACATCTTTTAAGCCCAATGAACTCCCCATTTCTGATCTTACCCATTCTCTTTAATTTCTGCCATTTACTTTTATGAGCAAATCCCCCATTCCCATTTACAATTTTGCAATTTATTTTCAGTCATTTACTTCCAGTCCTTTAATTCTAGCATTTACTTTTTTGTTATTTACATTCCTGCCATTTTATTTTCTGCAACTCTCAACCCAAATTTTGGATTCGCTCAACTAGAACATTCTTCTAATTAAAGTTGCTTGATCAATCAATCCCTGTGGGATTCGACCTCACTCTATTGTGAGTTTTTACTTGACGACAAATTCGGTACACTTGCCGAAGGGAGATTTGTTGAGAGACAAGTTTTCCGTGCATCAAGTTTATGGTTCCGTTGCCGGGGATTGATTGTGCATCAACAATGATTAAATTGGAAGATCACTAGTTTGAGCATTTTTATTTTGTGAATTTCATTTTCTGTTTGAGTGATTTACTTTTTATTTTAGTTAAACTTCTTCCCTTCCCCCTCTACTCCTTTGTTCTTCTTTGTTATTTTCAATTCTGTTTGCTAACCCACTAACTATTTGATATATTGCATCACCCACAACTAACAGTAATTCTGACACAAATACTTTCTGCACCTATCTTTTCTTGCTTGCACTTGTTGGTTGTATGACAGGGAGAAGAAGCGGGGCTTCAACTTCCTTCAATTCTGAACCTGAGAGGACCTTCCTTATATTAAGGAGGGAGGCAAGAGGAAAGAAAGTGGTTAGTGCTGAGGAAGAAGAGGAATTCTTTGAAACAAACATGGAAGACAACATGGAAAACCATCATGAAGAAGAGGATCACAACCATGGGGGAGGAGGTAGAGCAAATCATGCTGGGGAAGATAGAAGAGTCTTGGGCTCTTACATCAATCCAAACCCAGGCAACTGTAGAAGTAGCATCCAAAAGCCAACAATCCATGCCAACAACTTTGAACTTAAACCACAGCTCATCACCCTTGTTCAGAACAACTGTTCGTTTGGAGGAGGTGTTCAAGAAGACCCCAATCAACATTTAACCACCTTCCTGAGAATATGTGACACAGTGAAGTCTAATGGTGTTCACCCTGATACCTATAGATTGCTCTTGTTTCCATTCTCACTTAGGGACAAAGCAGCCAAGTGGCTGGAATCTTTCCCAAGGGAAAGCTTGACAACTTGGGAAGACGTGGTGAACAAATTCTTAGCAAGATTTTACCCTCCTCAACGAATCAATAGGCTGAGAGCTGAGGTCCAAACTTTCAAGCAACAAGATGGTGAGACTCTATATGAAGCATGGGAGAGGTTTAAAGACTTAACAAGGAGGTGTCCACCTGACATGTTCAACGAATGGGTGCAGCTGCACTTTTTCTATGAAGGGCTCTCTTATGAGTCAAAGAAGGCCGTAGACCATTCATCTGGAGGATCTTTGAACAAGAAGAAGACCATTGAGGAAGCCATAGATGTTATTGAAATAGTAGCAGAGAACAACTACTTCTATGCTTCCAAAAGAGGAAACACAAGAGGAGTAATGGAGCTAAACAATGTAGATGCTCTGTTGGCCCAAAACAAGCTCATTACCCAGTAGCTGGCTGACCTCACCAAGAAGATGGAGATGAACCAATTAGCAGCAATCTCCACTTCATCAACAACACAAGAAGGAGTGCATGAAGAAGCAGAGGGTAGTCAGGAGCAAGCCAACTACATTGGGAATTCACCAAGGAAAAACTATGATCCATACTCCAAGACCTATAACCCTGGATGGAGAAACCACCCAAACTTTGGCTGGGGAAGTGAGCAAGATCAAAACCAAGACCAGAGACGTTACAACTCCAACAACAATACTGCTCACCAGCAATTCACACAGAGGACATCTCAATACCCCCACAACAACACTTCTCCACACGCTTATCAAAACCAAAACAGCACATCTGCTCCGAATCACCCATCAATTGATGACAAGCTCTCTAAGATTGAAGCCTTACTTGAAGGAATATGCCAAGAGATTCAAGAAAATAAGGTGTTCAAAGAGGAGGTGCGAGCCAATATTAAGAACTAGGGAGAGACCATTAGGAAGCTGGAATTCCAGGTGGGATATTTAGCTGAGAAGATTTCCAAACCTAGTGATAGCTTCCCAAGTGACACGGAGAAAAACCCCAAAGGAGAAGCAAAGAAAGTAAGATGGGAAGATTGCAAAATGGTCACTGCGAGCGATCAAGAGACTGAAAACAAGCAAAACAGACTTTGCAAACAACCTGAAGACAACTCAACGAAGGAGGAGGATAGAGATCACCAAGAACCAGAAATCTCACAACAAGAGTTGCTGAAGCTCTATGCTCCCTTCCCTTAACTGCTCAATGGTGCTGTGGGAAAGAGAATATACTCAAGGTTCCTAGACTTGTTTGCATCTCTGCATGTAAACATACCATTCATCAAAGCAATTCAACAAATGCCTGCATTCATCAAGTATATGAAGGAACTTCTTCCCAGGAAAAGCTCACTCAAAGGAGGCCAGACTATAGTGATGAACAAGGAATGTAGTGCCCTTATTCAACCTGAGTTGCCTACAAAAAGAAGAGACCTAGGGAGTTTTCACATCCCTTGTGCCATAGGTGAAACTATGTTCGATAGAGCACTATGTGATTTGGGGGCCAGCATCAACTTACTGCCTTTATCCTTGGTGAAGAGGCTGCAGATCAATGAGATAATGCCCACAGATGTAATCATCAGACTGGCTGACAAAACTCAAAAGCAAGCAATAGGAGTGGTGGAAAATGTGTTGCTAAAGGTTGGGAAATACTTTCTCCCAACAGAATTTGTCATTCTGGACATGGAAGAGAGTCACACTCACCCAATCATATTGGGAAGACCATTCCTAGCTACGGCCAGAGCACTTATCGATGTAGAGAAAGGGGAGCTAATATTGAGAATCCATGATGAACGACTCAGCTTCAATGTTTTCAAACTCTCACAAGAAACAGATCAAAAGGACAAAGAACTAAGCACAAATTATAAAGAGACACTGAAGGAGGAGACAAGCACTGAAGCACATCCAGTTTATTCTGAGATCCCCTTAATTGATAAACAAGGAAAACAGCAATTGCCACAGCTCAAGGAAAAGTTGGAGGAACCTAAACCTCTGGAGGCAAGCGAAGACAACATCACAACTCCTTTAGAAAAAGAGGTCACCAAGGGGAAGGCAACCTCAAAAGAAACAAAAAAGAAGGTACCAAGAAGGTGGAGGAACAAGAAGATCCCTACGGAAGACTTCTCTCCAGGGGATAGAGTTGTCTCAGCTTACTTCCCAGATATTCCTCCTAATCTCCCTACTGTACCATCTCAGTTACCCAAGGTCTTCACTATCAACAGAGTTCTTTCCTTGGAATATGTGGAGATCATTGATCCAACCAATGGATATAAGTCCACAGCAAGAGGGGAGAACTTTAAGCACTACCAACCACCCTAATTAAGGACTCGTCGGGCTAGCGACGATAAAAGAGCGCTCTGTTGGGAGGCAACCCAACCTCAGGTAGTTTCACTTTCATCTTTATTTCAATAAAAAAAATCACAAGTCGTTTCTCCTGTATTGTAAGGAGCTAAGTTTGGTGTTCCACACCAGAACAATCCAGGAGTGATGGTGAAATTCTAAGTTTGGTGTTCCACCAAAGGACATTGGTTAGAATTACACTCCACTCCATAAGAACATTGCTAGCTCCATCCAATCAAGAGAAACCACTTAGAGGTGGTTAGACTATAGGTTATCATTGCTTTGTTGACAACAAGAGATGGGGTTTTCTGCATATGTGCAATGTTTGGACTGGGCAAGGAACTAAGTTTGGTGTTCACACACCAAATTGAGTTCAAAAAGCACCAGCATACATGCAAGCTAACTATGTCTCAAGTGCTTTGGGAACAAGCAACTTCCAGTAACCTTGCAGGAACCTTATGAGGAAATGGTGCACCTCCACCCAAAGAAGCTAGGCAGCAAAAACTAGGATGATGACAAAGAGAGAGGGCAACCAGAAATCATCACCCAAAGGTTGTATTGTTACTTAATTCCATTGTACTCAGAATTGTTGAAAGTTGGAAGTCCGAATGCACTTTTGATTTGTAGTTACTCGAAGTTGAACCCTTTTTAAATTCTATCTTTTAAGTTCTGAATAGGTCTATGTGTGCTAGACTTTATATCACTGCATCCTCCTTAACTTACTTTTATGCTTGTCCCTTCTTAATCAGATGAAGAAGAGAATGTTTATGTTTTTTTTTTAAAAGACCAGAGTAGAGTTCATAATGTGGAAGTGCATTCATGAATCTTTGGGGTAGTCATAAGTTAGCTAAGTTGGTTCAACCATAAGGCTAGGAGGATAACTATCTGGCCTGAATACTTTGCTTTGAATATACTCATGAGACTAGGTATATGACAAGATCCTAATAAGAGAAAAAGAAAAGAAGAATGAAAGTGGAAAAACAAAAGAAAAAGAGTAAGCAATAAGGCTAGGCACCAATGGTTTGGACCTTGAGACAAGTGTCTGTGGTGCTCCTGTGTGAGAGATCTACTTGGATGAATAAGCTCTCAGGGGTGCTTTATCACCTGGTAACTTGGGTTAACTAACCCGGGATTATCAGCTGAAAGTCCATTATCAAGAGTAACCCTCACCACAGAGCATTTAGTAACCCAAAGAGGTGCTGGACACCAAGGTCTCAAGAAAGAAAATAAATGAACTATATGCCTGTGGTGTGTATGTATGGGGGAGAGACTTGAGGGAGTAAGTCCTTAGGGGTGCTTTAACACCTAGCACCTTGAACCAACTGGTTCGGGAGTGTTGGCTGAAAGTTTATCTTAAAGAGTTTCCCCTTTACAGAGCACTTAGCCTAAATAACACAAATAACCCTTGAAATAACAATAAAAGGATCAATGAATAAAAGTCTCATGGGATATAAACAAAGTAAGTGTTTAGGGACATGATAAAAGTCTGAAAGCCAGTAATGGAATGAACCTAAGTTGCTATGCATGAAACCACCATAAAATCAGTGATATGACTTCCACAAGAATGACTCATTGCTCTTGGCATGCCATTCATCATTCTCTTGTTCCAGTACTTGCTTAGGGACAAGCAAGCTTTAAGTTTGGTGTTGTGATGGCAGGGCATCTTGGCCAGTTTCACTGACCTTTTCTTTACTGTTTTTAGGTTAGTTTCATGCATTTCCTTAGGAAATAAGCCAGTTTTGGGTAGATATTCACTTACACCTTGATTCAAGCATACATTGTGCATTTTACATTATTTCATGAGGATTTTGCATAAGTTTAGTAACAAATTGTATGTTGCATTGCCCATGACTTGGACTAGAACTTTGATGCACTCTATTGCTTGATTTCAGGACCAAAGGAAGCAAGGAAAGGGAGGTAACTTGCAAGGATAATGAGAAAATTGATTGCCAATAACACTCTCAAAGCCATCATTGCCCACGTTAAGAGTTACGTTAACTAAGTTAACGTGAACTCTAACATGGAGAAGGGAAGTTGAGCCAACATTAGTGACACTTAACATTGTCACTAACGTTGGCAAACACTCATGAGTGGCCACGTTAGAGCCCACGTTAACCTAGTTAACATGGCCTCTAACGTTAAAGGGGGAAGAGAAGCCAACGTTTGTGACATTCAACATTGTCACTAACGTTGGCCTAAGGATGCAACACACCACGTTAAGGGAGCTAACGTAAGAGGTGAGAGTTGTCGACAACGTTAGTGACACTCAACATAGTCACTAATGTTGGAAGCAACCACACAACTCCCCAAGAGCCACGTTAACTTCCACGTTAACTTAGTTAACGTGGAAGCTAACGATGAGGAATGAATGATGAGCCAATGTTAGTGACACTCAACATTGTCACTAACGTTGGGATGGCTAAGAATGGCCACGTTAGAAGCCACGTTAACCTAGTTAACGTGGACTCTAACGTGAGACATAGGGGCACCTTGGAACGTTAGTGACAATGTTGAATGTCACTAACGTTCTCGAAGGTTGGCAAGGCCACGTTAGAAGCCACGTTAACCTAGTTAACGTGGGCTCTAACGTGAGGCAAAGGGGTACATTGGAACGTTAGTGAAAATGTTAAGTGCCACTAACATTCTCGAACTTATACTTTCACTAAATGTTAACACCCCTAACGCCCTAAGCAAAAGTCTCTGCCCACTTAGCACTTTCTCTCTGCAAGTAAAGCCAAGCCCAAATGAAGAAAAGAACTGCTTCAAACTCAAGATCCAAAGGCCCAAGACTTGAAGAGCAAACTAGAAGCTGAGAAGAGTAGTATATATAGGAGTAGCTTTGAATTGTAAAAGGGAGTTCTGGAGGCTGGAAAAAGAGAACTACTCTCTGTATTTTACCTTCTCTGCATTTTCTAGTTTTATGATGTATTCTCCATCTTTGTTTTCATTTTCAAGAGCTATGAACAACTAAACCCCTTTCATTGGGTTAGGGAGCTCTGTTGTAATTTGATGGATCAATACTAGTTTTTATTATTCTTCTTCTATCTTTTCTCTTGATTTTACTTGAAAGCTTTCGATCTTCATCCAATTGAGTAGTTATCTTGGAAGAGAAGCTATTCAAACTTGGATCTCTTTTAAACCTTGAAAGAGGAATGAAGAGATCAAGCTAGAAATGCTTTCTCATGCTGGACCAAATTGGGTTTGGATGGGTATGTGACTATAACCCTCTCAATACTTGATTTGGGAAATGCATGTGGTATAATCAGTGACCATACTTCATCTCTTCTCATGAGCAATTGACCAAGGAATTGGCTATTGATCAAGATTTGAGAGATTGAATTGCAAGAAATTGTAATTCAATCACTTAAGATTGCCAACGAGATCAATGAGTGCATTGATTGAGGAAGAGATGAAAATGAATTTGATCCGGAGAATTGCAACATCTCCTAAGCCCAATGAACTCCCCATTTCTGATCTTACCCATTCTCTTTAATTTCTGCCATTTACTTTTATGAGCAAATCCCCCATTTCCATTTACAATTCTGCAATTTATTTTCAGTCATTTACTTCCAGTCCTTTAATTCTAGCATTTACTTTTCTGTTATTTACATTCTCGCCATTTTATTTTCTGCAACTCTCAACCCAAATTCTGGATTCGCTCAACTAGAACATTCTTCTAATTAAAGTTGCTTGATCAATCAATCCCTGTGGGATTCGACCTCACTCTATTGTGAGTTTTTACTTGACGACAAATTCGGTACACTTGCCGAAGGGAGATTTGTTGAGAGACAAGTTTTCCGTGCATCAGTACCTCAAAGATTCCCAGCCTCTCCATTACAGAGAGAGGCATGAGGTTTTATGCTTGACCCTAGGTCACACAGAGGCTTCTCAAAGGTCATGGTACCTATGGGGCATGGAATTAAGAAGCGTTCAGGATCCGGCTTCTTCTGAGGTAACTTCTGCTGAACTAAGGCATTGAGTTCCTTGGTTAGCACTTGAGGTTCTTCCTCTAAAGTCCCTGTTCCAAATAACTTGGCATTTAGCTTCATCAGAATTCCTAGGTACCGAACAACTTGCTCCTCCCTAGTTTTCCTTCCTCATCAGAGGAGGAGTGATCCTCATAATCCATGAATTGCAACAAGGCATTCAAGGGAACTTCTATAGTCTCCTCTTGAACCATAGTTGCCTTCAATTCTTCAATAGAGAAGCCTTTAGTGGGCATGGAACGCCCAGCTACCCATATTGTGGTGTTCAACGCCAAGACTTGTGTCTCCTTACTGGTGTTCAACGCCAGCTTTTGTGCAACTTTGGGAGTTGAACGCCCAGTAAGGCCTTCCTTACTGGCATTCAATGCCAATGATGGTTCATCATTGAGCGTTGAACGCCCAGTAAAGACTTCCTTATTGTTGTTCAATGCCAGGAATGGCTCATCCTTGGGCGTTGAATTCCCAGTAAGGACTTCCTTATTGGCGTTCAATGCCAGAGTATCTGTAACAACCTAATTTTCAATATGTCTAGATCATACTGGAAACTGAGCGCTACCAATTTGTTTTCCTAATTATTATCTATTATTTATCATATGAGCCTGATTCGTTGTTAAACACGTAGTTAATTTGCGTGGTGTATTTTTTTTTTTTTTGAAAACATTTGGATTAATAGACAGAATCATTTATAATCAATTCACAAGTAATAACAGATAAAACAGTTATAAACAACCACACAAAAATACATCACAAGTAGTTGACAACATTCGATGAAAGCCTTTATTAGCATATAGACTGTTAGTTAGAACACCCCTAGATATAGCTAAATAATATCTATATACATATATATACATACAACATCTCAGGTCCTGACCTGTTCAAGAGATCCCTAAGCTGGCGCCCAGGCTAGCCTAGACTCTATACTCACCTAGTCCCTCTAAACTACTAAAGCGAGGGAAAGTACATTCTAAGTCTTCAAAAATCAAGTCAGGTGGAACATCAGCAAAAGGTAGAACATCATCTACTACTCCTTTGCACGATCAGACATTGCCATATAACGTGTCTCTGGTACCTCATCAAGTAGCCACACAACAGGAGTCTCGTACACATGATTTAAGTTAAAGTTCAAAAACAAACAGGGTGTAGGCATTGGCTAGTCTCACAGTATATACATATATAAACAGGGAACGATATTCACCCTAGACTCAGAAGACTATCTAGAGCAGAATCCTCTTTGTAGAACCATCATCAACGAGCTACTGTAAGGTACTCTTACTTCCATCTGAAGGGGGACGGGAGAGAGAAGGGGTAAGAACTGGGGAGTTCTTAGTAGGGTCGGGGTTATTAGTTAAGTTCATTAATTCCGTGTTGTTTAGCAGATAAATAGCAGAATACTGAGAAGCAGTAGATAGAAGAAACAGATAAATAGAGAAAATAGAAAGCAAAACACAAATAAAAGAATACAAGAAAACAAAACACAGACACAGAGAATAGAATGAAAACAAAGAAAGCATACATTCAAACAACAATCATAATAGAGGAAATGCGCAACCAAGTATGATGCATGTCTGTCCTATGCAGGCCATGAGCTCACGTGTCGGTTTACACCCTGCAACCCGACATTACCCAGGAACTAGTCCTAGATATGGCTTTATTTCTGTAGGTGAACTTCGGCCTACAGAAACAGCACTCCTGTAAGTGAACTTCGGCTTACAGGAATAGTCTAAACACAACACAACAACTTTCTGTAGGTGAACTTCGGCCTACAGAAATAACACCTCTGTAAGTGAACTTCGGCTTACAGAAATGGTTTAATCACAACAACTTTCTGTAGGTGAACTTCGGCCTACAGAAATAGCACCCCTGTAAGTGAACTTCGGCTTACAGGTATCACAACTCTCTGTAGGTGAACTTCGGCCTACAGGAGCAACACCCTGATATACACAATTGATATTCACTGCAGGTGAACTTCGGCCTACAGGAATAACAACTTACTGTAGGTGAACTTGGGCCTACAGGACCTCTAGGGCCAATAGAAAAGCATCAGATGAACATATAATAGAATATCATGCCACAAGGCTTAACTCTTTATTTTTATACTCTTCTCCTCTATTCTCTTTGTTATATTACTCTTTTCTCATTATCATCATTCAATATCATTCCCATTATTCATCATCACTTTCACATTCTTATGCTATACTTCTTTCTTTCTCTGTTTAATCATACTATACAAAGTTTACAGCTTTTCCTTTTACAACATCTTAACTCAAACCATTTCTCTTTATCAGATTACTCTTTTCTCTGTATCCTTTTATTCTACTCTAGTTACTCTTTTCTCTATATCTCTTTACTTTTCTCTGGTTACTCTGTTCTTTGTGTTTCTTTACTCTGCTCTAATTTCTCTGTTTAACGTATGTATTTAAAGCTTATGTAAATTTCGGTATGAATAGTTAGCATGTCCCAAGTATAGGTTCATTAAGTCTATACTGAAACAATTTAACTTTTTATATAATACCTAACCCTAGTCGTAACTCAAGTACTAACTAAGTTGCCCTAGTTCGTTCACTAATCTCTGTCTGTTTTTCTGTCATTAAAACATTACAGAATTTTTCTTTGAATTTTATCTTTTCTTCAACTTTTTATGTTTTATTTATCTTTACCTCACTAATATGTTCTTACCACTCCCTAAGTGTTTTATGAAGGTAATTATGAGATTCTGTGCTTAAAGTTGTCTTTCTAAAGCTTTTACAGAAAACTACCTTTTTCGCATTATTTTATTATTTTTAATTAAATATTATTATTTAATATTTTATTATTTTTTATTATTTTATCATTAAATTTTCGAAAATTAACTTACTTTTACTTTTAACCTTTAAAATTCACTTTTTACCACCCGTAACTTTTAATATTTTTACTTTTACTACCCTAACTTTTGGAAATTACAAAATAACCCCCCAAACACCAAAATATTTACTTCCTTGACCTTTTATGGATAAAAAAGGTGTTCTTCATTGTTCTTCACCACACTCAAAGTGTTCTTCGTGTTCTTCGTAAATTCTTCAGATTCTTTCTTTGTTTTTACTCGTTTTTCAGTCTTTTCAGCAACCGATTTTTACCATAATTCAAAATAAATTTCCAGCAACTAAAACCCCATCTTTTCTACATTATTTTAACACAAATTGAACCCCAATTTAAGGTTTAGGGTTCGTTTTTCCAGCAGCCATGAAGAACACAAATTCAAAGTTGAATATCATCAAATTTCATCAAATTTTCACCAAAATTTCAACAAGAATCACTCATATAAACAATCAATTTCAAGCATAACCAAACCATATCATAATCATACAATTCAAACACAATCAATCAAGATTAATTGTACCAAACCCTACCTGGTTTTGCTGCTCCTAATTCGGTTAAACTTTCAGGTGGTCCTTAAGCACTTTTTCCTCCTAAATCACATCAAGAACAACTTTAAATCCAAAAACTCTCAACTGACCAAATCTCACTCAGTATGTTAGGAAGAGATATCTCACCTTAGACTTGCTGGAAATTCACGTTTCTTGGCCCTCAATTCAAGTTAAGCATGATTCCTAAGGAAGAACATCAAGAAAACACATGTTTTGCATGGTTTTCCTTGAAAACCGAATTGAAATGGGAGGGAGACAGCCATCTCATCTTATTTCCATCCTTGATAGGTTATATGGTTATGTAGAGGAAGAAGAGAGGATCATTTTGGTAAAATCGGAGTTTTGATTTGAGTTTTAGTTCAGAAGAAATCAAGCTTTGAAGATTAAGTGTTCATGAAAGTTTCTCTCTTTTCTCTCATGTTATTTTTGGCCAAAATGATGAAATGAGACAGCCTTGGAGGTCTTGGGGGTGTAGGGTGAGTTGTGATTGGTTGGCTTGGAGGTGGGTTAAAATAATATTAAAATATCTCAGGTGTATAACTACTAAAACTAGATGTATCGGAACGCTTGTAAAAACATCTCTAAAAATTATTTTCTGAGCTACTAGAATAAATGACACTAGTAACATATTTATTATGAGAATAAAACATGTATAATGAGGCCTTAGCATTGCTAAATTCATCAGAGAGTGCTGGTGCTAAGCTGCACCAGTAAACCGTAAACCCGGTTAAACCGATTTTCTGTTTTTAACAAAAATAGACCAGGTAACCTTATAATGTTATTCAAGCATTTTATAATACTAATATAATGATAATATTATACTATTATCTCTCTCCTCTCATGAATCGAGTCTGGTTCGTCAAACAGAGACTATTTACGAAAATCAGAATCAAAACTGCCAACCGATACGGTTCAAAAACTAGGTTCTTCGCGATTGCATTATCGAGCTTGCCTCAAAGGAGGTTCTAGCTTAAGGATGACATAATGATAATGAGGATTGAGATACTTGATGATATAGCAGAGGTGTTCCCTTTACTGATCTTCCAGAGAAATCCGTACTTTCAGAAAAGATCTCATGTACTCGAAAATCAGGGTTGTTACAGTATCCCCTTTAGATTTGGCCTCAGCTTCTACAGTGATGGCCTTGTACTCATCTTTTGGATTTACTTTAGTGTTACTCGAGAGAGTGTTAGGAGGGCTCTCAGGGATTTTCTTACTCAGCTGACTGGTGCACGAAATTGTGATCACACTTTTCATAACTCCGGTACAACTAACCAGCAAGTGCACTGGGTCGTCCAAGTAATAAAACCTTACGCGAGTAAGGGTCGATCCCATAGAGATTGCCGGCTTGAAGCAAGATATGGTCATCTTGTAAATCTTAGTCAGGAGGATTCAATTGGTTATGAGTTTTGATAATTGAAAGATAAATAAAACGTAAATTAAAATAAAGATACTTATGTAATTCATTGGTGGAAATTTCAGATAAGCATTTGGAGATGCTTTGTTGCTTCTGAACCTCTGCTTTCCTATTATCTTCATCCAATCATGCATGCTCCCTTCCATGGCAAGCTGTATGTTGGTGGATCACCGTTGTCAATGGCAACAATCCATTCTCTCAGTGAAAATGGTCCAGGTACGGTTTCTGTACGGCTAATCAACTATCGGATCTTTCGTCTCGGATGAAAAATACCAGGCACAGCTACCGTACGGCTAATCATCTGTCGGTTCTCACTTGTGTCGGAATAGGATCTCTCTATCCTTTTGCACACTGTCATTGCGCCCAGCATTCGTGAGTTTAAAGCTCGTCACAGTCATCCCGTCCCAGATCCTACTCGGAATACCACAGACAAGGTTTAGACTTTCCAAATCTCAGGAATGCTACCAATTGGTTCTAGCCTCTACCACGAAGGTTCTAATCTCACGGATTCGAATGCTCTGTTGTCAGGAGAGGCAAGTCAAATCCATGGATCAGAGACCCAAGAGACTATACTCCGGCTGTTGTCCAATGACTACGTTGAACATCATGTAGACCGCTTGTGGTTGTCAGGCACGCGGATCTTGGCTAAGCGAGTAACGAAGATAGTGGGTGATTGTCACGGGTCACCCCATCATTTTGACTTAACTGAATTAAGTACAAGAGTATATCTTGGAGAAAAAGTAAGCGTGAATTGAAAGAGAAACAATAGTACTTGCATTAATTCATGAATAACAGCAGAGCTCCGCACCTTTATCTATGAGGTGTAGAAACTCCACCATAGAAAATACATAAGAGAAAAATGTCTTGGCATGGCCATGTTGCCAGCCTCCAAATGTGAAAAATGGTGTAATCCTCAAATACAATAGTAAAAAGTGCTATTTATACTAAACTAGTTACTAAGGATTACAGAAAATAAGTAACTAAGTGCAGATAGTGCAGAAATCCACTTCTGGGACCCCCTTGGTGTGTGCTTGGGCTTTACATGTGAATAGGCCTTTTCTAGAGTTAAACACCAGCTTGGATGCCAGTTCGGGCGTTTAACTCCAGTTCTGGTACCAGTTCCGGCGTTTTACGCCAGAAAAGGGTCTTTGGCTGGTGTTTAAACGCCAGTTTGGGCCATCAAATCTCAGGCAAAGTATGGACTATTATACATTTTTGGAAAGCCCAAGATGTCTAATTTCCAACGAATTTGAGAGCGCACCAATTGGGCCTCTTTAGCTCCATAAAATCCACTTCGAGTGCAGAAGGGTCAGAATCTAACAGCATCTGTAGTCCTTTCTCAGCCTCTAAATCAGACTTTTGCTCAAGTCCCTCAATTTCAGCCAGAAAATATCTAAAATTACAGAAAAATACACAAACTCATAGTAAAGTCAAGAAATGTGATTTTTGCATAAAAACTAATAAAAATATAATAAAAAGTAACTAAAACATACTAAAAACTATATGAAAACAATGCCAAAAAGCGTATAAATTATCCTCTCATCACAACACCAAACTTAAATTGTTGCTTGTCCCTAAGCAGCTAAAAAAAATAGGATAAAAGAAGAGAAAATACAATAAATTTCAAAATATCAATGGAGCTTAGTTCCAATTAGATGAGCGGGACTAGTAGCTTTTTGCTTCTGAATAGTTTTGGCATCTCACTTTATCCTTTGAAGTTCAGAATGATTGGCATCCATAGGAACTCAGAATTCAGATAGTGTTATTGATTCTCCTAGTTTAGTATGTTGATTCTTGAACACAGCTACTTTATGAGTCTTGGTCGTGACCCTTAGCATTTTGTTTTCCAGTATTACCACCGGATACATAAATGCCACGGACACATAACAGCATTTTGGATCACGACTTTTACCACTCATTCTCAAGCTTTTCACTTGGACCTTCATGACACAAGCACATGGTTAGGGACAACTTGATTTAGCCGCTTAGGCCAGGATTTTATTCCTTTGGGCCCTCCTATCCATTAATGCTCAAAGACTTGGATCCTTTTTACCCTTGCCTTTTAGTTTAAAGGGTTATTGGCTTTTTTCTTTAGCCTTTTGGTTTAAAGAGCTATTGGTTTTTTCTGCTTGCTTTTTCTTTCTCTTTCTTTTTCTTTATTTTTCGCCATTTTTTTTTGCAAACTTTGTGTTTTTCACTACTTTTTCTTACTTCAAGAATCAATTTTATGATTTTTCAGATTATCAATAACATTGCTCTATTTTCATTATTCTTTCAAGAGCCAACCATTTTAACATTCATAAACTCCACTATAAAAAATATGTACTGTTCAAGCATTCATTCAGAAAACAAAAAGTATTGCCACCACATCAAAATAATTAAAATATTTTCAAGATAGAATTCAAAATTCATGTACTTCTTTTTCTTTTTCAGAAAACATTTTCATTTAAGAAAGGTGAAAGATTCATGGAACATTCATAGGTTTAAGTCATAGACACTAAACACTAATGATCATGTAATGAAGACACAAACATAGTCAAAACATAAAGAATAAAAACCAAAAATAGAAAAAAAAATAAATAAGGAGATTAAAGAACGGGTCCACCTTAGTGATGGTGGCTTATTCTTCCTCTTGAAGAACCAATGGAGTTCTTGAGCTCATCTATGTCTCTTCCTTGCCTTTATTGCTCCTCTCTCATGGCCTTTGGTCTTCTCTGATTTCATGGAGGATGATGGAGTGCTCTTGGTGCTCTAGTCTCAGTTGCTCCATGTTGGAACTCAATTCTCTTAAAGAGGTGTTGAGTTGCTGCCAATAGTTGTGTGGAGAGAAATGCATCCCTTGAGGCATCTCAGGGATTTCTTGATGAGGGACTTCCTCATGCTCTTGTTGAGGTCCATGAGCGGGCTCTCTTGTTTGCTCCATCCTCTTTCTAGTGATAGGCTTTTGAGATGAATCTCTCAATCTCCCATGACTCGGAGTTGGAAGCAACTGCCTTCCCTTTCCTCTTTCTAGATGTTTCTCTGGCTTTAAGTGCCATTAATGGTTATGGAAAAATAAAAAGCAGAGCTTTTTTCCACACTAAACTTAAAAGGTTTGCTCGTCCTCGAGCAAAAGAATAAAGAAAGGAGTAGAGGAAGAAGAGATGGAGGAGATGGAGGTGTGTGAATGGTTCAGCCAAGGGGGTTTTAGGTGGTTATGATGTGTGAAAATGAAAGAGTGATGAGGGACTTATATAGGAGTGGAGTGGAGAGGGATTTCTTGTAATAGGGGTTGGGTTTGAGGAAGAGTGTTATGGAAAGGTGTTAAAAGGAGAGAAAAAGAGTTGGGGTAGGTGGAGATCCTATGGGGTCCACAGATCCTGAGGTGTCAAGGAATTCTGGTCCCTGCACCTTTCTAGCGTTTAAACGCCCCTGGACAGCCTTTGGAATTTAAACGCCATTCTGCTGCCTTTCCTGGCGTTAAACGCCAGGCTGATGCCCCTTTCTGGTGTTTAACGCCAGCCAGACACCCTTTTCTGGTGTTAAACGCCAGTCTGTCTGCCAATTCTGGCGTTTAATGCCCAGAATACTGCCAGACTGGGCGTTAAATGCCCATTCAGCTATCCTTACTGGCATTTAAACACCAGTAAGCCTGTCCTCCAGGGTGTGCTGTTTTTGATGCTGTTTTTTATTCCACTTTTAATTCTGCAGCTATTTTTGTGACTCCACATGATCATCAACCTAAGGAAAACATAAACTAACAATGGAAAATGAAATGAAAAAGTAATTAACATAGATAAATAAGATTGGGTTGCCTTCCAATAAGCGCTTCTTTAATGTCAATAGCTTGACAGTAAGCTCTTACAGAGCTTCACAGATACTCAGAGTATGATTGTGGCCTCCCAACACCAAACTTAGAGTTTAAATGTGGGGGCTCTTCTTGGCTCTGTATGGAGAGAATTGGATGAAACTTTTCATGCTTCTTCTCCATGTTTACAGAAGAAAATCCTTGAGCCTTAAACATAAGGTAGTCCTCATTTAATTGAAGGATTAACTCTCTTCTGTCCACATCAATCACAGCCCTTGCTGTGGCTAGGAAAGGTCTTCCAAGGATGATATATTCATCCTCATCCTTCCCAGTGTCTAAGATTATGAAGTCAGTAGGGATGTAAAAGCCTTCAACCTTCACTAAGACATCCTCTACAAGTCCATAAGCTTGTTTCGTTGATTTGTCTGCCATCTCTAGTGAGATTCTTGCAGCTTGTACCTCAAAGATCCCTAGTTTCTCCATTACAGACAGTGGCATAAGGTTTATACCTGACCCTAGGTCACATAGAGCCTTCTCAAAGGTCATGGTGCCTATGGTACAAGGTATTAAGAACCTTCCGGGATCCAGTTTCTTCTGAGGTGATTTCTGCTGAACCAAGGCATTCAGTTCATTGATGAGCAATAGAGGTTCATCCTCCCAAGTCTCATTACCAAATAACTTGGCATTCAGCTTCATGATTGCTCCTAGATACCGAGCAACTTGCTCTTCAACAAGATCTTCATCCTCATCAGAGGAAGAATCTTCATCAGAGCTCATGAACTACAGTATTAAGTTCCATGGAATCTCTATGGTCTCTATATGAGCCTCAGATTCCTTTGGTTCCTCAATCAGGAACTCTTTATTGGTCGGTGGACGTCCAGCAAGGTCTTCCTCACTGAAAATCACTACCTTTTTACTTTCTCTAGGTTCAGCCACTTTGGATATAGTTATGGCCTTGCACTCTCTTTTGGGATTCTTTTCTGTATTGCTTGGGAGAGTACTATGAGAGATTTTAGTAACTCTTTTACTCAGCTGACCCACTTGTGCCTCCAAATTTATGATGGAGGACCTTGTTTCAGTCATGAAACTGAGAGTGGTCTTAGATAGATCAGAGACTATGGTTGCTAAGTCAGAGAGGCTCTGCCTAGAATTCTCTGTCTGTTGCTGAGATAATGATAGAAAAGATTTGCTATTGCCAAACCGAATTTTCCCACCATTATTATTATTGAAGCCTTGTTGAGGCTTCTATTGATCCTTCCATGAGAAATTTGGATGATTTTTCCATGAAGGATTATAGGTGTTTCCATAGGATTCTTCCATGTAATTCACCTCTTCCATTGCAGGATTCTCAGGGTCATAAGCTTCTCCTTTAGAGGAGGCTTCTTTAGTACTGTCGGATGCAACTTGCATTTAGTCAGATTCTGAGAAATCATATTGACTTGCTGAGTCAATATTTTATTCTAAGCCAATATGGCATTCAGAGTATCAATCTCAAGAACTCCTTTCTTCTAAGTCGTCCCATTATTCACAGGATTTCTTTCAGAAATATACATGAACTGGTTTTTTGCAACCATTTCAATGAGTTCTTGGGCTTCTGTAGGTGTTTTCTTCAGATGAAGAGATCCACCAGTAGAGTGGTCCAATGACATCTTGGACAATTCAGACAGACAATAATAGAATATACCTAAGATGCTCCATTCTGAAAGCATGTCAGAAGGACACCTTCTGATCAATTGCTTGTATCTTTCCCAAGCTTCATAGAGGGATTCACCTTCCTTCTGTCTGAAGGTTTGGACTTCCACTCTAAGCTTGCTCATCTTTTGAGGTGGAAAGAATTTAGCCAAGAAAGTATTTACCAACTTTTCCCAAGAGTTCAGGCTTTTTCTAGGTTGTGAGTCAACCATATCCTAGCTCTATTTCTTACAGCAAAGGGGTAAAGCATAAGTCTGTAGACCTCGGGATCAACCCCATTGGTCTTAACAGTGACACAGATTTGCAAGAATTCAGCTAAGAACTGATGAGGATCTTCCAATGGAAGTCCATGAAACTTGTAATTCTACAGCATTAGAGAAACTAATTGAGGCTTAAGCTCAAAGTTGTTTGCTCCAATTGCAGGAATGGAGATGCTTCTTCCATAGAAGTTGGAAGTTGGTGCAGTAAAGTCACCAAGCATCTTCCTTGCATCTCCACCATTGTTCTCAGGTTCGGCTGCCATGTCTGCCTCTTTTTCGAAATTTGCTGTAAGGTCCTCTCCGGAGTGTTGTGCTTTAGCTTCTCTTAGCTTCCTCTTCAGAGTCCTTTCAGGTTCAGGATCAGCTTCAACAAGAATGTCTTTATCCCTGTTACTGCTCATATAAAAAAGAAGAGAACAAAGAGAGAAGAGGAATCCTCTATGTCATAGTATAGAGATTCCTTTATGTGTCAGAGGAAAAAAAGAATAGAAGAATGAGGTGGAGAGAGAATAAAAAGAATTCGAACAGTGAGAGAGGGAGAGAGTTTGAATTATTACACGAGTAGAAGAAAAATGTTAGTAAATAAATAAAATAAATAGAAAGAGATGAGAGAGAGAGTATTCAAATTTTAAGAAGAAGGAAAAGAAAAATATTTTTATTTTTATTTAATTAATTAAGTTAGTTTCAAAAATTTAAAAAAGAAATACAAGAAAATTAAAAACTAAAACAATTAGTTAATTAAAAAGATTTTTGAAAAAGTGGTTAGTGATTTTCGAAAATTAGGAGTGAAAAAGTAGTTAGGTGGTTTTGAAAAAGATAAGAAATAGTAAACTTTTTAAAATTAAAACAAACAAGTCAAGTAGTTAATTAAAAAGATTTGAAAATAAAATTTGAAAAAATAAGAAGTTAGAAAAAGATTTTGAAATTAAAATTTTAAAAAGATATGATTGAATTTATTTTGAAAAAGAATTGAAAAATAAATTAAAAAGATTTGATTTTTAAAATTAAAGTTGATGACTTGACTAACAAGAAACTAAAAGATATGATTCTAGAATTTAAAGATTGAACCTTTCTTAACAAGAAAGAAACAAACTTAAAATTTTTGAATCAAAACATTAATTGTTAGCAAGAATTTTCAAAAATATGAAATAAAATTAAGAAAAAGATTTTGAAAAATTTTAAGAATGAAATTTAAAAATCATAAAAAAAATGAAAAAGAATTGATTTTGAAAAAGATTTGAAAATATAAAGTTTTTAAATTGAAATTTTGGCTTGACTAACAAGAAACAAATAAATTTTAAAATTTTTTTGACCAAGTCAACTCAAAATTTCGAAAATTATGAGAAGAATAAGGAAAATATATTTTTTTGACGTTTGAATTTTTAATGAGGAGAGAAAAAACAACAAAATAAAACAAAACATAAAAATTTAAGATAAAAACAAATAATGCATGCAATAACACTTTGAATGTCAAGATGAATACCAAGAACACTTTGAAGATTATGATGAACATCAAGAACATATTTTTTGAACATTTTTAAGAAAAGAAAGACATACAAGACACCAAACTTAAGAACTTTTGTACTAGGGACACTAACAATTTGAAAATGCATATGAAAAACAAGAAAAGACACAAAATAAGAAAATGTAAAGATCAACAAAGAAAATCATCAAGAACAACTTGAAGATCATGAAGAACATAACGCATGAATTTTCAAAAATTTTAAGAAAATTAAATTAAAAAAAATGTAGTTGACACCAAACTTAAAATTTGACATAAGACTCAAACAAGAAACACAAAATTTTTTTGGTTTTTATGATTTTATTAAACTTTTTGTATTTTTTTCGAAATTATTTTGGAAAAATAAAATAAAGAAATTCAAAATTTTTAATAAGAATTCCAGGATTCATGCAATGTTAGTCTAAAGCTTCGGTCCAAAAGAATTAGACATGGCCAAATGGCCAGCCAAGCTTTAGCACAGAATTAAAAATGAGAATCCAAAGGCTCCTCCAATAGCTGCAATGATAAGTAGAAGCTTCAGTCCAAAAGATTAGACATGCCTTAATAGCCAGCCAAGCTTCAACATATCATCATGGAGCTCTAAGGTGGAATTCATTCTTAAAAATTATGAAGAACATTTTTTTCGAAAACTTTTTTTTTTTTGAAAAGAAAATAAAGGTTGAAATAAGAAAGAAGGTTACCTAATCTAAGCAACAAGATGAACCGTCAGTTGTCCAAACTCGAACAACCCCCGGCAACGGCACCAAAAACTTGGTGCACAGAATTATGATCAAACTTTTCACAACTCCGGTACAACTAACCAGCAAGTGCACTGGGTCGTCCAAGTAATAAAACCTTATGCGAGTAAGGGTCAATTCCACAGAGATTGCCGGCTTGAAGCAAGCTATGGTCATCCTGTAAATCTTAGTCAGGCGGATTCAATTGGTTATGAGTTTTGATAATTGAAAGATAAATAAAACATAAATTAAAATAAAGATACTTATGTAATTCATTGGTGGGAATTTCATACAAGCGTTTGGAGATGCTTTGTTGCTTCTGAACCTCTGCTTTCCTATTGTCTTCATCCAATCATACGTGCTCCCTTCCATGGCAAGCTGTATGTTGGTGGATCACCGTTGTCAATGGCTATCATCTGTCCTCTCCGTAAAAATGGTCCAGGTACGGTTTCTGTACAGCTAATCGACTGTCGGATCTCTCGTCTATGATGAAAAATACCAGACACAGCTACCGCACGGCTAATCATCTGTCGGTTCTCACTTGTGTCGGAATAGGATCTCTCTATCCTTTTGCACACTGTCAGTGTGCCCAACATTCGTGAGTTTGAAGCTCGTCACAGTCATCCTGTCCCAGATCCTACTCGGAATACCACAGACAAGGTTTAGACTTTTCGAATCTCAAGAATGCTGCTAATTGGTTCTAGCCTCTACTACGAAGGTTCTAATCTCACACATTCGAATGCTCTATTGTCAGGAGAGGCAAGTCAAATCTGTGGATCAGAGACCCAAGAGACTATACTCTGGCTGTCGTCCAATGGCTACGTTGAACATCATGTAGACCACTTGTGGTTATCAGGCACACGGATCTTGGCTAAGCGAGTAACGAAGATAGTAGGTGAATGTCACGGGTCACCGCTTCATTCTGACTTAACTGAATTAAGTACGAGAGTATATCTTGGAGAAGAAGTAAGCGTGAATTGAAAGAGAAACAATAGTACTTGCATTAATTCATGAATAACAGCAGAGCTCCGCACCTTAATCTATGAGGTGTAGAAACTCTACTGTAGAAAATACATAAGAGAAAAATGTAACGTCCCGTCCAGCAAAATACCTTGCTTAAGTCAGGGTATTTCCACTAGAAAGAACATTACGTAAGTATTAACTACTTAATTATCAAGCCTTTGTATCGAGTTCGCGTTTCAATTTTAAGAAAATGCCCGAAATTTTTTTTTTATTCATTAAAGACATGTATCAAGGATAAACATTGCAAGTACTAATAATAATCACAGAAGTATTATTATTAGTAATTCTTATACATAGGAAGTCATATAAACCCAGATACAATACCTACCCCTCTGATAAAATAAAACTTCAAAGGACAAGAGCGAGGGGACTCTATGAAAGCAATTAAAACCATAAAAAAAGCCTACTAATCGCTCGCAGCTTCAAATTGCGTCTTCAAACCTGTGTCACTGAAAGGGTGGAAAATTTGGGGGTGAGAACCAAACCACATGTTCTCAGTAGAGGTAGAGAATGCCGTGAAAGTAAAGAATAAAACGCAAATAGTTAATTTCACTCAAAAGTATTTAAAAGAAAAACTGTTTTCATTTGCAGTGATCTTTACTCGCCGTGTCAACCTTTTATTTTGAAAACCAACCGCATAACATTCAAAAATCCAAAATCTTATAAAGCATCAGTTAATTATCCAAAATTCTAAACCCATATTTTCCTTTATAAAAATCTTAAAAGTTTTCCTAGACCGTATGAATGACTAATCTGTTCCAAGCATAGGTTCATTAAGTCTATGCTGAACCAGCTCAATCTTTCATACTTACTAAACCCCAAACACAATCCAATCACGGCCTCAGGCCCAAGCAATTCAACCAGCACCCAATTCACCACAATCCAGCCAATCAGTTACAAACACAAGTAATGAGATTCAAACACAATCAAGAGCAATTATATCAAGTATAGCAATTAGCATTTAACAGAATTATTCACTTAGGCAAACCAATTACAATATACACACCCAAACAATGTCACATAGATGCATATGATGCATGCCTGTCCTACTGGCCATGAGCTCACGCGTCGGTTATGTTGCCAGACCCGACTCGGATAAGCGGGATTAGACCACCATCCTTATCCGTAGGTTCCATAGACAAGCGGGAATTAAACCACCATCCTTGCCCGGAACACGCAAGCGGGATTAAACCACCGTCCTTGCCTCCACAGTAAGCGGGATTAAACCACCATCCTTACTGGGTACATAAAATAATATGCAAGCGGGATCACACCACCGTCCTTGCTGAACAATTTATCAATACGTGAGCGGGATAAAACCACCGTCCTCACTACAGGCGGGACAAAACCACCATCCCTGCATAATGGTTTTCGCACTGAGCAAGCGGGACTAGACCCACGCCCCTACCAACAATCTCATAGATCAAATATTCTTTTCTTAAAAGAATCATTGGAGTTATTATTATTAAATAAGCCTTGAATATTTATTTTGATTAAGTCCTTATATTTTTTATAAAAATTTGGACATAATCTCCTTTAAAAATAGGACTTATCCACCCTTACGGGTTCCTTCTTTCTCAACAGTTCATCATCCTCTTTCAGCATTTGCCACAGCAATATATTCTCAAAAACATTTGATAATAGAAAATCTATTTCTTAAATTCCATATCCAAAATAATTACCAACACAACTTGGCAGCCTGATTTCCATTTTGTTTTTAAAATATCAAATGAATTCGGAATTACGCAAACTTTAAATCCATGCGACCGTCTTGGATTAAACTTTCTATTAAATCAAAAATCATAATTTTTCGTTGTCTCTAGCTTCGGGAATATAAGCAAAACCGTGACTGTTCTACAGTATTTTAAATCCAAAAGACAGCAGCACCATACAACATTTGAAATTTCATATAAAATCCAAATTAAATCCAACTACCTTCAAAATTAATGTGGTTAAACATAACTCATCCAAATTTCTTTCTCAATTGGTTCCAGGGTCATACCATTTTTAATGAAGGAGTTACGTAGCTTGGAAGTTAGGTAATTTTCTGCAGAATTCTGTTTTACAAATCATTGAACACAACCTCTTCCAAGTCCCATAACTCACTTATTAAAACATAGAAAATCCTGAAATTTAAATCACATATACTAAACATACTTAATTTTCACCTCCAATTGGTTTCATCTCAATTTCTATCCAGGATCAAAAGTTATAAACTCCCAAAGTTACTAATTTAAGGAAACAGAATCTGGCTTTTTCTGCATAATGCATCATCCTTCAAAAATTTATATCTTTAAAACTACAAGTCCAATTGTTCTGAAATTTTACAGCATTAAAATAATAGGAATAGAGTTTTATTTAAAATTGGTTTCATTTCAAAATTCAAACTACAAAATTTCCAATAGAGGAATCAAGTTGCTGCTGCGTTAAACGTTCTGCAGAAAAACTAATTTTGACATCCATGATTCAAAACTTTACCATAAATCATAAACTTAGTGAAAAAGTCTCAAATTCAGCAGTCCAGTTCCCTATATCCCCAAGCTCAATTCGGACTTGGTCCCATGCAATTCCGATAATCACAGAAATAGTTATAGTTTTTCAAAGTTTCTGGCTTCCTTTAAAAATAATGCAGAAAATCAAGTTTTACATTTTAACTTTGAAGAATCATAACTAGTTCTATAATTAATTCAAACTTCTCAAAATTGAATCCCAACAA
This sequence comes from Arachis hypogaea, assembly GCF_003086295.3. Classification (NCBI taxonomy): domain Eukaryota; kingdom Viridiplantae; phylum Streptophyta; class Magnoliopsida; order Fabales; family Fabaceae; genus Arachis; species Arachis hypogaea. The sequence goes on along the minus strand of NC_092049.1, from coordinate 61,310,182 downwards.
CAACTTTTATTATACTTTACTCAGCCTTTGCTCTTATATCATTTCGATTATCGTTGAATAACTGATTCACTTCCAAAGTCACCTTTTAATTTCAAAAATCAGTTTTTCAACAATCTATTTAGTATTCAAAATCCAACCCTTCAAAACCCCTCAAAACCAATTCCAAATCAACCACCAACCAAGTTCATTAACATTACAATATACCAAATAACAACTCAACGGCAACAAATCCAACATAACCCATTAAAATTCAGAAATTCTCAACAACTAGTCATCAAGCAATTCCCAATCCACATAATCAATCAATATCACAAATCAACAATTCCAAACCACGATCTCAACCATTTCAATCACAATTTCATCCACAATTCAATAATTACATAATCAATCAATTACTCACAGCTATTAAATCTATTTGCAGTTATTCAATAAACCTTGCAGGCATTCTTAAATTGAAATCGTTTTAAACTCCCTACCTCAAAGTGTCGAAATCCATAGAAATTGGGAATGCTGCACTCATGAACAACAACCTTAATAGCAGCCATATCATCTCAAAGTAGTAGCAGCAACAGTTTGGCATCTCCGATCAACGGCAGCAGCATTATTTCCGATTCATTCTTCACTCTCGCAGTAGTAACCACGGTGGCAACAAAATAGAGTTCAAATTCAATGGAGTTGGAAATGGAAATGAGTTCAATAAAATTGGAACTACAGATAGCTTACAATAAATTATCGGAGCAGCAACAACAGGGTTTCCGGGCAACTCCAGTGGTGGTGGAAAGCTTCAGCATCAGCCAAACAGCAGCAGTAACAATTCAGAGCAGAGCCAGAACAGGGCCACGCCAACAATAACAGTTCCAGCAGCGGCGATTGCGTTTTCTCAGATTCCAGAAACCAGAGGCAGAAGCAGAACTGGCTAGCTTCTCCATTCGATCCTCCAGCGATGATGTCCGGCGATGCAACGGCTCGGCGACGGCAACGGCTACGAAGGGCACGAACGACGACACTGGAATGACGGCGACGGAACCCTCGCAGTGGTGGTTGTGGACTGGTGGCGACGGCGGCGTGGAGCATAGCTCCTCTCCTTGGTGGCGACCCTGACCCGCGCTCGTTCTCTCTCTCTGCTGGCCCCTCAACGACGACGGCAGGCGAGCTCCAGGGCAACGGTGGTGACGGCGGGACAAGACGCGACGGCAGTTTCTCGACGGTGGCGAGCTCGCAGCAATGTCGACCATGGAGACGCGGCGGGACGAGGTTGAACGGCGACGCTGCAGTTCACGAGGATGACGACGATGGTGGCACGGGCTCCTTGCGGCGGCAGTCCGGCGATCATGGCGGCGCGGCAGCAGCTCTTCCCTCTCTCTTTGCTCTGTTTCCGTTTCTACGTTAGGTTTAGGAAGAAAAGGGGGTATGGTGCGGCTGAAGGGAAAAGAAAGTGGGTAGGTTAGGGTTTCGGATTAGGAACTTAGGGTTTTCAATTTGGGAAATTAGGGTTTCTGAGTTTGATTTGGGAATTAGGGTTAGAAATTAGGATTTTATAAAAGAATATGGATAGATATGAATAGATATTTTGACAAAATTGAATAGTAGAGTAATTTTAGAATCAAATATACTCTATTAAAAATATTTAGGAACATTATTTATCAACATATTGCTAAGTTCAATCAATTATTTCTAATTTAAATTATAAAATGAACAAGTTAATTATATTTTGTAAAGTACAATTTAAATTCAAATATCAATTTTCTAGATTAAATCATACAAATCTCTATTATTTTTCTATCTCTGAAACTTTAATTTTAATTTATAAAATAATTTATTATAATATAAATTGTACATAAATATTAATTGACTTAAACTTAAAGTATTTATAAATATCAATCTAATCATTTCTAATAAAATAATTTCTAGGAGTTCAAACTAATAAAATAAATCATAATTTATTCATAATAGAAATTTCTTAAATTTAATTATATAACACCTTCATTACTGAATTCTAATTTGAAATTATATAAAATAACCAATTATAAGAATGTACACAAAAATATTAATTAACTTAACTTCAAATATTAATAAAACTAATTTAATTTCTCTTAATTGATTAATTTATAAAATAAGATATCAAATCAATAAAATAAATCATAACCTTTTCAGAATAAAAGTTACTTGAATTAAATTATACAATTCTTTCTTATTTTTCAATTACTAAAATTATACAAAATATTCTATTATAATAAAATTACTTAAAAATATTAATTGATTCAAAATAAAACTATCTCCGAATCTATTTAATTATTTCTAATAAAATAATTTCTAAAATTATAAAGTTTAAACTCAATAAGGTAAAATCACAATTTATTTATATTTAGATTTTTCAAAAATGCGGGATGTTACAAAAAATGTCTTGGCATGGACGTGTGGCCAGCCTCCAAAAGTGAAAAATGGCATAATCCTCGAATACAATAGTAAAAAGTGCTATTTATACTAAACTAGTTACTAAGGATTACAGAAAATAAGTAACTAAGTGCAGATAGTGCAGAAATCCACTTCTGGAGCCCACTTGGTGTGTGCTTCGGCTGTGAATTGAGCTTTACACGTGCATAGGCCTTTTCTAGAATTAAACGCCAGCTTGGATGCCAGTTCGGGCGTTTAACTCCAGTTCTGGTGCCAGTTCCGGCGTTTTAAGCCAGAAAAGGGTCTATGGCTGGCGTTTAAACGCCAGTTTGGGCTATCAAATCTCGAGAAAAATATGGACTATTATACATTGCTGGAAAGCCCAAGATGTCTACTTTTCAACACAATTAAGATGTTGCCAATTGGGTCTTTGTAGCTCTAGAAAATCCACTTCAAGTGCAGGAGGGTCAGAATCCAACAGCATATGCAGTCCTTTCTCAGCCTCTAAATCAGATTTTTGCTCAGGTCCCTCAATTTCAGCCAGAAAATACCTGAAATTATAGAAAAATACACAAACTCATAGGAAAGTCCAGAAATTTTATTTTTGTATAAAAACTAATAAAAATATAATAAAAAGTAGAGTAAACTACCATTTGTACCCACAAAAGTTGAAAACGCTGATATATATACCCATAGAAAAAAGAAATTACCATTTGTACCCATAAAAAATTGTTTTTACAGGAAAAATTATCCAAACCCTAAAAAATTATCTAAAATCCTTAAATTACCCTTATCTTCACCACCACACCACCTCCTTCACCCAATCACCTTTCTAACCCTAACCCTCTTCACCAGCCATCACCCCTCTTTCCCTTCCTAATCTCAAATCCCACCACCACCCTCTTCACCCAACCACCACCCCTCTTTCCCGTTCTAATACACTCTAACCATTACTTTCCACTCAGTCTCCACCGCTGCTCCAATGGCTCCTTGCCACACCCTCCTCTCTTTCATCCTCACAGTCATAGCAACACTTGCTGCCGCTTCCCCAGAGAAGAAGAGCACCTTCACGGTGCAACTCCACCATGAAGCTAAGCCCTCCATCTTCCCAACCCACAAGAACTGGTACGAATCCTCTCTCGCTTCTATTATCAACCATGCCACTGCAGCTGAAACCACCACCACCGCCGCCTCCGCCGCCATCCTTCACACTTACGACACTGTCTTTCACGGCTTCTCAGCAAAGCTCTCACCTTTAGAGGCCCAGAAGTTGGAATCCCTGTCCCACATCGTCGCAGTGATCCCGGAGCAGGTTCGCCAACTCCACACTACCCGCTCATCGTAGTTCTTGGGCCTCAAAACTGCCGACAGGGCCGGCCTCCTCAAGGAGACAGATTTCGGTTCAAATCTCGTCATTGGAGTCATTGACACCTATCCTGACAGAGAGAGAGGGTTGGCACTGTTCCTCCCAACTAGAAGGGCAGCGGCGGTGGTGGTTCTACGACGCAGAAAGAGGTGAAGAGGGTTGCTATAGCGGCGATAAGGTAGCATGAAGATGAGCGTCTCTGACGCGGTAGGCTCTGGTTTGAGGCCGATGGTGATGGTGGCGAGGAGAAGCTGGCGCGGTGCTCCTGGGCTGGCAGAGGTCTGCGACGTTACTAGCGAAGAAGGGTGAACGATGATGAGGAGGGTGAGACGGTGGTTTGTGGTTGATGCTGGGATTGGGTGGCTGAGAAGATTGAGAGAGAGAGAGGAGGGATGAAGGAGATGATAATGTAGAGAGAAGGGTAATTTAGGGATTTTAGATAATTTTTTAGGGTTTGGATAATTTTGCCTGTAAAAACAATTTTTTATGGGTACAAATGGTAATTTCTTTTTTCTATGGATAGATATGTCAGTGTTTTCAACTTTCATGGGTTCAAATGGTAGTTTACTCTAAAAAGTAACTAAAACATACTAAAAACTATATGAAAATAATGCCAAAAAGCGTATAAATTATCCACTCATCACTGACCAACTTGTACATCTAGATTTCTGATGGTGGACCTAGTTTCTGTTATAAAATTATGAGTAGTGTTAGAGAGTTCAAAGACTATGGTTGCTAAGTCAGAAAGACTCTGCTTATAAGTCTCCATATGTTGCTGAGAAGATGGGAATGGTTTATTACTGTTAAACCTATTCTGGTTTCTTCCACCTTGATTATGGTTGAAGCCTTGCTGAGGCTTCTGTTGATCTTTCCATGAGAAGTTAGGGTGATTCCTCCATGAGGAGTTGTAGGTGTTTCTATAGGGTTTTCCCATGTAATTCACTTCTTCCATTTTAAGGTGATCTAGATCATAGGCATCTTCATCATAGGAGGTGTCTTGAGTGCTACCAGCTGCAGCTTGTACTCAAGTCAAATGCTGAGAGATTATTTGACCTGTTGAATCAAGATCTTGTTCTGAGCCAGTATGGCATTCAGAGTGTCAACCTCCAGGACTCTTTTCTTCTGAGCTACCACATTGTTCACAAGGTTTCTCTCAGAAGTATACATGAATTGGTTGTTTGCAACTATTTCAATGAGTTCCTGTGCCTCTGCAGGCATTTTCTTTAAGTGGAGTGATCTACCAGCAGAGTGGTCCAATGACATCTTGGACATCTCAGATAGACCATCATAGTAGATACCTAGGATAGTCCATTCTGAGAGCATGTCAAGAGGACATCTCCTGATCAGTTGCTTGTATCTTTCCCCAAGCTTCATAGAGGGATTCACCCTCTTTTTGTCTGAAGGTTTGAACTTCTACCCTGAGCTTGCTCGTCTTTTGAGGTAGAAAGAATTTGGACAAGAAAGCATTGACCAACCTTTTCCAAGAGTCTAGGCTTTCCTTAGGTTGAGAATCCAACCATATCCTAGCTCTGTCTCTAATAGCAAAAGGGAAAAGCAAAAGCCTGTAGACCTTAGGATCCACTTCATTGGTCATAACAGTATCACAGATTTGCAAGAATTCAGATAAGAATTGATGTGGATCAAGTCCATGAAATTTGAAATTCTGTTGCAAGAGAGAGACTAACTGAGGCTTAAGCTCAAATTTATTTGCTCTAATGGCACGTATGGAGATACTTCTTCCATAGAAGTCAGAAGTTGGTGCAGTAAAGTCACCAAGAACCTTCCTTGCATCTCCTTCATTATTCTGTTCGGGTGCCATGTTTGTATTTTCAGTTTCTTGTTCAAAAAGTTCTGTGAGGTCTCTTCCGGAGTGATGTGCTTTAACTTGTTGCAAATGCTTCTTTGGTGTCCTCTCAGGTTTAGGATAAGGATCAAAGAGAGGTTCTTTATCTCTGTTCCTGCTTAAAACCAAGAAAAAGAAAAACAGGAAAGAAAGGGAATGGGAGTTAAAGAAGAATAAAGATAGAAGAATGAGAAGAAGAATTTGAGTAGGGGGTAGAAGAATTCAAAAATTTAAGAAGTAAAAAGAGAAACTATAATTAAAATATTTCTGTCTTTATTTTAATTATTAATTAAATTAAAATAATTTGAAAATTTGAGTGTGATTTTTGAAAAAGAAGAGAGAGAAAGATGTAAGAAGTTTTCGAAAATAGAAGAGAGGGGAATTAGTTAGGAAGTTTTGAAAAGGAAGGAAGACAAAACAAGTAACTAACTAAGAAAGATTTTAAAATAAGATAAGTTAGGAGATTTAAAAAAGATATGATTTTAAAAATTTTGAAATTTAAAATTAGAAAGGAAAAGTCAACAAGGTAAGATAAGAATTGAAAATATTTGAAAAAGATTTGATTTTGAAAATTTAAATTGAACAAGATAAGATAAAGATTTGAAAGTAAGTTGAAAAGATAAGATATGGTGAAGATTTGAAAAAGATTTGAATCTGAAATTTAAAAGTAAGATAAGATAAGATAATGATTTGAAAAAGTTTTGAATTTTAAAATTTAAAAGAAAGATAAGATAGGAAATAATCAAATTAAAAGAAAAGATTTGAAAAGATTTAAAAAGATAAGATTTGAAATTTGAAATTTGACTTTACTAAAAAGAAAATACTAAACTTAAAAATTTTTAAATCAAGATAAGAAAAGGTATTTTTTTATTTTTTGATTTAATAAAGAAAGAGAAAAATAATGGTTACCTTGCAGATCTTAGTCAGGCATATAGAAAATATAGTTGTCAAGAGAAATGCATAAAACAGAATAGATAAATAAAACGTTACTAGATAGGTGTCAAATCAATGGTATGAGAACGGTTGAGGCTTCGGAGATCCTTCTTCCTTCTGGATTAACTTTTCTCACCATCTACTCCAACTTTTAATTGATTCATTCCATGGAAGGCCATAAATGATTAACGCCATATCAGCGGTCATTAATCTCCTCTGCTTCAGATCAAATACCGAGTCAGCGGTCATCCAATCTGAACGAGGGTGAAGCTCTAGCAGTCCATTCCCATGGTGATCCTACTCAAAATGCCACAGACAAGGTCGGATCTTCCGGATCAAAGAACGATGCTCCTGGGATTCTAGCCTATACCACAAAGGCCCTAATCACCCCGCACCTTGGCCGAACTGATGTCTCGAGAAGTCCCCAACAAAGCCGTGGATTAGCTGTCTAAGAGATGTATAGTCAAGCTTGTGGTTCAGCACTATCCCGTCAAAGACTCGCAAGAACCCATGTGAATAGGGATGACGGTCAAGTTACACTCCCAATTAGTTAGGATGAAGAACCAAGATACATCTTAAAATAGAATCAAGCATAGATTGAAGTAGAATAGTGATATTATTAATCCATAAGAATCAGCAGAGGTGCTAACCTTAATGATTCGCGAGAATTTGCCTCTCAACAAATTCCTTCCAGCAAGTGCACCGGATTGTCGTCAAGTAAAAACTCACTTTAGAGTGAGGTCGAATCTCACAGGAATTGGTAGATCGATCAATTATAATTGGTGAATTGTTCTAGTTAAGCGAAATCAGAATTTAATTGGGATTGCAGAAAGTAAATTTGGCGGGAAACTTAAATTGCAAGAAAGTAAATAACAGGAATTAAATTGCAAGAAATTAAATGACAGAATCTTAAAGTGCAAGAAATTAAATGGGAATGGGGATTAAGCATGAAATTAAAAATGCAGAAAGTAAATAGAATGGGTAAATCAGATATGGGGATTCATTGGGTTTTGGGAGATATTGAATTCTCCGGATCAAATCATTTTCACCTCTTCCTCAATCAATGCATTCATTGACATTGCTTGGCAATCTTAGATGATTGGATCCAAATGTCTTGGCTCACCAATCTCTCTAAGCATGAACAATTGCTCAATGTCTTGATTTAATTGCTCATAGGAAGAGTTGAAGTTCGGTCACTGACTATACCACACAAATTCATAGATCAAAGTGTTGGTAGGTTTACATGTCACTATATCCATCCAAACCCCAATCTAATCCAATGTGAGAAAGCAATTCTACCATGAATTCTTCATTCCTCTCTCAAGGCTCCGAAGAATTCCAATTATGGATAGCTTCTCTCTCAAGACAACTATCCAATTGAATCAAGACCGAAAGCTTTCTAACAAAAATCAAGAGAAAAGAAAGAAAAAGAAGATGAATGAAAACTAGTATTGCTCCATTGAATTTACACAGAGCTCCCTAACCCAATGAAATAGGGTTAGTTGGTCATAGCTCAATTTAATTTACAGAGAAGAGTGCATGATAATTAAAGCCTAGCTAGAAAGTAAAAGAAAAAAAATACATAAAACTAAAAAGGAAAAAAGTGCAGAAGAGAAAAAACAGAATTCTGAACTCCCAGAGCCCCTCAGGGCCTCCCAAAAGCTCCTTCAATCTTCAATAATTCTTCTATTTATAACCATCTTCTCATCTTCAATTGGATCAAGTATTTGGATGTGGGCCTTGGCCTTGATTGAAGCAATGAGGAATGATTCTTAGTGATGGGCATTGGCAACCAACTTTCATATTCTGTATAGGTGCACTTTGGAATTGAATTGGCTTTAACGTTGGTTATCACGTTTGAGGGCAAACGTTGGGCCAAACATCCTTTGAAAAATGGTTTCTGGTTTGCTATCATTGACGTTTAACTCGACATTGGAGGGCCAAAGTTCTGCTATTCACGCATACGCGTGACCTACGCGTACGTGTGAATGGTCAAATTTGCCATTTCATGCGTGCGCGTGCCGTATGCGTGCACATGGTTGGGCTGAAAAAGTATGTTCACGGGTACGCGTCATTGATGCGTACGCGTCGATGCAAAATTCCCAACTCCCATTTCTGAAATCTTATCATGGAGGTTGGAGGCGAACGTTTGAGGAAACGTTCGCACATCCACGCGTGCGCATCACCTACGCGTGCGTGTGGATACCAAATTTTCAAGTTCCAAACTGAATGTTGCATATCAAGCCCTGGGGACATTACTTTGTCCTATTGTCAACGTTGCAAATTTCATACCCACTATAGACTATTATATATGGTTGGAAAGATATGAATGTCAGCTTTTCAACCCAACTAGAATCACCTCAATTGGACATCTGAAACTCAAGTTATGCACCTTTGAAGGGGACAGGGTCGCTGGCGTCGGAGTGCAACGTTGGAGGCAACGTTGGACCTCCAACGTTTACACCAACATTGGGAACATTGCCAGATTCGGAAGGTCAAACGTGCTGTCCACCTCATACTATTATATATTTTTGGAAAGCCCTGAATGTCTACTTTCCAATCCCATTCGAAGCGCATCATTTGGAGCTCCAGAGCTCGATTTATACTCCATCGAATGTGCAGAGGTCAGCTGGCCTTACTACAAGTTGGTACCATATTCGTTTATGAACTTTTTGGGGGAAGTTTGCTCCCTCAATTTTAGTGTCCACTATGTAGTGCCATATATGCTTGGAAAGATCTCGATTCCTGCTTTCCAAAGATTTTGGAATCACCTCATTTGGAGCTTTGTAGCTCAAGTTATTGTTGTTGGAAGTATACCCCTTCAGGCTGTGGGGAGCAACGTTTCTAGCAACGTTGGAGAACCAATTTTGGCTCCAACATTGCTTCCCTTTGCCTCCTTTCATGGACTTCTTATTGCCTCTTTGCCTTTCCTTTTCTTAGCTTCCTTTCCACCTATTATCAACCAAACAAATACATCAAAGCTTTGCTATAGTCACAAGAATTTGCCTCATTCTTAGCCCACAAGTAATTATGGCATAAATCTCATGAAAATGCACAAAATTAACAATGTTTGAGTGAATAAAGACAAGCATGAATTTCTCATCCAAATACTTACTTATTGCCTAAGAAATACATGAAACTACTCTAAAACAAACTAAAAATGGCTTGTGAAACTAGCCAAGATGCTCTGGCATCACTTAACCTAGGAGGTTAGTGACTCATGCTATATATAGAATAAAAGTGAAACGTTTAGAGTGGGCAAGAGCTCCTAACAAGGATGAACTCTTGTCTATATATACTAATCTAATAACTAAGAATTACAGAAATATGATAGACTAAACTTAGAGGTGCGAAAATCCACTTTCCGGGTCCACTTGGTGAGTGTTTGGGCTGAGCTTGGAGTGTCTCCACGAGCTAGTACTCCTTAGGGGCATTGAACGCTGGCTTGGGACTCCCTTTTGGGCGTTGGATGCCAGCTACCCCCCTTTGGGCATTGGACGCTAGGAATGGGGCTGGTGGCTGGCGTTGAACGCCAGTTTTGGGCCTTCATTTCCAAAGCAAAGTATGGACTATTATATATTTCTAGAATGCCCTGGATGTTAGCTTTCCATAGGCATTGAGAGCACGCCATTTGGATTTTGCCTTTTTGAGTGCACGGAGGTCAGATCCTGACAGCATCTGCAGTCCTTTTTCTGTCTCTGAATCAGACTTTGCCAAAACTCCTCAATTTCAGCCAGAAAATACCTGAAATCGTCATAAAACACACAAAATCAAAGTAGAATCCAAAAATGTGAATTTTGCACTAAGACCAATGAAAAAGGAATAAAATTTGAACAAAGCATAATAAAAACTATATGAAAATGATGCCAAAAAGCATATAAAATATCCACTCATCAGTTTTGTATTGATTATAGGCGCTTGAACTTGGGAACCCGGAAGGATCATTACCCACTTCCATTTATTGATCAAATGTTTGACGGATTGTCATGTAAATCATACTATTATTTCCTAGATGATTATACTGGTTATTTTCAAATTCATATAGCGCCGGAAGATTAAGAAAAGACAACTTTTACATGTTCCTTTGGAATGTATGCTTACAAGAGGGTGCCTTTTGGCTTATGTAATGCACCTACGACGTTCCAAAGGTGCATGACTAGCATCTTTTCTGATTTTCTTGAGCATTGCATGGAAAATTTTATGGATGACTTTAGTGTATATGGAAATTCATTTGATAATTGCCTGGGTAATTTTGAAAAGTGCCATTTTATTGTAAAACAAGGTATTTTGCTATGCAACATTGTTTCTACCAATGGTATCTCTGTGGATCCTGCAAAAGTTGAAGTTATTTTTGGATTACCTTACCCCTCTTCTGTAAGGGAAGTCTGTGCTTTTCTTGGTCACGTAGGTTTTTACTGACAGTTCATAAAGGACTTTAGTAAGGTGGCTTTACCTCTTTCCCCTTTGCTTCAAAAGGACATAGAATTTGAGTTCAATGAGGTGTGCATGGAAGCGTTAGATACCTTGAAGGAAGCCTTGACCCAAGCTCCCATAGTGAGAAGGCCAAATTGGAGTAGCCCGCTTGAGATCATGTGTGATGCATCTAACCATGCCTTGGGGGCTGCGCTTGTACATCGCAATGGTAAGGATCCTTACGTTATAGCTTATGCCTCTAAGACTCTAGATGGTGCCCAATCTAATTATACTACCACCAAAAAAGAATTGTTGGCAATTGTTTTCGCCTTGGATAAATTTCGGGCCTATTTACTTGGTTCTAAGGTGGTAGTATACTCGGATCATGCGGCATTGAAATATTTGTTGGCAAAGAAAGAGTTTATACTGAGATTGATTCAATAGATATTACTCTTGCAAGAATTTAATTTAAAAATTAAGGATAGGAGTGGGTCACAGAATTTGGTGGCAGACCATTTGAGTCGCCTTGAACACTTGACGTATGACTCCGCCCCTATCAATGTTGCATTTCCTCTTGATGCCTTGCAAGCAATCTCGGAAGTCACTCCTTGGTATGAATCCATTGCCAATTATTTGGTTGGTCACACCTTTCCTTTACATTTCTCTAAGCATCAAATGGACAAGCTGAAAAGCGAGTCTAAATATTACATATAGGATGACCCATACTTGTGGAAATGTGGTGCCGATCAAGTAATTAGGAGATGTGTTCCCCAATCCAAATTTCAGTTTATTTTGGTAGCGTGCCACTCTTTTGAAAGTGGTGGGCACTTTGGTCCTCAATGAACTACAAGAAAAGTCTTAGACTGTGGATTTTGGTGGCCCACACTCTTCAAGGATGCAAACCTCTTTTGCAATTCTTGTCACCAATGCCAAAGATTTGGAAACATATCTAAAAGGGATGAGATGCCACAACAACTTATGTTGTTTTGTGAGATTTTCGATGTTTGGGGCATTGACTTCATGGGTCCTTTCCCAAGTTCTAATGGTTTCTTGTATATTTTGTTAGCGGTTGACTATGTCTCTAAATGGGTGGAAGCAATTCCTACCCGTACCGATGATGCTAACGTTGTTGTCTCTTTTGTTTAGAATCATCTCATTTTTTGCTTTGGATCACAACAAGCAATCGTGAACGATCAAGGCTCTCATTTTTGAAACATGAGAATGACAACTTTGATGAAAAAATATGGCATTGTTCACAAGGTGGCTACGGCTTATCATTCCCAAAAGAATGGCTAAGCCAAAGTATCTAATCGGGAAATTAAGTGCATATTGGAAAAGATTGTGAAACCTCATAGGAGGGATTGGAGCTTTATGTAACAACCCTAGTTTTTGAAAATCAAATAATTAGTTATTTGGGATTTATTTTATTTGTTGATAATTTTATTTTAAGAAAATTATTTTACTAAGGGTAATTAAATGGAGTTTCATGATAATTGAAGTTTAAATTAATTAGAATTTTTATATAATCTTTATTAGATATTTGGTATAATTGAAACTATAATTTTGATAATTGAAAAATAAGAAAGAATTGTATAATTTAATTTAAATAAATTCTATTTTGAATGAATTATGTTATTAATTTGAACTCCTAGAAATTATTTTATGAGAAATTATTAGATTAATTTTTATAAATACTTTAAGTTTAAGTCAATTAATATTTATGTACAATTTTTATTATAATTAATTATTTTATAAATTGAAATTAAAGTTTCGGAGATAGAAAAATAATAGAGATTTGTATGATTTAATCTAGAAAACTGATATTTGAATTTAAATTGTACTTTACAAAATATAATTAACTTGTTCATTTTATAATTTAAATTAGAAATAATTGATTGAACTTAGCAATATGTTGATAAAAAATATTCCTAAAAATTTTTAATAGAGTATATTTGATTTTAAAATTTCTCTACCCTCCAATTTTATCAAAATATCTATTCATGTTTATCCATATTACTTTATAAAATCCTTAATTCCTAAACCTAAATTCCCAAATTGAATTAGAAACCCTAATTCCCAAATCCCAGAAACCCTAACCCTAATTTCTTATCCCAGCCACCCAAAACACCCCTCCAACGTAATACATGCTTCAGAAACAGAACATCAGAGAGGGAGAGTGAGGAGTCAGGGGTGAACCAGGGGAGGGGAAACCGGAGAAGAGTGAGCCGCGCCTAGCCATCGTCCAGCTCCGCTCGCTCTGCCGCACCTCTCGTCACCATCAGGTTCGCCGTCACTGCCGCCTCCACGAAACTCGCCGCCAAGCTGCTTCACGGCATCATCCCGTCCATGGAACCATGAGTCGCGCCACTATCACTGAGAGGGGGAAGGAGAAGGCGCGATGCTGGAGGAGCGCGACCCGCTGCGCCGCTATGGGTCCTTTGCCATCGAGCTCGAAGGAGCAGGGGAGAACGACGTTGGGTTTGAGGGAGACAGAGGTGGAGGAAGGCCAGTTGAGGGAGAGAACGCCGTTGAGTGGGGTAAACACCTCTGCCGTGCTTCTTGGTCACTGGTGGTGGAGCCGCGTCGCCGTCACCCCTGGGCTGCTGTTCTTGCTGCCGCCGTTTCCTCGTTCTGTTATTATTGTCTAATTGAGGTAAGGCATTCTGGCTCTTGCTTCAGTTTGAGTTAGCATGGAGTTTCCAGAATTTTACTGTTATCATATTAGAATTTACTGTTTCTGATTGCTGCCGTGACCACTTCACGTTGCTGCCGGCTCTATTTGGAGATTGCTAGTGCTATTGGAGTCGCCGGGAACCAATGTTGGAGCCGCTCTTGATGATTCTGATGCTGCTACATAGGTCCCGAGCTGTTGTGTTGTTGCCAGAGGAAGGGAACTCATAGGAAAAACATCACCGAGGCTGCTGCTTGGTTTAATTGCGTTGTTAATGCGACATTGAGGTAGAGGATTTAACGTTTTTAATTTAGAATGCCTAAGAAGTTAATTAGATAAGTGCAAATGGTTAATAATAGTTAAGGACTTCTTAATTTACATGAGTGACTTGAAATGTGTTTGAGAATGGTTAGCTATTGCAATTTTTCTGAGTTATGATTTGAATTAAATATGGTAGTGAATGGTGATTAAGCTTGTGTTACTTACTGAGTTGAAAATATGTTGAGTTACTTATTGAGAAAAACTGACATGTTGATGATTGATGAGTTGAGTTTGAATTGTGATTGGTTAATGCTATGACTGATATTGGTTTTCTGACTTTAATGGATTTGTTGACAATTCTGATTTTATGTGATATTGCTGAATTGGTTGAAATGGGATTGTGGTTACTTTGAATTATAATTGAAATTAGATGCGGTTGTGAAATGTGACTGAATTATTGATTCTGCGATGAATTGGTTGAGATTCTGATTTTGAGTGAATTATTGACTTGTTTGATGTTGAATTGGATATTTGATGTATGGGAATGGCTGTGAAGTTTACTTGTGACTAGTTGAGATTGGTTTTGGTGGTTATTGATGGATTGGAACTAAGGGATTAAACTGTTTAGAGAACCTGTGATTTTCTGAAATAATATAGTAAACTTTAAGAGTATATAAATAATTTATTAATGGTTAAACTAATTTTCTGTGTCATGATTTATTGATCCTGACTTAGTTGTGATTGTGACTGGTTTCATTGTTGTAAGCGATTAATTAATGAGGTTGATTTTGGTTTGAGGCTATGCTTGTTACCTAAATTTTGGGCTACATTGATTTCTTAATTTGGTTGCTATTGTTGATTTAAGGTTAACTAGAGTTGATTTTGAGAACGGTTAAAGGATTGGAGGATGATTACTGAAATATTTTCCTAAAGTGTGATCTGTAGAATAAAATGGTAACTTTGCTAATAACTAAATAACTTTATAAATAACAAGAAATATGAAGAGTTGATGTTGGGGTATTTGTTATGAATCCTTGAAATTGGACCGGTTTACTTTTAAAGAATGGTTTATGAAAATTCTGATTTTAATTGATGAAAGAATGTTAGTTCTTAAACTGAATTGTGATGAGATAATTATTGAGAATCTGTCATGATAGTTGCTGATAAATGGATGGAGAATTGATTGAGTTTAATTTGAAAGGATTCTATGACTTATGAATTTAATTGTAAATTGATGAGATGAAAATTAGATTGTTGGATTATGTGAGAATTGCGAATTGTGGTTTTTCTGGTTGCTTGAGAATCTTGTATTTGATAATTGTTGAGAAAGGATTGTTGAATTGTTGAGAAAGAGGGAACCCGTAAGGGTGGCTAAGTCTGAGTTTTAGGGGAGGTGCTGCCAAAATTTTATAAAAATCTGAGGTTTCATTTGAAAAGTTATTTTAGAAGCTTTGAATTTGGAAAATTATATTACTTGAGCTTTATTTAGTAAAGAAAAGAATTATTCTATTTTAATTTCGACTTACCAAAGAAAGGTTTATGTTTCAAAATTAAATTATTTAAGAAAGAAACTATATTTCAAGATTGATTCAATATGAAAAGAGTTATGCTTTGGGCTTGAAATAGAGGATTACTTTTCAGGATTTTGGTGAATTTTATAATATTTGAATCCGAATGATAAAGAGAAATGTTTCGAGCTAAGATGTTGTAATAGTGAAATATGTGAAGTTTGTATAGTATGATTGAACAGAGAAAGAAAGAGGTACCGCATAAGAATGTGAAAGTGATGATGGATAATGAGAATGTTAATGAATGATGATAATGAGAATGATTATGTAAGAATCTGTTGTAGAGAGGCAGTCAGATAGATGGTGGTACGACCACTGAGAACGCTTTCCTGGGATACCTTGCTATAATACTTTGCTGTAAGACAGAGGTTGCTTACAGAGGTATCGAGATGAGTGTGCTCCTATAAGACAGAGGTTGCTTACAGTGAGTGTGTTGTTGCTCCTGTAAGACAGAGGTTGCTTACAGTGAGTATGTTGTTGCTCCTGTAAGACAAAGGTTGCTTACAGTGAGTCTGTTGGGCGTATATCGGCTAATAAGTTCTGTCCTGCAAGACAAAGGTTGCTTGCAGTGGATATTGCCAACAGGAAAGCCTTATCCAGACAGAGGTTGCTGGGTAACGTCGGGAGCGGGTAAGTAACCGACAGATGAGCTCATTACCTGCACTAGGGCTAGACATGCATCATCCTTATTTGCGCATCTACATTTGATTGTGTTTGCTTGTTTTATTTCTTTATAATTTGTGCTGCTTGTCTTGTTTCTTTGTGATTGTGCTGTTTGTCTTAGTGACTTGCTTGTGTGTTTGATTAGGTATTTTTGTTGATGCTGTGAACTTAGTAAAGTATTGAGGAATGGTATTTGTGAAATGAGGTTTGGGTATATTATTTATGTTGCTGATTTACTTAGTTACTGTGATGGTTGAGGAATGCTATTTGTAGCTGATGAATTGCTAATGCGGTTGAGACTTTATGTAAGTAATATGATTTAAAGAAAGGAATTTAAACGGTTTCAAGTAAGTCTTAAGAAATTTTTGAAAAGGTGTGATAAAGAAAACTACATTGGAAACTTGAGTTAATTATTTGCATGTAAATCATTACTTTTACGGCATTCCCATTCCCTACTGAGAACGTGTGGTTTGTTCTCACCCCAAAATCTTCCACCCTTTCAGTGACACAGGTTCGAAGACTCCATTTGAAGCTGCGGGCGATTGTTAAACCTTATTTACGAGTTAAGTTTATGACTTGAGTTTCTTTCATAGAATTCCCTCGCCCTTACTGCTTAAGGTTTTTATTTTATGCAGAGGGATAGGAGTTGTACCTGAATTTTATTTAAATTCTTTTGTATAATATTACTATTATTAATAATTATGTGATTATTATTACTTGGTGATGTTTTCTATATGCTTTTGATTAACAAAAACAAAAATTTCTGGTATTTTTACTAAAATTGAATCGCGATATCGAACTAAAGGCTTAATAGTAAATAGTTAATAAGGAAAATAGGTCAGTAACGCCTTACTTTTGGTACGATCATGACGTATTGGAAGTTGGGTCGTTACACTTTAGGCTCGGAGATGCGCTATGAGCTTACCGGACGGCCTACAAGACACCGACAGACATGTGTTCATTCCGGCTAGTCTATGGAAAAGCATGTCACCTCCCGGTAGAGGTTGAGCACAAGGCTTGCTAGGCCGTAAAGGACAGCAATTTGGGGTTGGGGAAGGCCAAAATTGAGAGAAAATTACAATTGGAGGAATTGAAGTGTCTACAGTTGGAGGCATATGAAAATTCAAGACTCTACAAGGAAAAGGTGAAGGCAGTGCCTGACCAGAATATCAAAAGAAGAGAGTTTAGGGTTGGAGATCAAGTGCTTCTCTATAATTCAAGATTGAGGTTGATGCTGGGTAAATTGAGATCGAGATGGGATGGTCCCTATGTGATAGAAAAGGTTGAACCGTATGGTGTAATCCACTTGATCCATCCATCAAGCCCTACCTTCTTCAAGGTGAATGGCCATCGGCTCAAACTTTACCATAGGGTAAAGGCCAAGAACAACAAAGAATTAGAGATTTTCCTCTTGAAGGATCCTCCGAAGAAAAGCATTGATCCCTATGACCGTCCGACTTAAGAACTTTAAAAAAAAGTGTTAGGTGGGAGACACCCCACCATGGTATGATCTTCCTTGTTTATAGCTTCTTTCACTTTGTTTTCATCTCTTTGATTGAATTTATTGAGTTTGATTAGATGTATTTGAATTACCATTGTTTCATGAGGATCTAACTAATGTTAGTTTGGTTAATTTGGCAATTTTGGTTGTTGCCATGAGATTCTAAGTGTTTTGAAATATTTTACTTGCATAGATGCCTAAAATGTGCTATAATTACTTTTCCTTATACTCTGAAAAAACAGGGCCTGTTCCGCATATGCGTGACCGAAGCATACATGTCACCCCCTAAATTTGTACCATGCTGAAATTGTGCCATAGCACGTCCTGGACAGTGAGTTGTGCCAGGACCGTGCTAGCGTGATGCAACGTGCACAACTCCTCTCACGCATACGCGTCACCCCGTAAACCTGGATCATAAATTTTTTGTGCTAGGGTTGTGCTACCGTATGGTCCGGACAGAGGGTTGTGCCGGGACCATGATGCGGGTAATGTGCGAAGGGCACAATGACTCCTCACGAGTACGCGTGACTGACGCGTACGCGTCACCCTTTTTTTCTTCCACTACTCACATGTACACGTGACGACGAGCACGCGTCACTGTGCGAATTCAATCAAAGGGCGCACTGCCCTATTTTTTCCTCTTTACTCCGTTCTTGTTTCTTTCTTTCTTACTTCTTCTCTTTCCTTCCTTTCTTTCTTCTTTTTCTTTCTTCCTTTCTCCCCAATTCTTCTCTTTTCTTTTCCTCTCTTCTTCTCCCCTTTCTCATCATTTCTCACTTACATTTCTCAATTTCTTCTTCTCCCTTTTTTTCAATGTTTTACTTCTCAACTTCTCTTACTTTCTAATTTTCTTTTGCTTGTGGTATTTGATTACCTTTATTCTTATTATTTGTAATTTAGTTTTGTTATTTGTAGTTAGTTCTTCTTCCTTATTTTCTAAGCTTGTTATTTTCACTTTGGTGTTGGATTTTCACATTCAATTTTTGTGAATTCAATAGATTGTTTTGGTGCATCTTACTTTGTTTTGTATTGTTTGGTAATGCTATGGTTGTTAGCTTTTCCATATGAGTGCACTACACACTTGGTTTTGTCAATTTGCTTGTTGATTCATACCATGCACACCAAGTGTTTCTAAAAAAAGACCCAATGAAACTTTGCCTCAATTTTGGTTTATTCTTCTAACTCATTGCTTCTTTTTCATAACACCTTCATTCCTTGTGCATTGCTCCGATTTTCTACTCTTTTTCATGATTAATTTTTATTGTTCATGGCTTGTTATTCTTGTAACATCATGCATGAATTAGCGGTTTAACTCCATCTTATCCTTTTATGCTTCATGGCTTCGGAATTCTTATGAATTAACACTTCTCTCTTGTCTTCACTATTCTTGCATATGTTTATCATTGTTGATATCGATGCTTGAATTTGCTCTTTTCATGCTTTTTGCTTATATGCTTTCTTCACTCTTACATCACGTGTATGTGATTTGCCTCATTACTTTCGATCATTTCTCACTTACATGCTGTAGCTACTATGTACTTGAGAACCCTTACTCTTGTTTGGCATTATTTTTCACTTGCACTTTCTTGATTTCAGTGTCTTTCTCTCTAAGCTTAATGCTTTTTCTTTTTCCCCTTTCTCAGGATGGCCACCAAGAAAGGAAAGAAAAAAAGCCTCTAAGAAGACACCCATTAATGCGGCAACTCAGAAGGCGCTCGCCAAAGTGCAATCTCCTAAGCCATCTGTCAATCTGCCACCCTCCAAGCATTCAAAGACAGCTAGCTGCATTGATAAGTCAGAGAAAGACATTCCCACAAATAATCCCACAAGATTCACCAACCGCTTTTGTGAGTGGATGTACTCTAAGTTGCTTGATAGGAACCCCAGTGTGAGCATCTCGTACTTATTCTAGAGCACTTAGATCAATTTGTGGTGGACCTCATTGAGAGGCGACGTTGGGATTTCTTAAACTGGGATGTGAGTGAAGTCAATTTATCCTAGGTGGATGAATTTTATGCCAATTATCACACGTCCACCTTTGAATCAATCTATTTGCATCAAAAGCAAGTTCGAAAATCAAAGGCTGCTCTTCAACAAGCACGTGACCTTTTACCAAATCCGATTGGGATGGATGCTTACCAACAAGTGGAGTTTGACTGTAAGAGATTCACTTTTGACTAGGATCTGTCCTTCAAGTAGTTGCTCTACCCAAAAGCATATGGATCTATGGGGCAAGCAAGTAGAAACCTAAGAGCAATTTAGTGCATGCATTGACTATGGAGGCTAGAGTGTGGCAACAAATCATGTCTCATTATGTGATGCCAAGCACCCATGAGTCTACCATCACTGCAGATATTGCCGTCCTTGTTTGGTGTATTCTGAGGGAGAAGCCACTCAACATTCCAAGACTCATCCGACAAGCCATAGGCCAAGTTTAGACAGTTGGTATCCTCCTATTTCTCGCCTTGGTTTTGGAATTAGCATCTGTAGCTGGCATTCCACATGAGGCTAATGATGTGAAAAGAAGAATTCCGAGGGATGGTGAATTTGTTCTGCAAGGGAAGTGGATTAAGCCTTAAATTGTCGCCAAGAGTCGGGATAAAGACCCACACTCAGATGTCCCTTCAGCATCAGCTCCACCATCAACATCACTACATGCACCTCAACCATCTACCCACCAGTTGTTACTTGAGCTCACTAAGAAGATAGACCGGTAAGAACGAAAAATTTAGCAGATTGAGCGACGCAACAAGTGCCGATATGATCACTTGAAGAAGGTCATTGGTTGTGCCAACCTACCCATGGAGGAGCCTGATACTCTGGAGTCCACTTCGTCTCATGGCAGAGAGAGCAATGAGGAAGTGAACATGGAAGTAACCTTGTCAGATCATCCTTCGGCTCTTGGAGTTGGAGACCCTGGACCCATGTTGCTCAACACGGATGGCACGAAGGACCGTGCCAATCTTTAAGCGTGGGGAGGTCGGTGACCGGCTTCCGTAGGTAACAACTTTTCTTTCCAACACCTAAACCTTAATTTTCTTTATTAGTTAGTATAACTTGCTTTGTGTAGTTAGTTGTTTGCGTGTAAGTGTTTAGTTGCATGATAGTTGCTTGTGAATATCTCTAGAGCTTGTACATATTCTATCCATCTTTGTTGAGTGATGGGATGCACACAAATTAGATGAGGTACTTTTCATGCAACCACTTCTTGCTAGGACTACTTGGTTGAAGTAATGATTTCTTTTCCAAAAAACTATTTTAGGGCATTCCACCAATTTGAGTTAAATTTTTTGTTGGACTTGTTTGAAGAAATTAATTTTGAAACATGGTTTTAGAGCTAGAACACACAAGCCTAGTGAGATTTTGAGCGTATTTGATTAGTTGCATCTTATGAACCAATATTTTGTTTTGGTGTGTGTTGTTCTCTCTAAGATTGTGATCTTTGACTTGCTTGATTCTATATGTCTATTGTTCAGTGTATGAATGCATTTATATGATTGAGACCTTTATTTCACTAAAGCTCACATATCCAAATGGCCTTATCCTTTTCATCAATCCTTGCAAACCAATGTTGAGCCTATTTATCCCCATTTGTTCTTTATTTTAGCACATCACTAATTTTAAGTGAAAAATAATAAATGTCCTTAATTTGAATCCTTGGTCAGCTTAGACTAGTGAGAGTGTGCATGATTTAAGTGTGGGAAAATTGATTTGAGAACGTTTGGTTTGGGAGTTGAGTATTTTATACTTTTTTGTTAAAACGTGAAAAAAATTTGGGCGCATATTCATTCATTCAATACTTTAATCATATGTATTAATCTCCTGTGTATATATATATTCTGCCATATATACATATAAAAAAATAAGAAAAACAAAAAGAAAAGAAAAATAAAAAAAAAAAGAGAAAGAAGAAAAAAGAGAGCAAAAGAAAGCAATAAAAAGGGAACAAAATACCCCAAAGTAAATAGTGATAGCAATGCATATGTATTGTATTCAAAATTGTGATGCATGAATATGTAGAAAAGATAGTCATTGGGTAGTTAGGTTTTGCATTTTGATTATTTTAGTCAAGGATTCATATTTTAGTCTACTTGACCAAATACAATCCTACCTTGGTCCTAATCCCATTACAACCCTTGAAAAGACCTCTTGATATGTGTATCCATGCATTTAATATATGTTGATTGGTAGAAGAAGAGCAAGCCTTAGAAAGAAAGACTAGTAGAGAATTGGGAGAATTGACCCTCAAACACTAGAGAGACTAGAGCGCAAACACTTTCGGTGAGGGTTTGATGCTCAATCCCTTGTTCCCTTCTTTCACGAACTTTCTTCTTGCAAGTCCATTTATGCTTCATTTTGCGATTTTAATTAGTGGAATTCATGAAGCATCATAATACCTTAGCCCTACTTGTTCGTATATGTTCATGGAGATTGATTTACTTTTAACCCAAGTAGGAAGAAACATTTTGCATTCAATTGGATCCATGTAGATAGGTTTCATTTCATAAGTCCTACCATTTCCCTTTACCCCTTTTGGTTTTCTTGAGCTTAGCATGATAA
The DNA here is from genome assembly GCF_003086295.3 of Arachis hypogaea. Classification (NCBI taxonomy): domain Eukaryota; kingdom Viridiplantae; phylum Streptophyta; class Magnoliopsida; order Fabales; family Fabaceae; genus Arachis; species Arachis hypogaea. The sequence goes on along the minus strand of NC_092049.1, from coordinate 61,288,009 downwards.
CATGCTAATGTGTAAGTTTGGGGAGATTGATAAGTCACAATTTTATGATTTATTTTAGATTGAATTCAGTGGATTTTGTAAACTCTTTTCACACTTATTCATATAAATTGCATGTTTTTAAGATTTCTTCCTAATTTTATGTTATGGTTTAAAACATGCTTGCAAGGCCTTAAAAATGCTAATTCTCAACCCTCTCTTATTACCATTCGGTACTGTGATGTGTTTGTTAAGTGATTTCAAGGTATATAGGATAAGAATGGCTTAAAGGATAGAAAGGAAGCTTGCAAAAATGGAAGGAACACAAAAAAAATAAAAGATTTGAGAAGCTAGCACTGACGCGTATGCGTGGCTGATGCGTACACGTGGGCAAGAGTAGCATTTGACTGGCTCGTACGCGTGGCTGACGTGTACGCGTGAGAAGCAGCACATGCCTCACTAAAGGGAACACACCGGAGGGCGATTTCTGAGCTATTTTTGGCCCAGTTTCAAGCTAAATTTGAAGATTAGAGGTTGGGGTGAAGAAGGATGGGACATACATTCCATTAGTTGAGTTTTACATATTTTTTGAGTTTTAGAGAGAGAAACTCCTCCTTTTCTCTAGGTTTTAGTGTTCCTTGTTCATTTTCACTTCAATCCATGGTTTAGATTCTTGTTAATTTTAGTTTTTATTACTCTAATTGTAGTTTCTATTCTCTAATTTTACTTAGCACTCTTGCAATTTTAGTTATTTTGAGTTATAATCTTGGATCTTTTTGGATTTTGATTTTATTAATGCATTGAAGTTTTTCATGTTCCAATTGTGTTATTTGAATTGTTATTGTCAATTATTGCTAGTGGGTACCTTTAATTTGGATTATTTTCTCAATTTTATAATGCATTCTACCATTGCTCACCAAGTGTTTGAAGAAATGTTACCTATGACTATAGAGTAGGTTTTCTTTCTTGGCCTTGGGGTGGAATAATTAGAAACTCTTGAATTATAAAAATTTAATGTTATTTGGTAATTGAAGACTGCTTGTTAGCTTGAACTCCACTAAATCTAGTCTTTCACTAGGATTTGACTAGGACTTGTAGACTAGAGTTAATATTACCCAGTTGACTTTCCTTCAATTGTTAAAGGATAACTAAGTGGGAGAAATAGGCATTTATCATCACACTTGAAGAATGCAATGAGGATAAAAATTCTAATTTTCACCCCTAGCCAAGGTTTTTATATTGATTGATTGACTTTTCTCTTGTTGACTTTGATTCCTTAGTTCTCTTAGCTTGATTACTTGTATTTAGTTATATGTTATTGTTATTTCTATCTTTCTATTGCATGCTTGATAGTTGATTAATTGTTGATTGATAATCTTAGTTGCTAGTACGCGAATTTGTGACTCGCACAACAGAACCGGCAAGTGCACCGGGTCGTCCAAGTAATACCTCAGGTGAGTAAGGGTCGAATCCAACGAGGACTGCCGGATTGAGCAAGCTATGGTTATCCTGTAGATCTTAGTCAGGTGAATAGAAAGATAGTTGTTGTTTGTTTTAGGTGCATAAATAAACAATAACAAAAGTGATGAAGAATTAAGATAGAGACAGTAATAAGAACACAGTTAAGGCTTCGGAGATGCTTCTTCTTTTAGATTAACATGTCATACTAACTTCTCCAATGATGAATGATTCCTTTAATGGCAAGGCTATAAGTGATTAAGCCATTGGTCGTTGTTCCAAGGGTTACCTGAAATTAGAGGTCGATCTCGTATGAGATCTTCTGGTGTGGTCGCAGCAGTTACGTCCGACTTGCCAGGCCTTGAGGTGCTGCTGATCCTTGGTCACCGGAGGGTGGTCGTACCTGCAAGAGACTCTGATGCTTAAGTTAGCACGGGCTTTAAGAAAGTTTTTGGTAGAATTGTAGTATGAGTTATACCTGGGTACTCCAGTGTATTTATAGTAATGATTGATGATCTTCCTTTGAGATTAGTTGGTTATCTTATCTTATCTTTTGGGAAGGATATCTTTATCTTTTGGTCAACCGCCTTCTGGTGGGTGGTGTCCTTTTATTATGGGCCTTCTTGGGTCTGTATTGTGGCCTTCCGATCTCTTTGTAAAGAGGTCGGTAATGAACCAACCTTTCAAGAGGTCGGTTTATTTACTTTAGGCCAACTCGGACCTTGTAGCTTAGACTGGTGTATGAACAGTGCCCCTGCTTGAGCTTTGACCTTCCCATGAGGATGTGCTTTTAAGCTTCGACCTCTTTAGGAAGTCGTGCTTAAGCATCTTTGTCTTGGTGACATCTGGTCTGTTTCTTTTTATGCAAGTTTAGCGTCTCTTGGGTGCCTTTTAAGAATGTGGAGCATTTTTTACGTTCACTCCTTTACTGCGGCATTGCTTTCGAGGGTGTTAGTTTCTTGGGAACTGCGAGCGTTTTTAAAGCCTATTGATTGGGCTTTCATTCTGTTTTGCCGTTCCATTCCCTCACTTTATTTTGAAATTGAAAAGCCTTAGACCTTGGTTTTTAGTTTCTTGCTTTCATCTATTTCATTTGCTCAGTGAGGAGAGTCTTCCTTTCGTTCGTCCTTTGCTTGCCCCAACATTCCAAAATCGTTCCTTTCTTGGTTTTTTTTGGGGTTTCCATTATCATTAGTGAAGATTTGTTCGTGGCTTGGTGCTTGCTCACTTATCTTATTCCACAGGTTGATGCTTTTACGCCTTTTTTTATTTTACGCGTTTTATTTGTCGCAATTCTTTTCTCTTTGCATGCTCTCTTTATGTACAAAGTTTTTAACTTTTCTTTTTCTTCACTAAAACAAGGTTGAAGCTTTCCTGGCGATTATTGTATGCATTTGTTATAATCTTTGTATCTTGCTGTTTATGTTGGTATCTGGGTTTCTGTTTGCCTCCTTGTGCTTTCTTTTGTTTGAGAGGTTTAGGGCTTTGGATTTTGCGTCATTTCCTTTTCTGCATTCTGCTCTATTGTTGCCTCCAAAGGGTGCCCTGGGCTTTTGGTATTAATTCGTTGCTCTTTGTGAGACATGGGGTTCCCTTTTGTTTACCATACCTGATGTTTGTTGGTCGTTTCTTCCTTTTCTATTGCTGTCCGAGTTGTTTGGTAGTGAACCCTTTCTTGTTTTTTTACTGTAGATGTAGTTGCTATATGTCTTCCCGTAAGAATAATGTCGAGATGTCCACCAAAGTCCCTTCTGATATGGCCGATTGGTTATATTCGATAGTTCTGATGTGTGTTACTGCGGCCGATCCGGAGTACTGTGAGAGGCTTAGGAGGTTCCATAGGGTGTGTAGTAATAGGGAGGACGAAAAGAATTACGAACTGTTGTCGCTCGACCCTGAGGAAAGGGTTAGTTTCCCTCCCTTAACTCGAGGAGAACGTCCTTTCTTCTATGCCTATGACTACTTCTTTAGCCAGCTAGGTATTACCCTTCCTTTTACTGCCTTTGAAACTGAACTCCTGTGGACCTGTAATGTGGCCCCGTCACAGCTTCATCCGAACTCTTGGGCTTTCATGAAGATTTTTCAGTTATTGTGCCAAGAGCTGGGTGTCCGACCTACAGTATCTCTTTTTCTTTACTTGTTTGTGTTGACAAAACCTGGGTGGCTAAGAAGAAGGCTTCTTGGATTTTCTTCCGAGCTACCCAAGGGAAGAAAGTGTTTTCAATGTTTGATGACTTTTTTCAGAACTTTAAAAACTACTATTTTAAAGTCTGAGCTGTTGAGAATGTTTGCCCTTTCTTTTTGGATGAAAATGATGAACCTACTTTTCCTTTATGGTGGCAAAAAGAACCTGTAGGCCCTAAGTACCTTGGGAAAGTTTAGATGAGGTAGAATAGGCCTTTGTGGGTATTTTAGAGGAGATCCTTTCGTCCTTCGTGCTGAGCTAGGTAGCGTCCGACCTCTTTCTTTGCAGATAATTTTCTTCTATTACTTGTGAATTTATCATTTTCCGATTGTGTAATTGTTTTCCTGGCTTCTTTTCAGAGATGGTTAAATCTTCAGATTCTATGAAGTCCTTTCAGAAGGCCAAGAAGGTGATGGCTGCCCAAAATCTGCCAGATAAGACGTTGGGGGAGGGGTCTTCGGCATAGCTGCCTCTGAAGAAGCCGGCGGCTGAGTCTCAGGGTCCGAGGAAGATTATCCGACCCAAGAGTTCGGACAATTCCGTCTAACCCGTCTCAGACAACCTCTAGTGCTGCCTCCTCTCCTACTGCTGCTAGTCCCCCTCCCAAGAAACAAACGGTTGTTAGGACTTATGATTTGAATGATAAAGAATTTGATGGTGTGGCCTTTGCCACAGAGATGATGGCTCCTTATGGAAAGATTTCTCTGGACGATGTATCAATCCTCCACCACCTTGATTTTATATCTAGTAACAGTATTCGGATGGCCAATCTTGGTGTGGCCTTATCTCGGGTTGTGTGGGAGTCCCTGTCCAAGCTACCAAGGCCTTTTTGGAGGATGCCAAGGCTGAGTATGACAGGATGAAGGGCTTGAAGGATGAACTAGATCCTAAGATGGCCAAGTTGGAGATTGATGTAGAAAAGGAGAAGGATCGGGCTACTATGGCGGAGGCAGCTACTAATCTAGTCGAGGAGGCTGCTAAGAAGTATAAGGAGAGCTATACTCAGACTTATGGTGAGATATTGGAAGCTAAGGAGAGGCTTCAGTCTGTCCATGATGATTATACCAAGCTTCAGGGCCATATGGTGAGCAGTGTGACCGAGATGTATGAAAATCTAAAGGACCAAGTCCGGGTTCTTGCTCCCGAGCTCAACCTCTCTTTATTTAGTATGGACAATATGGTGGAGGATGGCAAGATCGTGCCTGCCCCAGATGATGAAGATGAAGGTCCTCCTCTTGTGCCACCAACTAAGGCTTCTGCAGCTCCATCTGCCGAGGAAGTTCCTCCTGGGCCTGAGCCTGATGTGGAAATTTTGAATGGGCCAGATGGAGTTGTTAGTGCTACTCCGTTCTCAACCATCCCACCTCCTTCTCAAGATGCAGCTAATGGGGCTAACTTGGATCCTCTATGATGTTTTTGATTATATGTTGATATAGTCCGACCTGTGGACTTTAAACTTGTTGGGTTTTGTAAGTTTTGAGGATGATTCCCTGACACTTTGTTGCTTCTTAGCAACTTTAATTTTAAAACAAACACTTTAAACTCTTGGGCTACCATTTGGGCAGCCTTTAAGTCTTTGGTGCACGAAATTGTGATCTCAATGGCACCAACAACTTGGTACGCACAATCATAATCTCAATTCTTCTTCACAACATCGCACAACTAACCAGCAAGTGCACTGGGTCGTCCAAGTAATAAACCTTACGTGAGTAAGGGTCGATCCCACGGAGATTGTCGGCTTGAAGCAAGCTATGGTCATCCTTGTAAATCTCAGTCAGGCGGATTCAAATGGTTATGGGATTTTGATAATTAAAATAATAATAAAATATAGAATAGGATAGAGATACTTATGTAATTCATTGGTTAGAATTTCAGATAAGCGTATGGAAATGTTTTGTTCCTTCTGAATCTCTGCTTTCCCACTGCCTTCATTCAATCATTCATACTCCTTTCCATGGCAAGCTGTATGCTGGGCATCACCATTGTCAATGGCTACCTCCCCCCTTCTCAGTGAAAATGGTCCAAATGCATTGTCACCGCATGGCTAATGATCTGTCGGTTCTCACTCATGTTGGAATAGGATCCGTTGATCCTTTTGCGTCTGTCACTACGACCAACACTCGTGAGTTTGAAGCTCGTCACAGTCATCCCATCACAGATCCTACTCGGAATCCCATAGACAAGGTTTAGACTTTCTGGATCTCAAGAATGGCCGCCAATAATTCTAGCCTATACCACGAAGGTTTTAATCTTAGATTAGAAACCCAAGAGATACACATTCAAGCTTCTTTGCATGTAGAACAGAAGTGGTTGTCAGGCATGCGTTCATAGGTGAGAATGGTGATGAGTGTCACATAATCATCACATTCATCAGGTTCTTGGATGCGAATGAATATCTTAGAGAAGAAATAGGCTTGAGTTGAATAGAAAAACAATAGTACTTTACATTAATTTATGAAGGACAGCAGAGCTCCACACCTTAATCTATGGGGTGTAGAAACTCCACCGTTGAAAAATATATAAGTGATGAAGGTCTAGGCATGGCTGAATGGCCAGCCCCCTTAAATGTGATCAATGATCAAAAGTGATACAAAGATAGTCTCAAAAATGATCAAAAGATGTGAAATAAATCACTAAAAGTAGTTTTTATACTAGACTAATAACTAGGGTTACAGAAAATAAGTAAATAATGCAGAAATCCACTTCCTGGCCCACTTGGTGTGTGCATGAGCTGAGCATTGAGCTTTCATGTGTAGAGACTCTTTTTGGAGTTAAACGCCAAGTTGTAGCCTGTTTCTGGCGTTCAACTCTGATTTTCAACCTGTTTCTGGCGTTTAACTCCAGAATAGGGCAGGAAATTGGCGTTTGAATGCCAGTTTTTGTCGTCAAAACTCGAGCAAAATATAGACTATTATATATTGCTGGAAAGCCCTGGATGTCTACTTTCCAACACAATTGAGAGCGTGCCAATTAGGTTTCTATAGCTCCAGAAAATCTATTTCGAGTGCAGGGAGGTCAGAATCCAACAGCATCTGCAGTCCTTTTTCAGCCTCTGAATCAGATTTTTGCTCAAGTCCCTCAATTTCAGCCAGAAAATACCTGAAATCACAGAAAAATACACAAACTCATAGTAAAGTCTAGAAATGTGATTTTTGAATAAAAACTAATAAAAGTATACTAAAAATTAACTAAATTATACTAAAAACTATGTAAAAACAATGCCAAAAAGCGTATAAATTATCCGCTCATCAGTCTTTAATATTTTAATTTGAATGATGCGTTGGCTTGGCTTGTGTCGATATGCTTGTACTTTAGCGGTTGTTTTTCAACCTTTGTTTAGTCACCTTTGCGATTTGCCATCTGGGCTTCTTAGTCGAACTCCAAACAACTTTGTAGTGTTCTCGTGTGGAACCTTTTTAGTTTGTTTGGATAACTTTTTAGCCTTCATCCGATTTGTGCATTTGCTTTTTAATATCCTTTTTCAAGACACGTATTTTTCAGCTAAGCACTTTTTGTTTCAACAAGTCGTGCCTTGTTGACGTCGATCTTTATGGCTCTATTGTCCGGGCTTTTTAGCCGATTCCCAACAACTTTTTTAGGTAGCGTTCTTACATAGAACCTTTTCTTTGGAGTTTGTTGGTACGCCTTTCTAGCTCCATCTTGAGATCGTGCTCTTTAAGTAGAGTCATTTTTAAGGTTTTGTAGTTTTTTTAGCTGAGCACTTCGGGCCCTGGTTTTTTAACCTTTCTTTGGCCTTTGTGAAATGTTATTGTCCCTTTTCAGTGATCCTTTCATTAATCTGACTTCTCTGTCGGGCTTTATTAAGTTATTTTTAGTAATTCCATTTTTAGTTAGACCTCGTCAGGTCACTTTTTCTGGGTTACTTTTTATAACTTCTTGCATTATCTTGCTTCTACCGCTTCACCTTGCCGATCTCTTTTAATTGGGCGATGAATTTTGCGTTTTATGAGCTTAGATTAATGCGTCTTGGTAGGAAAATTTTTAGGGAATTGATAACTTTCATTCAAATAATACTGAGATAAAAATATAAATAAAAGTGTGTACATGAGAGTGCTTACCCTTCTAGGTCGGGCAGTTTTTTAGATCTCAGCTTGGCACCTCATTAGAAAACCTTTTTAGGAAAAAGAGTGCGCCTTGACCTAAGATCTTTACTATTTTCTAGCTATAGTACCTTCTTAGGTTACAGGCATGCCATGACCTTGGTAGCTCTCGCCCTTCGAGGTCGGACAACTTATAGTAGCCTTTTCCTATTACTTCTGTAACTCGGTATGGCCCTTTCCAGTTACCTGCTAGCTTCCCTTCTCCTGACCGACATGCTCCGATATCATTTCGGATTAAGATAAGATCGTTGATGGCGAAGCTTTACTGGATTACCTTTTGATTATACCTCAGAGCCATTCGACGCTTTAGGGCTTCCTCTCTGATCCAGACACTTTCTCAGACTTCTGAACGAAGGTCGAGCTCTTCCCTTTGAGCTTGGGAGTTGGTGTCTTTGTTGTAGAGGATCACTCTAGGGGATCCTTCTTCTATTTCCACGGGAATCATTGCCTCCTTTTCGTAAGCAAGTCGGAATGGTGATTCTCCGGTGGTTGAGTGTGGTGTTGTCCGGTATGCCCATTGGACTTGCGAGAGCTCTTCGGCCTAGGCTTCCTTGGCATCCTGTAGTCTCCATTTTAACCCAGCCAGTATAACTTTGTTGGCGACTTCTGCCTGTCCATTAGCTTGTGGGTGCTCTACAGAGGTGAACTGGTGCTTGATTTTTAAGTCAGCTACCAGGTTTCTAAAGCCCGTGTCAGTGAACTGAGTGCAATTGTCTGTGGTAATGGAGTATGGGACCCCAAACCTTGTGACAATGTTTCTGAACAAGAACTTTCTACTTCTTTGGGTGGTGGCAGTGGCTAAAGGTTCAGCCTCGATCCATTTTGTGAAATAGTCTATTCGTACAATGAGGAACTTGACTTGCCCTGATCCTGAGGGAAAGGTCCGAGGAGGTCGAGCCCCCACTTTGCGAATGGCCAGGGTGAACTGACACAAATGAGTTTTTCGGTAGTGCGATGTGAAAGTTGGCGTGCTTCTGACATGGGGGGCATGTTTTGACAAACTCTGTTGCTTCCTTTTGCAAGTTCGGCTAGTAAAAACCAGCTCGGAGTACCTCTTTGGAAAGAGCTCGCGCCCCGAGGTGGTTGCCGCACATGCCACTGTGGACTTCCTCAAGGACTTCCCTCGTAGCGGAGGTCGGGACATATTTTGGGAGGGGGAAGAGATTCCTCTCCTATATAGGACGCCGTGCACTATGGTGTAGTACTGCGTTTCTCATACTAGCCTTTTTACCTCCTTTTTGTCTGCAGAAAGTGTTTCAGACTTGAGATAGCAGACTATAGGAGTCATCCACACTTGGTCCTGGTCTGATAAGCTTAAGACCTTTTTTTCTTCTGAGGTTGACGGATTTTGTAGTGTTTCTTGGATGAGACTTCTATTGTTGCCCCCAGGTTTGGTGCTAGCTAGTTTCAAAAGTGCATCAGCTCGAACATTGTGTTCCTGAGGTATATGTCGAATCTCGTATCCCATAAATTCTCTGAGTTGTTCTCTGGTCTTGTCTAGGTATTTCTTCATAGTGGGATCCTTAGCCTGATAGCTCCCTTCTATTTGCGAGGTGACTACTTGTCAGTCGCTGAAAATGGTAAGCTTTTGAGCGCCGACCTCCCTAGCTAGCTTCAAACCTGCCAGTAGGGCTTCCTACTCAGCTTGGTTATTTGAGGCGGAAAACTCAAACTTTAAGGAGAGCTCAAGTTTAGTTCCTTGATTACTTTCTAGGATTACTCTGGCTCCACTTATGGCTTTATTTGATGAACCGTCAACGTAGAGGTTCTAGCCAGTGGGGGTGTCTGGGGTGTCGGTGTATTCTGCAATGAAGTCGGCCAGATATTGGGACTTGATGGTTGTCCGAGCTTCATACTTGAGATCGAACTCAGACAACTCGACTGCCTATTGTAGAATTCTTCCAGCTAAGTCTGTTTTCTGTAGAATATTTTTTATAGGTTGATTAGTCAATACTCTGATAGTGTGAGCTTGAAAGTATGGCCGGAGTCGTCGAGAAGTGAGTATAAGGGCGTAGGTAAACTTTTCTATCGTTTGATAGTTTAGTGCAGCCCCTTGTAGAGCCTTACTGATGAAGTAGATGGGTTGTTGCCCATTTTCGTCTTCTCTGACTAGTGCTGAAGCTATTGCTCGACTTCCTACGGCGAGGTATAGGATTAGTTCTTCACTTTTCCTGGGTTGGGTTAGGATGGGTGGTCGCCCCAGGAATGTCTTGAAGTCTTCGAAGGCTTTTTCACATTCTGGGGTCCATTCGAACCTCTTTCCTTTCCTTAGTGTTGCGTAGAAAGGGAGAGATCTTAATGCCGATTCAGCTAGGAATTTGGACAGAGCCACTAGTCTTCCATTGAGCTGCTGGACCTCCTTAACACAGGTCGGGCTTTTCATGCAAAGTATGGCCTGGCATTTATCCGGGTTTGCCTCAATCCCCCTTTGAGTGAGCATGAAGCCCAGGAATTTGCCAGCTTCTACTGCGAAGGTGCACTTTGTGGGGTTAAGTATCATCCCATGCTTTCTTATAGTGCTGAACACTTCAGTGAGGTCAGATATCAACGTTTCCTCTCTTTGTATCTTTACCAGCATGTCATCTATATAAACCTCCATCAGCTTTTTGATGTGATTGGTGAACACTTTGTTCATCAATATTTGATATATAACCCCTACATTCTTGAGTCCAAAAGGCATGACAACGTAGCAGTAGTTTGCTCTTGGGGTTAGGAATGAAGTTTTCTCCTGGTCGGGCTGATACATCGGGATTTGGTTGTATCCGGAGTAAGCGTCCATGAAGGAGAGGTACTTGTATCCCGATGAAGTGTCGACTAGTGTGTCTATATTCGGGAGTGAGTAAGGATCTTTTGGGCAGGCTTTGATGAGGTCGGTGTAATCAGTGTACGTCCGTCACTGGCCATTTGATTTTTTGACCAATACTACATTGGCTAGGCATAATGGATATTTCACCTCCCTTATGAACCCTGCCTCCAACAATGCCTGTACCTGCTCCTCTACGACTTGCGACTTCTCTGGACCAAGCTTCCTACGCTTCTGCTATACTGGCTGAGACCCAGGATATACGACTAACTTATGAAACATTAGTTCGGGATCAATACCGGGCATGTCGGCGGCCTTCCATGCAAAGAGGTCAAAATTATCCTTTAGGAGCTTTGTTAGCAGCTCCTTCAGTTCTTCATTTAGATTCGCCCCTACGTTTGTTGGTTTGTCTTGAGTGTTTCCGATTTAAACTTCTTTGGTCTCACCTTCTGGCTGAGGGTAGAGTTCTTCGCGAGCTCGGATTCTCCCGAGTTCTATAGTATTAGTTTCTTTCCCTCTGGGGTCGCCTTTAAGGTTCAGACTTTTATTGTAACAGCATCGCGCGAGCTTTTTGTCTCCCTTGATGGTCGCAATCCCTTCTGAAGTCAGGAACTTCATGCATAGGTGTGGAGTGGAGACCACCACGGCGAGCTGATTTATCGTTGTCCGACCTAGGAGGGCATTGTTGGCGGAGCTCACATCGACTACGATATAGTCTATGCTTAGTGTTCTTGACCGTGTTCCTTTCCCAAATGTTGTGTGCAGTGGGATGTATCTAAGTGGTTGGATTGAGGCGTCTCCGAGCCCGAACAAACTATTAAGGTATGCTCGGAGTTCCTTTTCCTGTAGGCCGAGCTTATCGAAGGCGGATTTGAACAGGATATCCGCAGAGCTTCCTTGGTCTACCAATGTTCAGTGGAGATTGGCATTGGCAAGTATGATGGTAACGACCACGGGGTCATCATGCCCCGGGATGATGCCCGCGGCGTCTTCTTGAGTGAAGGTAACAGTGGGGAGGTCGACCGACCTGTCCCCTTCTCCGACATTGTACACCTCTTTAAGGTGTCTTTTGCGGGATGACTTAGAGATCCCTCCTCCTACGAATCCTCCATTTATCATGTGAATATGTCTCTCCGGGGTGTGAGGGGGATGTTCAGCTCGTCCACCTTCTTCATCCCTCCTTCTCTTTTATGGTTCGTCCACTCTGTGGGCTAAGAACCGATCTAGTCTCCCTTCTCGTGCTAATTTTTCCATGACATTCTTCAGGTCGTAACACTCGTTAGTGGGGTGCCCGTAGATCCGGTGCAGTACTCTATCCTACTTCCTCCTCTCTTATGTTTAATTGGGAGAGGGGATGGGATTTTCTCAATGTTGCATATCTCTCGGTAAACATCCACAAGTGATACTCGAAGAGAAGTGTAGTTGTGGTACTTTTTGGGTTTCTCAGTAGGTTGGTCTTCTTTTTTTCTGGACTCTTTATCCTTGTCTCCAGGTGGGTTGGAGAATTTGGTCTTTGAGGTTTCTCCTAATCGGGAGTTCTCCAACATGTTGATGTACTTTTTAGCCCGTTCTTGTACCTCATTTAGAGATGTCGGATATTTTTTGGATATGTAGTGGCTAAAGGGTCCTTCCCGTAGACTGTTGATAAGTCCCATAATCGCTGCTTCTGTAGAAAGGTTCTGTATGTCAAGGCATGCTTTATTGAACCTCTCCATGTAACTACGAAGGCTTTTCCGATCTCCTTGTTTGATCCCTGGCAGGCTTGAGGCATGCTTGGTTTTGTCTTTCTGGATGGAGAATCTGGCTAAGAACTTCTTGACGTGGTCATCGAAACTTATGATCGACCTTGGCGGCAAGCTGTCGAACCACTTTATTGCCGTCTTAGTCAAGGTGGTCGGGAAGGCTTTGCAACAAGTTGCGTCTGAAGCATCTGTGAGGTACATCCGGCTCCTAAAGTTGCTGAAGTGATGACTTGGGTCGGACGTACCGTCGTATGGGGTCATGTCTGGGGCTTTGAAGTCCTTTAGGACTTTAGCCTTCACGATTTCTTTAGTGAACGGGTCTTGGTCCTTGTGGGGGCTATCTTCACGATTGGATCGAGCTGTTCTAGTTTTGAGATTGACTTTAGCCTTCATTTACCCTTTTTTCTTATCTAAAAAGGACCTTAAAAGAGCATAATCTCAATTGATCATTGTAAATCATGAACTAATTGATGAATATTATGGTACATTGCTTTGAAATTGGTTTGTGCTGAATTTCAGGTGAAAAGAGCAACAAAAAGGGAAGAAAATAACAAAATAAACTAGGCGTGTGAAACTGGCGTGCCACTTGGAACAAACACTATGAAAGTATGTGGGCGTAGCATGCCAGGAGCTGGGCGTGGCATGCCAGTTGTGTTTTCCAGAAAAGATCCTAAAAGCTTTTACATGGGCGTGGCACGCCAGGAGCCAGGCGTGGCATGCCAGTAATGATTTCCAGAAAGGAATGTTTGGGTTTTAACAAGGGCATGGCACGTCACCTGCTAGGCGTGGCATGCTAGTATCATTTTCCAGATAGCAATGTTGAAAGACCCAGGCGTGGCGTGCTAAGCTTAAAGGAGCCACCTAAAGTTGGGCGTGCCACTTGAGCATCAAGGCGTGGCACGCCAGTTCAAGTTTCCAGAGAAGAGTTTGAAGACCCAAATACTTGGGTGTGTCACTTGGTGTCGAAGGTGTGGCAAGCCAACTCTAATCCAACACCTGGGCGTGCCACTTGAGGACCTAGGCATGGCACGCCAAGCTTGAAGGGACACACTGATGCGTGAGCATCTTCTCTATCTTTTCCTAGTGAATTTGCATTCAAATTGTTGAGTTCAATCAAGATTTAAATATCTTTTAGCCACTATGGATGCTACTTTTAGTTGTGTAAATTTTCGTTTATTTCAGGTAGCATTTGGATGGATTTGACTGAGTTTTGTAGCAGAAAAGAAAGAAAGCGAGTGATGCTGTCAACCCCGTCCTCCTTGATCTTAAATAGAAATAACTTGAGCTATAGAGGTCCAATCGACATGATTCTAGTGGCATTAGAAAGCTAACTTCCAGAGCTTTCCAACGATATATAATTGTGTATACTTCTTCTTCATCATTTTCTGCCTCGTCCACGTTGAACTTGAGCTTTCTCAAGTTTAGCGTGGAGTCCTCGTACAAAGGAGGAATCACACATTATCCACGCTGAACTTGAGAATTCTCAAGTTCAGCGTGGACTCAAGGAACTCACTCAAAGAGCCACTACCTCCTCCACACTGAACTTGGAAATTCTCAAGTTCAGCGTGGACTCAAGAAGAACGCCAAAGGAAACACTGCCTCCTCCACGCTGAACTTGGAAATTTCCAAGTTCAGCGTGGACCTTAATGCAACCAATGGTCCCTAACATCGTCTAAAGGGCTCGCGCAAATCATTCCTTTAATTTTGATTTTAATTTTTATTTATTTATAACTAGGAAAAGATATTATTTTAGTTTTAGAAATATATATTTTACATTAATTAGGATTAGATATAAAAGGGAAAAGAATCAGCCCTTCGGACTCTTCTCTTCTCTTCTACCTCATTCCACAATTTACAGTTTTTCAAAATCCTAATTTTCTCTCTGAATCATGAGCAACTAAACCTCCATTGTTAAGGTTAGGAGCTTTGTCTATTGTATGGATTGATACTATTATTTTTCTATTTTAATTCATGTACTGATTCATATTTCAAGAATTATTTTCGTTCTTTATGTTATGAATTTGGGTGGAACGGAAGTATGACCCTCTTTCTAATTGAGTTCTTGTATAACTTGGAAAAGCTCTTTACTTGAACAACAGCTTGAAAACATATTCTCCTAAATTTCTAATTATCTAGACTTAACGGGATACGTGACATATAATCCTCTTATATTTGGGTAATTTGGATTTTTGTGGCATATAAACTAGAATTGAACTTCATCCTCTAATTGGAATTAAGTGACCAAGGAATTGGCAGTTGATGAAAGTTAGAGTAGACTAAGAAGGTCTAAGGAATTAGGGCTTAGTCATATATAGTTTGCCATGAATTGAATCTTGCATGATTAAAATAGTTAGTAAGAAAAGTCAATCTGGAAAATAGATAACTGATAAACCATTATTTTATGGTTTATATTGTGTTTAATTGTGTGGTTTTATCAAATCCTTACCCACTTATTCATTAAATAAGCATGCATTTATAATTCCTTCCTAAAAATACTTCATGGTTGAAAACTTGCTTCCTAGAGACTTTTAATTTTGTATTTTAATTCTCCTTTATTCCATTGGATGCCGTGACCTGGGGGCTAAGTGTTTCAGGCTTTATAGGGCATGAATGACTTGGAGATTAGAAAGGAAGCTTGCAAAAATGGAAGGAACACAAGAAATTAAGGAGATGACCAGCGAAAAGTGACGCGGACGCATGGCTCATGCCACCGCGCGACATAGAGGAAATTGCAGTGACGCGGACGCATGGCTCACGCGACCGCGCGGATTGGAAACTGCACCAGTGACGCGAAGGCGTGGACGACGCGCACGCGTGGCAAGGCAAAACGCTGGATGACGCGAACGCCTGAATGACGCGATCGCGTGACGTGCGCGATCTACAGAATCTGCTGAATTCGCTGGGGGCAATTTTGGGCCCTATTTTGACCCAGTTTTAGGCCCAGAAAAGCAGATTAGAGCCAGGGAACATGCAGAAACCAAACAACAACATTCATTCCGCATAATTTTTAGTTTTAGATATGATTTTACTCCTCTTCTAGGTTTTCTCTCTACACATTGATAATTCTTAGGTTTTTGATTTTATTGCTTTTTGGATTGGGATATTGAGAAGAGTTATTACCTCCGTGAAGACTTCGTCATTCTAGTTTGTTTCCTTACCTGTCACTTACTCTTCCATGTCCTTTATTTACTCAGAATTATTATTGGATTATTTTTAGAATTTATTAATACAGGAACTATTTTATTTTTTAATTGATTCCTTTGATTATTATTTATCATGTCTTTCAATATTTCCTTTTCGTATTTCGTGGATTTTACAAACATAATGAGCGAGTAGTTTCATAACTTAATTGGGAGATGATTGAAAGGAAACCTTGAGTTGTATTACTCAAGAGAAAAATTGTAATTGGGTTTATTGTTGGATCACCCTCTAGTCATTGACACTAGTCCTTCCCAAGGGAGAGGATTAGGACTTGTGACTAGAAATAGCTTTCCAACTTGTTTGACTTTTCTCTACCTAGTAAGGGATAACTAAGCAGAGTAACCTTCAATTATCAATTAATCTTGAGAGTACTTCAACAAGAATAGGGCTTCCAACTAATCTACTCCCAGTCAAGGTTTTTATTTAAATTATCTAAATTCTCTGATTTAATTTCCTGTTTATCAACTCAAACCATTTTTGAAAACATCTGATTAATAAAATAGTACATATTTCTGCAACTCATTGGGAGACGACCAGGGAGTCAGACTCCCAGTATTTTAATTCTAATTTTTGTGACAACCCTTTTTAAATTGATAAACGGATTTTTGGTTGGTTAAGAACTGTACTTGTAACACATCTCTTATAACAATTTCTTAACTCGCCAATTTCCGCCACGTCAATTTTTGGCACCGTTGCCGGGGAGTTGCATTAGAGTGCTAAGTTATTGATTGGATTTTATTTACTTGCATTTTATTTTATTTTTTTACTATGAGCTTCATGTTCCTTTCGTTAAATGACACGTTCACTTCCTGATCCAAGCTTGCCATTATTCGATCCTGAGATTGAAAGAACTATTTCACATATAAGGCAAGCTCGGCGTCGGTTAGTCCTCTCTGAGGGCGGATCTGAAACGTCATTTGAGGAAGAAACAAGCCCCTGTTCTACTGATTCGGTTGATTTACGTATAGGTGACATGGCAGCGCCTAGGAGAGTTACTATCCAGGAGGCTGGAGCCCCTGATTTCACAATACAACCGTTTCAAGCGCATCACCCAGCAGTGGCTATAGACTTTGAAATAAAGACTGCACTGCTCAACTTGATGCCTAAGTTTCATGGCTTACTTGCTCAAGAGCCTATCAAGCACCTGAGAGATTTCCAAGCAGCCTGTTCTACTGTCAGGCGCGATGGTGCGAATGAAATTTCTATTTTGTTGAAAGCTTTCCCGTTCTCTCTTGAGGGAAAGGTGAGAGAGTGGTACTACACTCAACCAGCAGCAACTGTCTCTAACTGGGATACGCTTAGAAGAGAATTTTTGGAAAAATTCTTTCCAGCTGAAGTTACTGACAAACTGAGGAAAGACATCTCCAGGATTGTTCAGGACGAATCCGAGACTCTCTATGAATATTGGGAGCGCTTCAACAACCTTCTGGAAGCATGCCCCCACCATATGATTGACAAGATAGTGTTGCTCGGCTACGTCACACAGGGCATGAGGGCCCAAGATAAGACCACAATGGAAAGTGCCTGCAATGGGTCTATGAAAAAGTACAAGACCACTGATGAGGCATTGCAACTGATCAGCGACTTAGCTAAATCTACAAGGAATCACAGATAGAAACAGGGCCGTTCAAAAGCTATTGCAGAAGTATCCTCTAGCAGAGAGACTGCTGCTCTAACTCAGAGTATCTGTGAAATGACCAACTTACTGAAGCAGATGCAATTGAATCAACAACAAGTTCAGCAAGCTCAACCTTCTCCTCCACAGCAAAGCCAACAGTTAGTCCCACAGAGAGTGTGCGGAATCTGTACTGATTATAGCCATTATACTGATGAATGTCCGCAGCTACAGCAAGAAGACAACACTGTGGCAGCCACTCATAACTTCTATGACCGTCCCAATCAAGGATACAATCAAGGTGGTAACTACAACCATGGATGGCAGGACAATTCCAACTAAGGTTGAAAAGATAATTCTAATCAGAGTTGGAGAGACAATAATAACAGAGGAGGCAGAGACAATCAGGGAACTCAGAGGTGGAATAATAACAACAACAGGTAGCAGAACCAGAACTAGCCTTACAGAGTACCTCACTTGAGGCAATTCCAAGGATCACAGCACAACCAATAGCAGACCTCTCAGATCACTTGTCCTTCTTCATCTTCTAATGATGACTTACTATAATCTATTGATCGGAGACAACAGGCCATGGAAAACAACCTTAATTCTACTCTAAATGGTTTGAACTCTACCTTGCAAGCTCTTGTCTCACAGATTGGATCAATGAATAACTCTAATCACCAGCCTTTGAGCTCCAGTGGAATCCCCTCTCAACCATTACCCAATCCAAAGAGTGGCATTAATGCCATCACCCTAAGGTCCGGAACCACATTGCAAGAGAGGAATCAGGAAGAGCCAAACCCACCAGAACACGCCTCAGCTGAAGAGGTAGTGGAAATAGAAGATGTTGAGGAGGGAGAGGACATACAGGACATGGCTGAAGAAGAAGAAGCTCAATCACAGGAAAAACCACCAAAGGGCGCAGACACTGTAGAAAACGCCATTCCTATTCTATTTCCACAACTTGCAAGGAAGCCCAGGAAGCAGTTGGAACCTGATCCTAAAATGGTAGAAATATTCAAAAAGGTTGAGGTAACTGTTCCCCTTTTTGATGTCATTCAACAGGTACCTAAATACGCAAAGTTTCTAAAAGATTTATGCATACATAAAGACAAAATTAATGAATTAGAAACTATTCCTTTAGGTAGTTCCATATCTGCTTTAATAGGAGGTTTACCTGAAAAGTGTAGTGACCCAGGTCCATGTATGGTTAATTGTGCTATTGGTGGTGTGATATTTTCTGACTGCCTGTGTGATTTAGGAGCATGTGTTAGTATAATGCCTTTGTCTATATATGATATTTTGAGGCTCTCTCCTTTAAAAAGGTCAGCAGCTCGTTTTGTGTTAGCAGATAAAAGCATTATTACAGTGGCTGGAGTTGCTGAAGATGTATTAGTGGGTATTAAGGGGCTCACCTTCCCCATTAATTTTTATATCCTGGAGATGCCCCAAAATGACTCAGAGAGGCCATCATCAATCCTACTCGGAAGACCATTCCTGAAGACATCGAAGTTCAAATTGGATGCTTTTTCAGGAACATACTCTTTTGAAATAGACAGGCGAGTAGTAAGCTTCAATCTGAATGGAGTTATGAAGCACCCTCCAAAAGATCATTCTATCCTCCAGTGTGACATCATAGATGAAATCGTGGCTGAAGTTCATCAGGAGGAGTTAGAAGAGAAGTACATAGGACAAGGTCCGAGTGTGGGGACACTTTCAGAGGACACTGAAAGTACTTTACCATTGTCACCAACTCCAGACAATCCAGAGCCTGGCCATGAGCAGAAGTTAGAATTAAAACCCCTCCTTTCACACCTCAAATATGCTTACCTTGAGGACAAGCAGAAGTTTCCAGTTATCATTGCAAGGAAACTCACTTCTCAACAAGAAGAGCAGTTACTTAGTGTGCTGCAGAGGCACAAGAAGGCAATTGGGTCGAGTTTGGCAGACATAGTAGGCATCGACCCTCAAGTTTGTGAGCACAAAATATTTTTAGAAGAGGGAGCAAGACCTGTTCGTCAACCCCAGAGAAGACTGAACCCCACTATCTTAGAGGTTGTCAAGAAGGAAGTGACCAGACTACTGGAGGCAGATATCATCTACCCCATCTCAGACAGTGAATGGGTAAGCCCAGTACAAGTGGTGTCCAAGAAGTCTGGAGTCACTACAGTGAAGAATGAGCATGGAGAGCTCATAGCAACCAGAGTGCAGAACGCCTGGAGGGTCTGCATTGATTACAAGCGTCTTAACCAAGCCACTCGTAAGGATCACTACCCTCTTCCATTCATTGATCAAATGCTGGATCGCCTGTCAGGTAAATCACATTATTGCTTTTTAGATGGTTACACAGGTTATTTCCAAATTCATATAGCTCCTGAAGATCAGGAAAAGACTACTTTTACATGTCCTTTTGGGACTTATGTTTATAAGAGAATGCCCTTTGGCTTGTGCAATGCACCAGCTACTTTCCAAAGGTGCATGATGAGTCTTTTCTCTGATCTTATTGAGGACTGTATGGAGGTTTTTATGGATGATTTTAGCATTTATGGTGATTCCTTTAGCCTTTGCTTGGATAGTTTATCTAGAGTATTAGATAGATGTGTCCATACAAACCTTGTATTAAATTTCGAAAAATGTCACTTTATGGTTAAACAAGGTATTGTACTCGGACATGTGTCTAATACTGGCATTTCTGTAGATCCAACAAAGGTGGATGTTATTTCTAGTTTACCTTATCCCTCCTCTGTGAGGGAAGTCCGTTCGTTCCTTGGCCATGCAGGTTTTTACCGGAGATTCATTAAGGACTTTAGTAAGGTAGCACTTCCCTTATCCAGATTACTGCAGAAAGATATTGAGTTTGAGTTCAGTGAGGACTGCAAACAAGCGTTTGATAAAATGAAGGCTGCCCTGACTCAAGCTCCAATTGTGAGAGGACCAGACTGGAGCTAGCAATTTGAAATCATGTGCGATACTTCCAACCATGCAGTAGGAGCAGCGCTGGCTCAGCGTGAAGGTAAGGATCCTTTGGCCATTGCTTTTGCGTCTAAAACTTTAGACACTGCTCAATCTAACTACACTACTACTGAGAAAGAGCTTATTGCTATTGTTTTTGCTCTGGATAAATTCCGAGCCTATTTACTGGGTACTAAAGTAGTAGTGTATTCAGACCACGCAGCTCTAAAGTATTTATTAACTAAAAAGGAATCCAAACCAAGGCTTATACGTTGGATACTGCTACTACAAGAAATTGATTTAGAAATAAAGGATAGAAGTGGTAATCAGAATTTAGTGGCAGACCACTTGAGTCACCTTGAGCACACTGTTGTTTCCTTTGTTAGAAACCATATTATCTGTCGCTTTAGATCACCACGAGCAATCGTGAGCGATCAAGGCACCCATTTTTGTAACAGGAGACTGACAGGATTACTGAAGAAGCATGGGATAATTCATAAAGTAGCAACAGCCTACCATCCTCAGACTAATGGGCAAGCCGAGGTGTCAAACAGAGAGATAAAGCGTATATTGCAGAAAATAGTCAAACCTCATAGAAGAGACTGGAGCACCAGGCTACAAGATACACTCTGGGCATACAGAACAGCATACAAGACACCCATTGGGATGAGTCCCTTCCGCTTAGTTTATGGAAAAGGAGTGCAACATGGGATTTGAGAATGTCGGAGATGAAAGGAAGTTGCAACTGCAAGAATTGGAAAGCCTTCGCCTAGAAGCTTATGAGAACTAAAGGCTGTACAAGGAAAAGATAAAGGCTGTACATGATCAGCACATCAAGAGGAAAGAGTTCCAACCTGGGGATTTAGTCCTCCTTTACAACTCTAGACTGAGGCTCATGCCAGGCAAGTTGAGATCAAGGTGGGAATGTCCATATAGAGTCGAGAAGGCTGAGCCGTACGGAGTTTTTCACCTGAGTCACCCTTCAAGCTCTGAACTCATCAAAGTTAATGGACATCGTTTGAAGCTCTATCATGGTGAGAAGGTGACGAAAAACAAGGAGTTAGATATCTTCCTCTTGGAGGATCCACTCACAGCAGAAGACTGAGCTAATGGAGCGTCCAACTTAAGGACGTTAAAGCAAGGTGCTAGGTGGGAGACAACCCACCATTGTATGATCGTTCCTTTCTTTTTCTCTTAGTTTTCTTTTCCGATAACTCTTCTCTTTATTAGCACATTCCGCTTGCATCTGCATTTGCATATTTAATTTTAATTAAAAAAAAAAAGGGAGAGCACGCGACGTGATAGCGTCGCCGACGAGTCCGCGTCGCAGGTGGTTCAGAAAGAATAAATAAACGAACAGAGAGTCACGCGAGAGTGTGGCTGGAGGCGTGCCTTTGGCACAAATCACCCCACGCGACCGCATCGCTGACGCGTCTGCGTCACATGGGAAACATGCCTTCCACGCGTCCGCGTCACCCACGCAGACACGTGACCTGAAAATCAACGTCAGAAAGGGTGCACGACCGAAAGTTGTACTGGAGTGGTGCTGGATTGGTGCTGAACGCACAAGCCTTACCACGCGGACGCCTGGCTCACGCGTCTGCGTCACGTCCCTCTCATGACCACTCACGCGATCGCATAGACCACGTCACCGCGTCACCCTGATATTTGGCAATAATGCATTTTGAACAGACAGTTGTGCGAGCGCGAGGCTGCCCTCGCTCCAGTAGCACAAAATGCGTCACGTGTCCGCGTGACCGACGTGACCGCGTCACCTATTTTAAGCGCAAGTCACGCAAATGCATCCCCACGCGTCCGCGTCGCTTGCGTCGCACAACTTAACCTAATATGCCAAAATATCTTATCTTTCTCTTCCCCAAATCCTACTTTTTCTTTTCCCTCCTTATTTCTTCCTTCTTCCTTCTCTCACCACCATTATCAAGATTTTTCTTTTCTTCTCCCCTCTTTTACTTTTCTATTCTCCTTCTTAATTTATGTTTTCTTCTGCTTTTCTTTTTCTTTTTACTTGCATTATCCATGTTTTTCTTTTTCTTTCTTTTTCTTTTAATTGGTGTTAGATATTTAGTAAGGTCATTATTATTCCTTATGGTTTGCTTGTGGATTATTAAATACTTGTTTGGCAATTATATGCTAATTTTTTTAAGGGTTGCCTGCATGTTCTATTTATTATTTTTCGTAGCTTACTTACCATGCATGCTATGTATTTGTGAAAATGCCCGTATGGCATTGTGCACTATTTTTAGATCTCTTTTATTCTACTACTCTAAATGCCTGCTTTTCACAAGATCCTTTTTATTATTTTATTAATTTAATATAATTGTTATTACAAACAGGTTGTTAGTTTGAATTCTGTGGTAATCTAACTTGGACATTGAATGTTTGATCTATGCTACTCATGCCTTTGCCTGCATGCCAATAAATACCTTGCATTCACTTGTCATTATATGCACTAGCTATTTTCCGTTGATAACTTTTCACATGTAGTCATGACCATGTGTTAACATCATTTATCTTTTAATGTGCATTCATTACCACCTTTTCCGTTCACTTCCTTGCTCTATCCCTTGACATTTTGACATACTTTCTCTTTTCTCCCTTTCAGGATGGCCACCAAGAAAGGCAAGGAGAAAGCTACTCCCAAACCACTAACAAGAAGAGGAACAAAGAGAGCATTAGTGGAAGAGCCATCTTCAACTGTAGTCAAACCCTCAACGAAAAGAATTAAGAGGATTATAAAGGTTGATAATAAAGAGAAAGCCTTCCCAGCAAAGGACACTGCGCGATTTACCAATCGCTACTGTGAGCAGATGTTCCCCATCCTGGCAGAAAGGAGTTACAACAACGAACACCTTCTTATCCTCCCAAACCATATTGTTGAATTTGTTGAGCCACAAATTGCACAAAGACAATGGATTTCCTCCAGAGACAGCCACGGCAGGTTAATCTTTCATGGGTTGTCGAGTTCTACTCCAACTTTCACCTGCCGACCCTGCAGTCTGTCTATGTCCGACAGAAGCAAGTCCCCATTACAGAAGAGGCCATTCAACGAGCTCTATATCTTCCCCCTACTCCAGAAAGACTGGACGCATTTCAAGAAGCCGCACTCAAGTGCCAGATGTACCAATTTGACTGGGACGTTATTCTCAGAGTTATCGCACTACCTGGCAGCAGATGGATCTACAGATACCATCGTTCCCATCCTAAGGGAATATTGGCTTCTGCACTTACCTTGGAGGCTCGCGTATGCGCACAGATTATGTTCCATTACGTATTTCCAAGCACCCACGAGTCCTCCTTCACTGTAGACATGGTCGTTCTACTATGGTGCATCCTTACAGACCAGCCTCTGAACCTACCAAGACACATCCGGAATGCCATGAGACACGTACAAATTACAGGCAACTTACCTTTTCTAGCCTTGGTCTCAGATCTTGTTTCAGCAGTTGGAGTTTCTTACAGAGCTGGGGACACCAAAGCCTTGATTCCACGGGATGATCAGTATGTCCCTAACGGGAAATACATCAGACCTCCAGCAGCCACTACAAGCCAGCCTCCTGAACCGGCTGAAGAGCTTCCTCCTTCAACACCACAAGCACCTACAACCAATCAACTGCTCCATCAGATACTTGAAAGGTTGGATCGGCTAGAACACAAAGCCAAGCTAAGAGAGCACCGTAACAAGCGCTGATTCACATACCTCAAAGAGCTACTTAAAGGAAAATACAGAGACTCAGACACCCCGGACTCCACTTCCTTTACCAGCACAGGGAGCCATGATGGTCCCGACTGTGGAGATACTGCTGCCAGCCCACCTTTGTTCCTGACAGATGGCACCGAGGACGGTTCAAAGCCTTAAGTGTGGGGAGGTCGGTCAGTACCTGACTTTCGGAGGTAAATTCTCTTCCCTAACACCAATAAAATAGGATATTTAGTTAGTTTTTCTTTTGTAGAATAGGATGGATTGCATAGTAATAGATTAGTTGCATGCATGTTCTACTTGATTGAAAAGACAATAAGTTTTTTCTAAGACCCTATTTTTAGAACAAAATTTCACTAATTTTAATCTAAACTTTTATGATAAATCTGCTTGAAGTTGTATTTGGAACATAGTTTTTGAGCTAAAAGAACACACAACCTGTGAGATTTTGAGCTTATCTACATGGTTACATTATTTAACCATGATGATTTTGTTATTGTGTGTTTACTTCTCTATGATTGTAATTCATATTTTGTTTCATCCTATATGTCCAATGTTTAATACACTTATATGCTTGCATATGATTGAGGCCGTTATTTGTGTAGCTCACTTATCCAAATTAAACCTACCCTTGCAATTACTTTTATTAGCCACTTTGAGCCTTTAAATCCCATTTGTTCTTTATTTTACCACATTACTAGCCTTAAGCAGAAAAATAACTTCATATCCCAATTGAATCTTTGGTTAGATTAAGATAGAATTGTGTGTTAATTAAGTGTGGGAAAATTGGGGAAACAAAAGATAATGAGGGAATGTGTCACAATGATATAATGGAAATTTGGGTACCTGCTCATGTGAAACCATAAGAATAAAAAAATCTATGTGCATTGATAAGCTATGTTTATTTTTATATTTATGTTGAAAAAAAAAGAGAAAAATTTTTTTTTCAATAAATAAATAAGGGGACAAAATTACCCCAATGTTAAGTTAAGAATTCAAAGATCAATACATGTATGATAAAATTAAAATAAAAGTTGATACATGAGTATGAAATGTGAAAGAGAAATTTTGGGTAGCTAGGTATAAAATATAAGCTATAAAGAATATATATGTGTGTTAGGGAAAGCTTGGGTTAATTAAAGATTCAATTTATAAGCTTACTTAGCCATATCTGTATCCTTACCGTTACCTTGACCCCATTACAACCTTGAAAAGACCTCATGATGTTTGCATTGGTATATTAAATGTTGTTGATTGGTTAGGTGAAGAACAAAAATTAGAAAGCATGACTAGAGAAGGATAGAGTGATTACCCTATACACTAGAGAGATTAGAGCATACATACATCATCAGCGAGGGTTCAATGCTTAAATACTATGTTCCCAGCTTTCATGAGCGACTTTCTTGCATTTTTATCTGTCGTTACTGTATAAGAATTGAATTAGTGGAATTTGATTTGTGATTGTCTTTAAGAGCTTATTTACTTTTGACCAAGTGGGCAAAAATCATGTAGTTGCATTCACATATATAGGTTGCATTGCATTGCATGAGTTCTACATGTTCCTACTCATTTATTTTATCTCCTTCAACTAAGCATGAGGACATGTTAATATCTAAGTGTGGGGAGGTTGATAAACCATTATTTTATGGTTTATATTGTGTTTAATTGTGTCGTTTTATCAAATCTTTACCCACTTATTCATTAAATAAGCATGCATTTATAATTCCTTCCTAAATATACTTCATGGTTGAAAACTTACTTCCTAGAGACTTTTAATTTTGTATTTTAATTCTCCTATATTCCATTCGATGTTGTGACCTGGGTGCTAAGTGTTTCAGGCTTTATAGGGCATGAATGACTTGGAGATTAGAAAGGAAGCTTGCAAAAATGGAAGGAACACAAGAAATTAAGGAGATGACCAGCGAGAAGTGACGCGGACGCATGGCTCACGCGACCGCGCGACATAGAGGAAATTGCAATGATGCGGACGCATGGCTCACGCGACCGCGCGGATTGGAAACTGCACCAGTGACGCGAAGGCGTGGACGACGCGCACGCGTGGCAAGGCAAAACGCTGGATGACGCGAACGCCTGGATGACACAATTGCATGACGTGCGCGATTGATGACAAGTCATCTTAGCCTAGTTTCACTAGCCTTTTTCTTATATTTTCAATTGAATTATGCACTTTCTTGAGCCATAAGCAAGCCAATTGGGTAGATTTTCATGCTTCCTTTGATTTAATCAACCATGTATGAATTCATGCTATTTCATGAGGTTTTATGCTATAATTGTCACATATTATGAAAGAATAAATATCTCATGATTTTGAGCATAGCTTTGATGTGTTTGGTTGATTAATGATAGGTGAAGAAAGCTTGGAGAAAGGTTGAAGCAAGGAGGAATGGCTAGGAGGAAGAGAGGACAAAAAGTTTGAGCAAAAGTTTGCCTCAAACTTTTATGCAAACTTTTGGGCAAAAAGCTGGAGCAAAAGTTTGCCTCAAACTTTTGGGCAAACTTTTGGGCAAAAAGCTAGAGCAAAAGTTTGCCTCAAACTTTTTGGCAAACTTTTGGCATCACAAATCAACACCCTGGAGAGCAAAAGTTTGCGCCAACGTTAGCCTCAAACTTTTTGGCTAACGTTGGCGCATGAACAACACACCCTGGAGAGCAAAAGTTTGCGCCAACGTTAGCCTCTAACTTTTTAGCTAACGTTGGCGCCATGAGTGTGCAAAGGGAGGCCAACGTTGGAGCAAAAGTTAGACCCCAAACTTTTGCCCCAACGTTGGTATCAGCAAAAGAGGGTGGCTGATGTGAAAAGTTGGAGTAAAAGTTTGCCTCAAACTTTTACTCAAACTTTTACTCAAGCTTTCATGATTCCAAACCCGGTTCAATTCGGTTCTTCTCCAAACTCCAAGAGCAATCAACCAAGGCCTCTATCAACCCAATTCCATCAAGAGCAAAGGCCCAATTGAAGGCTTGAAGACCATTTGAAGAAAGTGTATAAATAGCATAGGATTTAAGTTTTTAAGAGAGCTTTTCCTTTTAGTTTTCATAGAGAGCTTTCTTTTCGGTTTTGATTGGGTAGTTTGGTAGAGAGCTCACTTTTACATTCTAGCATTGTTGTTTTAATTCAAGAGAATTGGGGAGGAGAATTGATCTCTCTTCTTCCTAGTTCTTGCCCAGCACTCTTTAATTTTCTTGCTTCGGATCTTGGGTGGAGAATTGAAGAACTTCTGTTTCAATCTCACCTTGGGGATCTTGTTAAATTTTCTGCTTAATTGAATTTCAGTTTCTGTTACTTGCTCTCTCATCTACTTTCTCTGCAATTTACATTTCCTTTGCAATTACTCTTGTTGGATCTAGGAAGGCATTGAGATCTAGACTTGGTTATCTAGTCTCTTGGGTTCTGAGATCTGAATTCCAATTTTACATCCTCTGTTTAATGTTTTTCAATCTCATTTACATTTCTGTTTTAAGATCCGGTTCAATCCAAGTCATTTTCTATTTCTCTGTTTGTTGAATTTTACTTTTCCTTGTTTAATTTCTACAAATCCAATTCCCAATCCCCTTTACAATTCAAGCCATTTACATTTCTTGCACTTTAAGATTCTGCAATTTACATTTCTTGCGTTCTAAGTTTCTGCCATTTAATTTCTTGTTCTTTAAGATTCAGCACTTTAAATTTCAGTTCTCTTTAATTTCATGCCAATTACCCATTCCCTTTACTTTCCATGCGATTTAAATTCTGCAATTCACAAATCTCTCAACCAAATCTTGATTCGCTTGACTAAATCAACCACTAAACTAAAATTGCTCAATCCTTCAATCCCTGTGGGATCGACCTCACTCCCGTGAGTTTTATTACTTGATGCGACCCGGTGCACTTGCCGGTTAGATTTGTGTGTTTGGAATTCGTTTTCCAAAAATACACATCAGTGATCTGCAGAATCTGCAGAATTCGCTGGGGTAATTTTGGGCCCTATTTTGACCTAGTTTTTGGCCCAGAAAAGCAGATTAGAGCCAGGGAACATGCAGAAACCAAACGACAACATTCATTCTGCATAATTTTTAGTTTTAGATCTGATTTTACTCATCTTCTAGGTTTTCTCTCTACACATTGATAATTCTTAGGTTTTCGATTTTATTGCTTTTTGGATTGGGATATTGAGAAGAGTTATTACCTCCGTGAAGACTTCGTCATTCTAATTTGTTTCCTTACCTATCACTTACTCTTCCATGTCCTTTATTTACTTAGAATTATTATTGGATTATTTTTAGAATTTATTAATACAAGAACTATTTTATTTTTTAATTGATTCCTTTGATTATTATTTATCATGTCTTTCAATATTTCCTTTTCTTATTTCGTGGATTTTACAAACATAATGAGCGAATAGTTCCATAACTTGATTGGGAGATGATTGAAAGGAAACCTTGAGTTGTATTACTCAAGAGAAAAATTATAATTGGGTTTATTGTTGGATCACCCTCTAGTCATTAACACTAGTCCTTCCCAAGAGAGAGGATTAGGACTTGTGACTAGAAATAGCTTTCCAACTTGCTTGACTTTCCTCTACCTAGTAAGGGATAACTAAGCAGAGTAACCTTCAATTATCAATTAATCTTGAGAGTACTTCAACAAGAATAGGGCTTCCAACTAATCTACTCC
This sequence comes from Arachis hypogaea, assembly GCF_003086295.3. Taxonomy (NCBI): domain Eukaryota; kingdom Viridiplantae; phylum Streptophyta; class Magnoliopsida; order Fabales; family Fabaceae; genus Arachis; species Arachis hypogaea. The sequence goes on along the minus strand of NC_092049.1, from coordinate 61,259,563 downwards.
CAGTCAAGGTTTTTATTTAAATTATCTAAATTCTCTGATTTAATTTCCTGTTTATCAACTCAAACCATTTTTGAAAACATCTGATTAATAAAATAGTACATCTTTCTGCAACTCGTTAGGAGATGACCTGGGACTCAAACTCCCAGTATTTTAATTTTATTTTTTGTGACAACCCTTTTTTAAATTGATAAACGGATTTTTGGTTGGTTAAGAACTGTACTTGCAACGCATCTCTTATAACAATTTCTTAACTCACCAATTTTCGCCACGTCAATAACTCTGAAGCCTTAACTGTTTCTCCATATATTATTCACAACTTGTTTACTGTTGCTTTCTGATTTAATGAATTTACTGTTTAATGCTTTTGAACCCTTAAACATCATTTTCTGCTTGTCTAACTAAGTAAATTAATCTACCATTGTTGCTTAATCCATCAATCCTTGTGGGATCGACCGTTACTCACCTGAGGTATTACTTGGTACGACCCGGTGCACTGACCGGTTAGTTTGTGATTATAAATTCCGCACCACACACCAATATGGGCGTGTCACTTGAACATCAGTGTGTGGCACGCCAGTACAACTTTCTAGAGGAGGAGGTAGAGGGCCAAACACATGGGTGTGCCACTTGGTGTTGAAGGCGTGGCATGCCAGATACCATTTCTCACTTGGGTGTGCCACACAAATGAAAAGAGACATACATCATCTGAGAGAAGATGTCAACCAACTCAAAGATAATCAATAAAAATAATGGAACTAAGTGAATGAGAACATACAACAACTCCAAGGAAGTATGGAACACCTGAAGGAACAGCAAGACCAAGTCAATTGGGGAGAGATGCAAGGCAGCTTAAAAATAATCTGGAACAATAACTACATCAGATGGAAGGCCTTGCTGAGTTCAGGCATCTTTATGAAGCAAGAACTGTAGCTAGAGGGGAATATGACTGCTACACACAAACAAAATTGAGCTATATGTAGAAGATGGAGGAACTCAGAGCAAGGCAGGAAGAAATCGCATACCAACACAAAGAAAATGTGAAATATTACATGAGAAGGCTGGAATTTTGGAAGCCCAATGACAAAAAGGCACAAGAGGGGTCATCCAAGAAGGATGATGAAGACTCCTCCCCCTCCAAGAAGAAAGACAAAGGAAAAGGGCTAATGAACTGAAGCTGCTCAAGGTTGTTAAGTCCCATGGTTAACACTCTCTAATTTCTGAATTCTGCTTAGTTTTCTCTATGTTTTTAATTTCTGTTTAAGAATAAATTGCAACATTAGGATAGTTTATGTTTTACTGCTTAGTGTCTTTTGCTTGAAGTCTTTTATGAGTCTTTTGAATTACAAGAAAGAAAATGTAATGTTATCTTAAGTCTTTTCAACATCAATAAAAGAATAGTTGCCTCCATAAGAGTCATTGTGAGTTGTTACAAAAACAAGAGTAAAAGAGACTAAGACCAAGAGATGTCATTCAAAAACTAAAGGACAAGGAACTAAGTGTAGAACCCTGCATGAACTAAAAAGAAAAGAGGTCATGAAAGGCAACTAGGCTTAGAAGGTATGACAAGTAGAGGCTAAGGGGTGTTCCTTGAATATCTATAGAACCAAGAAGTAGTAAACAATAAAGACCCAAGACTCTGAGCATCAACTACTAGGATGAAAAGAAACACTAATTAGCTCAAAAAGAGTTAGAGAACCTAGTAGATGCTTGTGGTGAAGATGTGTCAAGAAAAGAGACATGGGCAAGTAAATTCTTAGGGGTGTTTCAACATCTAGTACCCTAAAGCCAACTGGTTTGGGAGTGCTAATTGAAAGCCTAATTAAAGAGTTGTCTTGAGACAAAACACTTAGAGTCGTGGTCAATGAAAAAGAAAAAAGAATGAAATAGCTCTTACTACTTCAAGGTGACAATCAATAAAAAGGACCCATGAAGCTTGTACTTGAAAGAACCCTTAAGGATCTAGGAGTTCTTTGTGGCATTGAAACAAAAATATTCATGCATGTGTTAAACACTTAGCCCTATCCTTAGTCATGTTTGCATCCATTCAAGGTCAAAGTCTCAATTCATATAAGGACTACTCACATTGATTTGCTTGGGACAAGTGATGATTAAGATTATTGAGGGTTTAGAATTTCTCTAATGAGTTCTCGTTGCAAGTATAGTTTCTAAACCAACAATAATCCTTTCATACAAAAATTTGTTTGTCATAAGTACAAACCCCTAAAATCTATAAATCGAAGTATTTAAACCTCAGGTCGTTCTCCCTAGGAATTGCAATGAAGTGTCTTGTTATTGGTTATGAGGTATGTTTGGGGTTTTTGAGTTAAGGAACAAGGAATGTAAATTGCAAAAGAAATAAACTAACAACTATGAAACCTCTTGATAAGGAATGAGAATTAGAAGTCCTATCCTAGTTATCCTCCTCAATTGTGACCACAATTGTCCATTTCTACCACTTCGTTAACCTCTAACTATGGAGGAAAGTCAAGTGGATGAATTAACCTAATTACACAAGTCCTAGCCAACTCCCAAGGGAAAGACTAGCTTTAGTGGTATCCAAATCAATCAGCAACTTCTAATTATCAATCAAAAAAGGAATTAGATAACTCAAGTGTCACTAATTACTCCACCTAGGCCAAGAGGGATAAAATCTACACTAAAATCCAACCAATCATTTTAACAAATACTTGGAAGGCATAAAAAGAAAGTAAAGTAAATTGGCAACAAAAATGAAATCTAACAACAATTATTGCAAGGAATTAATAACAACAATTAAAAGAAACACAATTATCATGAATTACCTCAAATTGAATTGAAAGAAAATAGAATGAATAAAAGTAGATCTACAAACAAAGTAGAAGGAATTATAACAAATAATAGAAGAATGGTGAATGTAACAACAAAGAATTAAGAAGAAGAAGTAGATGAAAGCATGAATTAAAACCTAGATCTAAGAACTAAACCTAATCCTAATCCTAATCCTAGAGAGAAGTGAGAGCTTCCTCTCTAAAACTAAACTAAAACTAGCCTAAAGTGTGTGTGTGTCTCATTATGCCTTCCCCTTCATTCCTTGATCTATTTAGCCTTTTCCCACAAAAAAATCAGCTCCAAATGGGGCTAGAAAGCCTCCAAAATTGCCTGGCACGTGTTCCTCTTTAAAAATCACATGCGGCCTTCAGCGCGTACGCATACAGTGCACGTACGCATCCCTGGGGTATTTTGCAATCCGCGCGTAGGCACGTAGTGCGCGCGCGCACCCATGGGCTTTTTCAAATCTTTGGCTTTTCATGATTTCTCCACTTTGTATGCTTTCCTTTCACTCCTTTGATCCTTCCCTAGCCCTTTTCAACCTGAAATCACTAGCAAACACATCAAGGCATCTAGTGGAATCAAAGAAAGATTAAAACAATCAAATTAAAGGTCCAAAAAGCATATTTTCACATCTAAGCACAAATAAGGAGACAATCACAAAATTATGCTATTTCATTGAATAAATGTGAGGAAAGGTTATCAAAATGCTCTAAATTCAACCCAAGATAAACCCTACAAAGGGGGTTTCATGCTTAACCAAGGATGAAACAAAGGGTATGACATTTATTCAATGCAACTAAACTATCTAAATGCAAACTATGTAAGTGCAACTAACTATATGAATGCTAATGCTTGGTCAAAACAAATCAAATTCCAAGAGAATACATGTAAGCACAAAGGCTCAAACAATGGGAATCAAATCCAACCCACAATTGTATTGAATTATCATAAGTATTTACAAACTTTCATGAACATAGATGATAGTGATGAACACATGTAATTGAGCAATTGAACCCTCACCGGATGTGTATCCGCTCTATTCACTCAAGCGTTTAGGGGTTGATTCACTCAATTCTCTCCTAATCATGCTTTCCAAGATTTGTTCTTCATCTAACAATCAACAATCAATTAATGCATGCATGCAAATATCATGAGGTCTTTCTCAATGGTTGTAATAGGGCTAGGGTCAAGGTAGGATCATGTATGGTTAAGTGGACTAGGATTTGAATCTTTGATTAGTCTAGACCTTCCCACCTAACCTATATAAGACTTATACAATCAAGTACTAACCTAACTACCCATCCTCCTCACTTTTTACATACTCGTGCATTTTCCTTTTTTAATTATAACACATATGCATTGATCTTTATTGAGCTCCACTTTGGGGCACTTTGTCCCCTTTTATTTCTTTCTTTTTCAATTTTTTCTTTATTGATCTTTTCTTTTCCTTATTTTTTTCTTTTGTTTTTCTCATTTTTTTTCTTTCTTTCTTCCATGCTACATACAAGAGCATCAATGCATAAGGTCTATATGCTTAATCAATACATGAGTGTGCACCCAATTCCCAAATATAAATACAAAACACCCTTTTATCCCAACCGATGTTCCCAATCTCCCCAAACTTGAATATAAAATACACTCACTAGTCTAAGCTAATCAAAGATGCAAACAAGGGACTTTATTATTTTCCGGTTTAGGCTTGTAATGTGCTAGAGTAATGAATAATTGGGTTAAGCGTAGGCTCAAAATTGGTTAACAATGGAGAGTAAAAGGTAGGCTATTTGGGTGAGTGAGCTAATGAAATAATGGCCTCAATCATATAAATTCATGTATACAAGGAACAATAGGACATAAAAAATTAAACAAATCAAGGATCACTATCATAGGAGGAGAATAAATTCACACAAGAAGGAAAATAAGTGGTTATAAGATGTAACCATACCATTAGGCTCAAAACTCACAAGCTTGTGTTCTTAGCTCAAAAACATGATCCACAAATGTATGAATTCAAGCAAATTCCACAAAAAAAAAAAATTTCCAATCAATTGGGGTGGTGCCCTCTAGATAAATTCTTTTGGAAATTCTATCATTTTGACTAAGCCTATCCTAATTGCACTGTTGTGATTAAGAATTTCTAAAATTCCTTAGTTTACCCTCTTTTCTAATCAAAACAATTTCTTTTATGCCCAAAAGGGTTTAACTAAGTTTTCAACAATTCAAAACATTTTCCAAATCACAACTACAAGGCTAAGATGCAATGTATACAATAAAAGTGTGCAACAACCAAAATAAAAGTATCCGTACTAGCAAATATATACAATAATCCCAAAATAGTGCAAAATAAAGTAAAATAAGAAGAACTAAGTGATCATCTCTGAAAAAAATGTTCACCAAATCCACTGAAAACGACGGTGACCTCCCCAAACTTAAGATGAAGCATCGTCCTTGATGCTACTGATCAGGCTCATGGTGAGGGTCAATAGTCGCATCTGTCTCCTGTTGGATCTCAGACTGGGGCACTGGCTCCTCGGCATGCTGCGGAGTATCCTGGGTAGCCTGTGTCTGCGGAGGTGCCTCCTGCCGAACCGGCTCCTCAACATGCTCTTCCGTGTGCTCGGCCTCATGCTCTGTCCCGAGCTCCTCCTCATGATCTACCTCGTCGGAAGCAGGAGAGTCGTGGAGAGGGGGTAGCTCAATGCCCTGTGATACAAATACCTGGTCTATGCGGTCGAGACGTCGCATGATACGACGCTTGCTGTGCTCCATGAAGCGAAACAGGCGTTGTACTAGCAGGTTTGTCGGCTCGGGTGCTGGTGGTGGTAGAGGTACTGCTGCTGGTGCTGTAAAAGAAGATGGTTCTGTGGTGTGGTAAATTGTGATTACACTTTTCACAACTCTGCACAACTAACCAGCAAGTGCACTGGGTCATCCAAGTAATACCTTACGTGAGTAAGGGACGGAGATTGTCGGCTTGAAGCAAGCTATGGTTATTTTGTAAATCTTAGTCAGGAGATTAATAATAAGACTGATTCTATTTATGAAAAGTAAATAACATAAAATAAATGGTACTTGTGATTCAGTAATGAGAAACAGGTTGAGGTTCCGGAGATGCTCTGTCATCTGAATCTCTGCTTTCCTACTGTCTTCTTCTCCAAACACACATGGCTTCCTTCCATGGCAGGCTGTATGATCCTCTCGGATGACAAATACCAAGCACTGTCACTGCATGGCTAATCATCTGTCGGTTCCCGCTAGCGTCGGAATAGGACCATTGTCCTTTTGCACACTGTCACTGCGCTCAACATTCGCAAGTTTGAAGCTCATCACAGTCATCCCCTTTCAGACCCTACTCGGAATACCACAGACAAGGTTTAGATTTTCTGGATCTCAGGAATACTGTCAATTGGTTCTCGCCTCTATCATGAAGGTTCTAATCTCATGGATTAGAGACCTAAGAGATACGCACTCAAGCTGTCGCCCAATGACTACATTGAGCTCAGATAGAACGGGAGTGGTTGTCAGGCACGTGTTCATAGATTTGAGAGTAATGATGAGTGTCACGGATCATCATCTTCTCATTGAAGTACAAATAAGTATCTTAGAATAGAATCAAACGTGATTGAATGGAAAACAGTAGTAATTGCATTAATCCATTGAAACACAACAGAGCTCCTCACCCCCAACCGTGGGGTTTAGAGACTCATGCCGTCAGAAATACAATATGAAGTGTAAAAATATCATAAGGTACTAATTGAATCTCTAAAAGTAGTTTTTATACTAGACTAGTAACCTAGGTTTACAGAAAATGAGTAACTAAGTGCAGATAGTGCAGAATTCCACTTCTGGGACTCACTTGGTGTGTGCCTGGGTTGAGCTTTCAAGCTTTCACGTTCATATGCCCAAAGTTGGCTGATAAACCACTATTTTACGGTTTATCTTGTGCTCAATTGAGTGAATTTTCTCAATCTTTCATACACTTATTCATATGATTTGCATGAGTTTACATTTTCCTTCCTGATTTTGTGCTATGATTGAAAACATGCTTCTTTAGTCTTAATTTTGATATGTTAAATCTTCTCTTATTACCATTCGATGCCTTGATATGTGTGTTAAGTGTTTTCAGAGATTACAGGGCATGAATGCCTTAGAGGATGGAAAGGAAGCATGCAAAAGTGGAAGGAATACAAGAAGTTGAAGGAACTGCAAAGCTGTCAGCCTGACCCTCTCGCACTAAAACAGTCATAACTTGAGCTACATATGTCCAAATGAGATGGTTCCAGTTGTGTTGGAAAGCTAACGTCCGGGGCTTCGAACAATATATAATTTGCCATAGCTGTTCCAAAGCGAGGTGATGCAAACACGTGGATCACGCGGACGCGTGACCTGGCAAAAACCCAATCCGCGCGAACGCGTGGACGACGCCTCCGTTTCACTTTCCCGCGACCTGTACGTACCAGAAATTGCTGGGGGCAATTTCTGGCCTATTTTTGACCCAGGTTTCAGCCTAAAAAACACAGATTAGAGGCTATAAAGTGGGGGAATGCATCCATTCATTGACATGTCTTCCATTATTCACTTTTCATAATTTAGATGTAGTTTTTAGAGAGAGAGGTTCTCTCCTCTCTCTTAGGATCAACTCTTTATCAGGTTCAATATTCCTTTTATATTTTTATTTATTCTAATGCTTTTATTCGTATCTGACTTATGTTACCAATTTAGCTTATGAACTCTTTATGTTTAGATTGATTTTCTTTTATTAATGCAATTGAGGTATTTCAGATTTATGATTCTTATTTAGCTTTTTATATTCTTGGCTTTAATTGATTAATTGGAGACTCTTGAATTATCAAACTCATCGTGATTGATAATTGTTATTTTTTGCTAATTGAATTGAATTCCAATAACTCTAGTCCTTTCTTAGGAATTGGCTAGGACCTGAAGATCAAACTAATTAGTCTACTTGACTTTCCTTTACTTTAGTAAAGGTTAACTAAGTGGGATTAAAACTCAATTCTCATCACCATCGATAAGGATAACTGGGATAGGACTTCCAAATTTTCATACCTTGCCAAGAGTTTTATTAGTTATTAATTTATTAATTTCTTCAATTTATTTCCCTTGTTTAAGCCTTTTGAAACCCAAAAACACTATTTTTCATAACCAATAATAAATCATACTTCCCTGTAATTCCTTGAGAAGACAACCCGAGGTTTAAATACTTCGGTTTGTAAATTTTATTGGGTTTGTTACTTGTGACAACCAAACGTTTGCACGAAAGGATTTTCTGTTGGTTTAGGAGCTATACTTACAACGCGATTATATTTGTGAATTTCTTTACCGATAGGAAATCCTAACGTCATTGGCGTTAAATGCCACCCCAGGTGCCAGAATGGGCGTTTTACACCGAAAAAGGTGCCAGTTCTGACGTTTTATGCCAGACAGTTTTAGGCTGACTATGGACGCTGGTTTGGGCCATCAAATCTCAGGCAAAGTATGGACTATTATATATTGCTGGAAAGCCCAGGATGTCTACGTTCCAACGCAATTGGGATTTTGTTGCTCCAGAAAATCCAGTTCGAGTGCAGGGAGGTCAGAATCCAACAGCATCTGTAGTCCTTTTTCAGCTCTGACTCAGGTTTTTGCTCAGGTCCCTCAATTTCAGTCAGAAAATACTTGAAATTATAGAAAAATACACAAACTCATAGTAAATCCCAGAAATGTGATTTTTGAATAAAAACTAATAAAAATATAATAAAAAGTAACTAAATTATATTAAAAACTATATAAAAATAATGCCAAAAAGGGTATAAATTATCCGCTCATCACAACACCAAACTTAAATTGTTGCTTGTCCCCAAGTAACTAAAAACAAAATAGGATAAAAAGAAGAGAATATATAATGAATTCCAAACTTATCAATGAAGATTAGCTTCAATTAGATGAGCGGGACTTGTAGCCTTTTTGCTTCTGAACAGTTTTGGCATCTCACTTTATCCTTTGAAGTTCAGAATGATTGGCATCTATAGGAACTTAGAATTCAGAGAGTGTTATTGATTCTCCTATTTCAATATGTTGATTCTTGAACACAGCTACTTTATGAGTCTTGGCCGTGACCCTAAGCATTTTGTTTTCCAGTATTACCACCGGATAAATAAATGCCATAGACACATGACTGGGTGAACCTTTTCAGATTGTGACTCAGCTTTGCTAGAGTCCCCAGTTAGAGGTGTCCAGAGCTCTTAGGCACGCTCTTTTTGCTTTGGACCACGACTTCAACCGCTCAGTCTCAAGCTTTTACTTGACACCTTCACACCACAAGCACATGGTTAAGGATAGCTTGGTTTAGCTGCTTAGGCCAGGATTTTATTCCTTTGGACCCTCCTATCCATTAATGCTCAAAGCCTTGGATCCTTTTTATTTTACCCTTACCTTTTGGTTTAAAGGGTTATTGCCTTTTTCTGCTTGCTTGCTTCTCTTTTTTTTTTTTTTGCAAGCTTTTCACTGCTTTTTCTTGCTTCAAGAATCAATTTTATGATTTTTCAGATTATCAATAACATTTCTCCTTTTTTCATTATTCTTTCAAGAGACAACAAATTTAACATTCATGAACAACAATATAAAAAATATGTAGTGTTCAAGCATTCATTCAGAGAATAAAAATTATTGCCACCACATCAAAATAATTAAGCTAATTTCAAGATAAAATTCAAAACCATGCACTTCTTGTTCTTTTGCAATTAAAAAATTTTTTATTTAAGAAAGGTGATGGATTCATGGAATAATTCATAGCTTTAAGACATAGACTCTAAATTTTATTTAATATAAAAATAAGTCATAAAATAAACATAAAAGCAGACAAATAATAAGAAAAGAAAGGAAATTAAAGACATAAAAATAAATGACTCTAATACTAATGCTCAAGTAACTCTTAAAATAGATCTCTAATAACAAAAGTTATCACAGAGTTAGGACTCAACAACCTGCATTGGGAGAGGCAAGTGCTCCTTCAATTTGTGGGATGCCTGGCTCTTCAAGGGACAACTTCTAGCGCTTTAGCTCCTGTATCTCACGCCCTTGTTTTTCTTGTTCTCTGAGCAGTTTGTAGAGCATGCTGTTCTGACTCTGGTGTTCTTCTTTGAGTTGATCCATAGATTCTTGCAGCTTGTTGACAGATGCTTCTAAGCGGGCCCAATAGTCAAATTGAGGAATTTCTGGGAGGAGCTCATGTGCCCTCGTCTTGATGAGGTTATCTTGAACTTGAGGTCCATCCATCACCCTTTTGGTGATTGGGTGTTTGACTGGGATATACTTATCAACACCTATTTGTACTCCCACATCTTTACATAACAGACTGATCAAGCTTGGGTAGGCCAATTTGGCCTCAGCGGATTCCTTGTTTGCACTTATGTAAATTTAACAAGGAATTAATTGATGGACCTCCACTTCTTTTCCCAGGATAATACAGTGAATCATCACTGCTCTTTTCACAGTGACATTAGAACGGTTACTGGTGGGAAGTATGCATCGCCCAATGAAATCCAGCCAGCCCCTAGCAACTGGCTTCAGGTCTTCTCTCTTTAGTTGGTTTGGGATACCTTTTGAATTGGGTATCCACTTGGTTCTAGGGAGGCATATGTCCTCTAGAACTTGATCCAACTTTTTATCTTTAGCCATTCTCCTGTTAAAGGATTCTGGATCATCCAGCAGTTGAGGAAGTTTGAGGACTTCTCTCACTTTGTCAAGATGGAAGTAGATAATCCTGCCTCTGACCATGGTTCAAAAAGTGTAGAAGGCAGTTCCCTCCATTCTTTACTTGTCTGTCAGCCACAGATTTGCATAAAATTTCTGGACCATGTTTCTTCCCACATTCATCTCAGGATTAGCTAGGATTTCTCAGCCTCTATTTCGAATCTGCTCTTGGATCTCCGGATATTCATCTTCTTTAAGATCAAACTTGACTTTTGGGATCACTGATCTTCTACACTATTTTGAAGTAATGATCTGCATGTTCTTTGGTGCAGAATCTCTCATGCATCCATTGTGGTTTTGGATTATTTTCTTTCTTGCCTCTTGGAGTGGTTTGTTTTCTTTTAGGGGCCATGATCTTAGTCAGTGATCATGGAAAATCAAACCAAATTTAGAGGTTTGTTTGTCCTCAAGCAAAAGTAAAGAAAGAAGATGAGAAGATGGAGAGAGTGATTCGAATGATGGAGGAGGGGTGATGGCCGAATGCATAAACAGAGGGGAGGGAGGGTATGGTTTCGAAAAGATTTGAAAAAGATATGATTGATACAAGATAAACATGATATACAAAAGAGAAGATATTTTTCAAAATTTAAAAGATATGAAGAAGATATGATGAAGTTAAATCTGAATTTTTGTTTTTGCATCTAAGAAATAAAAGATAATATGATTGAATTGAAAAGATTTGAAAAGAAATTGAAAAGATAAATGAGTTTTTGACAAAGATTTTAAAAGAATTAGAAGTAGAATCAATAAAATTTATAAGTTTATAAATTTTTGTGAATGGAATTTAAAAGATGAATGTTTGTAATGTTTGGATATAGAAAATTTTGATTTAAAACATGAAAATTCAAAAAAATTTGAATTGAAACGAAATTACCTCTCCCCTAGCTGTTCTGGCATTAAACACCCAGAATGATATCCATTCTGGCATTTAACGCCCATCTGGTGGCCATTTTGGACGTTTAACGCCCAGCTAGGTACCCTGGCTGGCGTTATGTGCCAAAAATCCTTCTTCATTAGGCATTTTTCTGAACGCCCAGAATGCTGCCCATTCTGGCGTTTAATGCCCAGTTTGCCTCTTTACTGGCGTTTTGATGCCAGTGAGCTCCTTTCCTCTGTGATTTTTCTGTTTTATGTCTTGAACCTCCATTTTCCTGACTTTTTCACTGAAAATAAATTAATTAACAAGGAAAACAAAATTAAAAAGACTTATCTAACTGTTACAAACATCTAATTATTGATAATGGCTGGGTTGCCTCCCAACAAGCGCTTCTTTGCTGTCTTTAGCTGGACTTTCACTAAGCTTTTAACTTAGTCTCAGCTTTGAGCATTCTTGCTCATCATTGCCTTCAAGATAATGTTTGATTCTTTTTCTATTAACAATGAACTTTTTGTCTGAATTAATATCTTGAAGCTCTACATAGCCATATGGTGACACACTTGTAATCACATATGGGCCCCTCCACCGGGATTTTAATTTCATGGGGAACAATCTGAGCCTAGAGTTAAACAGCAGGACTTTTTGTCCTGTCTCAAAGACTCTAGATGACAGCCTTTTGTCATCCCATATTTTTGCTTTCTCCTTATAAATTTTTGCATTTTCGAAAGCATTGAGTTTGAATTCTTCCAACTCATTTAACTGGAGTAATCTCCTCTCTCCAGCTACCTTAGTATCAAGGTTTAGGAATCTAGTTGCCCAGTAGGCCTTGTGTTTGTAAATCATGTTGCTTGTATGCGAAGTTTGTATTCGTAGGTTTTGATGAATGACAAACCAACAAACGACATGAAAGACAAACCAACAAACAACTTGAATGAACAAGCATGTTGAAAGATCAACCAACATTCAACATTGAGGAATGAAGAGTTGAAAGCAACTCAACAATAACAAGAAACTCAAGTCCACAACATTTGAAGACAAGTATAGTGTCTTAGGACTTAGGTAACTTCTTGTTAAGAACCAATTGCTAAATCTCTCAACACACACTCACAAAATGTTTTGATGCACATCTTGCAATTCGATGCTAGCCAAATGGTTTAAAAACTTGTTTTCAAAGGTACAAAAGCATAGGAATTGACTCCAACAAGTTTGAGATCAATCCTAAGTATTTTGAAGTGATTTTAAGCCATTCTTTAAGGTTTGCATCGATGCAAAGATGTTTGCATCGATGCAACCTAGCTGAAAATTCAAATTTCAGCTTCAAAGACAAATTTGCATCGATGCAAAGTGTTATGCATCGATGCAAATGATTCAAAAACATAAAAAACGGCTAGTTTTAACAAAACGGCTCCATCCCATTAACTCCCCAACGTTTCTAAGGTTTGGGAAGTCTATAAATAGATGGATTGAAGCCTTATTTCAGACATGTGAGTATTTGCAAACTATCTTGTTCATATTCTTTCATTCTACACATTTTTAAGGTGTTATAATACACAATTTGAGAGAGCAATATCAATTGGTTCAATAGTGCTAAACTTGTAATCATACACTCTTCTAGAGAGTACTCATTTCATTTCAACAATTCTTTTAGAATTGTTTTCTTGTAACACTTTGTAAATTGGAGTGTGATCTCCAAGGTTGAGTCAAGAGTTATAAACACTATAGTCGGTGAGGATACCAAAGGAGTATACTAAGTACTCAAGGCAAATCTTAGAGAAGGAATCTCTAAGTGGAGTGGGTTAGTATACGAGTGGTGATCATATACCGTGAGGTGTTAGAAACTAAGGACTCGGATTGTAAAAGGTTTTGCGCGAGCACCTTGAAGCTTGGCAATAGTGGAACTTCTCAATAGCGATTGAGAAAGAAAGTGGACGTAGGACAAGGATTGTGCTGAACCACTCTAAATAGCGTTTGCATCTCTCCAAACTCATCTCTTCAATATTATTGTCTTTTACCTTTGAGCAAATAAATTGTGATCGAAAAGTAGCTTCGTAAGTACTTAAGGAATGGCTTAAGTCCGATTGGTGAAAAGCTTGATTAATTTATTTGAGTTGGTGTCTATTGGAAAGTAAAAGCTCCTTATAAATGCTTAGCAATTGAGTTAAGCTCTTGGAAAAATACTAGTACAATAACACTTTTGTATATTGTCTTTAACTTTCGCAAAAAGATTCATTGTTGTTGCAATACTCAATTCACCCCCCCTCTTGAGTAATTGTGCATAGGTTCTACAAGTGGCATCAGAGCTTAACCCTTTGAAAGACTTAACCGTTTAAGGGAAAAGATCATGGCAAGCACAAGCTTTAACAACAACAACACTAGTGAAGGTAACTCAACCGCTAGACCTCCTCTTTTTAGCGGAACAAATTACTTTTATTGGAAAAATAAGATGAGAATTTGGATCCGTTCTCAAGATGTGAGAATTTGGAAAGTGATTGAGAATGGAAATCACATTCCAACAAAGACAACAAGCGCTAAAGAAGGAGAAGTCTCCGTCTTAAAGCAAGTACCAAAAGGAGAAAATGAATATAGTGACGATGATTGGAAGAAAGTGGCAATGAATGATAAAGCCATCAACTTCATTCATTGTGCACTTAACGAGCATGATTATATGAAGATCTCTACATGTGAAACCGCTAAAGAGATTTGGGATAAACTCCAAATCACTTACGAAGGAACCGACCACGTTAAAGAATCAAAGGTATTTATGTTGGTTCATGAATGGGAAAATTTTAAAATGAAAGATGAAGAGAGCATTGAAGAAGCTCTTGAAAGACTCTCCAAGATCTTCAACAACCTAAGCATGCTTGGCACAAAATACAATGATAAACAAATTGTGACCAAGGTGCTTACAAGCCTTACACCAAAATGGAACTCCAAAGTGAACGCCATTGTGGAAGGAAGGCTCTATGATCAACTTACATTTGATCAACTACGAGGTAATCTTCTCACCTATGAAATGACTATGCTAAATAGACAAAAAGGTGAAGAAAGCAAGAAGAAAAGTCTTGCCCTTAAAACAACATCACTACAAGAAGAGAGTGATGATAATGAAGAAGAAGGAGATGAAGAATTTGCACTCTTATTAAAAAGATTCAATAAGTTTGCAATGAAGAAAAACTTCAAGAGCAAAACAAAGGTACCAAAATGCTATGAGTGTGGAGAAGTTGGACACATTAAACCCAATTGTCCAAAACTTCAAAAGGAGGACAAAAACAAGAAATTTAAGAAGAAGGAGAAAGCATACATATCATGGGAGAACGAGTATGAATCCGACTCCGATGACGACGAGGTTGCAAATCTTTGCTTAATGGCAAGCGAAGAAAAGGTACGTGTTGGAGCTAAGGATACAAATTGGCATGTTGATAGTGGATGCTCCAAACACATGACCGGCGATGAATCAAAGTTCACCGCAATAGAGCCTACAAATGGAGGAAACGTGATCTATGGAGACAACAACACCGGCAAAGTAATCGGCGTTGGAAAAGTTGGTAAAAATTCTTCTACCTCCATAGATAATGTTATACTTGTCAAAGGACTCAAACATAATCTCATTAGTGTTAGCCAACTTTGTGACAAAGGAAACTTAGTCACCTTTGATTCAAAATGTTGTTTGATAAAAAGGCAAGACACTAATGAAATTGTGCTAATTGGGCACCGTGTTGACAATATATACATGATTAATCTAGATGAAGTTTCCTCAAATGATGTGAAATGCCTTGTTAGTAAAAAAGATGAAACTTGGTATCTTGGATTCTAATCTAATATGATTTGTTTGAATTCATTGTATTTATATTGCTATTTTTGTATCTCTTACTAACTTAAGCATTGGAGATATCCAATTAGCCATTGTTTTGTAGGTTTATGAGTTGATGAATGAGTAATTAATCTTGAGGTAGATTGAAGAATTTGAAGATTATAAACAATGGAAGATCAACAAATTGAAGTTTCTAATGGTTTAAATGAGTATATACATGATGGAACTCAAAGGATTGAAGAAAGAACCACCAAAGGATGAAAATTTGGTGATTTTGGGCAAAATGATGCATGTTGCATCGATGCAACCAAGCTTTGCATCGATGCAAAGCACACAACGTGCTATGTGCATCGATGCAAACACAACCAAATTGCACAAAAACACGTGAATTTGGCATTTTTGAGCAACAAAACCCCACTTTTTCATCATCTTCAACCTCACAACTCATATCCCCACCTTCAAACCTCCATAACCTCCAAAACAAGCTCACATATAGCTTCATACAACTCACAAAACTTAGATACCCACTACAAACAAATTACATATTTGAAGTCCCCACATTCTCCTCTACAAAACCCATAAAACAAAATCATCCACAATGCCTAGAATCAAGAGAACCGTCAAGAAGTCAAAAGGCTCTTCAAGTGTGGTTCCACCTCCAAATAATCATCCTTTGGCAAGGTACTTTGCTTCTAATGAAGATCTTCAATTCTATGAGGCAAGGCTCACCGGAAGAAAGGAAATTCCTCCGAGGTATTTGGATCCGACCCTTCTTGTCATTCATAACTTTGATACTCTTAAGGATATTCTAGTTCATCAAGGTCTCATGGATTTTGTTCAAATTAAGAGTAAATTTTATCCGGATTTAGTTGCCATAGCCTATAGTACACTCATGATTGAGATTAATGAGGAAGATGAATCAAATTTCACATTATTCTTCAAGATAGGAAGAAAGGATTATAGGCTAGATGGTGATGAGTTAGCCACCATTTGGGAGTTGCCTAATCAAGGTGACTTGTTTCAAGGTGGTAAAACCCCAATTGATGAATGGGGTTATTCAAAGGACAATGCCATGCATTTGTTCAATCTTGTACAAGGAGCTCATTCCAAAATTAGTTGCAATTCAATGAGTGCGGAACATAGAACTTTGTTATATCTAGTCACCTATGTATTGCAACCTAGAATATCCGGGCATGCGAATGTAAATGATGAAGATTTGATTGTCATGTGGGCTATGATGAATGGAATTAAGATTAATTGGGCATACTTTATAGTACAACATATGATTAGGCTCAAGATGAAGGATAGGAATGGTGGATTAGGATTCCTTTGCCTATGGTCTAAAGTCTTTGATTATGTTGGTATTGATGTATCAAATGAGATTGCCAAGGAAGTACCACCTCAATCTTGTATCAACACTCATATTCTCAACAAAATGGGAAGAAGAAATGTTGATGAACAAGGTCCTCAAGAGGAAGCTCCTCCACAAGCACCTCAAGCTCAAGAACCACCCTCCTTGGTTGATGTAACGAGAGAATTACAATCCATCAACCAAAACATCCAAAGGATTGACGTAGAGCATGGTAGGCAACTTGAAGCACTTAATCGTCGTGTGTCTCGTGTAGATCATCGCACGGGTCGCTTGGATCGTCGTATTGATGACTTATATGAGCATTTCGGGATCCACCTACCATATGAAGAGGACACTGATGATAATGAAGACCAAGATTGATTGTCTCCTCTTCATCAAGTCACTTTTTATTGCTTTATGTTTATTTGATTATATGAATTGTTAAACTAACTCCTAGTAAGCTAAGGATTTCTATAATGGTTTAAATACTTTGATATTTCCTTCATAATTTTGTTTAATGATTAATGCTTGTATGCTTATTTGGTGAATAACTCAAAATAGGCTTGGTACCCCTATTTTCAGTTAATGTGCATGCTTTAATATATTTCACTTATTTAGGGGGGATTATGCATGCTTTTTATATATATATATAAAAAAAAAAGAGGAAATCAAATTCTTTTTGAAAGGGGGAATATCTCATCCTTGAAATTAATAGAGAAATTGAACTTAAAAAAATACATTGTTTTATGCATGCTTCTATGACACATTTCAAGCTCCTTTCTTTTTGATAATGTCAAAAGGGGGAAGAGAGAAGTTTGAGGATATTTGAAATTTTGAACTCTTGAAAAAGAAGAAGTTTGAGGATTTGAAAAGAAGAAATAAGTTTGCGAAACAATGTTTTCAAAAAGACTTCCGCTAAGCAAAAACTTTGATATCTAAATCGTTTTCTTTGATAAACGCCCTTTAAGGGAACAAATGCACATATTTAGGGGGAACTCCTGCAAAATTTTTTTGTGAAGTCTTCTCCAAAGCTTTCTATAAAACAAAGTGCATTATTGTTGCTTTCAAAAACTTCCGCTAAGCAAAAACTTTGATATCTAAATCGTTTTCTTTGATAAACGCCCTTTAAGGGAACAAATGCACATATTTAGGGGGAACTCCTGCAAAATTTTTTTGTGAAGTCTTCTCCAAAGCTTTCTATAAAACAAAGTGCATTATTGTTGCTTTCAAAATCATTTATAAATGCATATCCTCAAAATTGGTTTGTCATTATCAAAAAGGGGGAAATTGTAAATCATGTTGCTTGTATGCGAAGTTTGTATTCGTAGGTTTTGATGAATGACAAACCAACAAACGACATGAAAGACAAACCAACAAACAACTTGAATGAACAAGCATGTTGAAAGATCAACCAACATTCAACATTGAGGAATGAAGAGTTGAAAGCAACTCAACAATAACAAGAAACTCAAGTCCACAACATTTGAAGACAAGTATAGTGTCTTAGGACTTAGGTAACTTCTTGTTAAGAACCAATTGCTAAATCTCTCAACACACACTCACAAAATGTTTTGATGCACATCTTGCAATTCGATGCAAGCCAAATGGTTTAAAAACTTGTTTTCAAAGGTACAAAAGCATAGGAATTGACTCCAACAAGTTTGAGATCAATCCTAAGTATTTTGAAGTGATTTTAAGCCATTCTTTAAGGTTTGCATCGATGCACACTCATCTTGCATCGATGCAAAGCATGCAACGACTTGTTGCATCGATGCAAAGATGTTTGCATCGATGCAAAGTGTTATGCATCGATGCAAATGATTCAAAAACATAAAAAACGGCTAGTTTTAACAAAATGGCTCCATCCCATTAACTCCCCAACGTTTCTAAGGTTTGGGAAGTCTATAAATAGATGGATTGAAGCCTTATTTCAGACATGTGAGTATTTGCAAACTATCTTGTTCATATTCTTTCATTCTACACATTTTTAAGGTGTTATAATACACAATTTGAGAGAGCAATATCAATTGGTTCAATAGTGCTAAACTTGTAATCATACACTCTTCTAGAGAGTACTCATTTCATCTCAACAATTCTTTTAGAATTGTTTTCTTGTAACACTTTGTAAATTGGAGTGTGATCTCCAAGGTTGAGTCAAGAGTTATAAACACTATAGTCGGTGAGGATACCAAAGGAGTATACTAAGTACTCAAGGCAAATCTTAGAGAAGGAATCTCTAAGTGGAGTGGGTTAGTATACGAGTGGTGATCATATACCGTGAGGTGTTAGAAACTAAGGACTCGGATTGTAAAAGGTTTTGCGCGAGCACCTTGAAGCTTGGCAATAGTGGAACTTCTCAATAGCGATTGAGAAAGAAAGTGGACGTAGGACAAGGATTGTGCTGAACCACTCTAAATAGCGTTTGCATCTCTCCAAACTCATCTCTTCAATATTATTGTCTTTTACCTTTGAGCAAATAAATTGTGATCGAAAAGTAGCTTCGTAAGTACTTAAGGAATGGCTTAAGTCCGATTGGTGAAAAGCTTGATTAATTTATTTGAGTTGGTGTCTATTGGAAAGTAAAAGCTCCTTATAAATGCTTAGCAATTGAGTTAAGCTCTTGGAAAAATACTAGTACAATAACACTTTTGTATATTGTCTTTAACTTTCGCAAAAAGATTCATTGTTGTTGCAATACTCAATTCACCCCCCCTCTTGAGTAATTGTACATAGGTTCTACAGTGTTCCAGTTCCACTGGTAGATGACATGCTTTTTCATACACAAGCTGGTATGGAGAGGTCCCTATAGGAGTCTTGAATGCTGTTCTGTATGCCCACAGAGCATCATCCAGACCTCTTGCCCAATCCTATCTACGGGCATTTACAGTCTGCTCCAAGATTCGCTTTAGTTTTTTATTTGAAACTTTAGCCTGCCAATTTGTCTGTGGATGATATGGAGTTGCCACTTTATTGTTAATTCCATATCGGACCAGAGCAGAGTCAAGCTGTTTATTGCAGAAATGAGTGCCTCCATCACTGATTAGTATCCTAGGGACACCAAATCTACTAAAGATATTCTTCTGGAGGAACTTTATCACTATCTTAGTATCATTAGTGGGTGTTGCAATTGCCTCTACCCATTTAGATACATAGTCTACTACCACCAGGATATAAGTGTTTGAATATGATGGTGGGAAAGGCCCCATGAAGTCGATGCCCATACATCAAACAACTCAATCTCTAAGATCCCTTGCTAAGGCATGACATAACCGTGAGGTAGATTACTAGCTCTCTGGCAACTGTCATAGTTACGTACAAATTCTCGGGAGTCTCTATAGAGAGTAGGCCAGTAGAAGCTGCATTGGAGGACCTTTGTGGCTGTTCGCTCACCTCTGAAATGTCCTACATATTGTGATCCATGGCAATGCCATAAGATCTTCTGTGCCTCTTCTCTAGACATGCATCTATGGATCATTCCGTCTGCGTACCTCTTAAAGAGATATGGTTCATACCACAAGTAGTACTTTGCATCAGTGATTAATTTTTTTGTTTGCTGCTTACTGTACTCCTTGGGTATGAATCTCACAGCTTTATAGTTTGCAATGTCTGCAAACCATGGTACTTCCTGAATGGCAAAGAACTGCTCATCCGGAAAGGTTTCAGAGATCTTAGTAGAAGGGAGGGACGCTCCTGCTACTGGTTCTATCTGGGACAGGTGATCTGCTACTTGGTTCTCTGTCACTTTTCTGTCTCTTATTTCTATATCAAACTCTTGCAGAAGCAGCACCCATCTTATAAGTCTGGGTTTTGAATCCTGCTTTGTGAGGAGATATTTTAGAGCAGCATGGTCAGTGTACACAATCACTTTTGATCCTACTAAATAAGATATGAACTTGTCAATGGCATAGACCACTGCAAGTAACTCTTTTTCTGTGGTTGTGTAATTTTTCTGTGCATCATTTAAAACACGGTTAGCATAATAAATGACATGCAGAAGCTTATTATGCCTCTGTCTCAATACTGCACCAATGGCATGGTCATTGGCATCACACATTAGTTCAAATGGTAATGTCCAGTCTAGTGCAGAAATAACTGGTGCTGTGACCAGCTTAGCTTTCAGAGTTTCAAATACCTACAGACACTCCGTATCAAAGATAAATGGCATGTCAGCAGCTAGCAGATTGCTTAGAGGTTTTGCAATTTTTGAAAAATCCTTTATAAACCTCATAAAGAATCATGCATGTCCCAGAAAGCCTCTGATTTCCTTAATATTGGCAAGTGGTGGTAATTTTTCAATTACCTCTACCTTAGCTTGATCCACCTCTATTCCCTTGTTCGAAATTTTGTGCCCAAGGACAATTCCTTTAGTCACCATAAAGTGACATTTTTCCCAGTTTAAAACTAGGTTAGTCTCTTGGCACCTTTTTAGAACAAGTGTTAGATGGTCAAGGCAGGAGCTGAATGAGTCTCCAAATACTGAGAAGTCATCCATGAAGACTTCTAGAAACTTCTCTACCATATCAAAGAATATAGAGAGTATGCACCTCTGAAAGGTTGCAGGTGCATTGCACAGACCAAATGACATCCTTCTGTAGGCAAATAATCCAGATGGACATGTGAATGCTGTTTTCTCTTGGTCTTGAGGATCTACTACAATTTGGTTCTAACTTGAATAGCCATCCAAAAAGGAGTAGTATTCATGACCTGCTAGTCTCTCTAGCATCTGGTCTATGAATGGTAAAGGAAAATGATCCTTTCTGGTGGCTGTATTGAGTCTTCTGTAGTCAATACACATACGCCACCCTGTAACTGTTCTTGTAGGAACCAGTTCATTCTTTTCATTATGAACCACTGTCATGCATCCCTTTTTGGGGATAACTTAGACAGGGCTCACCCAGGGACTATCAGAAATAGGATAAATAATCCCAGCCTCCAGTAGCTTAGTGACCTCTTTCTGCAATACCTCCTTCATGGCTGGATTTAGCTGCCTCTGTGGTTGAACCACTGGCTTAGCATTGTCCTCCAATAGGATCTTATACATGCATCTTGCTGGGCTAATGCCCTTAAGATCACTTATGGACCAATCAAGAGCTGTCTTGTGTGTCCTTAGCACCTTAATTAGTGCTGTCTCTTCCTGTGGATTTAAAGCAGAGCTTATGATAACCGGAAAAGTGTCACCTTCTCCTAGAAATGCATATTTCAGGGATGGTGGTAGTAGTTTGAGCTCAGGTTTTGGAGGCTTATCCTCTTCCTGAGGAGTTTTCAGAGGTTCTTTCGTTCTCTCTGGTTCCTCCATATCAGGCTGAACATCCTTAAAAATGTCCTCTAGCTCTGATTTGAGACTCTCAGTCATATTGACCTCTTCCACCAAAGAGTCAATAACATCTATGCTCAGGCAGTCCTTTGATGTGTCTGGATACTGCATAGCTTTGATAGCATTCAACTTAAAATCATCCTCATTGACTCTCAGGGTTATCTCTCCTCTTTAGACATCAATGAGGGTTCGTCTAGTTGCTAGGAAAGGTCTTCCTAGAATGAGAGTTGCACTCTTATGCTCCTCCATTTCCAGCACTACAAAGTCAGTAGGAAAGGCAAATGGCCCAACATTGACAATCATGTCCTCAATTATGCCTGATGGGATTTTAATGGAGCCATCAACAAATTGGAGGCATATCCGGGTTGGTTTAACTTCATCAGTCAAACCAAACTTTTTGATAGTAGATGTAGGTATTAGGTTGATACTTGCTCTAAGGTCACACAGAGCTGTCTTGGTACAAGCACCCTCTAATGTGCATGGTATCATAAAGCTTATGGGATCTTTAAGCTTTTCTGGTAAGCTTTTTAGAATGATTGCACTGTATTCTTCAGTGAGAAAAACTTTTTCAGTTTCTCTCCAATCCTTCTTATAGCTTAAGATCTCTTTTATGAACTTAGCATAAGAGGGTATTTGCTCAAGTGCCTCTGCAAACAGAATCTTTATTTCAAGAGTCCTGGGATAGTCTGCAAAGCGGGCAAATTGTTTATCCTGTTCCGCATGGCGGAGTTTCTGAGGATAAGGCATCTTGACTTTGTATTCCTCAACCTTGGTTGCTGCAGGTTTATTTCCTACAGAAGTGGTTGGAGAAGCTTGCTTAAGGGGGTTGTTATCAGCACTTGTATGTGTCTGATCCCTTAGTGGCGTTTGAACACCAGAATTGGGGGCTACATGGGCGTTTAACGCCATATTGTTACCCTTTTCTGGCGCTTGAACGCCGGAACTGGCCATCCCTTGGGCGTTTAACGCCACTTTTCCATCCTTTTCTAGCATTTGAATGCCAGAATCATTCCTTTCTGGGCTCTCATTGTCCTCAAAGGGATTTTGGGAAGTGGTTTGGTTGTCCTTTGTCAGTTGCTCCTTTCTTAGCTTCCTACTACCTTAGATTGATACATTCAGTGTTTTTCCACTCCTTAATTTAACAGCTTGGCATTCTTCTGTTATCTGTTTAGATAGCTACTGTCTTGTCTGATCTAATTGTTCTTTCATATTTTGATTATCATTTTTAGTGTCTTGGAGCATCTCTTTGAATTCTGCGAACTATTTTGTTATAATAAGCAATTGCTGATTGAGCTCAGCAACTTGTTCTTGAGGACTAAGTTCAGTGGATACTGCTTTAGCCTCTTCTTTCAGGGAGGACTCACAACTCAAGTACAGATGCTGATTTCTAGCAACTGTATCAATGAGCTCTTGAGCCTCTTCAATTGTCATTCTCATATGTATATATCCACCAGCTGAGTGATCTAGAGATATTTGAGCTTTTTCAGTAAGCCCATAGTAGAAGCTGTCTAATTGTACCTACTCTAAAAACATTTCAGAGGGGCATTTCCTTATCATCCCTCTGTACCTCTCCCAGGCATTATAAAGGGATTCACCATCCTCTTGTTTAAAGCCTTGGATGTCCAGCCTTAGCTGTGTCATCCTTTTTGGAGGGTAATATTGATTCAAGAATTTGTCTGATAACTATTTCCATGTTCTTATGCTTGCTGTGGGTTGGTTATTTGACCACCTCTTAGCTTGATCTTTTACAGCAAATGGAAACAGTAATATTCTGTAGACATCCTGATCCACTTCTTTATCACGTACCGTGTCAGCAATTTGTAAGAACTGTGCCAGAAACTCAGTAGGTTCTTCCTGTGGAAGACTAGAATACTGGCAATTTTGCTGCACCATGATAATGAGCTGAGGATTTAGCTCAAAAATGCTTGCTCTGATGGGAGGTATACAGATACTACTCCCGTATGCAGTAGTAATGGGGTTAGCATATGACCCCAGAGTTCTTCTGGACTGTTCATTTCCACTTAGATCCATGATGGAGAAAGGGAGATGTTATAGATTGTAAAATAGAAATAAAGTAAAAGAAAAATCAAAATATTTTTGTTTTTATTTTATTTATTTTAATGCTAACCGAATTCAAAAGAGAAGAAAATAAAATAAAATAATTAGAAACTAGAAAAATAAGCTTCAAAAATAAAATAAAATAAATTAAAATAAATAAAAAAATTCGAATACTAAAATGGCTAATTAATTAAGAAGATTTGAAAAATTTTGGATATGATTTTAAAAAAAGATTTTGAATTTTGAAATTCTAAAACTAAGATAGGATAAAATAAAAATTTTAAAATAGAAATCTAAAATTTTAAATGAAATTTTCAAAAATTTAATTAAATAAATAGAAAAGATATTTTTGAATTCAATGAGGAAAGAGAAAAACAATAAAATGACACCAAACTTAAAAATTTTTATATTTTGGATACTAATAATTCGAAAATGTATAAGATAAACAGCAACAAACACCAAACAAGAAATTTTAAAGATCAAATAAGGAAAATAAATAAGAACAACTTGAAGATCAATACAGAACTAAGAACATGTAATTCAAAAAATTGAAAGAAAAATAAAAAACATGCAATTGACACTAAACTTAAAACTTGAAACTAAACTCAAACAGAAGACTGAATTATGAAGTTATTAGTTTTAAAAATCTTTTGAAAATAATTTAGGAAAAAGAAAATAAGGATTCTAAAATTTTAATCAACAACAATAATAGAAGACTCAATTTTAGTGACTCTAAACCAAAAAGATAAAATTTTCCTAATCTAAGCAACAAAATAAACTGTCAGTTGTCCAAACTCGAATAATCCCCGGCAACGGCGCCAAAAACTTGGTGTGGGAAATTGTGATTACACTTTTCACAACTCCGCACAACTAACCAGCAAGTGCACTAGGTCATCCAAGTAATACCTTACGTGAGTAAGGGTCGATCCCACGGAGATTGTCGGCTTGAAGCAACTTATGGTTATTTTGTAAATCTTAGTCAGGAGATTAATAATAAGTGTGATTGTATTTATGAAAAGTAAATAACATAAACTAAATGGTACTTGTGATTCAGTAATGAGAAACAGGTTGAGGTTCCGGAGATGCTCTCTCATCTGAATCTCTGCTTTCTTACTGTCTTCTTCTCCAAACACGCATGGCTTCCTTCCATGGCAGGTTGTATGATCCTCTCGGATGATAAATACCAAGCGCTGTCACCGCATGGCTAATCATCTTTTGGTTCCCGCTAGCATCAGAATAGGACAATTGTCCTTTTGTACACTGTCACTGCGCTCAACATTCGCAAGTTTGAAGCTCGTCACAGTCATCCCCTTTCAGACCCTACTCGGAATACCACAGACAAGGTTTAGACTTTTCGGATCTCAGGAATACTGTCAATTAGTTCTCGCCTCTACCACAAAGGTTCTGATCTCATGGATCAGAGACCCAAGAGATACGCACTCAAGTTGTCGCCCAATGACTACGTTGAGCTCAGATAGAACGGGAGTGGTTGTCAGGCACACATTCATAGATTTGAGAGTAATGATGAGTGTCACGGATCTCCGGATTGAAGTATGAATGAGTATCTTAGAATAGAATCAAACGTGATTGAATGGAAAACAGTAGTAATTGCATTAATCCATTGAAACACAGCAGAGCTCCTTCACCCCCAACCATGGGGTTTAGAGACTCATGCCATTAGAAATACAATATGAAGTGTAAAAATATCATAAGGTACTAAATGAATCTCTAAAAGTAGTTTTTATACTAGACTAGTAACCTATGTTTACAAAAAAATGAGTAACTAAGTGCAGATAGTACAGAATTCCACTTTTGGGATGCACTTGGTGTTTGTCTGGGCTGAGCTTTCAAGATTTCACGTTCATATGCCCAAAGTTGGCGTTAAACGCCACCCCAGGTGCCAGAATGGGCGTTTAATGCCGAAAAAGGTGCCAGTTCTGGCGTTTTACGCCAAATAGTTTTAGGCTGGATTTAGATGCTAGTTTGGGCCATCAAATCTCGGGCAAAGTATAGACTATTATATATTGCTGGAAAGCCCAGGACGTATACTTTCCAACGCAATTGAGATCGCACCAATTGGGCTTCTGTAGCTCCAGAAAATCCAGTTCGAGTGCAGGGAGGTCAGAATCCAATAGCATCTGCAGTCCTATTTCAGCCTCTGACTCAGGTTTTTGCTCAGGTCCCTCAATTTTAGTTAGAAAATACTTGAAATTACAGAAAAATACACAAACTCATAGTACAGCCCAGAAATGTGATTTTTGAATAAAAACTAATAAAAATATAATAAAAAGTAACTAAATTATATTAAAAACTATATAAAAACAATGCCAAAAAGGGTATAAATTATCCGCTCATCATTCTGCTACTGCTATGGAAGATGAAGGTCTAGCTGCCTCCACTAATGATCTAGCTCGAGAGCGGCGCCTGGATGGAAAAATGAACGAGTGGCGCGGAGGCGTCACGTGCGCTTTCGCGTAGATGAGAGATATGGGCATGGGCGCAGACGCGTACAGTGTGCATCCGCAGGAGGTAAGTTGGGCTACATGCTTAATGCCAGCCCAAAGCTGGCACAAGTCTCGGATCATTGGCCTGGAAAGTGTTTTAGCGAATCGGCGCGCACGCGGCATGTGCGCGGGCGCGCGCATTTGCAAAGTAAGGATATCGACACGTATGCGAGTACGCGTACACGCGGTTGTGCCATTGGCCCAATATTGGCACGAGAGTGGCCCAACTCTCTGTAAAGAGTATGGGCTTGCGTATGCGTATGGACGCGCACGCGCACAGCGTGCGTACGTGTCCTTGGCCCTTTTTTTTCAGAAAAGGAAAAAACAACTTAAACCCCTTTTAACACTACGTACGGCTCAAAATTAACTCAAAATACAAAGTGACAAAAAATCTTTTTGGCTTTTGAGAATGTTCAAATATAAGCAAGGGTTACTTGCTCCACAAGCAACCTACAACCAATTTATTGAACTAAGTATATGGAAAGAAAACTACCTACAATGGTAACTGAATTTACTTATTAATCAAAAATGGAAGAGGTTGGAAAGAGTTTACCATGGTGGGGTGTCTCCCACCTAGCACTTTTAGTTTAAGTCCTTAAGTTGGACATTTGGGAAGCTCTTTGTCATGGTGGCTTATGCTTTTACTCATCCTTGAATCTCAATGGGTCTTTGCTCCTCAAATTGTTGACAGAAGTTCTAACCATCTTCACCAAGTTTTGATGGAGTTCCACCCCAGATATGAGCTCCCATAGTTGGTCTTCATGCTTCGATCTGGGATCCCATATCTTATTTTTGCACCCGTCTTCGAGTTGATCTTCATGAATTTTCCGTTCGGGTGGTTGACAAGTATGACAAGTAACTCTCTCTAGTATACCAAGTCTTTTTCCTCGACCCATGTAAAGTAGCATTCATCCAATCATAGTCCCTATGCTTTGAAGCTTTGACCTCAATGAGCCTAATTCCAAACTTCCAACCACTACACAACTCCTTCTTACCCTTAGTTCCATAAAGAGCTCTAAGTTGTCCATCCGTTTCAATCAAGCCATATTCAAGTGAGAAAGTGAAGCTTAAGGGTGAGAGTTTTACCCACTTGATTGGTATGTTGGATGGTGATTTAGGGAGGGGAACCTCCCCACACTTGGACAGTGCAAGTTTGACTTCTTTTTGCTCTTCTTTGTGTGTTTCCACCTCTTGACAACTTCTTTCATCTTCTTCATGCTTGTTGACTTCTTCCAATTCTTTCTCATCATCAATCAAATCAAACTTGGGAGGTTGTGTGAAATCTACTTCCATATCAACTTCACATTCGATGGAAGAGTCTTCAACGAGATCACCAACATCATTTGGTGTTGAGTTGTCTTTAATAGCTTCAATTTCATGTCCCATGGGAGAGGATTCAATATTTGATAAGAATTCCTTGATGATTGAGTCCATCTCTTGATCAACCTTTTCATCTTCTTCAATCTTGATATGCTCCGGAGGTTGTGGAGACGTCCATGGTGGTTCCGCATCTCCTAGATCTTCAACCACTTCTTCCTTTTCTTCAATGACCCTAGGCTCCTCTAATTGTTCCAATACAAAGCATGACTCTTCCTTCTTTTCCACTGGATTTTCCAATCTCTCTTTCATGCTTTGCTCCTCTTTTGACTTTTCACATGTGGCCACGGAAACACCTTGAGTGTTCAAACATTGGTAGGCTAAAGTGTGCACTACCTTAGTCAAATTAGTCACAAACTTGATGGGATATTTTCGTGGAAAAACGAATTCCTCCAAAACACCCAAATCTAACCGGCAAGTGCACCGGGTCGCATCAAGTAATAATAACTCACGGGAGTGAGGTCGATCCCACAGGGATTGAAGGATTGAGCAATTTTAGTTTAGTGGTTAATTTAGTCAAGCGAATCAAGATTTGGTTGAGAGATTTGTGATTTGCAGAATTTAAATTGCATAGAAAGTAAAGGGAATGGATGAATTGCATGAAATTAAAGAGAACTGGAATTTAAAGTGCTGAATCTTAAAGAGCAAGAAATTAAATGGCAGAAACTTAGAACGCAAGAAATGTAAATTGCAGAATCTTAAAGTTCAAGAAATGTAAATGACTTGAATTGTAAAGGGAATTGGGAATTGGATTTGCAGAAATTAAACAAGGAAATGTAAAATTGCAACAAAGAGAGAAGTAAAGGATGTCTTGAATCAAACCGGATCTTAAAACAGAAAAGTAAAATGAGCATGAAAACAGTAAACAGAGGATGTAAATTGAGAATTCAGATCTCAGGACCCAAGAGACTAGAAAACCAAGTCTAGATCTCAATGCCTTTCTAGATCCAACAAGAACAATTGCAAAGGAGATTGTAAATTGCAAATAAAGTAGATGAAGAACAATGAACCGAAACTGAAATTCAATTAAGCAGAAAATTAAACAAGATCCCAAGGTGAGACTGAAACAGAATTTCTTCAACTCTCCACCCAAAATCCAAGACAAGAAAAGTAAAGAGTGCTGGGCAAGAACAAGGAAGAAGAGAGATCAATTCTCCTCCCAAATTCTCTTGAATTAAAACAACAATGCTAAGAAAAATAAAAGTGAGCTCCAAGCCAAAACCGAAAAGAAAGTTCTTCTGCAAAACTAAAAGCGAAGCTCCCCTAAAACTTAAATTCTAATCTATTTATACACTTTCTTCAAATGGTCTTCAAGCCTTCAATTGGGCCTTTGCTCTTGGTGGAATTGGGTTGAGAGAGGCCTTGGTTGATTGCTCTTGGAGTTTGGAGAAGAACCGAATTGAACCGGGTTGGAATCATGAAAGCTTGAGTAAAAGTTGGAGTAAAAGTTAGGGGTCTAACTTTTGCTCCAACTTTTCACATCAGCACCCTTGTTTTGCTGATACCAACGTTGGGGCAAAAGTTAGGGGTCTAACTTTTGCTCCAATGTTGGCCCCCCTTTGGTTATTCATGGCGCCAACGTTAGCCAAAAAGTTAGGGGGCTAACGTTGGCGCAAACTTTTGCTAGTCCAGGGAGTGTTTTTCATGTGCCAACGTTAGCCAAAAAGTTAGGGGGCTAACGTTGGCGCAAACTTTTTGTGCATCCAGGGAGTGTTTTTTATGCCAAAAGTTAGCCAAAAAGTTAGGGGTCTAACTTTTGCTCCAGCTTTTGCCCAAAAGTTAGCCAAAAAGTTAGGGGTCTAACTTTTGCTCCAGATTTTACTTCCTGGTTCATAATTAATCCAAAAGTTTGAGCTAAAGTTTGAGGGCAAACTTTTGCTCAAACTTTTTGTTCTCTCTTCCTCCTAGCCCTTCCTTCTTGCATCAACCTTTCTCCAAGCTTTCTTCACCTATCATTAATCAACCAAACACATCAAAGCTATCCTCAAAATCATGAGATATTCATTCTTTCATAATATATGACAATTATAGCATAAAACCTCATGAAATAGCATGAATTCATACATGGTTGATTAAATCAAAGGAAACATGAAAATCTACCCAATTGGCTTGCTTTTGGCTCAAGAAAGTGCATAATTCAATTGAGAACAAAAGAAAAAGGCTAGTGAAACTAGGCTAAGATGACTTGTCATCACAACACCAAACTTAAAGCTTGCTTGTCCGCAAGCAAGAAATGATTTATTGAGAAGAAAGAATGAAATGGAAGAGGATGTTCATGCTAGTAGAGTGTTATTGGTAGTTCATGGGGTTTTATGTGGATATGTACACACTCACCTCTTATTGACTCTTAAGCCTAGAAAGCCTCCTTCAAGCTTCAAGTAACATACTGCTATGACCTCTCATTATTCCTTTATCCTTGGCTATTGTCTTGTTCATAAGCTTTATTTGAGTGTCATGTGTAGCAAGTTCATTTCCTTTTCTTTATACTTGACACATTATTTACTATAGACACTTGGCTCACATTCCTTCTTAGAACATTGATGCCCAGCACCTCTTTGGGCTACTAAATGACTTGTAGTTAGGTTGCTCTTGATAGTGGACTTTCAGCTGATTAACCAGGGTTAGTTAACCCAAGTCATCAAGTGTTGATGCACTCCAAAGAGCTTAATAATCCAAGCAGATCCTAATACAAAGACACCACAGGCATATATTCTAAGGTTCAAGCTATTGGTGTCCAATTTTGTTTCTTTTTGTTTTTCTTTTGTTCTGCCACTTCTTGGCTGTTTCTTTTTCTCCCCTTTTTTTTCTTTCTTTTTGTTTTTCTTTCTAACTAAGGATTTTTATTCAATTGAGATTCATAGACAGTAGCTACTTTCTACTTAAGAGGAGACATCCTAGTGTTCTTATTCATTAAAGGTGAGCTATTATACAATCACACACATACCACCACTTACTTTTATTTTACTTCTATCTAACAGAGAACTGTCTCACTTCACATTCAAACATTTCTTTTATTGAATTGAAAATACAGGGGACAAAGCATGTAATTCAAGTAAGATGAAAGTGAATCAAGCACTTAGACTAGTAAGCCATAATAGCATGAAACCAAACAAACTCGCAGACAGTAATTGAATCTAAGAAGACACAAATCAATAGGGGACATTGGCACTTTCAATTAACATACTTGAACTAGAATCAGTCAGAGAACAATACAACCTCTTGGATTCTATTTGTTTCCTCTGTGTCATCATCATTGTTGGGTTATATATCCTTCCTCTGTCCATGATGATGTACTTTTTCCTCCAAGAGATTTGAATGACTTCCTACAAAAGATATTGAAAGTTGCTTGTTCCCCAAGCACTTGAGAGGTAGTTAGCATGCATGTATGCTTGTGATTCTGTGAACCTAAGTTGGTGTGGGAACACCAAACTTAGTTCCTTGCTTACTTCTATATGTAGCAAAATAAATACATGCATGAAACATCAAGTACTTTTGTTAAGGAAATAAACTATGAACTAAGAAACAAACTATGAACCAGAAAACAACCAAAAACTGGAAACATGACAATTGTTAAGCAGTTTCTCTGATGGTTTGGAGCCGATACTAATCATGCTGAGGGTGCAATGTGTTCTTAATGAAATTTTTGGTGGAACACCAAACTTAGCATTCAACATTCACCCCTTAACTATTTTGGTGTGCAGCACCAAACTTAGCTCTTTGCAATACAGAGAAGTCTACTCAACTCTTTTATTAAACTAGCTATTAAGAGAAATTACCTCAGGTTGGGTTGCCTCCCAACAAGCGCTCTTTTATTGTCACTAGCTTGACATTGGAGCTTTCTTTTATGGTGGTTGAGGGTTGTAGTGCCTCAACTTGTCTCCCCTGACTGTGATCCTCCTCTTTGTTCTCTGGTGTTCAATTTCAGCATGTTCCAACGAGAGTATGTTGCTGACATTGTAATAGTCATCAGTCTGTCGGCTTGCTCCCAGTTGTTGATATATCAATTGCACTTTGTCACCTTTGGAAAGCCCCTCTGTTGGAATCTTCCTATTCTTCCAACCCCTTTTTGTTTCGTTTCTGCGTTTCATCCTTTCTTTCGTTGACCTTTCTTTTCTGGCTGTAGGCTTACTTTGGGGATCTTTCATCCTTTCAGTGGCTAATAATCCAATATTCTCTT
This sequence comes from Arachis hypogaea, assembly GCF_003086295.3. Lineage (NCBI taxonomy): Eukaryota > Viridiplantae > Streptophyta > Magnoliopsida > Fabales > Fabaceae > Arachis > Arachis hypogaea. Next base: position 61,227,534 of record NC_092049.1, on the reverse strand, counting down.
GGACTTCTTCATCAATTTGCACAATCTTTTGCCTTGGGATGTTGTTGTGAATTGCCTTGTTGCTTTCTTCCTTTAACTGAGATTCTTCCTTGTCAAGTTCCATATAGTTTTTCTTCTCATTACCAAACTGTGCTTCTGGTAACACCTTCAGAGTGACACTCTTATCATGCATTCTGAAAGTTAATTCTCCTTCCTCTATATCTATGATAGCTCTAGCAGTGGCCAAGAATGGCCTTCCCAGAATAATAGAGTCACCATCATCCCCTTCTGAATCTAGAACCACAAAATCTGCAGGATATATGAAATTGTCCACCTTGACCAGAAGGTTTTCAATCATACCCCTGGGGTATACTGTTGACTTATCTACTAGCTCTAGAGATATCTGTACTGGTTTAACTTCCTCTATATGCAGCTTTTTTACCAAGGAGGATGGTATTAAGTTGATACTTGCTCCTAGATCGCACATTGCTTTAGTGATGGTTAATTCCCCAATGGTGCAAGGTAGCAAAAAGCTCCCTGGATCTTCAAGCTTAGGGGGAAACCCTTTTTGAATCAAAGCCCTGCATTCCTCAGTGAGCAGTATGGTTTCCTTCTCATCCCAACTTCTTTTCTTGTTGATAAGCTCCTTCAAAAACTTGGCATACAGAGGCATTTGCTCAAGTGCTTCAGCAAAAGGAATATTGATTTCCAGCTTTTTGAAAGTTTCAAGGAACTTGTGAAAATGCTGGTCCTTGGTTTCTTTGTTGAACCTCTGGGGATATGGCAGTGGAGGTACAAAGGTTTTCTCTGCTTGTTGCTTTTGATTCTTGGTTGGCTCTTCAACTGCTTCATTCCCTTTTTTTGGAATTTTTGATTGTTCCTCCTTTGCTTGAGTTTGCTTTGAAGCTTCCTTGCTTGCCATTGCATCATCATCATTGGCTTCCTCTGTGTGTGTTGGCTGTTCCTCTTCTATTGGTCTTTTGCTGCTCTCTACTTGCTTCTTAGTAGTGTCATTGTTGCTCATCAATGTTCTCCCACTCCTTAATTGTATTGCCTTGCATTCTTCCTTAGGATTTGGGATTGTGTCACTCGGAAGTGAGCTTGAAGGTCTCTCAACAGAAATCTGTTTGGAGATTTGCCCCATCTGCCTCTCTAGGCTCTTCAGGGAGGCTTCATGATTCTTGGTTGTCATTTCCTGGTGTTTCAACATTTTGTCTATCACGGCCTCCAAGTTAGTGATTCTTTGGGCTTCAGGTGATACTTGAGGTGGGTTATGAGATGTGGGTGGTGGATGGTAGGCATTTTGGTTGGTGGGTTAGTTATTGGATTGGTACTGGTTGGGGTTGGGGTAGTTGTTTTGAGTTTTTCTGTAGGGGTTCTGGTTAGTTTGCTGCTGGTTGTGGTTTTGGTTGCTTCTTGGGTTGTTTTGGTTTGAGTTTCTCTGCCATAGTTGTTGGTTTTGGGTGTGATTATCTCCCCATCTGAGGTTTGGGTGGTTCTTCCAGGATGGATTGTATGTATCACCATACACTTCATTTGGTCCTTGGTTGTGCATATACTGTACTTTCTCTTGTTGTTGTTCTTCTTGAGTTTCTTCATTTTGTCCCCATGTAGTTGATGGTTGGCTAGTGTTAACTGCTGCAACTTGGAGACTATCAATCCTTTTGGCCATTTGTTCAAATTGTTGTTGAATTTGCTGCTGCATCATCTTGTTTTGAGCCAAGATTGAGTCCACTCCTTCTAGCTCCATTACTCCTCTTCTTTGTGATGGTTGGCGGTTTCTTTGATGAGCAAAGAAATATTGGTTGTTAGCCACCATATCAATGAGATTTTGAGCTTCCTCTGCAGTTTTCATGAGTTGCAAGGAACCTCCAGCTGAATGATCCAAAGCTTCTTAAGATTTCGATGTTAAGCCCTCATAGAAATTCTGCAGCTTATCCCACTCAGTGAACATTTCAGGAGGACATTTCCTGATTAGAGCCTTGTATCTCTCCCATGCGTCATGGATGGGTTCAGCCTCCATTTGTGTAAATGTTTGTACCTCAGTCTTCAACCTTATGATCCTTTGCGGTGGGTAAAATTTGGCAAGAAACTTGGTTACCAAATCATCCCAATTGTTGATGTTGTCTCTTGGAAAGGATTCCAACCATTGAGTGGCCTTGTCTCTGAGAGAAAATGGGAATAGCAATAGCTTGTAGCTGTCAGGAGGCACACCATTAGTTTTAACAGTGTTACAAATCCTCAAGAAGGTGGATAGGTGTTGGTTCGGATCTTCAAGTGGTCCTCCACCAAAAGAGCAATTATTTTGAACTAAAGTGATGAGTTGTGGCTTTAGTTCAAAATTGTTTGCATTGACATTTGGAGTTAAGATGCTACTTCCACAATGTCTAGGATTTGCAAAAGTATAGGAGGCTAAAACTCTCCTCTGGGGTGGATTGTTATTGTTGTTGTCTGCTCCACCTGGTGGATTGGTTGAATGTTCCTCCATATCTTGGAATTCTTCTTCTGATTCCTCTTCTCCAACAATATTTTTCCCTCTTTCAGCTCTTCTTAACCTTCTAAGAGTTCTTTCGTCTTGTTCATGAAAGATGGGTGTATTTCTTCTTGTACCTGACATGCAAGCAGAACATAAGAAACACACAAATCAGTGACACTTCAATCTACTGCTAGAATGAAGTTTTAGTTAGCTTAAGCAAAAATTCAAACAGTTAGTGGGTTAGTCAAAATTAGAGAAACAGGAAATAAAAATGCTAGATCTAGATCACCACCTCACTTAATCATTGTCAATCTAATCAATCCCCGGCAACGGCGCCAAAAACTTGATGGGATATTTTCGCGGAAAAACAAATTTCTCCAAAACACCCAAATCTAACCGGCAAGTGCACCGGGTCGCATCAAGTAATAATAACTCACGGGAGTGAGGTCGATCCCACAGGGATTGAAGGATTGAGCAATTTTAGTTTAGTGGTTGATTTAGTCAAGCGAATCAAGATTTGGTAGAGAGATTTGTGATTTGCAGAATTTAAATTGCATAGAAAGTAAAGGGAATGGATGAATTGCATGAAATTAAAGAGAACTGGAATTTAAAGTGCTGAATCTTAAAGAGCAAGAAATTAAATGGCAGAAACTTAGAACGCAAGAAATGTAAATTGCAGAATCTTAAAGTGCAAGAAATGTAAATGACTTGAATTGTAAAGGGAATTGGGAATTGGATTTGTAGAAATTAAACAAGGAAATGTAAAATTGCAACAAAGAGAGAAGTAAAGGATGTCTTGAATCAAACCGGATCTTAAAACAGAAAAGTAAAATGAGCATGAAAACAGTAAACAGAGGATGTAAATTGAGAATTCAGATCTCAGGACCCAAGAGACTAGAAAACCAAGTCTAGATCTCAATGCCTTCCTAGATCCAACAAGAACAATTGCAAAGGAGATTGTAAATTGCAAAGAAAGTAGATGAAGAACAATGAACCGAAACTGAAATTCAATTAAGCAGAAAATTAAACAAGATCCCAAGGTGAGATTGAAACAGAATTTCTTCAACTCTCCACCCAAAATCCAAGACAAGAAAAGTAAAGAGTGCTGGGCAAGAACAAGGAAGAAGAGAGATCAATTCTCCTCCCAAATTCTCTTGAATTAAAACAACAATGCTAAGAAAAATAAAAGTGAGCTCCAAGCCAAAACCGAAAAGAAAGTTCTTCTGCAAAACTAAAAGCGAAGCTCCCCTAAAACTTAAATTCTAATCTATTTATACACTTTCTTCAAATGGTCTTCAAGCCTTCAATTGGGCCTTTGCTCTTGGTGGAATTGGGTTGAGAGAGGCCTTGGTTGATTGCTCTTGGAGTTTGGAGAAGAACCGAATTGAACCGGGTTGGAATCATGAAAGCTTGAGTAAAAGTTGGAGTAAAAGTTAGGGGTCTAACTTTTGCTCCAACTTTTCACATCAGCACCCTTGTTTTGCTGATACCAACGTTGGGGCAAAAGTTAGGGGTCTAACTTTTGCTCCAACGTTGGCCCCCCTTTGGTTATTCATGGCGCCAACGTTAGCCAAAAAGTTAGGGGGCTAACGTTGGCGCAAACTTTTGCTAGTCCAGGGAGTGTTTTTCATGTGCCAACGTTAGCCAAAAAGTTAGGGGGCTAACGTTGGCGCAAACTTTTTGTGCATCCAGGGAGTGTTTTTCATGCCAAAAGTTAGCCAAAAAGTTAGGGGTCTATCTTTTGCTCCAGCTTTTGCCCAAAAGTTAGCCAAAAAGTTAGGGGTCTAACTTTTGCTCCAGCTTTTACTTCCTGGTTCATAATTAATCCAAAAGTTTGAGCTAAAGTTTGAGGGCAAACTTTTGCTCAAACTTTTTGTTCTCTCTTCCTCCTAGCCCTTCCTTCTTGCATCAACCTTTCTCCAAGCTTTCTTCACCTATCATTAATCAACCAAACACATCAAAGCTATGCTCAAAATCATGAGATATTTATTCTTTCATAATATATGACAATTATAGCATAAAACCTCATGAAATAGCATGAATTCATACATGGTTGATTAAATCAAAGGAAACATGAAAATCTACCCAATTGGCTTGCTTTTGGCTCAAGAAAGTGCATAATTCAATTGAGAACAAAAGAAAAAGGCTAGTGAAACTAGGCTAAGATGACTTGTCATCAAAACTCTAGGGTGTTTCTTTGCATATCCACTTGGCCTTGAAGTAGCAAGGTGAGAGAGTCATCTATTGGGGCTTGGAGTGGATAGGAAGGTTCATTAACTTGGAGAAGGGGCTCATAATGAGAAGGTGGTTCTTCATAGTAAGGGTATGGAGATGGTATGCATTAAGGTGGTTCTTAATAATAAGCGCAATAAAATTGTGGTGGTTCTAAAGGTTCTTGCTCATAATGGTCACAAGGAAATAGCATGGGTGATTGGTCATACAATAGATGTGGGTCACAAGAAGGTGCTTGGCAAAAATGGGCTCGTGAGCATGGTTGATAGTCATGTTGAGGATAAGGTTCATAAGCGTATGGTGGTGGTACTTGATTATCACAAAAAGAGTCACCATAGCCATTGAATTGGCATGCACTAGGATGTGAATTATACCTATAAGTATCCGGAGGTTGTTGCCAATAGGAGTGATCAATTCCGTGAGTCTCCTCCCATCTTGGAGTGTTCCATCCTTGGTACATGTTATCATTAAAGTCCACATTTCCTGCAAGATAGTGAGAACCCAACTCATAGCCAAGAGGGTGAGAATTCATAAGGGAAAAACAAAATAAAACTAACTAAAACTAGTAAACAAGAAAAAGACAAACCTATTCAAACTATTCACATATATACAATAACCAATATCATAACACCATTGCAATCCCCGGTAACGGCGCCATTTTCATGATTAAGATTATTGACGGTTTAGAATTTTTCTAATGAATTCTCGTTGCAAGTATAGTTTCTAAACCAACAATAATCCTTTTACACAATGAAATCATGGTTTACTCTATGCTTATTTTAGGGGATTTTACCACCTTTTCCTACATTTATTCAATGAAATAGCATGGCTTTGTAATTCTCCCTTGAATTGTGCTTAAGTGTAAAAACATACTTTTTAGGCCCTTAAATTGGTGATTTCAACTCACTTTAATTCCATTCGATGCCTTGATGTGTTTGTTGAGTGATTTCAAGTTCATAAGGCAAGTATTGGATGGAAGAAATGAGGAGAAAAGCGTACAAAGTGGAGAATGCATGAAGAAACAAGAATTGGGAATGCATCGATGGGGACGCACGCGTACAAGGTGCGCACGCGCAGAAGTGTTTTCACATAGAGACGCACACGCGTACGTACCGCGTACGCGCGAATGAAGAAAATAGCCAATCGACACGCACGTGAACATGGCGCGTACGCGCCGATACCAGCACGTGACTCACTTAAAGGCAAAACGCTGGGGCGATTTCTGAGCTGCCCAGGCCCAAATCCAGCTTGTTTCTGAGTGTATTTCAGGCAGAATTGAAGTCCAACCAAAAGGGGGAGCAATTGTTTGAAGTGTTAGCATCTGTAGAGTAGTTTCTAGAGAGAGAAGCTTCCTCTTCTCTCTAAAATTAGGTTAGGATTAGGTTAAATTGTCTTGGATCTTGAATTAATTACTTGATCTCATCTTGTTTCTTTTATAATTTCTCATTTCTACATCTTGATTTTCTTAGTTGTAATGTTAATTTCTCATTTTGCTCTCTTGTATGTGATGATGAACTCTTGATGGATGTGGATCTCTTTTATGAAATTTATGTTTGATGTTCTTTTAATTGTTAATTTGTGTTGTTACTTTATTTTTCTTGCAATTGGTAATTGGTAGATTTATTATTCTTGCATATTTACCATGCTTTCCTTTATTACCCACCAAGTGTTTGACAAAATCCTTGGTTGGACTTTAGAGTAGACTTTGAGCATTCTTGGCTTGGAAAGAGTAACTAGGTAATCTTGAGTCATGAAAACCCAATTTAGATTGGTAATCTAGAGTTGTTAGTTAATATCATTTTCAATGACCCTAATCCCTTGCTAATTCAATTAGTGGGTTGATTAGGATTTTTGATTTGAGATTAATTAGTCTTGTTTGACTTTCTCTAATGGAAGATAACTACACCTTCTTCCAATGTTGGAGATGATGAAATAAGATAAATTCTTGTTAATTATTATTACTAGTGACTAGGATGGAAGGCCTATGATCTCAATCCATGCCAGGAATGTCTCTCTTTATTAATTGCTTTCCTTAAGTTGCTCTCTTCACTTTTCTGGTCATTTATTTTATTACCCCTTATATCAACCAAAACCCCCCTTGCCCTTTATAGCCAATAACTGACCACATCATTGCAATCCTTGTGAGACGACCCGGAGTCTAAATACTTCGGTTAATTCTTATTTGGGGTTTGTTCTTTGTGACACAAAACTGCACATTTTAATTTGATGCGGGAGTTGTTTGTTGGTTTGGAGCTATGCTTACAACGAGGTAATTCCTTTCTTTAGGAAGAAAATCTAGACCATCGAGCGAATCCTCGTTCAATCAAATTAATGGTGCCGTTGCCAGGGATTGCAATGGTGCTATGCTATTGGCTATTGTATATATTGTGAATAGCCTGATTTTTGGTTTGCTTGTTGGCTTTTGCTAGTTATAGGACTTAATTTTCTTTATTTCTTGTTAGCATTTATTTTTCATTTTCTCTTTTACTATGAATTCTCATCCTTTTGGCTATGAGCATGGTTCAAACTATGTTGTATGAAATGGAAGCTTCAATGAGGATGTGCATCAAGGATTTGGAAATCAAAGATGGGAGGAGCCCCAAGCTTTTGGACAACCTTTGTGGCAACAACCTCCTCCGAACTCTTATGGATATAATCCAAATCCTAATGCATACCAATCCAGCGTGTGTGATAACCCTCATTGTGGTTGTTAACCACAATCATCATATGCAAATGAACCCCCTCCTCAATATAGCCCTACACCATACTCACATGCCTCATACCACCATCCACCTCCATTTGATCTTAACCCATACCTGCCATATCAACCACCATATGAACCATATCTAGAGCCAGCACCATCCCAATACCAATACTCCCAAGAACCACAAAGTCCATGTAACAATCCTGATTTTCAAGTACGCGAGATATTTTCTGAAAGTACAGATTTTTCCGGATGATCAGTAAGGGGAGAACCTCTGATATATCATCAAGTATCTCAATCCTCATTGTCATTATGTCATATTTAAGATAGAACCTTTTATGAGGCAAGCTCGATAACACAGTCACGAAGAATCTAGTTTTTGAATCGTATCGGTTAGGAGTTTTGATTCGGTTTTTCGTAAATAGTCTCAATTTGATGAACCGGACTCGATTCATGAGAGAAGAGAGAAAATAGGATAATATCATCATTATATGAGTATTAGAAGCTTCTTGAATAATATTATAAGGTTACCTGGTTAGTTTTAGTTAAAAACAGAAAATCGATTTAACTGGGTTCACAGTTTTCTGATGACTTTAGCAATACTAAGGCCTCATTATACATGTTTTATTCTCATAATAAATATGTTAGTAGTGTCATTTATGCTAGTAACTCAGAAAATAATTTTTAGATATGTTTTTACAAGTGTTTCGATACATCAAGTTTTAGTAGTTATATACCTAAGATATTTTAATATTATTTTAATCCACCTCCAAGCCAAGCAATCACAACTCACTCTACACCCCCAAAACCCCCAAGGCTGGCTCATTTTCACTTTGTGGCCGAAAATAGGAAGAGAGAAAAAGAGAGAAAAGTTCTTATTTCCAAATCTTCAAAGCTTGATTTGTGCGGAACTAAAACTCAAATCAAAATTCCAATCTGACCAAAATGATCCTCTCTTCTTTCTCTACATGATCATATGACTTATCAAGGCTGGAATGAAGGTGAGTTGGCTGCACCATCTCCCTTTTGATTCGGTTTCAAGGAAACATGCTTAAATATGTGTTTTCTTGATGTTCCTCCTTAGGAATCATGCTTAACTTGACTTGAGGGCCAAGAAATGTGACTTTCCAGAAAGTCTAAGGTTAGAAATCATTTCCTAACGTGCTGAGGGAGATTTGGTTAGTTGAGGGTTTTTGGATTTAAAGTTGTTCTTGATGTGATTTAGGAGGAAAAAGTGCTAAAGGACCACCTGAAAGTCTAACTGAATTAGGAGCAGCAAAACCAGGTAGGGTTTGACAAATTTAATCTTGATTGATTGTGTTTGAGTTGTCTAATTATGATATGGTTTGGCTGTGCTTGAAATTGATTGTTTATATGAGTAATTCTTGTTGAAATTTTGATGAAATTTGATGAAATTTGATGAAATTCAAGCTATGAATTTGTGTTCTTGGAGCAGCTGGAAAAACAAAACCCTAGGCCTAAATTGAGGTTCAATTTGTGTTAAAATCATGCGGAAAAGATGGGCTTTTAGTGGCTGATAATTTATTATGAATTATATTAAAAATCAGTTGCTGAAAAGACTGAAAAACGGGTAAAACAAAGAAAGAATCTGAAGAATTTATGAAGAACACGAAGAACACTTTGAGTGTGGTGAAGAACAATGAAGAACACCTTTTTGATCCATAAAAGGGCAAGAAAGTAAATATTTTGGTATTTGGGGGGTTACTTTGTAATTTCTAAAAGTTAGGGTGGTAAAAGTAGAAATATTAAAAGTTACGGTGGTAAAAAGTGAATTTTAAAGGTTAAAGGTTAAAGTAAAGTTAATTTTCGAAAATTTAATAATAAAATAATACATAATTATAAAATATTAAATAATAATATTTAATTAAAAATAATATTTTAATAAAAATAATAAAATAATACGGAAAAGGCAGTCTTCTGTAAAAGCTTTAGAAAGACAATTTTAAGCGTAGAATCTCATAATTACCTTCATAAAAGACTTAGGGAGTGGTAAGAACATATTAGTGAAGCAAAGATAAAAGAAAGATAAAAAGTTGAAGAAAAGATAAAAGTCGAAGAAAAGTCTGTAAAGTTTTAATGACAGAAAAACAGACAGAGATTAGTGAACGAACTAGGGCAACATAGTTAGTTCTTGAGTTGCGACTAGGGTTAGGTATTATATGAAAAGTTAAACTGTTTCAGTATAGACTTAATGAACCTATACTTGGGACAAGCTAATGATGCCAGGGCATTTTGGCCAGTTTCACTGACCTTTTCTTTACTGTTTTTAGGGTAGTTTCATGCATTTCCTTAGGAAATAAGCTGGTTTTGGGTAGATATTCACTTACATCTTGATTCAAGCATGCATTGTGCAATTTACATCATTTCATGAGGATTTTGCATGAATTTAAGGACAAATTGGATGTTGCATTTCCCACGACTTGGACTAGAACTTTGATGCACTTTATTGCTTGATTTCAGGACAAGGGAAGCAAAGAAGAACCACATTAGTAGCTACGTTAGTTACACTAACGTTAACACTAACGTGGAATGGGAGTAACTTGCAAAGTTAATGAGAAAAGAGATTGCCAATAACGCTCTCGAAGCCACCATTGCCCACATTAAGAGTCACGTTAACTAAGTTAACGTGAACTCTAACATGGAAGAAAGGAAATGGAGTCAACGTTAGTGACACTTAACATTATCACTAACGTTGGACCAAGCTCATAAGTGGCCACGTTAGTCACCATGTTAACTTAGTTAACGTGGCCTCTAACGTTAAGAAGAAAGGGGGTAGCCAACGTTAGTGACATTCAACATTATCACTAACGTTGGCCAAGTCACACTAGGCCACGTTAACTCCTACGTTAACCTAGTTAACGTGGAAGCTAACGTGAGGAAGGGAGGTGACGCCAACGTTAGTGACACCCAACATTGTCACTAACGTTGGAAGGAGCCCATACATGCCACCATGAGCCACGTTAACTCCCACGTTAACTTAGTTAAGGTGGAAGCTAACGTGGATAAGGGAATGTTGAACCAACGTTAGTGACACTCAACTTTGTCACTAACGTTGGAGATGGCTAGCATAGGCCACGTTAGAAGCCATGTTAACCTAGTTAACGTGGACTCTAACGTGGGAGCTAAGGGGCACATTGGAACGTTAGTGACAATGTTAAGTGTCACTAACGTTCTCGAAGGTTGGCAAGCCTACGTTAAAAGAGCCACGTTAACTAAGTTAATGTGGACTCTAATGTTGGGAAAGGGGAGGCTTCTCAACGTTATTGGGAAAGTTGAGTCCCAATAACGTGCGCGAAGGACAAAGAGGCAACGTTAGTGGCAACGTTTGTGCCACTAACGTTGAGATTAACGTGGCTCTTACTTGGGTAAGGAAAGTTAGTGAAAAAGTTGAATGTCACTAACGTTCTCGAACCCATATTTTCACTGAACGTTAACACCACTAACGTCCTGAGCTAAAGTCTCTGCCCACTTCACAATTTCTCTCTGCAAGTAAAGCCAAGCCCAATGAAGAAGATAACTACTTCAAACTCAAGATCCAAAGGCCCAGACCCAAGACTTGAAGAACCAACTAGAAGAGTTGAAGAGTAGTATATATAGGAGTAACTTTGAATTAATTAGAGAGTTGGAAATTATAAGGAGCCTCTGGGCATAGAATTACTCTCTGTATTTACTTTCTCTGCACTTCTAGTTTTCATCATGTATTCTCCATCTTTGTTTTCATTTTCCAGAGCTATGAACAACTAAACCCCTTTCATTGGGTTAGGGAGCTCTGTTGTAATTTGATGGATCAATACTAGTTTTCATTATTCTTCTTCTATCTTTTCTCTTGATTTTACTTGAAAACTTTCATTCTTCATCCAATTGGGTAGTTATCTTGGAAAAGAAGCTATTCATACTTGGATCTCTTCTGAACCTTGAAAGAGGAATGAAGAGATCAAGCTAGAAATGCTTTCTCATGCTGGACCAAATTGGGTTTGGATGGATATATGACTATAATCCTCTCAACACTTGATTTGGGAAATGCAAGTGGTATAATCAGTGACCATACTTCATCTCTTCTCATGAGCAATTGACCAAGGAATTGGCTATTGATCAAGATTTGAGAGATTGAATTACAAGAAATTGTAATTTAATCACTTAAGATTGCCAAGGAGATCAATGAGTGCATTGATTGAGGAAGAGATGAAAATGAAATTGATCCGAAGAATGCAACATCTCCTAAGCCCAATGAACTCCCCATTTCTGATCTTACCCATTCTCTTTAATTTCTGTTATTTACTTTTATGAGCAATTCCCCCATTCCCATTTACAATTCTGCAATTTACTTCAGTAATTTACTTTCAGTTCTTTAATTCTAGCATTTACTTTTTCTGTCATTTACCTTCCCGCCATTTTATTTTCTGCAATTCTAAACTCAAATCCTGGATTCGCTCAACTCGAACATTCCTCTAATTAAAGTTGCTTGATCAATCAATGCTTGTGGGATTCGACCTCACTCTATTGTGAGTTTTTACTTGACGACAAATTCGGTACACTTGCCGAAGGAAATTTGTTAAGAGACAAGTTTTCCGTGCATCAAGTTTATGGCGCCATTGCCGGGGATTGATTGTGCATCAACAATGATTAGATTGGAGGATAACTAGATTGAGCATTTTATTTTTTTGTTTGATTTAATTTTCTGTTTGAGTCATTTACTTCCTGTTTTAGTTAATTTCTTCCCTTCCCCCTAATTTTTCTTTGTTATTTACCATTCATCTCACTAACCCACTAACTGTTTGATATATTGCATCACTCACACTAATAGTAATTCTGACAAATATACTTTCTGCACTTATTCTCTTTGCTTGTACTTGTTGGTTGTATGACAGGGAGAAGAAGCGGGGCTTCAACTTCTTTTGATTCTGAACCTGAGAGAACCTTCCTTAGACTAAGGAGGGAGGCAAAAGAAAAACGTGTAGTTGGTGCTGAAGAAGAGGAGGAACACTTTGAGGAATACTTTGAACCAAACATGGAAGAAAACATGGAAAACCATCACGAAGAAGAGGCTCACAACCATGGCAGAAGAGGTCGAGCAAATCATGCTGGGGAGGATAGAAGAGTTTTAGGCTCTTACATCAATCCAAACCCAGGAAACTATGGAAGTAGCATTCAAAAGCCAACCATCCATGCCAACAATTTTGAACTAAAACCACAGCTCATCACCCTTGTTCAGAACAACTGTTCGTTCGGAGGAAGTGTCCAAGAGGACCCCAATCAACATCTAACCACCTTCCTGAGAATATGTGACACAGTGAAGTCTAATGGTGTTCATCCTGATGCCTATAGACTGCTCTTATTTCCATTCTCACTCAAGGATAAGGCAGCCAAGTGGCTGGAGTCTTTCCCAAGGGAGAGCTTGACAACTTGGGAAGATGTGGTGAATAAATTCTTAGCAAGATTTTACCCTCCTCAACGAATCAATAGGCTGAGAGCTGAGGTCCAAACATTCAGGCAACAAGATGGTGAGACTCTATATGAAGCATGGGAGAGGTTTAAAGACCTAATAAGGAGGTGCCCACCCGATATGTTCAATGAATGGGTGCAGCTGCACATTTTCTATGAAGGGCTCTCTTATGAGTCAAAGAAGGCCATAGACCATTCATCCGGAGGATCTTTGAACAAGAAGAAGACCATTGAGGAGGCCATAGATGTCATTGAAACAGTAGCAGAGAACGACTACTTCTATGATTCCTAAAGAGGGAACACAAGAGAAGTAATGGAGCTAAACAATGTAAATGCTCTGCTGGCCCGAAACAAGCTCATTACCCAGTAGCTGGCTGACCTCACCAAGAAGATGGAGAGGAACCAAGTAGCAGCAATCTCCACTTCATCAACAACCCAAGAAGGAGTGAATGAAGTAGTAGAGGGTAGTCAGGAGCAAGCCAACTACATTGGGAATTCACCTAGGCAAAACCATGATCCATACTCCAAGACCTACAACCCTGGATGGAGGAATCACCCAAACTTTGGGTGGGGAAATCAACAAGACCAAAGCCTTGATCAAAGACGCCCAAATCCAAACAATGCAGCCACCCAACACTTCACATCTAGACCATATCAACACCCCATAACAACACCTCTCCACATTCATATCAAGGCCAGAATAACCCTCCTCAGCCTGACCTATCATCCATTGATGAAAGAATCTCAAGGATTGAGAATCTACTTGAAGGCATAAGCAAGGAGATTTAAGACAACAAAGTGTTCAAGGAGGAAGTGCGAGCCAGTTTCAAGAACCAGGGAGACACAATCAAGAGGTTAGAATCTCAAGTAGGGTATCTCTCTGAGCAAATTCCCAAACCCACAGATGGATTCCCAAGTGACACAGAGAAGAATCCGAGAGGTGAAACAAAGAAAGTAAGATGGGAAGATTGCAAGATGGTCACTATAAGTGATAAGGAGACTGAGGACAAGCCAAGCAAACTGTCAGAACAACCTGAAGATACCTCAGTAGAGGAGGGGGAAAAAGAATACCAAGAACCAAAAATCTCAAAACAAGAGCTGCTGAGACTCTATGCACCTTTTCCCCAACTGCTCAATGGTGCTGTGGAGAAGAGAATATACTCGAGATTTCTTGACTTGTTTGCATCTTTGCATATGAATATACCGTTCATCAAGACTATCCAACAAATGCCTGCATACATCAAGTATATGAAGGAGCTGCTTCCCAGGAAAAGCTCACTCAAGGGAGGCCAAACTATAGTGATGAACAAGGAGTACAGTGCCCTCATTCAACCGTAGTTGCCTACGAAAAGAAAAGATCCAGGGAGTTTTCATGTCCCCTGTACCATAGGAGAAACAATGTTTGATAGAGCACTCTGTGATTTGGGAACAAGCATCAACTTAATGCCTTTATCCCTGGTGAAGAGGCTGCAGATCAATGAGATATTGCCCACAGATGTAGTCATCAGGCTGGCTGACAAAACTCAAAAACAAGTAAGAGGGGTGGTGGAAAACGTGTTGTTAAAGGTGGAGAAATATTTTCTTCCCACAGACTTTGTCATCTTGGACATGGAAGAGAGTCACACTCACCCAATCATATTGGAAAGACCATTCCTAGCTATAGCTAGAGCACTCATAGATGTGGAGCGAAAGGAGCTAATATTGAGGATCCATGATGAACGACTCAGCTTTAATGTCTTCAAACCCTCACAAGAAGCAGACCAAGAAAACAAAGAACCAAGCAATGATCATAATGAGTTGCTGACAGAGGAAACAAGCACTGAAGCACAACCAACACATCTGAGAACCCCACTGAATGATGAACAAGGCAAACAGCACTTGTCACAGCTCAAGGAGAAGCTGGAGGAACCTGAACCACCAGAGGCATGTGAAGACAACAACAAAATTCCCTTAGAAGAAGAAGTCGCCAAGAGCAAGGTAGCATCAAAAGGGACAAAGAAGAAGGTACCAAGGGGGTGGAGGAACAAGAAGATCCCTACAGAAGGCTTCTCTCCAAGAGATAAAGTGATCTCAGCTTACTTCACAGATATCCCCCCTAATCTCCCCACTGTACCATCTCAGCTACCTAAGGTCTTCACTATCAACAGAGTTCTCTCCTTGGAACATGTAGAGATCATTGATACAACCAATGGATATAAGTCCAAGGCAAGAGGGGAGGACTTGAAGCATTATCAACCTCCCTGATGAAGGAGAAACGTCAAGCTAGTGACGCTAAAGAAGCGCTTCGTGGGAGGCAACCCATATTTTATTAGCTTTTACTAGTGAATAAGTCAATATTCATCAATTCCAACCCAAACTTGGTGAAGTCCTTATAGTGCAGTATATAGTGAAGAACAAGTTTGGTGTTCAAAGCATGCCAAGAAAGCATGAATGCAACAGAGAGCATGCTAGTCTTGAAGCTTTGAACAGAACTTTTCATCACAGTGCTCCAAACTAAGTTTGGTGTCACCCCATGGTGCCACCATTGTACATATAAGGATACACAGTTAGTTAGTTAGTTGGAGTTCATGAATAAACAAAATCTTTTCTTCTCTTTATCATTCTAGCCAAAAAGTTTAAAAACTTTTTATGATATTGATTTTTCTTATTTTATTTTTATAGGGAAAAGGAAAGGAGCATTGAAGGAGATAGATTGGATAATTAAAGGAAGAAGGGTCGGACACCACAAAAGGAAGGACTATACACTTGTTCTAAAAAGGGAAGTCATTGGAAAATATTTCCATGCAACATTGGAAAAAATGGGACCCTTGGAGACCGAGCAATCTCCATCATAAAGTGATGATCCTTGTCCTTTCTACATGCACAACCCCAACCGTCCATCAAACAACCACTCCATCAATCCACACCCTCCATTCACTCACAACCTCTCTATATAAGTGATCCCTGTTCCGTACCCCACTCTTCACACCTCTCCATTTCGGGTTCCCCTTCACTCCCTTCATTGCACTCAACCCTAAACACCAAAAGACTCCACACCCCTGCTAACTTCACGCATTAATCTTCATTCATGGCATTTTCGAGCTCTAAAAGAAGGAAGGGAAAGGAACCTATGGAGCTTTAGAAGCTTGCACCATGCATTGCAATACGGATGGATGGTGGATAAGGAGATCATTTATGAGCTGGGATTTCAAGTTAGGAAAAATGAGTGTCCCGAAATCACAAAGAAGGTAGAAAAGAGAAGATGGGAGCTCCTTACTGATCCGGTCATTAGGGTGAATTCAAATCTTATAAGAGAGTTTTATGCAAATGCGGTTCGATATGATAAGGCAGATGAGTCATATACAAGCTTTGTGAGAGGAAAGATTGTGGATTTTGGTCCCACGAGTGTCATGAGGGCATTAAAGCTGCGGTCCATACCGTTTGAAGAAGAGAGTTACCATTCAAGAATGGACAATAACCCTGATCATGACCAGATTGTGCAAGACATTTGTGTACCAGGAGCTGACTGGGAAAGATATGCAGATAGGAGACCAAGGTTCATCAAAAGAGCAGATCTCACCCCGAAAGCAAAAGGGTGGTTCGAAATTGTAAGGAGGTCCATCCTCCCAGCAGCAAACAACTCAGAGGTGAATCTCAAGAGAGCCACACTGGTGCACTGTATACTCAAAGGTGGAGAGATCAAGGTTCATGAACTCATAGCAGAAGGGATTAGAAAAATGGCAGAGAAAAGCGACTCAAGGGGAACGTTAGGTTACCCCAGCACTATCTACCGACTGTGCAAGAAAGCTGGGGTGGTGTTTGAAGATGAGGACCCCGTGTGGATAAAAGAGGGCATTCTAATAACCGTTCAATGAATGCATGCCACTGCATCCCCCTTCCTCAACGGAAGCAAAGGAAGAGGGCAACCCCTCAAGCCGTAGAAGGGCAAGCACCAGCCACCTTGGATATGCACCAATTGCAGGAGGCCATTGGTGGACTATCTCGACAATATATGGAAAGCCAAGGAGCACAGAGAGAACTTCAACTACAGATGATGGGGCAGCAAGAGGAGTCACTTTCAGGATGGATGACTCAACAAGGGGATTGGCAAAAGCAAATGATGGATCAGCAACTGAGTCAAGGACAACAATGGAGTGAAACATTCCACAGGATGGAACAAAGGCAAAATGAGCAACAAGAATCCATCCAAAGGCTAATCAACATCCAAGCACATCAAGGTGCACATATACATGAGATGCATCGAAGACAAATAGAACAGGCAGAACTATTGGACGAGCAAAGGGCATTCGCAGAAGGAGTTTACATGCGCGAGACTAGGCATCATATAAATACTCAAGCCAGGCTCGGTTACTTGGTAGGACAGCTGCCTATATTGCATCCAGGAATCACAAGGTATGAAGAAATGAGGGATGAATTAGCACGAGAAGAAAGACAAAGGGTTGAAGAGAGTCATGAATCAGTGAGGAAGGCACTTGAGGATTGGAAGCAAGCAAGATTGGCACGGATGAGAGGGAATGCAAGAGGACACAAAGAAGACAAACAAGGAGGAAAGCATGGGCATCCACAAGAGTAAAAGGTGGTGGAGTTCCTTCTTTGGTCCATCTTTTTCTATGCTTTAAATAAGGAAGATCTTGTATGAAATAGAACATGCTTCCATGTTAGTTTAAATTTTACTTTTAAAAATTCTGTCTTTTAAGTTTTTGTTGAATAGGTCTATGTTTGCTGGTCTCTATGTAACTGCATCCTTACTTTGCTTACTTGTATCTTTGTCCCTTTAAATCAAATGAAAAGAGAATGTGTGTTTTTTAAAGACCAGAGAGGAGTTCATACTATGGAGTAAGTTCATGAGTTTGTGGTATAGTCATAAGTTAGCTAAGTTGGTTCAACCATAAGGTGGGAAGACAACTATCTGTCATGAATGCTATGCTTGAAATACACCCCATGAGACTAGCTAAATAAGAAGATCCTAATAAGAAAAAGGGAAAGAACAATCAAAGTTGAGGAATAAAAGAAAAAGAGTAAGTAATAAGGCTAGGCACAAATGGTTTTAATCTTAAGGCATGTGTCTGTGGTGTTCCTGTGTGAGGGATCTACTTGGATGAATAAGCTCTTAGGGGTGCCTTATCACTTGGTAACTTGGGTTAACTAACTCGGGATTATCAGCTGAAAGTCCACTATCAAGAGTAACCCTCACTACAGAGCATTTAGTAACCCAAAGAGGTGCTGGACACCAAGGTCTCAAGAAGAGAAAATAAATAAACTATGTGCCTGTGGTGTGTATGTATGGGGGAGAGACTTGAGCAAGTAAGTCCTTAGGGGTGCTTCAACACCTAGCACCTTGAACCAACTGGTTCGGGAGTGTTGGCTGAAAGCTTATTTTAAAGAGTTGCCCCCTTACAGAACACTTAGCCTAAGAACAAAAATAAGCCCTGAAATAACAACAAAAGGATCAATAAATAAAAAAGTTTCATGGGATGCAATCACAGTGAGTATTCTAGGACATGATAAAGGTCTGAAAGCCAGGAATGAACCTAAGTTGCTATAAATGAAACCACCATAAAACCAGGGACATGACTTCCACAAGAATGACTTATTTCTCTTGGCATTCCATTCATCATTCTCTTGTTCCAGTACTTGCTTAGGGACAAGCAAGCTTTAAGTTTGGTGTTGTGATGCCAGGGCATTTTGGCCAGTTTCACTGACCTTTTCTTTACTGTTTTTAGGGTAGTTTCATGTATTTTCTTAGGAAATAAGCTGGTTTTGGGTAGATATTCACTTACATCTTGATTCAAGCATGCATTGTGCAATTTACATCATTTCATGAGGATTTTGCATGAATTTAAGGACAAATTGGATGTTGCATTTCCCATGACTTAGACTAGAACTTTGATGCACTTTATTGCTTGATTTCAGGACAAGGGAAGCAAAGAAGAACTACATTAGTGGCTACGTTAGTTACACTAACGTTAACACTAACATGGAATGGGAGTAACTTGCAAAGTTAATGAGAAAAGTGATTGCCAATAACGCTCTCAAAGCCATCATTGCCCACGTTAAGAGTCACGTTAACTAAGTTAACGTGAACTCTAACGTGGAAGAAAGGAAATGGAGCCAACGTTAGTGACACTTAACATTATCACTAACGTTGGACCAAGCTCATAAGTGGCCACGTTAGTCACCACGTTAACTTAGTTAACGTGGCCTCTAACGTTAAGAAGAAAGGGGGGAAGCCAACGTTAGTGACATTCAACATTATCACTAACGTTGGCCAAGTCACACTAGGCCACGTTAACTCCCACGTTAACCTAGTTAACGTGGAAGCTAACGTGAGGAAGGGAGGTGACGCCAACGTTAGTGACACCCAACATTGTCACTAACGTTGGAAGGAGCCCACACATGCCACCATGAGCCACGTTAACTCCCACGTTAACTTAGTTAACGTGGAAGCTAACGTGGATAAGGGAATGTTGAACCAAAGTTAGTGACACTCAACTTTGTCACTAACGTTGGAGATGGCTAGCATAGGCCACGTTAGAAGACACGTTAACCTAGTTAACATGGACTCTAACGTGGAAGCTAAGGGGCACATTGGAACGTTAGTGACAATGTTAAGTGTCACTAACGTTCTCGAAGGTTGGCAAGCCTACGTTTAAAGAGCCTCGTTAACTAAGTTAACGTGGACTCTAACGTTAGGAAAGGGGAGGCTTCTCAACGTTATTGGGAAAGTTGAGTCCCAATAACGTGCGCGAAGGACAAAGAGGCAACGTTAGTGGCAACATTTGTGCCACTAACGTTGAGGTTAACGTGGCTCTTACTTAGGTAAGGAACGTTAGTGAAAAAGTTGAATGTCACTAACGTTCTCGAACCCATATTTTCACTGAATGTTAACACCACTAACGTCCTGAGCTAAAGTCTCTGCCCACTTCATAATTTCTCTCTGCAAGTAAAGCCAAGCCCAATGAAGAAGATAACTGTTTCAAACTCAAGATACAAAGGCCCAGACCCAAGACTTGAAGAACCAACTAGAAGAGTAGAAGAGTAGTATATATAGGAGTAGCTTTGAATTAATTAGAGAGTTGGAAATTATAGGGAGCCTCTGGGCATAGAATTACTCTCTATATTTACTTTCTCTGCACTTCTAGTTTTCATCATGTATTCTCCATCTTTGTTTTCATTTTCCAGAGCTATGAACAACTAAAACCCTTTCATTGGGTTAGGGAGCTCTGTTGTAATTTGATGGATCAATACTAGTTTTTATTCTTCTTCTTCTATCTTTTCTCTTAATATTACTTGAAAGCTTTCAATCTTCATCCAATTGGGTAGTTATCTTGGAAAAGAAGCTATTCATACTTGGATCTCTTCTGAACCTTGAAAGAGGAATGAAGAGATCAAGCAAGAAATGCTTTCTCATGCTGGACCAAATTGGGTTTGGATGGATATGTGACTATAATCCTCTCAACACTTGATTTAGGAAATGCATGTGGTATAATCAGTGACCATACTTCATCTCTTCTCATGAGCAATTGACCAAGGAATTGGCTATTGATCAAGATTTGAGAGATTGAATTACAAGAAATTGTAATTCAATCACTTAAGATTGCCAAAGAGATCAATGAGTGCATTGATTGAGGAAGAGATGAAAATGAAATTGATCCGGAGAATGCAACATCTCCTAAGCCCAATGAACTCCCCATTTCTGATCTTACCCATTCTCTTTAATTTCTGTTTTTTACTCTTATGAGCAATTCCCTTATTCCCATTTACAATTCTGCAATTTACTTCAGTAATTTACTTTCAGTTCTTTAATTCTAGCATTTACTTTTTCTGTCATTTACCTTCCCGCCATTTTATTTTCAGCAATTCTAAACTCAAATCCTGGATTCGCTCAACTCGAACATTCCTCTAATTAAAGTTGCTTGATCAATCAATCCTTGTGGGATTCGACCTCACTCTATTGTGAGTTTTTACTTGACGACAAATTCGGTACACTTGTCGAAGGAAATTTGTTAAGAGACAAGTTTTTCGTGCATCAGCTAACTATTCATACCGAAATTTACATAAGCTTTAAATATATACGTTAGGCAGAAAAATCAGAGCAGAATAGAGAAATACGAAGAACAGAGTAATCAGAGTAGAGTAAATAGATAAAGAGAAGAAGGGTAACATAGATATAAAGGAATGAGTAATCAGAGAAAAGTAAAGAGATACAGAGAACAGAGTAACCAGAGCAGAGTAAAGAGATACAGAGAAAAGAGAAACCAGAATAGAGTAAAGAGATATAAAGAGAAGAGTAATATAATAAAGAGATATTTATATATATATATATATATATATATATATATATATATATATTAGTTGCTTGATGCAACCCAGAGCTATATTTAATACATATTAGTTGCTTGATGCAATCCAGAGTTTCTGTAGGGATACTGAGTTACCTACAGCCATTTTCTGATTCCCCAGAGCAGAGCAGAGTTTCCTGCGTTAAGCAGAGGCCGTCTCGAATGAGCGGCTATTACTATCTTTTAGGAACGGAAAATCGTATCTGGGAAATCGGGATTACTCGTGACCAGATAAATGTCGGGATTGTGGGCAGCCAACCGACACATGAGCTCATGGCCTGCGCTAGGGCTAGACATGCATCATTCTTGTCTGCGCATCATTCTCTGTTGCATTCCTTTCTGTGTGTGATCTATTTCCTTATGTTTGTTTGCTTGTATGGTATTTCTGTGTTACATTTTCTTGTATTCTTTTGTTTGTGTTCTGCTTTCTGTTGTCTCTACTTTCTCTTTCTATCTTTATCTTCTGTTTACTGCTTTGCTATATTCTGTTATTCGTCTACTAATTGATACCGTGTAAATGAACGTAACTAATAACCCCGGCCCTACTAAGAACTCCCCAGTTCTTACCCCCTTCTCTCCCTTCCTCCCCTTCAGATGGAATTGGGCGTGATATTCTATGAAGTCGAATACCTATACATTTACGAGGATCTAGTGTACTATGGTTACTACATTCTGAGTGCGGAGCTTCGTATGAGACGTTATACGTTACAAAACCGTCCCTTCCAACATCATTTGTGTAGTCTGCTTTTTGATCCTGATGATCCCTACGACTTTTCCTTATCCTGGTTACACCCTGATGCACCCGGACATCCTTTTCCCGATGATCACGAACACTCTATACCAGCTCAACCCTTGAATGAGGTGGCACCTGAGCCTATCATTCCTGATGAGCCCAAGATAGCTGGAGAGTACGCACATGTGATTCTACCAGAGTGGGACCTTCCCCCTGAGCCAATCTTAGACTTTCCACAGCCTACTGAGTCGGCACTACCGAATGACAGGGTAGCTTCGATATACGAAAACGGACCTGTGCTCACGAATGGTTTTATACATAGTGACAGCAGTGTTTCTAGTGGATCTAAGCATATAGTTGTAGCCGCAGACGATGAGGAGGAGGAGGATCCCTGAGATAGAGATAGAGCAGAATGAGGAGATGGGCGAGCCTCACGACGATCTTCTGAACGGCCACGTGTAGATATAGTTTGACAGTCGTAGGGGTATTCTTTTAATGACACTGTAGTCTGACATTATCTATTAGTTAGTCTCTCACTTGTGTTAGTACACCCGAGAGCTAGGAGCTATATAGTGGTTAGGCTAGCCTAGGTGCCAGTTTAGCGGCTTTTTGTATAGGCCAGGCCCTGGGAGTGTTGTGTATATATTAGCTACGTAGGTTGACGAGGATGTAAACTGACTTGATCTTGTGTAAAATCTACATGTGTTGTTATAGTGTACATGATGTATATTATCTGCTATATTTCTATATTTCTCTATAGTTGCTTTTATTGCTCTCAATGTATGCTTGCTTATTTTTACATTATCATCCGCAGCGAATAAAAAAAAAGTTACTCGTAAAATTGGCAACGTTCTAACAAGGCACATGCTCATATATTAAATAATAGATAATAGTTAGGAAGGACAAGTTAGTAACACTTAGCTTCTTGTATGACCATGGCATACTGGGAGTTGGGTCGTTACAATTTGGTATCAGAGCAGTTCGTTCCCAATAGAGCCTGGGGAGTGGACTGACTATGCTTCATTGCATACTCTGCTTGTGTGTCTCATGCTGTTAGGGTATCTTTAAGATACATTTGGCATGAATGTCTATGAGTGCTCATTTTGGAAATGTTCGTGCCTTACTTGAAATATTAAGACTGATCACCTTAATGTTGATTGTTTGGTGCGGATAGAACCTTAATGATTGCGAATAGACATAGTTTAATCGAGTTCCGAATGACAAATCGATGCGAGGCACAGCTATCCTTATAGCTGTTATGATCTCCATGGTTATGGTTATGTCAGATTTGGATGCTGTAAGGAACGAACGCTTATTTTACTTGTGAGGAATCTGGACACAAAGCTAGGATCTACCCAAGAAAATTTACTCAAAATCCAGTACGAACCTAGCAATAAGGTCGAGTGTTTGCTATAACTACTGACGATGCTATGCAATCAGACGCCCTGATCCAAGGTCAGTGTTATGTCAGAAATCAATTTCTAACTATACTGTATTACTTGGATGCATCGCATTCCTTTATTTCTTTAACTGTTGCTCGTGAGTTGGAACTAGATTTCTTTGAGTTAAATTTTGATTTAATTGTCCATACACCTGCATCCCAAAATGCTTTGATCAGTTTAGTGTGCCTGCAAGTACCATTTACTATTAGGAACAGGACTTTCGTACATGATTTAATCTGTTTGCCTTCATGTGGTCTAGAAGTTATTCTAGGGCTAGATTGGTTATCTAAATATCATGTTTTCCATGATTGCTTTGAAAAATTGCTATTATTCCATCTGATAGTCCACATACTAAACCATTTCTATCTCATACCTTATATCTAAATTCTGTAAGACTTACCTTAGACGGGAGTGATTGTGAGGGGTACGTTCTGTTAGCGACTAGCTCGAATGATAGTGAATTAAGCCTAGAACAAATCCGAATGATGAAGGAATTTCCTGATGTTTTCTTGGACGACATCCCCGAATTTTCTCCTCAGCGAGAGATAGAATTTAGCATTGAACTAGTCCCTGGAACCGGACCAATTTCCATACCACCGTACCGAATGTCACCATTGGAACTTACAGTGTTGAAGAAGCAGTTGGATGAGCTACTTGGAAAGAAATTTATTTGTCCCAGTGCATCACCTTGGGAAGCTCCAGTATTGCTAGTAAAGAGGAAGGACGGTGGAATGAGACTTTGCGTAGATTACCGACAGCTAAATAAGGTCACTATTAAGAACAAGTATCCACTTCCACGGATTGATGATTTGATGGATTAGTTGAAAGGTGCAACTGTGTTCTCTAAGATTGACTCGCGATCGGGTCATCACCAAATTTGAGTAAGCGAGCCAGATATACCAAAGATTGTGTTTATGATTCAGAAATGATGACAATGTTGAGACGTATAGGAGCAGAAGGAGCAGAAGCTGTGAGACAAGATCATAGTAGTGTATGGAGGTACAAGAACAGAATTTGTGTGCCTAACTCTGGGGATTTGTGACAAAGGATTCTTGCAGAAGCTCATCAAAGTAGATTCTCTATGCATCCTGGAGTAACAAAGATGTATCAAAATTTGAAACAAACGTTCTGGTGGCCAGGCTTGAAAGAAAAGGTAGCTGATTGTATCTCAAAATATTTAACCTGTCAGAAGGTGAAGATGGAACATCAAAAGCCGTCAGGAACCCTGCAACCCTTGGAAATACCACAATGGAAATGGGAGCTGATCACTATGAATTTTATCACGAGATTGCCAAGGACCTCAACAGGACACGATGCCATCTGGGTAATTATGGACTGGTTGACAAAGTCAGTGCACTACCTTCCGATTTGAGTTGACTATACTTTAGAAAGGATGGCACGGATATATATTCAAGAAATCGTACGATTTCATGGGATACCTTTGTCAATTATTTTAGATCGAGATCTGAGGTTTACTTCCAGATTCTGAGGAGCTTTCCAGAAAGCGTTGGGAACAGAATTGCACATGATTACAGCATACCATCCTCAGACAAACGGACAATCAGAGCAGACAATCTAGACATTAGAAGAAATGCTAAGATCTTGTGTGATGGATAACCAAGGCAGTTAGGATAAATATTTGCCGTTGATCGAGTTCGTCTACAACAACAGTTACCAACAAAATATCGGGATGGCACCTTATGAAGCTCTCTACGGAAGAACATGGCAGACACCATTGTGTTGGAATGATGACGGAGAAGCTAGTATCTTGGGTCCAGACTTAGTGCAAGAAACTACTAAGAAGATAAAGGGGATTCGTCAGAAGATCCAGACAGCATGATGAGTATTTTGGTGAAAAAATGAATTTCTCCCAAAACACACAAATCTAACCGGCAAGTGCACCGGGTCGCATCAAGTAATAATAACTCACGGGAGTGAGGTCGATCCCACAGGGATTGAAGGATTGAGCAATTTTTAGTTTAGTGGTTGATTTAGTCAAGCGAATCAAGATTTGGTTGAGTGTTTTGTGATTTGCAGAAATTAAATTGTATGGAATTAAAGAGAACAGGAAATAAATTGCTGAATCTTAAAGAATAAGAAATTAAATGGCAGAAACTTAGAATGCAAGAAATGTAAATTGCGGAATCTTAAAGTGCAAGAAATGTAAATGACTTGAATTGTAAAGGGGATTGGGACTTGGATTTGCAGAAATTAAACAAGGAAAAGTAAATTTGCATCAAGCAGAGAAGTAGAAGAGGGTTTGGGTTAAATCGGATCCTGAAGCAGAAAAGTAAATGAACATGAAAACAGTAAACAGAGAATTAGAAATTGAAAGTTCAGATCTCAGGACCCAGAGACTAGAAAACCGAGTCTAGATCTCAATGCCTTCCTAGATCCAACAAGAACAATTGCAAGGAAAGTAGATGAAGAGCAATTAAAAGAAATTAAATTCAATAAGCAGTAGAAGAAACAGAGAGATCTTCGGATGAGATTGAAACAGAATTCCTTCAATTCTCCAACCTAAGATCCAAGACAATTGCAATTGAAATTGAAAGCAATAAAACTAAGAGGAAGAGAGTGGAATTCTCCTTCCCCGAAACTAAGAAATTAAAGATCACTCAATATCCAATGCTCTCCGAAAACTATTATGAAAACTCAAAAGGAAAAGCTCTGGAAGAACTTGAATTCTCTCCTCTTTATACACTTTCTTCAAATGATCTTCAAGCCTTGAGTTGGGCCTTTGCTCTTGGTGGAATTGGGTTGAAAGAGGCCTTGGTTGATTGCTCTTGGAGTTTGGAGAAGAACCAAAGTGAACGAAATGAACCGGGTTGGAGTTTTGCAAAAGTTGGACCAAAAGTTGGAGCAAAAGTTTGAGGCAAACTTTTGGTCCAACTTTTCATATCAGCCCCCATATTTTGCTGATACCCATGTTGGTGCAAAAGTTAGAGGTCTAACTTTTGCTCCAACGTTGGCCTTCTTTAGTGCACTTATGGCGCCAACGTTAGCCCAAAAGTTAGGGGCTAACGTTGGCGCAAACTTTTGCTCCTCCCCTTGTATTTTTCATGTGCCAACGTTAGCCCAAAAGTTAGAGGCTAACGCTGGCGCAAACTTTTGGTGGCCAGGGAGGTTTTTCTTATGCCAACGTTAGCCCAAAAGTTAGGGGCTAATGTTGGCGCAAACTTTTGGTGCCCAGGGAGTGATTTTCAAGTTCCAACGTTAGCCCAAAAGTTAGGGGCTAACGTTGGGGCTAAGTTTTCACCCAAAAGTTTGTGCAAAAGTTTGAGGCTAACTTTAGGTCCAGCTTTTTGCTTCCTGGTTCAATTTCACTTATTCTATTGTCCTCTCTTTACTCCTAGCTATTCCTTCTTGCTTCAACCTTTCTCCAAGCTTTCTTCACCTATCATTAATCAACCAAACACATCAAAGCTATGCTTAAAATCATGAGATATTCATTCTTTCATAATATGTGACAATTATAGTATAAAATCTCATGAAATAGCATGAATTCATACATGGTTGATTAAATCAAAGGAAACATGAAAATCTACCCAATTAGCTTGCTTATGGCTCAAAAAAGTGCATAATTCAATTGAAAACAAAAGAAAAAGGCTAGTGAAACTAGGCTAAGATGACTTGTCATCACAACACCAAACTTAAAGCTTGCTTGTCCCCAAGCAAGAAAAAAAGTTTATTGAGAAGAAAGGATGAAATGGAAGAGGATGTTTATGCTAGCAGAGTATTATTGATAGTTCATGGGATTTTGTGTGGATATGTAAATACTCACTTCTTATTGACTCCTAGGCCTAGAAAGTCTCCTTCAAGCTTCAAGTAACATACTGCTATGACCTCTCATTATTCCTTTATCCTTGGTTATTACTTTGTTCATAAGCTTTAATTGAGTGTCATGTGTAGCAAGTTCATTTCCTTTTCTTTATACTTGACACATTATTCACTATAGACACTTGGCTCACATTCCTTCTTAGAACATTGATGCCCAGCACCTCTTTGGGCTGCTAAATGCCTTGTAGTTAGGTTGCTCTTGATAGTGGACTTTCAGCTGATGACCCCGAGTTAGTTAACCCAAGTCACCGAGTGTTGATGCACTCCAAAGAGCTTAATAATCCAAGCAGATCCTAATACAAAGACACCACAGGCATATATTCTAAGGTTCAAGCTATTGGTGTCCAGCTTTGTTTCTTTTTGTTTTTCTTTTGTTCTGCCACTTTTTTTTTTCTTTTTTGTTTTTCTTTCCAACCAAGGATTTTTATTTGATTGAGATTCATAGACAGTAGGTCACTCTATACTTAGAAGGAGATATCCTGGCTCTTTATTCACTAAAAGTGAGCTATTATACAATCACACACATACCACCACTTACTTTTATTCTACTTCTATCTAACAGAGACCATCTTACTTCACCTTCAAACATTTCTTTTATTGAACTTAAAGATGCAGGGGACAAAACATGCTTTTTGCTAAGTGAAAGTAAACACACAAGCACACACATAGACTAGCTTACTTATTTTGAAAGAAATTTGAATCTGTTTGAACTAAATGAACACTTTAACAAGACATCAATCAAAAGTATTTCTCAACAGCAAAAGTTAAGTATAGATACAACCTATTGGTTTGCATTTCTTTTGTTCTTCTTTCTGTTGTGCCCCTTTTCAAGTTTTGATGCATAATATCTCCAATTGGTGGTTAACTCCCAGACTTAATTCCTTGCTACTTTTTCTGATTCAACAGGTTAACTCTGGGCAAACTTTTGTGTCCTTGCTAAAGGTCATGAAATTGAGACTAAACAAAAATAGTTAAGTTGTTGAATAATCTGTTTGATTGCTTGGAACTAGCAATGTTCAGGAAGTTAGAATGTAATTTTAAATGAAGTTTTGGTGGAACACCAAACTTAGCATCCTGCATTCTCCCTTAGATTGTTTTTGGTGTGCAACACCAAACTTAGCTCCTTGCAATACATAGCAGTTATCCAACACTCTTATTGAAAAAGTTATGAACAGAAAACTACCTCAGGTTGGGTTGCCTCCCAACAAGCGCTCTTTTATTGTCACTAGCTTGACATCTTTCAATTCTTTTTAAGAGGGCTGTAGGTGTTGAACCTCTTTTTCCTTGTCCCATTGTCCTCCCAAGTACAGCTTTGCTCTGTGGCCATTTGCTGTGAATTGATTCTTTGTTGCCTCATCTAGTAGTTCAATATTCCCATAGGGAAAAATCTTTGTCACCAAGTATGGGCCAGTCCACTTAGACTTTAGTTTGCCAGGGAAAATTTTAAGCCTCGAATTATACAGGAGCACTTGCTGTCCTGGCTTGAATTCCTTCTTTCTGATCTTCTTGTCATGCCACTTCTTAGCTCTCTCCTTGTATATCTTAGCACTTTCATAAGCTTCTAGTCTAAATTCATCCAACTCATTTAGTTGTAACAACCTTTTTTCTCCTACAGCTCGGGGATCAAGGTTGAGGAGTTTAGTGGCCCAAAAAGCTCTGTGTTCAAGCTCTACAGGGAGGTGGCAGGATTTGCCATACAATAGCTGAAAAGGTGACTTGCCAATAGGAGTTTTAAAAGCTGTCCTATACGCCCATAATGCATCCTCTAGCTTTCTAGCCCAATCTTTTCTTGTGATTCCCACTGTTTTCTCTAGGATCTTCTTTAATTCCCTATTTGCAAGTTCAGCTTGGCCATTAGTCTGAGGATGGTAAGGTGTGGCTACTTTGTGAATTACTCCATATTTGTGGAGGAGTTTCTCCATCTGTTTGTTGCAAAAATGACTACCACCATCACTAACAAGACCCTTGGGCACTCCATACCTAGTGAAAATGTGCTTTTTCAGGAATTGGAGGACAATCTGTGCATCACAGGTGGTTGTGGCTATGGCTTCCACCCACTTTGAGACATACTCTACTGCTACCAAGATGTATCTAAAAAAATAAGAAGGAGGAAAAGGCCCCATGAAATCAATTCCCCATAGATCGAACAATTCTAATTCTAAGATAAAGTTTTGAGGCATCTCATTCCTTTTTGTCAATCCTCCTGCTTTCTGGCATTCATTACATTGGTGTACATATTCTCTGGCATCCTTGAAGATAGTTGGCCAATAGAAGCCACTCTGCAGTATTTTTGCGGCTATTTTTTCTGGGCCAAAGTGTCCACCATAAGCTGAACCATGACAATGCCACAAGATGTTCCTCACTTCACTTTCAGGAACACACCTTCTGATTACTCCATCAGAGCATCTCTTGAACAAGAAGGGTTCATCCCATGAAAATTTCCTTGCTTCATTGATCAACTTCTTCATTTGTTGCTTAGAGAACTCTTGCGGTATCTTCCTTCCCACTTTGTAATTTGCTATGTCAGCAAACCAAGGGGCTTGCTGGATCTGCAGAAGGTGCTCATCTGGGAAGCTTTCATTTATGGTCTGGGATGCTTTTTGACTTGTTTCATATGGTAGCCTCGACAGATGATCAGCGACCTGATTTTCAGTGCCCTTCCTATCTCTTATCTCAATGTCAAATTCTTGTAGGAGCAGTATCCACCTGATGAGTCTTGGTTTAGCATCCTGCTTTGACATTAAATACTTAAGTGCAGCATGATCAGTGTAAACCACAACTTTGGATCCTATCAGATATGATCTAAACTTATCAAATGCATAGACTACAGCTAGCAACTCTTTCTCTGTTGTGGTGTAATTTCTTTGGGCTTCATTCAACACTTTACTTGCATAATATATGACATGATGCAAATTTCCCTTCTTTTTCCCAAGTACAGCACCAATTGCAAGGTCACTTGCATCACACATGAGTTCAAAAGGTAATTCCCAATCTGGGGGTGTGATGATTGGTGCTGTTGTGAGTCTATTTTTTAAAGTTTCAAAGGCATGCTGGCAGTTTTCATCAAAAACAAAAGGGCTATCAAGTATTAGCAGATTACTCAAAGGTTTGGCTATTTTTAAAAAGTCCTTGATAAACCTTCTGTAAAATCCGGCATACCCCAAGAAACTTCTAACAGATTTCACATTAATTGGTGGAGGGAGTTTTTCTATGATCTCAACTTTTGCCTTATCAACCTCTATCCCTTTTCTTGAAACTTTATGGCCAAGAACAATCCCTTCGGGTACCATGAAATGGCATTTCTCCCAGTTTAAAACCAAATTAGTTTCTTGGCACCGTTTCAAAACAAGGGTTAAATGGTTTAGGCAAGCATTGAAATTATCACCAAAAACAGAGAAGTCATCCATGAAGACCTCTAGAAACTTTTCGACCATATCAGAGAAGATGGATAGCATACACCTTTGAAATGTGGCAGGGGCGTTGCAAAGCCCAAAGGGCATCCTTCGGTATGCAAAAACTCCAAATGGACATGTAAAGGCAGTCTTCTCTTGATCCTTAGGGTCCACCACGATTTGATTATACCCAGAATATCCATCCAAAAAGCAATAATATGCATGGCCGGCCAACCTTTCCAGCATCTGATCAATGAATGGGAGAGGGAAGTGGTCCTTTCTGGTCGCATCATTCAACCTTCTATAGTCTATGCACATCCTCCATCCAGTCATTGTTCTAGTAGGAATCAACTCATTCTTCTCATTAGTAATGACCGTCATTTCTCCTTTTTTTGGTACAACTTGAACCGGGCTCACCCATGGGCTGTCAGATATTGGGAAGATTATCCCTGCATTCCACAACTTCATTACTTCTTTTTGGACAACTTCCTTCATTATGGGATTTAGTCTTCTTTGAGGTTGAACCACTGGTTTGGAATTGTCTTCCAAGAGGATTTTATGCATACACACTGCAGGGCTGATACCTTTCAGGTCATCAATGGTCCATCCCAAAGCGTCTTTGTGGGCTTTGAGTACATCAAGAAGTTCTCCCTCTTCCTTCTTTGTCAGGGATGAATTTATGATCACTGGGAAGCTTTCCGATGTGCCAAGGAATGCATATTTGAGATGGGTTGGTAAAGGTTTCAGTTCTTGTTTTCGTACATCTTCCTTCTTGTCTTGTCTTTCATCTAGCTCAGTAGAGGTCTCAGCCACTTGTTCCTCTGTTACTCCTTGATTTCCTTCTTGCTCTTGAAAATTTTCTTCCAATATTTCTTCCACTAAACTGTCTGTCATATCCACTCTTACGTAATCCTCTTGCTCAGGAACGTGTTGCATTGATTTGAACACATTTATGACCATTTGTTCATCATGGACTCTGAAGATCATTTCTCCTTTTTCTACATCAATGATGGCCCTTGCTGTGTGTAGAAATGGCCTTCCCAGAATGATTGAGTCGTTTCCTTCTTCTTCAGTATCCAAAATTACAAAATCTGCTGGGAAAATAAACTCCCCAATCTTCACCAACAGATTCTCCACAATTCCACTGGGTGTCTTGATTGATCTGTCAGCCATGACTAGTGACATCCTGGTGGGTTTAAGCTCTTCTATGGCAAGTTTTCTCATCATTGAGAGAGGCATTAAATTGATGCTGGCACCCAGGTCACAGAGAGCCTTGTTGAGAATTATCCTGCCAATAGTGCATGAGACTACAAAGCTTCCCGGATCCTTAAGTTTTGGTGGAATACCCCGTTGAATCACAGCACTGCATTCCTTGGTGACTAATACGGTTTCCTTCTCAAGCCAACTTCTTTTCTTGTTGATAAGCTCCTTCAAGAATTTGGCATACAGAGGCATTTGTTCGAGTGCTTCAGCAAAAGGAATATTGATTTCCAACTTTTTGAAAGTTTCAAGGAACTTGTGAAAATGCTGGTCCTTGGTTTCTTTGTTGAACCTCTGGGGATATGGCAGTGGAGGTACAAAGGTTTTCTCTGCTTGTTGCTTTTGATTCTTGGTTGGCTCTTCAACTGCTTCATTCCCTTTTTTTGAATTTTTGATTGTTCCTCCTTTTCTTGAGTTTGCTTTGAAGCTTCCTTGCTTGCCATTGCATCATCATTATTGGCTTCCTCCGTGTGTGTTGGCTGTTCCTCTTCTATTGGTCTTTTGCTGCTCTCTACTTGCTTCTTAGTAGTGTCATTGTTGCTCGTCAATGTTCTCCCACTCCTTAATTGTATTGCCTTGCATTCTTCCTTAGGATTTTGGATTGTGTCACTTGGCAGTGAGCTTGAAGGTCTCTCAAGAGAAATCTCCTTGGAGATTTGCCCCATCTGTCTCTCTAGGCTCTTTAGGGATGCTTCCTGATTCTTGGTTACCATTTCCTGGTGTTTCAACATTTTGTCTATCATAGCCTCCAAGTTAGTGATTCTCTGGGCTTCAGGTGATACTTGAGGTGGGTTATGAGATGTGGGTGGTGGATGATAGGCATTTTGGTTGGTGGGTTGGTTATTGGATTGGTACTGGTTGGGGTTGGGGTAGTTGTTTTGAGGTTTTCTGTAGGGGTTTTGGTTAGTCTGTTGCTGGTTGTGGTTTTGGTTGCCTCTTAGGTTGTTTTGACTTGAGTTCCTCTGCCATGGTTGTTGGTTTTGGGTATGATTATCTCCCCATCTGAGGTTTGGGTGGTTCTTCCAGGATGGATTGTATGTATCACCATACACTTCATTTGGTCCTTGGTTGTGCATATACTGTACTTGCTCTTGTTGGTGTTCTTCTTGAGTTTCTTCACTCTGTCCCCATGTGGTTGATGGTTGGCTAGTGTAAACTGCTGCAACTTGGAGACTATCAATCCTCTTGGCCATTTGCTCAAATTGTTGTTGAATTTGCTGCTGCATTATCTTGTTTTGAGCCAAGATTGAATCCACTCCTTCTAGCTCCATTACTCCTCTTCTTTGTGATGGTTGGCGGCTTCTTTGATGAGCAAAGAAATATTGGTTGTTAGCCACCATATCAATGAGATTTTGAGCTTCCTCTGCAGTTTTCATGAGTTGCAAGGAGCCTCCAGCTAAGTGGTCAAGTGATTCTTGAGCCTTTAGGGTGAGTCCTTCATAGAAGTTCTGTAGCTTATCCCACTCAGTGAACATTTCTGGTGGACATTTCCTCAGCAGAGCCTTGTATCTCTCCCATGCTTCATACAGATTTTCAGCATCCAATTGTGTGAATGTTTGTACTTTGGTTTTCAGCCTGTTAACCCTTTGAGGTCGATAGAATTTGGCTAGAAATTTAGTCACCAAATCATCCCAGCTAGTGATGCTTCCTTGAGGAAAGGTTTCAAGCCACTGTGCGGCCTTGTCCCTTAATGAGAACGGGAACAGCAGAAGCTTGTAGGTCTCAGGATTTACGCCATTAGACTTGACAGTGTCACAAATCCTTAAGAAGGTAGATAAATGTTGATTTGGATCCTCCAATGGTCCTCCCCCAAACGAGCAGTTGTTTTGGACCAATGTAATGAGTTGTGGCTTCAATTCAAAGTTGTTTGCATTGACATTAGGGGTGAGAATGCTGCTTCCACAATGTCTAGCATTTGCAAAGGTATAGGAGGCCAAAACTCTCCTCTGGGGTGGGTTGTTGTTGTTGTTATCTGCTCCACCAGGTGGATTGGTTGAATGCTCCTCCATATCTTGGAATTCTTCTTCTGATTCCTCTTCTCCAACAATATTTTTCCCTCTTTCAGCTCTTCTTAACCTCCTGAGAGTTCTCTCGTCTTGTTCATGAAAGGTGGGTGTGGTTCTTCTTGTACCTGACATACAATCAAAACATAAGAAACACACAAACCAGTGACACTTCAATCTACTGCTAGAATGAAGTTTTAGTTAGCTTAAGCAAAAATTCAAACAGTTAGCGGGTTAATTGCAAATTAGAGAAACAGAAAATAAAAATGCTAGATCTAGATCACCACCTCACTTAGTCATTGTCAATCTAATCAATCCCCGGCAACGGCGCCAAAAACTTGATGAGTATTTTGGTGGAAAAATGAATTTCTCCCAAAACACACAAATCTAACCGGCAAGTGCACCGGGTCGCATCAAGTAATAATAACTCACGGGAGTGAGGTCGATCCCACAGGGATTGAAGGATTGAGCAATTTTTAGTTTAGTGGTTGATTTAGTCAAGCGAATCAAGATTTAGTTGAGTGTTTTGTGATTTGCAGAAATTAAATTGTATGGAATTAAAGAGAACAGGAAATAAATTGCTGAATCTTAAAGAACAAGAAATTAAACGGCAGAAACTTAGAATGCAAGAAATGTAAATTGCGAATCTTAAAGTGCAAGAAATGTAAATGACTTGAATTGTAAAGGGGATTGGGACTTGGATTTGCAGAAATTAAACAAGGAAAAGTAAATTTGCATCAAGCAGAGAAGTAGAAGAGGGTTTGGGTTAAATCGGATCTTGAAGCAGAAAAGTAAATGAACATGAAAACAGTAAACAGAGAATTAGAAATTGAAAGTTCAGATCTCAGGACCCAGAGACTAGAAAACCGAGTCTAGATCTCAATGCCTTCCTAGATCCAACAAGAACAATTGCAAGGGAATTGTAAATTGCAAGGAAAGTAGATGAAGAGCAATTAACAGAAATTAAATTCAATAAGCAGTAGAAGAAACAGAGAGATCTTCGGATGAGATTGAAACAGAATTCCTTCAATTCTCCAACCCAAGATCCAAGACAATTGCAATTGAAATTGAAAGCAATAAAACTAAGAGGAAGAGAGTGGAATTCCCCTTCCCCGAAACTAAGAAATTAAAGATCACTCAATATCCAATGCTCTCCGAAAACTATTATGAAAACTCAAAAGGAAAAGCTCTCGAAGAACTTGAATTCTCTCCTCTTTATACACTTTCTTCAAATGATCTTCAAGCCTTGAGTTGGGCCTTTGCTCTTGGTGGAATTGGGTTGAAAGAGGCCTTGGTTGATTGCTCTTGGAGTTTGGAGAAGAACCAAAGTGAACCAAATGAACCGGGTTGGAGTTTTGCAAAAGTTGGACCAAAAGTTGGAGCAAAAGTTTGAGGCAAACTTTTGGTCCAACTTTTCATATCAGCCCCCATATTTTGCTGATACCCACGTTGGTGCAAAAGTTAGGGGTCTAACTTTTGCTCCAACGTTGGCCTTCTTTAGTGCACTTATGGCACCAACGTTAGCCCAAAAGTTAGGGGCTAACGTTGGCGCAAACTTTTGCTCCTCCCCTTGTATTTTTCATGTGCCAACGTTAGCCCAAAAGTTAGAGGCTAACGTTGGCGCAAACTTTTGGTGGCCAGGGAGGTTTTTCTTATGCCAACGTTAGCCCAAAAGTTAGGGGCTAACGTTGGCGCAAACTTTTGGTGCCCAGGGAGTGATTTTCAAGTTCCAACGTTAGCCCAAAAGTTAGGGGCTAACGTTGGGGCTAAGTTTTCACCCAAAAGTTTGTGCAAAAGTTTGAGGCTAACTTTAGGTCCAGCTTTTTGCTTCCTGGTTCAATTTCACTTATTCTATTGTCCTCTCTTTACTCCTAGCTATTCCTTCTTGCTTCAACCTTTCTCCAAGCTTTCTTCACCTATCATTAATCAACCAAACACATCAAAGCTATGCTTAAAATCATGAGATATTCATTCTTTCATAATATGTGACAATTATAGTATAAAATCTCATGAAATAGCATGAATTCATACATGGTTGATTAAATCAAAGGAAACATGAAAATCTACCCAATTAGCTTGCTTATGGCTCAAAAAAGTGCATAATTCAATTGAAAACAAAAGAAAAAGGCTAGTGAAACTAGGCTAAGATGACTTGTCATCACAGCACAAAGCCGTCAAAAGAGCTATGCCGATAATAGACGTAGACCCTTAGAGTTTAGTAAGGGGGACCATGTTTTTCTAAAAGTAACCTCGACTACTGGAATCGGTAGAGCCCTTAAGACTAAAAAGCTTAACCCTCGATATATAGGACCTTTCCAAATACTTAAAAGAGTCGGTCTAGTAGCTTATCAAATAGCCCTTCCTCCTTATTTATTAAACCTTCGTGATGTTTTTCATGTCTCGCAACTTAAGAAATATATCTCTGATGAGAGTCACATTTTAAAACCAGAGATAGTACAGTTACGAAACGATTTGACATATCAAGCATCACCAGTTTAGGTCGTAGAAAGAAGTGATAAGCAGCTAAGAGACAAGACTGTTTGCTTAGTCAAAGACGCATGGGGACCAAGAGAAGAAGAAGAGCACACTTGGGAACTAGAAGATAGGATGAAAGCTGATTACCTGAATCTATTCTCAGGTAACTGAAATTTTGAGGGCAAAATTTTCTTTTAGGAGGGTAGAATGTAACAACCCTGATTTTCAAGTACGCGAGAACTTTTCTGAAAGTACAGATTTCTCCGGAGGATCAGTAAGGGGAGAACCTCTGATATATCTTTAAGTATCTCAATCCTCATTGTCATTATGTCATATTTAATTTAGAACATTTTATGAGGCAAGCTCGATAACACAGTCACGAAGAATCTAGTTTTTGAACCGTATCGGTTAGGAGTTTTGATTCGGTTTTTCGTAAATAGTCTCAATTTGATGAACCGGATTCGATTCATGAGAGAAGAGAGAAAATAGGATAATATCATCATTATATGAGTATTAGAAGCTTCTTGAATGATATTATAAGGTTACCTGGTTAGTTTTAGTTAAAAACAGAAAATCGATTTAACCGGGTTCACAGTTTACTGGTGCAGCTTAGCGCCAGCACTCTCTGATGACTTTAGCAATGCTAAGGCCTCATTATACATGTTTTATTCTCATAATAAATATGTTATTAGTGTCATTTATGCTAGTAACTCAGAAAATAATTTTTAGAGATGTTTTTACAAGTGTTCTTATACATATAGTTTTAGTAGTTATACACCTAAGATATTTTAATATTATTTTAATCCACCTCCAAGCCAACCAATCACAACTCACCCTACACCCCCAAAACCCCCAAGGCTGGCTCATTTTCACTTTGTGGCCGAAAATAGGAAGAGAGAAAAAGAGAGAAAAGTTCTTAGTTCCAAATCTTCAAAGCTTGATTTGTGCTGAACTAAAACTCAAATCAAAATTCCAATCCGACCAAAATGATCCTCTCTTCTTTCTCTACATGATCATATTTCTTATCAAGGCTGGAATCAAGGTGAGTTGGCTGCACCATCTCCCTTTTGATTTGGTTTCAAGGAAACATGCTTAAATATGTGTTTTCTTGATGTTCCTCCATAGGAATGATGCTTAACTTGACTTGAGGGCCAAGAAACATGACTTTCCAGCAAGTCTAAGGTTAAAAATCACCTCCTAATATGTTGAGGGATATTTGGTTAGTTGAGGGTTTTTGGATTTAAAGTTGTTCTTGATGTGATTTAGGAGGAAAAAGTGCTAAAGTACCACCTGAAAGTCTAACTGAATTAGGAGCAGCAAAACCAGGAAGCGTTTGACGAATTTAATCTTGATTCATTGTGTTTGAGTTGTGTGATTATGATATGGTTTGGCTGTGCTTGAAATTGATTGTTTATATGAGTAATTTTTGTTGAAATTTTGATGAAAATTTGATGAAATTTGATGAAATTCAAGCTATGAATTTGTGTTCTTGGAGCAGCTGGAAAAATGAAAACCTAGGCCTAAATTGAGGTTCAATTTATGTTAAAATCATGTGGAAAAGATGGGCTTTTAGTGGCTGCTAATTTATTATGAATTATGGTAAAAATCAGTTGCTGAAAAGAATGAAAAACGGGTAAAAACAAAGAAAGAATCTGAAGAATTTATGAAGAACACGAAGAACACTTTGAGTGTGGTGAAGAACAATGAAGAACACCTTTTTAATCCATAAAAGGGCAAGGAAGTAAATATTTTGGTGTTTGGGGGGTTATTTTGTAATTTCTAAACGTTAGGGGGGGTAAAAGTAGAAATATTAAAAGTTACGAGTGGTAAAAAGTGAATTTTAAAGGTTAAAGGTTAAAGTAAAGTTAATTTTCGAAAATTTAATAATAAAATAATAAATAATTATAAAATATTAAATAATATTATTTAATTAAAAATAATATTTTAATAAAAATAATAAAATAATGCGGAAAAGGCAGTTTTCTGTAAAAGCTTTAGAAAGACAACTTTAAGCGCAGAATC
The DNA here is from genome assembly GCF_003086295.3 of Arachis hypogaea. Lineage (NCBI taxonomy): Eukaryota > Viridiplantae > Streptophyta > Magnoliopsida > Fabales > Fabaceae > Arachis > Arachis hypogaea. The sequence goes on along the minus strand of NC_092049.1, from coordinate 61,189,171 downwards.
TCATAATTACCTTCATAAAACACTTAGGGAGTGGTAAGAACATATTAATGAGGCAAAGATAAAAGAAAGATAAAAAGTTGAAGAAAAGATAAAAGTCGAAGAAAAGTCTGTAAAGTTTTAATGACAGAAAAACAGACAGAGATTAGTGAACGAACTAGGGCAACATAGTTAGTTCTTGAGTTGTGACTAGGGTTAGGTATTATATGAAAAGTTAAACTGTTTCAGTATAGACCTAATGAACCTATACTTGGAACAAGCTAACCATTCATACCAAAATTTACATAAGTTTTAAACATATACGTTAAGCAGAGAAATCATAGCAGAATAGAGAAATACAAAGAACAGAGTAATCAGAGTAGAGTAAAGAGGTAAACAGAAGAAGGGTAACATAGATATAAAGGAATGAGTAATCAGAGAAAAGCAAAGAGATACAGAGAATAGAGTAACCAGAGCAGAGTAAAGAGATACAGAGAAAAGAAAAACCAGAACAGAGTAAAGAGATATAAAGAGAAGAGTAATATAATAAAAAGATATTTATATATATATATTAGTTGCTTGATGCAACCCAGAGCTATATATATATATATATATATATATATATATATATATATATATATATATATATATATATATATATATATATTCGTTGCTTGACGCAACCCAGAGCTATATTTAATACATATTAGTTGCTTGATGCAACCCAGAGCTTCTGTAGGGATACTAAGTTACCTACAACCATTTTCTGATTCCCCAGAGCAGAGCAGAGTTTCCTGCGTTAAGCAGAGGCCATCTCAAATTAGCGGCTATTACTATCCTTTAGGAATGGAAAATCGTATCTGGGAAATCGGGATTACTCGTGACCGGATAAATGTCGGGATTGCGGGCAGCCAACTGACACATGGGCTCATGGCCTGCGCTAGGGCTAGACATGCATCATTCTTGTCTGTGCATCATTCTCTGTTGCATTCCTTTCTGTGTGTGATCTATTTCCTTATGTTTGTTTGCTTGTATGCTATTTTTGTGTTATATTTTCTTGTATTCTTTTGTTTGTGTTCTGCTTTCTGTTGTCTCTACTTTCTCTTGCTATCTTTATCTTCTGTTTACTACTTTGCTATATTCTGTTATTCGTCTACTAATCGATACCGTCTAAATGAACGTAACTAATAACCTTGGCCCTACTAAGAACTCCCCAGTTCTTACCCCCTTCTCTCCCTTCCTCCCCTTCGGATGGAATCAGGCGTGATATTCTATGAAGTCAAATACCTATACATTTACGAGGATCTAGTGTACTATGGTTACTACATTCTGAGTGCGGAGCTTCGTATGAGACGTTATACATTACAAAACCGTCCCTTCCAACATCTTTTGTGTAGTCCGCTTTTTGATCCTGATGATCCCTACGACTTTCTCTTATCCTAGTTACACCCTGATGCACCTGGACATCCTTTTCCCGATGATCACGGACACTCTATACCAGCTCAACCCTTAAATGAGGTGGCACCTGAGCCTATCATTCCTGATGAGCCCGAGATAGAGTGGGACCTTCCCCCTGGCCAATCTTACGCACATGTGATTCTACTAGAGTGGGACCTTCCCCCTGGCCAATCTTAGACTTTCCATAGCCTACTGAGTCGGCACTACCAGATGATGGTGCGCAGAAATTGTGATTACACTTTGATTATGTAAAATACATCGCTTTTTCTTTCCCTGGTAATGGCGCCAAAGACATGATGCCAATACCATGTTTCACAACTTCGCACAACTAACCAGCAAGTGCACTGGGTCGTCCAAGTAATACCTTACGTGAGTAAGGGTCGAATCCCACGGAGATTGTTGGTATGAAGCAAGCTATGGTCACCTTGCAAATCTCAGTCAGGTAGGGTTAAATGTGATTGGATTAGATAATTAAAAGATAAATAATAAAGGATAGAAATACTTATGTAATTCATTGGTGAGAATTTCAGATAAGCGAATAGAGATGCTTTTCGTTCCTCTGAACCTTTGCTTTCCTGCTGCCTTCATCCAATCAGTCTTACTCCTTTCCATGGCTGGCTTTATGTGATACATCACCATTGTCAATGGCTACTTTTGGTCTTCTCTCGGGAAAATGATCCGAATGCCCTGTCACGGCACGGCTAATCGTCTGGAGGCATCACCCTTGTCAATGGTTTCACCTTATCCTCTCAGTGAAAATGATCAACGCACCCTGTCACGGCACGGCTATTCATCTGTCGGTTCTCGATCATGCTGGAATAGGATTTACTATCCTTTTGCGTCTGTCACTAACGCCCAGCACTCGCGAGTTTGAAGCTCGTCACAGTCATCCAATCATTGAATCCTACTCGGAATACCACAGACAAGGTTTAGACCTTCCGGATTCTCTTGAATGCCGCCATCATTCTAGCTTATACCACGAAGATTCTGATTAAGAGATCTAAGAGATACTCATTCAATTCTAATGTAGAACGGAGGTGGTTGTCAGGCACGCGTTCATAGGGAATGATGATGATTGTCACGTTCATCACATTCAGGTTGAAGTGCGAATGAATATCTTAGAAGCGAAATAAGATGAATTGAATAGAAAACAGTAGTACTTTGCATTAATCTTTGAGGAACAGCAGAGCTCCACACCTTAATCTATGGAGTGTAGAAACTCTACCATTAAAAATACATAAGTGAAAGGTCGAGGCATGGCCGAATGGCCAGCCCCTCTGATCTAAGAACCAGGTGTCCAAAGATATCTAATACAATAGTAAAAGGTCCTATTTATAATAAACTAGCTACTAGGGTTTACAGAAGTAAGTAATTGATGCATAAATCCACTTCCGGGGCCCACTTAGTGTGTGCTTGGGCTGAGCTTGAGTGTTACACGTGTAGAGGTCATTCCTGGAGTTGAACGCCAGTTTTGGTGCCAGTTTGGGCGTTGAACTCCACTTTGCAACTTGTTTCTGGCGCTGGACGCCAGAATTGGGCAGAGAGCTGGCGTTGAACGCCAGTTTACGTCATCTAAATCTGGGCAAAGTATGGACTATTATACATTGCTGGAAAGCTCTGGATGTCTACTTTCCAACGCAATTAGAAGCGTGCCATTTCGAGTTCTGTAGCTCCAGAAATTTCACTTTGAGTGCAGGGAGGTCAGAATCCAACAGCATCAGCAGTCCTTCTTCAACCTCTGAATCTGATTTTTGCTCAAGTCCCTCAATTTCAGCCAGAAAATACCTGAAATCACAGAAAAACACACAAACTCATAGTAAAGTCCAGAAATGTGAATTTAACATAAAAACTAATGAAAACATCCCTAAAAGTAACTAGATCCTACTAAAAACATACTAAAAACAATGTCAAAAAGCGTATAAATTATCCGCTCATCACAACACCAAACTTAAATTGTTGCTTGTCCCCAAGCAACTGAAAATCAAATAGGATAAAATGAAGAGAATATACTATTAATTCCAAACTATCAAAGAAACATAGCTTCAATCATATGAGCGAGACTTATAGCTTTTTGCCTCTTGAATAGTTTTGGCATCTCACTTTATCTATTGAAGTTCAGAATGATTGGCATCTATAGGAACTCAGAGTTTAGATAGTGTTATTGACTCTCCTAGTTCAATATGATGATTCTTGAACACAGCTTCTTTATGAGTCTTGGCCGTGGCCCTAAGCACTTTGTTTTCCAGTATTACCACCGGATACATAAATGCCACAGACACATAATTGGGTGAACCTTTTCAGATTGTGACTCAGCTTTGCTAAAGTCCCCAATTAGAGGTGTCCAGGGTTCTTAAGCACACTCTTTTTTTTGCTTTGGACCTTGACTTTAACCGCTCAGTCTCAAGTTTTCACTTGACACCTACACGCCACAAGCACATGGTTAGGGACAGCTTGGTTTAGCCGCTTAGACCTGGATTTTATTCCTTTAAGCCCTCCTATCCACTGATGCTCAAGGCCTTGGGATCCTTTTTATTTGCCCTTGCCTTTTGGTTTTAAGTGTTATTGGCTTTTTGCTCTTGCCTCTTGGTTTTAAGAGCTTTTGGCTTTTTCTGCTTACTTTTGCTCCTCTTTTTTTTTTTTGCCTATTTTTTTTCTCTGCAAGCTTTGTTCTTTGCTGCTTTTTCTTGCTTCAAGAATCATTTTTATGATTTTTCAGATTATCAAATAACATGTCTCCTTGTCATCATTCTTTCAAGAGCCAACATATTTAACATTCTTAAACAACAACTTCAAAAGACATATGCACTGTTCAAGCATACATTCAGAAAACAACAAGCACTGTCACCACATCAATATAATTAAGCTAAGTTCAAGGATAAATTTGAAACTCATGTACTTCTTGTTCTTTTGAATTAAAACATTTTTCATTTAAGAGAGGTGATGGATTCATAGGACATTCATAACTTTAAGACATAGTTACTAACTACTAATGATCATGTAATGAAGACATAAACATAGATAAGCACATAACATAGAAAACGAAAAACAGAGAAAGTAAGAACAACGAATGAGTCCACCTTAGTGATGGTGGCGTTTCCTCCTTGAGGAACCAATGATGTCTTTGAGCTCTTTTATGTCTCTTCCTTGTCTTTGTTGCTCCTCCCTCATTGGTTTTTGATCTTCTCTTATTTCATGGAGCATGATGGAGTGCTCTTGATGTTCCACCCTTAATTGTCCCACGTTGGCACTTAATTCTCCTAGGGAGGTGTTGATTTGCTCCCAATAGTTTTGTGGAGGAAAATGCATTTGAGGCATCTCCGGGATCTCATGGTGATGAGCTTCTTGGACCTCTTGAGCTCCATGAATGGGCTCTCTTGCTTGCTCCATCTTTTTCTTAGTGATGGGCTTCTCTTCCTTAATAGGAATGTCTCCTTCTATGAAAGCTCCAGCTGAGTAACATAGATGGCAGATAAGATGAGGAAAAGCTAGCCTTGCCATGGGGGATGACTTTTCGGCTATTTTGTAGAGTTCATTAGAGATGACTTCATGAAATTCTATTTCCTCTCCAATCATGATGCTATGAATCATGATGGCCCGATCCACAGTAACTTCAGATCGGTTGCTAGTGGGAATGATTGAGCATTGAATGAACTCCAACCATCCTCTAGCCACAGGCTTGAGGTCCAACCTTCTTAGTTGAACCGGCTTGCCTTTGGAGTCAATCTTCCATTGAGCTCCTTCCACACATATGTCCATAAGGACTTGGTCCAACCTTTGATTAAAGTTGACCCTTCTAGTGTAGGGGCGTTCATCTCCTTGCATCATGGGCAAGTTAAATGCCAACCTCACATTCTCCGAACTAAAATCTAAGTATTTCCCCTGAACCATTGTAACGTAGTTCTTTGGATCCGGGTTCTTACTTTGATCATGGTTCTTGGTGATCCATGCATTGGCATAGAACTCTTGAACCATTAGGATGCCGACTTGTTGGATGGGATTTGTTAGAACTTCCCAACCTCTTCTTTGAATTTCATGTCGGATCTCCAGATACTCATTTCTTTTGAGTTTGAAAGGGACCTCGGGGATCACCTTCTTCTTGGCCACAACATCATAGAAGTGGTCTTGATGGGCTTTGGAGATGAACCTTTCCATCTCCCATGACTCGGAGGTGGAAGCTTTTGTCTTCCCTTTCCCCTTTCTAGAGGATTCTCCGGTCTTAGGTGCCATCAATGGTAATGGAAAAACAAAAAGATTATGCTTTTACCACACCAAACTTAGAATATTGCTCGCCCTCGAGCAATAAAAGAAAGAATAGAGGAAGAAGAAGAAGAAAATATGGAGAAGAGGGGTGAAGTGTGTTTCGGCCAAGTAGAGAGGAGAGGGTTGTGTTGTGTGAAAATGAGGAAGAATGGAGGGCTATATATAGGGGAGGGAGGGGGTTAAGGTTCGGCCATTTAGGGTGGGTTTGGGTGGGAAATTGGTTTTGAATTTTGAAGGTAGGTGGAGTTTATTAGGTAGGTTTATGGGGAAGAGTGGATGGATGTGAGTGGTGAAGAGGTGATGGGGAAGGGAGATTGAGGTGATTGGTGAAGGGTTTTTGGGGAAGAGTGTTTATGGGATTTTGTGAAAGAGGGGTGAGAAGATGTGAGTGGAGGTAGGTGGGGATCCTGTGGGGTCCACAGATCCTGAGATGATTTTGTGGGGTCCACAGATCCTGAGGTGTTCAAGGATTTACAACCTTGCACCAAATTCGGCATGCAAAATGCCCTTGCACACAACTCTGGGCGTTCAGCGCCAGGTTGGTGCCCATTTACTAGCCATTTCTGGCGTTGAACACCAGAACCATGCTTGTTCTGGGCGTTCAGCGCCAGGATGCTGCCCATTTTGGGCGTTCAGCGCCAGAACCATGCTCTGTTCTGGCATTGAACGCCAGACAGGTGCTTCCTCCAGGGTGTGATTTTTCTTCTGTTGTTTTTGATTCCGTTTTCAATTTTTTTTTTATTTATTTTGTGACTCCACATGATCATGGACCTACAAAGACATATAACTAAGAAAAAAATAGAGTTAGATAAATAGAAATTGGGTTGCCTCCCAACAAGCGCTTCTTTAATGTCAATAGCTTGACAGTGGGCTCTCATGGAGCCTCACAGATGTTCAGAGCTTTGTTGAGACTCTCCAACACCAAACTTAGAGTTTGGATATGGGAGTTCAACACCAAACTTAGAGTTTGGTTGTGGCCTCCCAACACCAAACCTAGAGTTTGACTGTGGGGGCTTTGTTTGACTCTGCTTTGAGAGAAGCTTTTTATGCTTCCTCTCCATGGATGCAGAGAGAGATCCTTGAGTTGTAAACACAAGGTTGTCCTCCTTCAATTAAAGGATTAATTCTCCCCTGTCCACATCAACCACAGCTCTTGCTGTGGCTAGGAAAGGTCTTCCTAGGATGATGGATTCATCCTTTTCCTTTCTAGTATCGAGGACTATGAAATCAGCAGGGATGTAAAGGCCTTCAACCTTTACTAACACGTCCTCTACTTGTCCATAAGCCTGTTTTCTTGAATTGTCTGCCATCTCTAATGAGATTTTAGCAGCTTGCACCCCATAGATTCCCAGTTTCTCTATTACAGAGAGGGGCATGAGGTTTATCCCTGAACCAAGGTCACACAGAGCCTTAAAAATCATGGTGCCTATAGTACAAGGTATTATGAACTTTCCAGGATCCTGTCTCTTCTGAGGCAATGTCAGTTGATCCAGATCACTTAGTTCATTGATGAACAAGGGAGGTTTAACTTCCCAAGTATCAATGCCAAATAATTTGACATTCAGCTTCATGATTGCACCAAGAAACTTGGCTGTTTGCTCTTCAGTAACATCCTCATTCTCTTCAGAAGAGGAATACTCATCAGAGCTTATGAATGGCATAAGGAGGTTTAATGGGATCTCTATGGTCTCTAGATGAGCCTCAGAGTCCTTTGGTTCCTCAGAGGGAAGCTCCTTATTGATCACTGGACGTCCCAGGAGGTCTTTCTCCTTGGGATTCACATCCTCCTCTCCCTCATTGGGTTCGGCCATTTTGGTTATGTCAATGGCCTTGCACTCTCCTTTTGGATTTTCTTCTGTATTGCTTGGGAGAGTGCTAGGAGGGATTTCAGTGATCCTTTTACTCAGCTGGCCCACTTGTGCTTCCAAATTTCTAATGGAAGACCTTGTTTCATTCATGAAACTTACAGTGGCCTTGGATAGATCAGAGACTAAGTTTGCTAAGCTAGATGGATTCTGCTCAGAATTTTCTGTCTGTTGCTGAGTGGATGATGGAAAAGGCTTGCTATTGCTAAACCTGTTTCTTCCACCATTATTAAAGCCTTGTTGAGGCTTTTGATCCTTCCTTGAGAAATTTGGATGATTTCTCCATGATGAGTTATAGGTGTTTCCATAAGGTTCACCTAAGTAATTCACCTCTGCTATTGCAGGGTTCTCAGGATCATAAGCTTCTTCTTCATAAGTAGCCTCTTGAGTACTGTTGGATGCAGCTTGCACTCCATTCAGACTCTGAGAGATCATATTGACTTGCTGAGTCAATATTTTATTCTGAGCCAATATGGCATTCAGAGTATCAATTTCAAGAACTCCCTTCTTCATAGGTGTCCCATTATTCACAGGATTCCTTTCAGAAGTGTACATGAACTGGTTATTTGCAACCATGTCAATGAGTTCTTGAGCTTCTGCAGGCGTTTTCTTTAGGTGAATGGATCCACCTGCAGAGGTATCCAATGACATCTTAGATAACTCAGACAGACCATCATAGAATATATCCAAGATGGTCCATTCTGAAAGCATGCCAGAAGGATACTTTTTGGTCAGTCCTTTGTATCTCTCCCAAGCTTCATAGAGGGATTCACCTTCTTTCTGTCTGAAGGTTTGAACATCCACTCTAAGCTTGCTCAGCTTTTGAGGAGGAAAGAACTTGGCTAGGAAAGCCTTGACCAGCTTATCCCAAGAGTTCAGGCTATCCTTAGGTTGAGAGTCCAACCATACTCTAGCTCTGTCTCTTACAGCAAAAGGGAAAAGCATGAGCCTGTAGACTTCAGGATCAACTCCATTAGTCTTAACAGTATCACATATCTGCAAGAATTCAGTTAAGAACTGAAAAGGATCTTCAGATGGAAGTCCATGAAACTTGCAGTTCTGCTGCATCAGAGAAACTAATTGAGGTTTCAGCTCAAAGTTGTTTGCTCCAATGGCAGGAATGGAGATGCTTCTTCCATGTAAATTGGAATTTGGTGCAGTAAAGTCACCAAGCATTCTCCTTGCATTGTTGTTGGATTCGGCTGCCATCTCCTTTACTTGTTCGAAATTTTCAATCAAGTTGTCTCTGGATTGTTGTAATTTAGCTTCTCTTAATTTCCTCTTCAGAGTCCTTTCAGGTTCTGGATCAGCTTCAACAAGAATGCCTTTTTCTCTGTCCCTGCTCATAAGAAAGAAAAGAGAAAAAAAAAAGAAGAGGAATCCTCTATATCACAGTAAAGAGGTTCCTTATTGTTAGTAGAAGAAGAAAAAGAATAGGGGTGAAGAAGAATGAAGAATCCAAACACAAAAGTAAGGATAGGAGCAGTGATGTGAGATGAAGAGAGGTGTTAGTAGATGAATAAATAAATAGAAGAGGATGAGGGAGAAGAATTTTCAAAAAATAATTTTTGAAAAAGAGTTAGTGATTTTTGAAAAAAAAGTTTTTGAAAAAGGTTAGTAGTTTTTCGAAAATAAAAAATAAAATAATTAGTTAATTAAAGAGAAATTTTTGAAAAAAAAAAGGGAGGATATTTTCGAAAATTAGAGAGAGAGAGTTAGTTAGGTAGTTTTGAAAAAGATGAGAAGCAAACAAAAAGTTAGTTAGTTAGTTGAAACAAATTTTGAAAATCAATTTTGAAGAGATAAGAAGATAGGAAGTTAGAGAAGATATTTTGAAATCAATTTTTTTGAAAAAAATAAGATAGGAAGATATTTTTGAAAAGATATGATTGAAATTAGTTTTGAAAAAGATTTGATTTTTGAAATCACAATTAATGACTTGATTCACAAGAAATCACAATATATGATTCTAGAACTCAAAGTTTGAATCTTTCTTAACAAGTAAGTAACAAACTTGAAATTTTTTTGAATCAAACATTAATTGGTGATGTTATTTTCGAAAATTATGTGATAAAGATAAGAAAAACATTTTTGAAAAACATTTTTATAATTTTCGAAAATAACTAAGAAAAATGAGAAAGATTTGATTTTTGAAAAAGATTTTGAAAAAGATAAGATTTTTAAATTGAAAATTTGATTTGACTCATAAAAACAACTAAATTTTAAAAATTTTTGAAAAAGTCAAATCTAATTTTTGAAATTATGAGAGAAAAGAGGGAAAGATATTTTTTTTATTTTTGAATTTTTATGATGAGAGAGAAAAACACTAAAAAGATGCAATGCATGAAATTTTTAGATCAAAACATGTGATGCATGCAAGAATGCTATGAATGTCAAGATGAACACCAAGAACACTATGAAGATCATGATGAACATCAAGAACATATTTTTGAAAAAAATTTTTTGCAAAGAAAACATGCAAGACACCAAACTTAGAATTCTTCAATGCTTAGACACTAAGAATTCAAGAATGCATATGAAAAACAAGAAAAGACACAAAACATGCAAATGCAAAGATCAAACAAGAAGACTTACCAAGAACAACTTGAAGATCATAAAGAACACTATGAATGCATGACTTTTCGAAAAAATGCAAGATGCACATGCAATTGACACCAAACTTATAACATGACTCAAGACTCAAACAAGAAACATAAAATATTTTTGATTTTTATGATTTTATAATTTTTTTGTATTATTATTTTTCTTTTCGAAAATTATTATGAAAAACAAAAATAAGGATTTCAAAATCTTTAATATGAATTCCAGGAATCTTGTACTCTTTAGTCTAAAGCTCCAATCAAAGGGTCAGACATGGCTTAATAGCCATTCAAGCTTTAGAATGGATTTACATCCATTGAGGTGATTAGTTGAAGACCAATCCCAAAGGAGTTTGGGTATGGCTTTTCAGCCAGATAGGATTCAACATGTTACCATGAAACTATAGAATTCATTCTTGAAAGTTTTGAAACCATAGAATAATTTATTTTTGAAAACATTATTTTTATTATATTTTTTTTTCGAAAACAGGAAAAATTTTTTGAAAAATTTTTGAAAACAAAACAAAAAGAAAATTACCTAATCCGAGCAACAAGATGAACCGTCAGTTGTCCAAACTCGAACAATCCCCGGCAACGGCGCCAAAAACTTGGTGCGCATAAATTGTGATTACACTTTGATTATGTAAAATTCATCGCTCTTTCTTTCCCTGGTAATGGCACCAAAAACATGATGCCAATACCATGGTTCACAACTTCGCACAACTAACTAGCAAGTGCACTGGGTCGTCCAAGTAATACCTTACGTGAGTAAGGGTCGAATCCCACGGAGATTGTTGGTATGAAGCAAGCTATGGTCACCTTGCAAATCTCAGTCAGGTAGGGTTAAGTGTGATTGGATTAGATAATTAAAAGATAAATAATAAAGGATAGAAATACTTATGTAATTCATTGGTGAGAATTTCAGATAAGCGAATAGAGATGCTTTTCGTTCCTCTGAACCTTTACTTTCCTGCTGCCTTCATCCAATCAGTCTTACTCCTTTCCATGGTTGGCTTTATGTGATACATCACCATTGTCAATGGCTACTTTCGGTCTTCTCTCGGGAAAATGATCCAAATGCCCTGTCACGGCACGGCTAATCGTCTGGAGGCATCACCCTTGTCAATGGTTTCACCTTATCCTCTCAGTGAAAATGATCAACACACCCTGTCATGGCACGGCTATTCATCTGTCGGTTCTCGATCATGCTGGAATAGGATTTACTATCCTTTTGCGTCTGTCACTAATGCCTAGCACTCGCGAGTTTGAAGCTCGTCACAGTCATCCAATCATTGAATCCTACTCGGAATACCACAGACAAGGTTTAGACCTTCCGGATTCTCTTGAATGCCGCCATCATTCTAGCTTACACCATGAAGATTCTGATTAAGAGATCTAAGAGATACTCATTCAATTCTAATGTAGAACGGAGGTGGTTGTCAGGCACGCGTTCATAGGGAATGATGATGATTGTCACGTTCATCACATTCAGGTTGAAGTGCGAATGAATATCTTAGAAGCGAAATAAGATGAATTGAATAGAAAACAGTAGTACTTTGCATTAATCTTTGAGGAACAACAGAGCTCCACACCTTAATCTATGGAGTGTAGAAACTCTACCATTAAAAATACATAAGTGAAAGGTCCAGGTATGGCCGAATGGCCAGCCCCTCTGATCTAAGAACCAAGTGTCCAAAGATATCTAATACAATAGTAAAAGGTCCTATTTATAATAAACTAGCTACTAGGGTTTACAGAAGTAAGTAATTGATGCATAAATCCACTTTCGGGGCCCACTTGGTGTGTGCTTGGGCTGAGCTTGAGTGTTACACGTGTAGAGGTCATTCCTAGAGTTGAATGCCAGTTTTGGTGCCAGTTTGGGCGTTGAACTCCACTTTGCAACTTGTTTCTGGCGCTGGACGCCAGAATTGGGCAGAGAGCTGGCGTTGAACGCCAGTTTACGTCCTCAAAACTTGGGCAAAGTATGGACTATTATATATTTCTGGAAAGCTCTGGATGTTTACTTTCTAACTCAATTGGAAGCTTGCCATTTCGACTTCTGTAGCTCCAGAAAATCCACTTTGAGTGCAGGGAGGTCAGAATCCAACAGCATCAACAGTCCTTCTTCAACCTCTGAATCTGATTTTTGCTCAAGTCCCTCAATTTCAGCCAGAAAATACCTGAAATCACAGAAAAACACACAAACTCATAGTAAAGTCCAGAAATGTGAATTTAACATAAAAACTAATGAAAACATCCCTAAAAGTAACTAGATCCTACTAAAAACATACTAAAAACAATGTCAAAAAGCGTATAAATTATCCGCTCATCAGATGACGGGGTAACTTCGATATACGCAAACGGACCTGTGCTCGTGAATGGTTTTGTACATAGTGATAGCAGTGTTTCTGGTGGATCTGAGCATATAGCTGTAGCCGCAGACGATGAGGAGGAGGAGGATCCCTGAGATAGAGATAGAGTAGAATGAGGAGATGGGCGAGCCTCACGACGATCTTCTAAACGGCCACTTGTAGATATAGTTTGACAGCCGTAGGGGTATCTTTTGATGACACTGTAGTCTGACATTATCTATTAGTTAGTCTCTCACTTGTGTTAGTACACCCGAGAGCTAAGAGCTATATAGTGGTTGACGAGAATATAAACTAACTTGATCTTGTGTAAAAGCTACATGTTTTGTTATAGTGTACATGATGTATATTATCTGCTATATTTCTATATTTCTCTATGCTTGATTTTATTGCTCTCAATGTATGCTTGTTTATTTTTACATTATCATCTGCAGCGAATAAAAAAAAGTTACTCGTAAAATTGGCAACGTTCTAACAAGGCACAGGCTCATATATTAAATAATAGATAATAGTTAGGAAGGACAAGTTAGTAACAATTAGCTTCTTGTATGACCATGGCATACTGGGAGTTGGGTCGTTACAGTCCACACACACCACCTGAAGAATTTCATCAATATGAACCACCTTCCAATTACAACAACCTTCCCTTAACCAATGAACCCTCTCTTCCACCACCACCTCTCGATGAAAACTTCATGTTAGAACTGAGAGATCTTGAATCTCGTATCTTAAGGCAATAAGAGGAGGATGAAAATAAGTTTAAGGAGTTAAGAGCAAGGATGGCTAGCATGGTAGAAGCCGTGAGTCACCTAACATCCCACCTTAGCTCATTCACCCTAAGTACTCCCATTGTTAAATATGGAGAAACAATCAAGGAGCCTAGTGAGGAAGTGAACTTGAAGCTCCATGGTGAGGAAGAGGAGTTAAAGCAAGAAGTGCAACAAGAGGAGGAGGTAGCGATTAGTGAACAAAAAGAAGTAGTGGGTGGATGTTTCGGATATGTTGAGCACATAATGGAGTCTCAAGTTGAAGATCCCTCTTCCACGGAATATGGAAGGGATGTTAAAGAGGAGAGTAATGTTGCGGAAGTAGACAGAGAGTTGAAGGAATTTGATCAAGAAGTGGATTCCATTATTAGTGATTTTTTGCCCACATTGATCAATCCCCTTGACGATCTTGTTGAGCCTTCTCCCAATGGGCTAGGAAGAAAGGTTGAGGAGGATGTGCAACCTCCAAGGCCTATTGTGAGTGAAGAATTGGAAGAAGTGTCCCAAGTAACAAGCCCTCCTATCTATGATGATTCCACATCAACATATGACCCTTTCGAGTTTGAAGAGTCCTTCTCCAAAATGCTTAGACTTGATGATGAGGTAGACTTCACTAGACCTCCTATCTATGATGAGAGTGATGGGGAAGAGATAGAAGAAATTGGTGAAGAAGAATGTGAACTTGAGGAAACTTGGCAAGAAAAGGAACTTAGAAAACCTTGCCAAGTGGTGGAAGCCTCTAGAACAGGATGGTCAGGAGTGGGGCATGCTTTGTCAAGATCATTGGGAACTTCTCCACCTAGGTTGCCATCCAATCCTTCGCTTGAGTGGGTAAAACATCTAACTCTCAGCTTTATTATCCCACTTGAGTATGGTTTGCTTGAGACAGATGGCCAACTTAGGGCGCTTTGTGGAATTAAGAGAAAGAGGAGGATGTTTAGTGGTTGGCGTTCTAAATCTAGACTCATTATAGTTGGAAGCTCAAAATTGAAGAGCATTGATGAGCGGATAATTTATACGCTTTTTGGCATTATTTTTAGTATGTTTTTAGTAGAATCTAGTTACTTTTAGGGATGTTTTCATTAGTTTTTATGTTAAATTCACATTTCTGGACTTTACTATGAGTTTGTGTGTTTTTCTATGATTTCAGGTATTTTCTGGCTGAAATTGAGGGACTTGAGCAAAAATCAGATTCAGAGGTGGAAGAAGGACTGCTGATGCTGTTGGATTCTGACCTCCCTGCACTCAAAATGGATTTTCTGGAGCTACAGAACTCAAAATGGCACGCTTTCAATTGCGTTGGAAAGTAGACATCCAGGTCTTTCCAGCAATATATAATAGTTCATACTTTGCCCAAGTTTAGATGACGCAAACTGGCGTTCAACGCCAGCTCTCTGCCCAATTCTGGCGTCCAGTGCCAGAAACAAGTTGCAAAGTGGAGTTCAACGCCCAAAATGGCACAAAAGCTGGCGTTCAACTCCAAGAATGACCTCTCCATGTGTAGACTTCAAGCTCAGCCCAAGCACACACCAAGTGGGCCCCGAAAGTGGATTTATGCATCAATTACTTACTTTTGTAAACCCTAGGAACTAGTTTATTATAAATAGGACTTCTTACTATTGTATTAGACATCCTGGGACATTTTGTTCTTAGATCATGGGGGCTGGCCATTCGGCCATGCCTGAACCTTTCACTTATGTATTTTCAACGGTAGAGTTTCTACACTCCATAGATTAAGGTGTGGAGCTCTGCTGTTTCTCAAAGATTAATGCAACGTACTACTGTTTTTCTATTCAATTCATCTTATTTCGCTTCTAAGATATTCGTTTGCACTTCAACCTGAATGTGATGAACATGACAATCATCATCATTCCCTATGAACGTGTGCCTGACAACCACTTCCGTTCTATCTTAGATTGAATGAGTATCTCTTAGATCTCTTAATCAGAATCTTCGTGGCATAAGCTAGATTGATGGCGGCATTCATGAGAGTAGGACTCTGGGATTGAATGACTGTGACGAACTTCAAACTCGCGAGTGCTGGGCGTAGTGACAGACGCAAAAGGAGGGTGAATCCTATTCCAGTATGATCGAGAACCTCAGATGATTAGCCGTGCCCTGACAGAGCATTTGGACCATTTTCACAAGAGGATGGGATGTAGCCATTGACAACGGTGATGCCCTTACAGAAAGCCAGCCATGGAAAGGAGTAAGATTGATTGGATGAAGGCAGCAGGAAAGCAGAGGTTCAGAGGAGCGAAAGCATCTCTATGCACTTATCTGAAATTCTCACCAATGATTTACATAAGTATTTCTATCCTTCTTTTATTATTTATTTTCGAGAACTCCATAACTATTTTATATCCGCCTGACTGAGATTTACAAGGTGACCATAGCTTGCTTCAAGCCGACAATCTCCGTGGGATCGACCCTTACTCACGTAAGGTTTATTACTTGGATGACCCAGTGCACTTGCTGGTTAGTTGTATCGAAGTTGTGACAAATTATGAATTGAGATTAGAGCACCAAGTTTTTGGAGCCATTACCAGAGATCACAATTTTTTGCACCAAGTTTTTGGCACCGTTGCCGGGGATTGTTCGAGTTTGGACAACTGACGGTTCATCTTGTTGCTCAGATTAGGTAAATTTCTTTTTGTTTTATTTTCAAAAAAAATTTTTCAAAAATCTTTCATAAATTTCTCCTTTGTTTTCGAAAAAAAAAATTTAAAATAAAAATGTTTTCAAAAATATATTTTTCTTCGGAATTTTTAAGAATGAATTCTAGTGTTTCATGAAGCATGTTGAAGCCTGGCTGGCTGTAGGGTATGTCAGGCGTGTCATGTTTGAGTTACATACTAAAGCTTGGCTGGCTATTAAGCCATGCCTGACCCTTTGATTGGAGCTTTAGACTAAAGAGCATAAGATTCCTGGAATTCATATTAAAAATTTTGGAATCCTTATTTTTCTTTTTCAAAATGATTTTCGAAAAAAAAATTAAAAGAAAATACAAAAAAATCATAAAATCATAAAAATAAAAAAAAATATATTTTGTGTTTCTTGTTTGAGTCTTGAGTCAACTTCAAGTTTGGTGTCAATTGCATACTCATCTTGCATTTTTCGAAAATTGCATTCATGCATTGCATTCATCATAATCTTCAAGTTGTTCTTGATAAAACCTTCTTGATTGATCTTCATATTATATTGTTTTGTGTTGTATGATGTTTTTCATATGCATCCTTGAATTCTTAGTGCCTAAGCATTAAAGATTTCTAAGTTTGGTGTCTTGCATGTTTTCTTTGTATATAAAAATTTTCAAAAATATGTTCTTGATGTTCATCTTGACATTCAAAGTGTTCTTGGTGATCATCTTGACATTCATAGCATTGTTGCATGCATTCATTGTTTTGATCCAAAATTTTCATGCATTGAGTCTTTTTCATGTTTTTCTCTCTCATCATTAAAAATTCAAAAATCAAAAAAATATCTTCCCCTTTTCTCTCTCAAAATTTCGAAAATTAGATTTGACTTTTTCAAAAAATTTTTAAAATCTAGTTGTTTTTATGAGTCAAATCAAATTTTCAATTTAAAAATCTTATCTTTTTCAAAATCTTTTTCAAAAATCACATCTTTTTCATTTTTTTATTTATTTTCGAAAATTTAAAAATATTTTTCAAAAATCTTTTTCTTATCTTTATCACATAATTTTCTAAAATAACATCATCAATTAATGTTTTGATTCAAAAATTTCAAGTTTGTTACTTGCTTGTTAAGAAAGATTCAAACTTTGAGTTCTAGAATCATATCTTGTGATTTCTTGTGAATCAAGTCATTAATTGTGATTTTAAAAATCAAATCTTTTTCAAAACTAATTCCAATTATATCTTTTCAAAAATATCTTCTTATCTTATCTTTTTCAAAATCATATCTTTTTCAAAAATTTGATTTTAAAATATCTTCTCTAACTTCTTATCTTCTTATCTTTTCAAAATTGATTTTCAAATTTGTTTCAACTAACTAACTTTTTGTTTGTTTCTTATCTTTTTCAAAACTACCTATCTAACTCTCTCTCTCTAATTTTCGAAAATATCTTCCCTCTTTTTCAAAAATTCTTTTGAATTAACTAATTATTTTAATTTTTGATTTTAATTTTCGAAAAACTACTAACCTTTTTCAAAAACAATTTTCAAAAATCACTAACTCTTTTTCAAAAAAATTATTTTCGAAATTTTCCCTCTCTCATCTTATTCTATTTATTTATTCATCCACTAACATCTCCTCCTCACATCACTCACCAAAAATCCGAACTCCCTCTCTCTCTCTGAGTTCAGATTTTCTTCTTCTTTTCTTCTACTCACACAAGGACCTCTATACTGTGGTATAAAGGATCCCTATTATTGTTATTTTTTTCTGTGCCCTCTTCTTTGTCATATGAGCAGGAGCAAGGACAAGAATATTCTTGTTGAAGCAGATCCAGAACCTGAAAGGACTCTGAAGAGGAAACTAAGAGAAGCTAAATTACAACAATCCAGAGATAACCTTTCAGAAATTTTTGAACAGGAAGAGGAGATGGCAGCCGAAAATAATAATAATTTACATGGAAGAAGCATCTCCATTCCTGCTATTGGAGCAAACAATTTTGAGCTGAAACCTCAGCTAGTTTCTCTGATGCAGCAGAACTGCAAGTTTCATGGACTTCCATCTGAAGATCCTTTTCAGTTCTTAACTGAATTCTTGCAGATTTGTGATGCTGTTAAGACTAATGGAGTAGATCCTGAAGTCTACAGGCTCATGCTTTTCCCTTTTGCTGTAAGAGACAGAGCTAGAGTGTGGTTGGACTCTCAACCCAAAGACAGCCTGAACTCTTGGGATAAGCTGGTCACAGCTTTCTTAGCCAAGTTCTTTCCTCCTCAAAAGCTGAGCAAGCTTAGAGTGGATGTTCAAACCTTCAGACAGAAAGAAGGTGAATCCCTCTATGAAGCTTGGGAAAGATACAAGCAGCTGACCAAAAAGTGTCCTTCTGACATGCTTTCAGAATGGACCATCCTGGATATATTCTATGATGGTTTATCTGAGCTATCAAAGATGTCATTGGATACTTCTGCACGTGGATCCATTCACCTAAAGAAAACGCCTGCAGAAGCTCAAGAACTCATTGACATGGTTGCTAATAACCAGTTCATGTACACTTCTGAGAGGAATCCTGTGAGTAATGGGACGCCTATGAAGAAGGGAGTTCTTGAAATTGATACTCTGAATGCCATATTGGCTCAGAATAAAATATTGACTCAGCAAGTCAATATGATTTCTCAGAGTCTGAATGGAATGCAAGCTACATCCAACAGTACTCAAGAGGCTACTTATGAAGAAGAAGCTTATGATCCTGAGAACCCTGCAATAGCAGAGGTGAATTACTTAGGTGAACCTTATGGAAACGCCTATAATCCATCATGGAGAAATCATCCAAATCTCTCATGGAAAGATCAACAAAAGCCTCAACAAGGCTTTAATAATGGTGGAAGATACAGGTTTAGCAATAGAAAGCCTTTTCCATCATCCACTCAGCAACAGACAGAGAACTCTGAACAAAATACTTCTAAATTAGCAAACTTAGTCTCTGATCTATCTAAGGCCACTGTAAGTTTTATGAATGAAACAAGGTCCTTCATTAGAAATTTGGAGGCACAAGTGGGCCAGCTGAGTAAAAGGATCACTGAAATCCCTCCTAGTACTCTCCCAAGCAATACAGAAGAGAATCCAAAAGGAGAATGCAAGGCCATTGAATTAATTACCATGGCCGAACCTGTAAGGGTGGGAGAGGACGTGAATCCCAGTGAGGAAAACCTCCTGGGACGTCCAGTGATCAATAAGGAGCTTCCCTCTGAGGAACCAAAAGAATCTGAGGCTCAACTAGAGACCATAGAGATTCCATTAAACCTCCTTATGCCATTCATGAGCTCTGATGAGTATTCCTCTTCTGAAGAGAATGAAGATGTCACTGAGGAGCAAGTCACCAAGTACCTTGGTGCAATCATCAAGCTGAATGCCAAATTATTTGGCATTGAAACTTGGGAAGATGAACCTTCCTTGTTCACCAATGAACTAAGTGATCTGGATCAACTGACATTGCCTCAGAAGAAACAGGATCCTGGAACGTTCTTAATACTTTGTACCATAGGCAACATGATCTTTAAGGCTCTCTGTGACCTTGGTTCAGGAATAAACCTCATGCCCCTCTCTGTAATAGAGAAACTGGGAATCTTTAGGGTGCAAGCTGCTAAAATCTCATTAGAGATGGCAGACAATTCAAGAAAACAGGCTTATGGACAAGTAGAGGACGTGTTAGTAAAGGTTGAAGGCCTTTACATCCCTACTGATTTCATAGTCCTAGATACTGGGAAGGATGAGGATGAATCCATCATCCTAGGAAGACCTTTCCTAGCCACAGCAAGAGCTATGATTGATGTGGACAGAGGAGAATTAATCCTTCAAATAAATGAGGACAACCTTGTGTTTACAACTTAAGGATCTCTCTCTGCATCTATGGAGAGGAAGCATAAAAAACTTCTCTCAAAGCAGAGTCAAACAAAGCCCCCACAGTCAAACTCTAAGTTTGGTGTTGGGAGGCCACAACCAAACTCTAAGTTTGGTGTCAAAGCCCCATATCCAAACTCTAAGTTTGGTGTTGGGAGGTCTCAACAAAGCTCTGCACATATGTGAGGCTCCATGAGAGCCCACTGTCAAGCTATTGACATTAAAGAAGCGCTTATTGGGAGGCAACCCAATGTTTATTTATCTAATTTTCATTGTTTTTCATGTTTTATTAGGTTCATGATCATGTGGAGTCACAAAATAAATATAAAAAATTAGAAAACGGAATCAAAAACAGCAGAAGAAAAATCACACCCTGGAGGAAGACCTTACTAGCGTTTAAACGCCAGTAAGAAGCATGTTTTGGGCGTTCAACGCCAGAACAGAGCATGGTTCTGGCGCTGAACGCCAGAAATGGGCAGCATCTGGGCGTTTGAACGCCAGAAATGCACCCTGGAGAATAGCTGGCGCTGAACGCCCAGAACAAGCATGGTTCTGGCGTTCAACGCCAGAAATGGGCTACAAATGGGCGTTCAATGCCCAGAACAAGCACCAATCTGGCGCTGAACGCCCAGAGTTGTGTGAAAGGGCATTTTGCATGCCTAATTGGGTGCAAGGTTGTAAATCCTTGAACACCTCAGGATCTGTGGACCCCACAGGATCACCTCAGGATCTATGAACCCCACAGGATCCCCACCTACCTCCACTTACTTCTTCTCACCCCTCTTTCACACAATCCCGTAAACACTCTTCCCCAAAACCCTTCACCAATCACCTCAATCTCTCTTCCCTATCACCACTTCACCACTCACATCCATCCACTTTTCCCCATAAACCTACCTCATAAACTCCACTTACCTTCAAAATTCAAAATCAATTTCCCACCCAAACCCACCCTAAATGGCCGAACTTACCCCCCTCCCTCCCCTATATATAACCCTCCATTCTTCCTTATTTTCACACAACACAACCCTCTTTTCTCTTCTTGGACGAAACACACCTCCCCCCTCCTCTCCATATTTTCTTCTTTTTCTTCATCTATTCTTTCTTCTCCTGCTCGAGGGCGAGCAAAATTCTAAGTTTGGTGTGGTAAAAGCATAAGCTTTTTGTTTTTCCATTACCATTGATGGCACCCAAGACCGGAGAATCCTCTAGAAAAGGGAAAGGGAAGACAAAAGCTTCCACCTCCGAGTCATGGGAGATGGAAAGGTTCATCTCCAAACCTCATCAAGACCACTTCTATGATGTTGTGGCCAAGAAGAAGGTGATCCCCGAGGTCCCTTTCAAACTCAAGAAAAATGAGTATCCGGAGATCCGACATGAAATCCAAAGAAGAGGTTGGGAAGTCCTAACAAACCCCATCCAACAAGTCGGCATCCTAATGGTTCAAAAGTTCTATGCCAATGCATGGATCACTAGGAACCATGATCAAAGTAAGAACCCGAATCCAAAAAATTATGTTACAATGGTTCGGGGGAAATACTTAGATTTTAGCCCGGAGAATGTGAGGTTGGCGTTTAACTTGCCTATGATGCAAGGAGATGAGCGCCCCTACACTAGAAGAGTCAACTTTAATCAAAGGGTGGACCAAGTCCTCATGGACATATGTGTGGAAGGAGCTCAATGGAAGATTGACTCCAAAGGCAAGCCGGTTCAATTAAGAAGACTGGACCTCAAGCCTATGGCTAGAGGATGGTTGGAGTTCATCCAACGCTCCATCATCCCCACTAGCAACCGATCTAAAGTTACTGTGGATCGGGCCATCATGATCCATAGCATCATGATTGGAGAGGAAGTGGAAGTTCATAAAGTCATCTCCCTTGAACTCTACAAAATAGCCGAAAAGCCCTCCCCTGGGGCAAGGCTAGCTTTTCCTCATTTTATTTGCCATCTATGTTACTCAGCTGGAGCTTTCATTGAAGGAGACATTCACATTGAGGAAGAGAAGCCCATCACTAAGAAAAAGATGGAGCAAGCAAGAGAGCCCATTCATGGAGCTCAAGAGGCGCAGGAAGCTCATCACCATGAGATCCCGGAGATGCCTCAAATGCATTTTTCTCCACAAAACTATTGGGAGCAAATCAACACCTCCCTAGGAGAATTAAGTTCCAACATGGGACAACTAAGGGTGGAACATCAAGAGCACTCCATCATCCTTCATGAAATTAGAGAAGATCAAAAAGCAATAAGGGAGGAGCAACAAAGACAAGGAAGAGACATAGAAGAGCTCAAGGACATCATTGGTTCCTCAAGAAGAAAATGCCACCATCACTAAGGTGGACTCATTCCTTGTTCTCACTTTCTGTTTTTCGTTTTCTATGTTAAGTGCTTATCTATGTGTGTCTTTTCATTACATGATCATTAGTATTTAGTAACTATGTCTTAAAGTTATGAATGTCCTATGAATCCATCACCTCTCTTAAATGAAAAATGTTTTAACATGAGTTTCGAATTTATCCTTGAACTTAGTTTAATTATATTGATGTGGTGACAATGCTTCTTATTTTCTGAATGAATGCTTGAACAGTGCATATGTCTTTTGAAGTTGTTATTTATGAATGTTAAATATGTTGGCTCTTGAAAGAATGATGATAAGGAGACATGTTATTTGATAATCTGAAAAATCTTAAAAATGATTCTTGAAGCAAGAAGAAGCAGCAAAGAACAAAGCTTGCAGAAAAAAAAAAAAAAAAATATAGCGAAAAAAAATAGAAAGAAAAAGAAAAAGCAAGCAGAAAAAGCCAAAAGCTCTTAAAACCAAGAGGCAAGAGCAAAAAGCCAATAACCCTTAAAACCAAAAGGCAAGGGCAAATAAAAAGGATCCCAAGGCTTTGAGCATCAGTGGATAGGAGGGCCTAAAGGAATAAAATTCTGGTCTAAGCGGCTAAACCAAGCTGTCCCTAACCATGTGCTTGTGGCGTGAAGGTGTCAAGTGAAAACTTGAGACTGAGCGGTTAAAGTCAAGGTCCAAAGCAAAAAAAAGAGTGTGCTTAAGAACCCTGGACACCTCTAATTGGGGACTTTAGCAAAGCTGAGTCACAATCTGAAAAGGTTCACCCAATTATGAGTCTGTGGCATTTATGTATCCGGTGGTAATACTGGAAAACAAAGTGCTTAGGGCCACGGCCAAGACTCATAAAATAGCTGTGTTCAAGAATCATCATACTGAACTAGGAGAATCAATAACACTATTTGAACACTGAGTTCCTATAAGATGCCAATCATTCTAAACCTCAATGGATAAAATGAGATGCCAAAACTATTCAAGAGGCAAAAAGCTACAAGTCCCGCTCATCTGATTGAAGCTATGTTTCATTGATAGTTTGGAATTTATTAGTATATTCTCTTCTTTTTATCCTATTTGATTTTCAGTTGCTTGGGGACAAGCAACAATTTAAGTTTGGTGTTGTGATGAGCGGATAATTTATACGCTTTTTGGCATTGTTTTTAGTATGTTTTTAGTAGAATCTAGTTACTTTTAGGGATGTTTTCATTAGTTTTTATGTTAAATTCACATTTCTGGACTTTACTATGAGTTTGATTTCAGGTATTTTCTGGCTGAAATTGAGGGACTTGAGCAAAAATCAGATTCAGAGGTGGAAGAAGGACTGCTGATGCTGTTGGATTCTAACCTCCCTGCACTCAAAATAGCTTTTCTGGAGTTACAGAAATCAAAATGGCGCGCTTCCAATTGCGTTAGAAAGTAGACATCCAGGGCTTTCCAGAAATATATAATAGTCCATACTTTGCCCAAGTTTAGATGATGCAAACCGGCGTTCAACGCCAGCTCTCTGCCCAATTCTGGCGTCCAGCGCCATAAACAAGTTGCAAAGTGGAGTTCAACGCCCAAAATGGCACAAAAGCTGGCGTTCAACTCCAAGAATGACCTCTCCACGTGTAGACTTCAAGCTCAGCCCAAGCACACACCAAGTGGGCCCTGAAAGTGGATTTATGCATCAATTACTTACTTCTGTAAACCCTAGTAGCTAGTTTATTATAAATAGGACTTCTTACTATTGTATTAGACATCCTGGGCAGTTTTGTTCTTAGATCATGGGGGCTGGCCATTCGGCCATGCCTGAACCTTTCACTTATGTATTTTCAACGGTAGAGTTTCTACACTCCATAGATTAAGGTGTGGAGCTCTGCTGTTCCTCAAAGATTAATGCAACGTACTACTGTTTTTTTATTCAATTCATCTTATTTCGCTTCTAAGATATTCGTTTGCACTTCAACCTGAATGTGATGAACGTGACAATCATCATCATTCCCTATGAACGCGTGCCTGACAACCACTTCCGTTCTACCTTAGATTGAATGAGTATCTCTTAGATCTCTTAATCAGAATCTTCGTGGTATAAGCTAGATTGATGGCGGCATTCATGAGAGTCCGAAAAGTCTAAGCCTTGTCTGTGGTATTCCAAGTAGGACTCTGGGATTGAATGACTGTGACGAACTTCAAACTCGCGAGTGCTGGGCGTAGTGACAGACGCAAAAGGAGGGTGAATCCTATTCCAGTATGATCGATAACCTCAGATGATTAGCCGTGCCGTGACAGAGCATTTGGACCATTTTCACAAGAGGATGGGATGTAGCCATTGACAACGGTGATGCCCTTACAGAAAGCCAGCCATGGAAAGGAGTAAGATTGATTGGATGAAGGCAGCAGGAAAGCAGAGGTTCAGAGGAGCGAAAACATCTCTATGCGCTTATCTGAAATTCTCACCAATGATTTATATAAGTATTTCTATCCTTCTTTTATTATTTATTTTCGAGAACTCCATAACTATTTTATATCCGCCTGACTGAGATTTACAAGGTGACCATATCTTGCTTCAAGCCGACAATCTCCGTGGGATCGACCCTTACTCACGTAAGGTTTATTACTTGGACGACCCAGTGCACTTGCTGGTTAGTTGTATCGAAGTTGTGACAAATTATGAATTGAGATTAGAGCACCAAGTTTTTGGAGCCATTACCGGAGATCACAATTTCATGCACCAAGCATGGATTGGTGTAATGCTCAAGTAGATGGGTCTAGGAGGATAGTTTGGTGCTTGAATGAGACTTCAGCTTCCTTGTCACCCGGACAGAATCAAGGCAATAAACTAGAATATGGGTGCGAAGATAAGATATGGGATCCTGGATCATGCCATGAAAACCAATTCTGGGAGCTCATATCTTGGAGAGAACCTCGCCAACGCTTGGTGAAGATGGTTGGAACTTCTGACAACCAATTGAAGGACAAGCACTCTTGGAGGTTCAAGGATGGATACAAGCGTAAGCCACCTTGACAAGGAGCCTCCCAAACGTCCAACTTAAGGACTTAAACCAAAAGTGCTTGGTGGAAGACACCCCGCCATGGTAAACTCTTTCCATTCTCTTGTAGATATAATGAAGGAATGAATTGGGTTCCATTGTGTACAGCTTCTTTACTTCTTAGTATATTCTGTTTTGCTTGCTAAAGTGTTTATACATTCTATGCCTTAATTAGGGATGATTCTTTAAATTTGAGTTTTTACTTTGATTGCAAGTTTCAACAAATTATTTGAAAATTCCCTAAAAATAAAAAATATGTTTGATGTTGCACTTCACCTGGTTTTTGAGTCTTAGAGAAGGTTAGAAGGATTATGAGCTCTTCATGGTGCTTTCAAAAAAAAATAGAGAGAGCAGCCACGCGCAAGCGCATAGTGCGCGCGCGTCAGCTGCACATTCAAGCTTTCTGGGCCAAGGACTAGAGAGTTGTACTACTTTTGGGCCAACTCTGTGCCTTAACCCACGCAGACGCACGTTGTACGCGTCCGCGCCCCTTGCGTTTCCTTACCTACGGGTAGGCGCACCTGGCACCTCCGCGCCCCATCTCAATCAACACATCCACGCGCAAGTGCATAGTGCGCGTGCGCGTCGATGCAGTTTTGCATCACCCCAGGCCAAAAGACCCAAGAATTATGCCAACTCTGGGCCACTTTTGTGCCTCTGGCCTAGCTCACCCGCGCGGACGCGCGCTGTACGCGTCTGCACCCATGTCTACACAGACCATCTACGTGCAAGCGCATATGACGCTTCCGCGCCGATTCTTTATTCTCCCACCCACGCGGACGCATACGGTGCGCCCTCGCGTGGATTTAAAATTCCACTTACCCCAGGGACGCGAAAGCCCTAGCTCATTCGCGCAACCCTTGCACCCCCTTTTCTAACGTCTCCCTCTGCTTTCCCCCATAACCAGCATCATCATCCCTGCAACCACCAACCATCGGGCCACCTCCGGCGAACACCACCGTCGTCGCCACAACCCCCCTCTCTCTTCGTCCCTCGTTCTTCCCTCTCTCTCACCCTTTCTCAGTCCCTGTTGCTGCCATCAACAGCCACGACCCCCACTGTCGCCGGTAAGCCCCCACCGTGACCACCAACCTTCATCTGGTCACACTTCTCCTCTATCTTCCTCTCTCCATCAACCGTCTGCCCTGTTTATTTTCTGCTCCCCAGGTCTCTGTCTTTCCCCTGTTCTGTTTCCTTTGCTATCCTGTGTTAATTCTGTTAATTAGCTTAGTTAGTTAGAAATGCATGTTAGTTGATTATGTGGTTAGAGAATCTGAGCTGAATAGTGGATTTAGGTTTGTTTTGAATAATGATGATGATTGAAGGTGTTTCTGCTTCATTAACTTTCCTTGGATTGTTATTGCTGAATGTTGCTTTCCTCATGACTGTTGGTTGCTTAATTGCTCATTGCTGCTTGTTGATGGTTGGCTTGGTTTGAATTGCTTATTGATGTTTGTTGCTATCTGTTGGCTTACATGTTTATTTCATATGAATTCATATCTGGTTTTTGTGTTTGATTGTAATGCATTCATATGGAATCTGCACTATTTGATTGAATTTGGGAAGTAGCCAATTTACTGCTGAAATGCTACTGGATTTTTCCTAACCATGTTTCATGAAATAACATTGTTTTAATTGGTGCAACAAGCTTCTATTTGACGAAATTTTGTGTCAAGAGAATCTTGTTCGCTAAATGGATTTGGAAATTTTCTCTTGAGCTTCCTTGCAAGTTTAGGTCATGCTTATAACTTTCTTTGCTTACTTGTTATGTCAGCTTACTTCTATGCATTGAATAGTTCAAGTGAATTTTCAAATTGACCATAACTTGAAACTCTTTCGAAATTTTGTGCCTCTTTTGCATAAACTCGCAAGTTTGAAAGTTTTAATCTATGTGGTTAATTTGATTCATTATATTCATGCCTAATTTGCATTAAATCACATAGATCATGAGGTTTTCCATTCTTGTTTGAACTTGTGACTTTTATGCCTCTTTGGAATTGATGTTGAATGTTTATTGATTTACTTGTTCCTCAATATTTTGATTTTACCAACACTAATTCATACAACTCTAGTGATCTTTACATTGAATGATGACTTGTTTTCGTATTGGTTGCTTTTTGGCAATATCATATTTCATCATCAATGACTTTGCGCATTTCATGGTTGTGAGTATGCTTGCACCCCTACTTTGTACACTCCTTTTAATTGAGCCGATAATTGTCATATCACTCATTTTTAAACTAATTTCTAACTCTAACTTGTTTAACCAACTAACTTCTCTTTTGGTTTTCAACTTGACTCCTTTTTTATCATTCTTTTTGGATATGGCATTTCTTAGGCTCAATGAACAAGCATTGTGCAATTGTGGTTTGAATTCTTGGTTTGTGACTTGGTTTGAATTCGAAATTTTGTTACTTGCATTCCAAGAATTCTCTTTTCTAAACTCACTTCATGAATATGTCTTACCTTGAGTGCTTTACATCTACTTGGCTAGCTGCTTATATCATGCCACATCTGTTTTTCAGGATGTCAGACAAAGGGAAAGCCATAGCTACCACCTCAAAGAAAAGGAAGCGCTCTAAAGCCTCTACCCCTTTACCTTATGCAAACTATGCTAAGAATTCGCTGAATGAAGTGGACAAAGAGAATTAGCTACTCCCATCCACTAAACCAATCAAGTTTTTCAACCTCTACTGTGAGCTTAGCTTCCCTAAATTTCGGAAGACGAACCTGAACAATGAGAAGAAACTGGTCCTTCCCAATGATGTGAGACACGCCAGAAACACCCGCATTCTGGAGTTGGGCTTGGACTTTATTGATAGAGATCTGGGAAAAATAAACACTTCGTGGGTGAGAGAATTCTACTGCAACTTCTTTTGTGCCACTCTTGATTCAGTCCATCTGCGGGGTAGGGAGATTATGATCACTGAGGCTGCTATTGGGGAGGCATTGCTTTGCCTACTTCGCCCTGATGACACATGCACCTATAAGTAGGCAGAGGTGGCCATCCACTGCATGACTTTTGATTATGAGGCACTTAAGCGTGTGATTGCCATGCCTGACGCCCCTTGGGTGATGGATTCTGGGAACAAGAAGCCCAAGAGGATGCTATTCGCTTATTTGTCGAGAGAGGCTAAGACTTGGCAGCATATATTCGCCCATTATGTCTTTTCCACCACTCACTTTTCAGAGATTCTGATAGATATGCTAGTTCTCATTGGCTGTGTCATGGAGGGGAAGGAGGTAAACTTTCCCCGGTTGATCAGGCAGATCATGTGGTGCGCACATATCCGTGGCCTCCTGCCATTTTCTACCTTGGTCACCAGTATGATTGAGCTAGTTGATGTTCTGTGGGAGGACGATGACGTGACACCACCACTCCCAGATAATGACGACAAGGAGGTTACTATTTTGTGGGGTGGGTACGTTCACGAGAAGCCTCCACCCAAATGCCGTTCTCGAGCTAGAGTAGTGGTTGAGGCAGCTCAGCCTTCATCTTTCGCAGTAGTAGTAGGACCCTCTTCTACTTCAGCAGCCGCAGCATCCTTGCCACCACCGCCAGCACCTGAGTCGACATACCTGTTGGTGCAGCACCTGTTTCGCTTCATGGAGCGCAGCGAGCGTCGTATCGTACGACGTCTCGACCGCATAGACCAGGTATTTCTATCACAGGGCATTGAGCTACCTCCGCTCCCAGACTCTCCCGCCTCTGATGAGCAGGATCAGGAGGAGGAGCATGGTGAGAAGCCAACTCATCAGGATGCACCCCCAGAGACACAGGCCACCACAGAGATTCAGCAACCACAGCCACAGCCTGAGCCACAGCCTGAGCCTGAGCCTGAGCCACAGCCCGGCGCGACTGTTGACCTCCATCTCGATCTTCAGTAGTAGCATCGAGGACGATGCTTCATCCTAAAGTGTGGGGAGGTCACCGTTCGTGACCGGTGTATTGCATTTATGTGGTGAACTTTCAGACATTCATCTCTAGTTTCTGCTACTTTATTTTATTTTGCACCTTGTCTTTGAGATCATTTTGGGATTATTGTACATATTTGCTATTGTGGATACCCTTATTTTGGTTATTGAACACTTTTATTATATATATATATATATATATATATATATATATATTGCATCTTGGCTTTTGATTGTCATTAGAAAAATATTTTAGATTGTTAAAACCTAGTTGACCCCTTTTTTGTATAGGAATTGTGTTTTGATTGAAAAGGGGGTAAAATAGGGAAAATTTTTAAAATTTTCTAAATCACAACATTGCATTAGAATAAGCTTAGTCAATATGATGAAAATTTTCCAAGAAATCCATTTCTAGGGCACCACCCCAATTGGTTGAAAATTTTTTTTTTAGAACTTGCTTGAATTATACACCTTGTGGATCATGTTTTGAGCAAAGAACACAAGCATGTGAGTTTTGAGCCCTAATTCTGTGGTTACATCATATAACCACTTATTTTCATTCTTGTGTGTATTATTCTCTTCCTATGAGTGTAATCTTTGATTTATTTGATTCTTTATGTCCATTATTTTGTGTATACATGCATTTATATGATTGAGGCCATTGTTCAAATAGCTCACCTACCCAAATAGTCTACCTTTTATCTTTCATTGTTAACCAATTTTGAGCCTATGCTTAATCCACTTATTCTTAATTGAAGCACATTACAAGCTTAAGTGAAAAATAATAAATGTCCTTAATTTGGATCTTTGATTAGCTTAGGCTAGTGAGTATGTTCATCATTTGATTTTGGGAAAGTTGGGAATATTGGGTAGAGATAAAAGTGTGTTTGTGTTTTTGTTGAAAAATCTTGGGAATTAGGTGCATGCTCATGTATTAATCTTGTGTAAACCATATGCATTGATATTCTTGTATATATTTTAGTTTGAAAAAAAAAAGAAAGAAAGGATTGCAATAAAAAGGGAACAAAATGTCCCAAAGTTTAAAGTTCAATAATGATCAATGCATATGTGTGGTAATCTAAAGGAAATGCATGAGTGTATAGAATAGCGAAGAATGGATAGCTAGGTTTGTTTAGAATTGTATAGGTTGTCATAGGTTAGGTGGGAAGTTTAAGTTAATCAAGGATCCAAATTTCAAACTCACTTAACCATATGCATCCTACCTTGACCCTAGCCCCATTACAACCTATGGGAAAGTCCTAATGATATTTGTATGCATGCATAGAGTAATTGTTGATTGTTAGATGAAAAACAAATCTTGGAAAGTATGATTAGGGGAGAATTGAGTGAATCAACCCCATACACTTGAGTGCCTAGAGCGGATACACATCCGGCGAGGGTTCGATCGCTCAATTACATGTTTCCACCCATGATCATCTTTTCTTGCAAGTTTGTAAAATCTTTCAATGATTCAATCCAATTATGGTTTGCATTGATTGCTAATGCCTTAGCCCTTGTGCTTGCATGTGTATTCTTGGAGATTGATTTATTTTGATTGAATCATTGCATCCATGTAAATAGGTTGCATATAGATAGATTGCATTTAGTTAGTTTGCATTGAATAAATGTTGATACCCTTTGCTTCTTTCTTGATTTTAGCATGAGGACATACTTAGTTTAAGTGTGGGAAGATTTGATAAACCCTGACTTCGTGGTTTACTTTGTGCTTATTTTAGGAGATTTTACCACCTTTTTCCACATTTATTCAATGAAATAGCATGGTTTTGTAATTCTCCCTTGAATTGTGCTTAAGTGTAAAAACATGCTTTTTAGGCCCTTAAATTGGTGATTTCAATTCACTTTAATTCCATTCGATGCCTTGATGTGTTTGTTGAGTGATTTCAGGTTCATAAGGCAAGTATTGGATGGAAGAAATGAGGAGAAAAGCATACAAAGTAGAGAATGCATGAAGAATTGAGAATGCATCGATGGGCGCTCACGCGTACAAGGCGCGCACGCGCAGAAGTGATTTCACATAGAGACGCGCATGCGTACGTACCGCATACGTGCGAATGAAGAAAACAGCCAATCGACGCGCATGCGCACATGGCGCGTACGCGCCGATACCAGCACGTGACTCACTTAAAGGCAAAATGCTGGGGGCAATTTTTGAGCTGCCCAGGCCAAAATCCAACTTTTTTCTGAGTGTATTTCATACAAAATTGAAGTCCAAGCAAAAGGGGGAGCAATTGTTTGAAGTGTTAGCATCATGTAGAGTAGTTTCTAAGGAGAGAAGCTCCCTCTTCTCTCTAGAATTAGGTTAGGATTATGTTAAATTGTCTTGGATCTTGAATTAATTACTTGATCTCATCTTGTTTCTTTTATAATTTCTCATTTCTACATCATGATTTTCTTAGTTGTAATGTTAATTTCTCATTTTGCTCTCCTGTATGTGATGATGAACTCTTGATGGATGTGGATCTCTTTTACGAAATTTATGTTTGATGTTCTTTTAATTGTTAATTTGAGTTGTTACTTTATTTTTCTTGCAATTGGTAATTGGTAGATTTATTATTCTTGCATATTTACCTTTCTTTCCTTTATTACCCTCCAAGTGTTTGACAAAATGCTTGGTTGGGCTTTAGAGTAGACTTTGAGCATTCTTGGCTTGGAAAGAGTA
Organism: Arachis hypogaea; assembly: GCF_003086295.3. Lineage (NCBI taxonomy): Eukaryota > Viridiplantae > Streptophyta > Magnoliopsida > Fabales > Fabaceae > Arachis > Arachis hypogaea. Next base: position 61,157,374 of record NC_092049.1, on the reverse strand, counting down.
ACTAGGTAATCTTGAGTCATGAAAACCCAATTTAGATTGGTAATCTAGAGTTGTTAGTTAATATCATTTTCAATGACTCTAATCCCTTGCTAATTCAATTAGTGGGTTGATTAGGATTTTTGATTTGAGATTAATTAGTCTTGTTTGACTTTCTCTAATGGAAGATAACTACACCTTCTTCCAATGTTGGAGATGACAAAATAAGATAAATTATTATTAATTATTATTACTAGTGACTAGGATGGAAGGCCTATGATCTCAATCCATGCCATGAATGCCTCTCTTTATTAATTGCTTTTCTTAAGTTGCTCTCTTCACTTTTCTGGTCATTTATTTTATTGCCCCTTATATCAACCAAAACCCCCTTGCCCCTTTATAGCCAATAACTGACCACTTCATTGCAATCCTTGTGAGACAACCCGGAGTCTAAATACTTTGGTTAATTCTTATTTGGGGTTTGTTCTTTGTGGCACAAAACCGCACATCTTAATTTGATGCGGGAGTTGTTTGTTGGTTTGGAGCTATGCTTACTGATGGTGGCAGAAATTGGCGAGTTAAGAATTGTTATAAGATATGCGTTGCAAGTATAGTTCTCAACCAACTAGAATCTGCTTATCAATTTCAAAAGGGTGTCACAGAAATTAAAGTTAAAATACTGGGAGTATGAATCCCAGGTCGTCTCCTAACGAGTTTCAGGAAAGTGTGCTATTTTATTAATCAGATGGTTTTCAAAAAGATTTGAGTTGAATGACAGGAAATTAAATCAGAGAATTAATGTAATTTAAATAAAAGCCTTGACTAGGAGTAGATTTGTTGGAAGCCCTATTCTTGTTGCAGTACTTTCAAGATTAATTGATAATTGGGGGCTGTTCTGTTTAGTTATCCCTTACTAGGTAAGGGAAAGTCAAACAAGTTGGAATGATGTTTCTATTCACAAGTCCCAGTCTGCTTACTTGGAAGGATTGGCGTTAGTGTCTAGAGAGCAATCCAACAATAAACCCAATTACAATTTCTCCCTTGAGCACTCCAACTCAAGGATTCCTTTCAATCAACTCCCCCTCAAGTTAGGGAATTACTCGCTCATTGTGAATGTGGAATTCATAACATAGGAAAGAGAATTAAAGGAAGACATGATAAGTAAAACTCAAAGGAATTAATTAAAAATAAAAATAACTCTTGTATGATAAATTCTCAAATAATCCAACAGTAAGATTGAAATAAATTAAAGGACATGGAAGAGTAAAGCCAAAGTAAAGAAAACGAACTAGAATGAGAAGTCTTAATGAGGTGATAACTCTTCTCAAATCCCAATGCAAAAAGCAATAGAAATAAAAATCCTAAGAACTATGAATGTGTAGAGAGATAAGAAAACCTAGCGGAGAGGAAAACTAGATCTGAAAAACTAAAACTCTCTAGAATGAATGTTGTTGTTGGTCTCTGCATATTCCCTGGCTCTAGTCTGCTTTTCTGGGCCGAAAATTGGGTAGAAACAGGGCCCAAAATCGCCCCCAACGATTCTGCAGATTATGCAGATCGCGCACGTCACGCGACCGCGTCATAAATGCGGACGCGTCATTCGGCGTTTTGCTTCTCCACGCGGACGCGTCATCCACGCCTCCACATCACTTATGCTATTCCAATCCGCGCGGTCGCGTGAGCCATGTGGCCGCGTCACTGCGATTTCCTCTCTTTCGCGCGGTCGCATGAGCCATGCGGCCGCGTCCCTTCTTGCTGGTCATCTCCTTAATTTCTTGTGTTCCTTCCATTTTTTGCAAGCTTCCTTTCCAATCTCCAACTCATTCGTGCCCTATAAAGCCTGAAACACTTAACACACAGATCACGGCATCGAATGGAATAAAGGAGAATTAAAATACATAATTAAAAGTCTCTAGGAAGCAAGTTTTCAATCGTGTAATAATTTTAGGAAGGAAATATAAATGCATGCTGATTATATGAATAAGTGGGTAAAGATCATGATAAAACCACACAATTAAACACATTATAAACCATAAAATAGTGGTTTATCAACCTCCCCACACTTAAACATTAGCATGTCCTCATGCTTAGTTGAAGGAGATAAAATAAATGAGTAGCAACATGTGAAACTCATGCAATGCAATGCAACCTATATATGTAAATGCAACTATATGATTCTTGTCCACTTGATCAAAAGTAAATAAGCTCTTCAAAACAATTACAAATCAAATTCCACTAATTCAATTCTCATACAGTAAGAATAGATAAAAATGCAAGAAGATAGCTCATGAAAGCAGAGAACATAGAAATTCAAGCATGGAACCCTCACTGATGATGTATGTACACTCTAGTCTCTCTAGTGTATAGGGTCATCACTTTATCCTTCTCTAATAATGTTTTCTAATTTTTGTTCTTCTCCTAACCAATCAACAATATTTAATACACCAATGCAAACATCATGAGGTCTTCTCAAGGTTGTACTGGGGCCAAGGTAAGGGGTAAGGATATATATATGGCTAAGTAAGCTTTTAAATTGAATCTTTATTTAACCCAAGCTTCAACATAACCTATATATATTCTATATAACTTTAGAATTCACACCTAGCTACCCAGAAATCTTTTTCACATTCTATACTCATGTTTCAACTTTTTATTTTAATTTTATCATACATGCATTGATCTTTGAATTCTTAACTCAGCATTGGGGTAATTTTTGTCCCCTTATTTATTTATTGAATATTTTTGGATTTTTTTTTCATAAACATAAAAATAAACATAGCTTATCAATGCACACAGATTTTTAATTCTTATAGTTTCACATGAGTAGGTATCCAAATTCCCATTATATTATCATGACACATTCCCTTATTATCTTTTGTTCCCACAATTTCCCATACTTAAATAACACACACAATTCTATCTTAAGCTAACCAAAGATTCAATTTGGGATATATAATTGTTTTTCCACTTAAGGCTAGTAATGTGGTAAAATATAAAACAAATGGGATTTAAAGGCTCAAAGTGGCTAACAAAGGAAATTGAAAGGGGTAGGCTTAATTTGGATAAGTGGGCTAAACAAATAATGGCCTCAATCATATGCAAACATATAAATATAATAAACATTGGACATATAGGATGAAACAAAATATAGATTACAATTATAGAGAAGTAAAGACACATGAATAAAACAATTATGGTTAAATAATGTAACCATTCATAAAGGCTCACATCTCACAGGTTATGTGTTCTTTAGCTCAAAAATTATGTTCCAAATACAACTTCAAGCAAATTTAACATAGAAGTTTTGATTAAAATTAGTGAAATTTTGTTCCAAAGATAGGGTGTAACAACCCTGATTTTCGAGTACGCGAGAACTTTTCTAAAGGCACGATTTCTCTGGAAGATCAGTAAAGAGAACACCTCTTCTATATCAACAAGTATCTCGATCCTCATTCTCATTATGTCATCCTTAAGCTAGAACCTTTTCCGAGGCAAGCTCGATAATGCGGTCACGAAGAACCTAGTTTTTGAACCGTATCGGTTGGCAATTTTGATTCTGATTTTCATAAATAGTCTCTGTTTGACGAACCGGACTCAATTCTTGAGAGGAGAGAGATAATAGTATAATATTATCATTATATTAGTATTAGAAAATGCTTGAATGATATTATAAGGTTACCTGGTCTATTTTAGTTAAAAACAGAAAATCGGTTTAACCGAGTTTACAGTTTACTGGTGCAGCTTAGCACCAACACTCTCTGATGACTTTAGCAATGCTAAGGCCTCATTATACATGTTTTATTCTCATAATAAATATGTTACTAGTGTCATTTATGCTAGTAGCTCAGAAAATAATTTTTAGAGATATTTTTACAAGTGTTCCGATACATCTAGTTTTAGTAGTTGTAAACCTGAGATATTTTAATATTATTTTAACCCACCTCCAAGCCAACCAATCACAACTCACCTTACACCCCCAAGACCTCCAAGGCTGTCTCATTTCATCATTTTGGCCGAAAATAACAAGAGAGAAAAGAGAGAAACTTTCATGAACACTTAATCTTCAAAGCTTGATTTCTTCTGAACTAAAACTCAAATCAAAACTCCGATTTCACCAAATTGATCCTCTCTTCTTCCTCTACATAAATATGTAACTTATCAAGGATGGAAATAAGGTGAGATGGCTGTCTCTCTCCCATTTCAATTCGGTTTTCAAGAAAAACCATGCAAAACATGTGTTTTCTTGATGTTCTTCCTTAGGAATCATGCTTAACTTGAGTTGAGGGCCAAGAAATGTGAATTTCCAGCAAGTCTAAAGTGAGATATCTCTTCCTAACATACTGAGTGAGTTTTGGTCAGTTGAGAATTTTTGGATTTAAAGTTGTTTTTGATGTGATTTAGGAGGAAAAAGTGCTTAAGGACCACCTGAAAGTTTAACCGAATTAGGAGCAGCAAAACCAGGTAGGGTGTCACGAAATTAATCTTGATTATTTGTGTTTGAGTTGTGTGAATGTTGTATTATTTGGCTGTGCTAAAAATTGGTTGCATATATGATTGATTCTTGGTGAAAATTTGGTGAAATTCTGATGAAATTTGATGAAATTTAAGCTTTAAAGTTCATGTTCTTGGGCAGCTGGGAAAACGAAACCCTAGGCTTAAATTGAGGTTTAATTTGTGTTGAAATCATGTAGAAAAGATGGGGTTTTAGTGGCTGCTAATTTATTATGAATTATAGTAAAAATCGGTTGCTGAAAAGACTGAAAAACGAGTAAAAACAGAGAAAGAATCTGAAGAATCTACGAAGAACAAGAAGAACACTTTGAGTGTGGTGAAGAACATTGAAGAACACCTTTTAGATCTTAGAAAGGGCAAGAAAGTAATTATTTTGGTGTTTGAGGGGTTATTTTGTAATTTCTGAAAGTTAGGGTGGTAAAAGTAGAAATATTAAAAGTTACGGGTGGTAAAAAGTGAATTTTAAAGGTTAAAAGTAAAAGTAAGTTAATTTTCGAAAATTTAATGATAAAATAATAAAAAAATAATAAAATATTAAATAATAATATTTTATTAAAAATAATATTTTAATAAAAATAATAAAATAATACGAAGAAGGCAGTTTTCTGTAAAAGCTTTAGAAAGACAACTTTAAGCGCAGAATCTCATAATTACCTTCATAAAACACTTAGGGAGTGGTAATAACATGATAGTGAGGCAAAGATAAAGAAAAGATAAAAAGTTGAAGAAAAGATAAAAATCGAAGAAAAAGTCTGTAAAGTTTTAATGACAGAAAAACAGACAGGGACTAGTGAACGAACTAGGGCAACTTAGTTAGTACTTGAGTTGCGACTAGGGCTAGGTATAATATGAAAAGTTAAACTGTTTCAGTATAGACTTAATGAACCTATACTTGGGACAGGCTAACTATTCATACCGAAATTTACATAAGCTTTAAATACATATGTTAAGCAGAGAAATCAAAGCAGAGTAAAGAAATACAGAGAACAGAGTAACCAGAGAAGAATAAAGGGATACAGAGAAAAGAGTAATCAAAGCAAAGTAAAAGTAATGTGATAAAGAGAAATGGTTTGAGTTCAGATGTTGTAAAAGTAAAAGCTGTAGAGTTTGTATAGTATGATGAACAGAGAAAGAAAGAGGTATTGCATAAGAATGTCAAAGTGATGATGAATAATGAGAATGATAATGAATGATGATAATGAGAATAGTTATGTGATGATTTGTTGCTTGAGGCAACCCAAGAGATATTTATTTGTTGCTTGAGGCAACTCAAGAGATGTGTTTATTCATTTGTTGCATTAAGGCAACTCCAGAGTTATTTGTATGATCATCTGCTGCACTGAGGCGGTCAGATAGATGGTGGTACGACCACTGAGAACGCTTTCCTAGGATACCTTGCTATAATGCTTTGCTGTAAGACAAAGGTTGCTTACAGAGGTATCGAGATGAGTGTGCTCCTGTAAGACAGAGGTTGCTTACAGTGAGTGTGTTGTTGCTCCTGTAAGACAGAGGTTACTTACAGTGAGTATGTTGTTGCTCCTGTAAGACAGAGGTTGCTTACAGTGAGTCTGTTGGGCGTATATCGGCTAATAAGTGCCGCCCTGCAAGACAAAGGTTGCTTGCAGTGGATACCCTGCAAGACAAAGGTTGCTTGCAGTGGGTGTTGCCAACAGGAAAGCCTTATCCAGACAGAGGTTGCTGGGTAACGTCGGGAGCGGGTATGTAACCGACAAATGAGCTCATTACCTGCACTAGGGCTAGACATGCATCATTCTTGTCTGTACATCATTCTCTGTTGCATTCCTTTCTGAGTGTGGTCTATTTCTTTATGTTTGTCTGCTTGCATACTATTTCTGTGTTTTATTTTCTTGTATTCTTTTGTTTGTGTTCTGCTTTCTGTTGTCTCTACTTTCTCTTTCTATCTTTATTTTCTATTTACTGCTTCGATATATTATGTTATTTGTCTGCTAATCGACCCCAAATTAATGAACTTAACTAATAACCCCGGCCCTACTAAGAACTCCCCAGTTCTTACCCCTTCTCTCTCCCTTCCCCCTTCAGATGGAAGCTTGGGTAAACTTCTGTAGTTCGCTGATGACCGTTCACAAAGAGGATTCCGCTCTAGGTAGTCTTCTTAGTCTAGGGTGAATCCCGTTCTCTGTTCATATGTATATACGGTGAGACCAGCCAACGTCTGCATCCCGTTTGTACATGAACTTTAACCTAAATCCTATGTACGAGACTCTTGTTATGTGGCTACTTGATGAGGTACTGGAGTGATGTCATATGGCAATATCTGATCATGCAGAGGAGTAGAAGATGATGTTCCACTTTTTGATGACGTTCCACCTGACTTGAGTTTTGAAAACTTAGAACATACTTTCCCTCGCTTTAGTAGTTTAGAGGGACTAGGTGAGTATAGAGTCTAGGCTAGCCTGGGTGCCAGCTTAGGGACTTCTTGAACAGGTCAGGGCCTGGGATGTTGTATGTATATATATATATATATATATATATATATATATATATATATATATATATATATATATATATATATATATATATATATTATTTAGCTATATCTAGGGGTGTTCTAACTAAAAGGCTATACTCTAATAATGTTGGATCACGGAATGTTATCAACTGCTTGGGATGTATTTATGTGTGGTTGTTTATAACCGTTTTATCTATTATTATTTTTGAATTACTTATGAATGATTCTATTTATTAATCCAAACGTTTTAAAAAAAATAAAGTACCTCGCAAACTAATTACGCTTTTAACAATGACTCAGGCTCATATAATAAATAATAGATAATAATTAGGAAGACAAGTTGGTAGCGCTCAGTTTCTAGTATGATCATGACGTACCAGAAATTGGGTCGTTACATAGGGTCTTAGAAGAAACTTATTGCCTTTTCAATCAAGCAGAACATGCATGCAACTAACCTATTACTATGCAATTTATCCTATTCTACATAAGAAAAATCTAACTAAATATCCTAATTTATTGGTGTTTAGGGAAGAGAAATTACCTCCGGAAATCAGGTACTGACCGACCTCCCAACACTTAAGGCTTTGCACCGTCCTCGGTGCCATCTGTCAGGAACAAAGGTGGGTTGGTAGCAGTAACTCCATCGTCGGGGCCATCATGGCTTCCTGTGCTGGTAAAGGAAGTGGAGTCCGGGGTGTCTGAGTCCTTGAATTTTCCCATAATCATCTCCTTAAGGTATGTGAATCGGCGCTTGTTACGACGCTCTCGCATTTTAGCTTTCTGTTCCTACCGATCCAACCTTGCAAGTATCTGTTGGAGCAGTTGGTCAGTAGTGGGTGCTTGTGGTGTTGAAGAAGGAATATCTTCAACTGGTTCAGTAGGCTGGCTGATAGTGGCGGCTGGAGGTCTGATATATTTCCCATTAGGGACGTATTGATCATCCTGTGGAAGTATGGCTTTGGTGTCCCCAGCTCTGTAGGAGACTCTGGCTGCTGAAACAAAATCTGAGACCAGGGCAGGGAAAGGTAAGTTGCCCGCAATTTGTACGTGTCCCATAGCATTTCGGATATGTCTTGGTAGATTCAAAGGTTGGTCTGTAAGGATGCACCATAGAAGAACGGCCATTTCCGCAGTGAAGGAGGATTCGTGAGTGCTCGAAAAGACGTAATGGGACATGATCTGTGCTCATACGTGAGCCTCCAAGGTAAGTGCTGAAGCCGAAATTCCCTTAGGGCGGGTACGATGGTATCCGTAGATCCATCGGCTGCCAGGTAGTGCGATAAGTCTGAGAACATCGTCCCAGTCAAATTGGTACATCTAGCACTTGAGTGCGGCTTCTTGAAAGGTGTCCAATCTGCTGGAATAGGGGGAAGACTTAGAACTTTTTGAATGGCCTCTTCTGTAATGGGGACTTGTTTCTGACGGACATAGACAGACTGCAAGGTTGGTAGGTGGAAGTTGGAGTAGAACTCGACTACCTAAGAAAGATTGACCTGCCTTGGCTGTCTCTGTAAGAAATCCCATTGTCTTCAGGCAATCTGTGGCTCAACAAAGGTAGCAATATTGGGCGGGAGGAGAAGAAGGTATTCGTTGTTGTAACTCCTTTCTGCCAGGATGGGGAACATCTGCTCATAGTAGCGATTGAGGAATCGCACAGTGTCCTTTGCTGGGAAGGCTCTTTCTTTATCGTCAACTTTTATAATCCTCTTAATTTTCTTTGTTGAGGGCTTAACCGCAGTTGAAGAGGGTTCTGCCACTAATGCTCTCTTGGTTCCTCTTCTTGCTGGTTGTTTAGGAGTAGCTTTCTCCTTTCCTTTCTTGGTGGCCATCCTGAAAAAAGAAAAGAGAAAGTAAATTAAATTCAAAGAGATAGAGCAAGGAAGAGGGCGGGAAAAGTGGTAATCAATGCACAATAAAGAAGAATGATGTGAACACATGGTCATGACTACATGTGAAAAGTTCATCAATGAAAATATAGTAAGTGCATGTGGGGACAATTAAATGCAACGGGTTTATTGGCATGCAGGCAAAGGCATGAGTAGCATAGATCAAGCATTCAATGTCCAAGTGAGATTACCAAGTCTTTCAAACTAACAATTTGTTTGTAATAACAATTATATTAAATTAATAAAATATAAAAAGGATTTTGTGAAAAGCAAGCATTGAAAAGTAGAATAAAGTAGAAAAAAATGCTTAATGCCATATGGGCCTTTTCACAAACACGTAGCATGCATGATAATTACGTTATTGATAGTATGAAATTGAGCATGCAAGCATCCCTTGAAAAAGTAATATATAATTGTCAAACAAATTTATAACAATCCACAAGCATATAATGAGAAATAATGACTGACATAAATTTATAACAACAAATAAAAAGGAAAAAGAAAGGAAAAAGAAAATATTAATAATGAAGGTAAAACAAAAAGAAAAGAAGATACATATAAAAATAAGAAGAATAATAGAAAAGTAAGGAGGGAAGGAGAAAAAGAAAAACCTTGTTAATAGGGGTGAGAGAGAGAGAGAGAGTGTAAAAAGTGAGAAAGAAGGAAGAAGAAAGAAGGGAAGAAAAAGAAATAAGGAGGAAAAAGAGAAAATAGGATTTGGGAAGAAAAAGATAAGATAATTGGCAAATCAGGAAAACTGTGCGGCGCAAGCGACGCGGTCGCGCGACTTGCATTGAAACTGATTGACGCGGTCGCGTCGGTCACGCGGTCGCGTGACCCATTTTAGGCTAATGGCGCGAGGGTAGCCTCGCACTCGGACAACTCTCTGTTCAAAATCATATTAGTGCCAAATTTTGGGTGATGCGATCGCGTGAGTGGGCTTTCAGAAGGATATGACGCGGTCGCGTCGCTCACGCGGCCGCGTGGGAAGGATTATGTGCTCAGCACCAATCCAGCACCACTCTAACACAACTTTCGGTCGTGCACCCTTGTTACGTCGAAATCCAGGTCGCGCAGCCGTGTGGGGCACGCGGTCGCGTGGGAGGCCAATATTCCCACTCGACGCGGAAGCGTCAGCGACGCAGTCGCGTGGGACGATTTGTGCCACGGGCACACCTCCAGCCACGCTCCTGCGTGACTCTCTGTTTGTTTATTATTTTCTCCCATCTTCTTGGGACGCGGACGCGTCAATGATGCGGTCGCGTCGCGTAACATTTTTTTTTTGAAATAAAAGTAGGCAAGTTCAGATGCACGAAATGTACTAATAAACAGAAGAGTTATTGAATAAGAAAATTAAAAGTAAAGAAAAGAACGATCATACCATGGTGGGTTGTCTCCCACCTAGCACTTTGCTTTAACGTCCGTAAGTTGGACGCTCCACTGGCTCAGTCTTCGGCTATGTGGGGATCTTCCAAGAGGAAGATCTCGAGCTCCTTGTTTTTCTTCAGCAGCTCACCATGGTACAGCTTTAAACGATGTCCATTAACTTTGATAAGTTCAGAGCTTGAAGGATGGCTTAGGTGATAAACTCCGTACGATTCGGCCTTCTCTACTCTGTATGGACCTTCCCATCTTGATCTCAACTTGCCTGGTATGAGCCTCAGTAGAGATTTGTAAAGGAGGACTAAATCCCCAGGTTGGAACTCTTTCCTCCTGATGTGCTGATCATGTACAACCTTCATCTTCTCCTTGTATAGTCTTGAGTTCTCATAAGCTTCCAGGCGAAGGCTTTCCAATTCTTGCAGTTGCAATTTCCTTTCAGCTCCGGCTTCCTCAATTCCCATGTGGCACTCCTTTACTGCCCAAAAGGCTTTGTGCTCTACTTCAACAGGGAGATGACAAGCCTTTTCATAAACTAAGCAGAAAGGACACATCCCAATGGGTGTTTTGTCTGCAGTTCTGTACGCCCAAAGTGCATCTTGTAGCCTGGTGCTCCAGTCTCTTCTATGAGGTTTGACTATCTTCTGCAAGATATGCTTTATCTCTCTGTTTGACACCTTGGCTTGCCCATTAGTCTGAGGGTGGTAGGCTGTTGCAACTTTATGAATTATCCCATGTTTCTTCATTAATCCTGTTAGTCTCCTGTTACAAAAATGGGTGCCTTGATCGCTCACGATTGCTCGTGGTGATCCAAAGCGACAAATAATATGGTTTCTCACAAAGGAAACAACAGTGTTAGCATCATCAGTGCGGGTAGGAATTGCTTCCACCTATTTGGAAACGTAATCTACAGCTAACAATATATATAAATAACCATTAGAATTTGGAAATGGACCCATGAAGTCAATGCCCCAAACATCAAAAATTTCACAGAAAAGCATAATTTGTTGAGGCATCTCATCCCTCCTGGATATATTACCAAATTTCTGGCATGGGAAACAAGATCTACAAAATTCAGCAGCGTCTCTAAAAAGAGTAGGCCACCAGAATCCACAGTCTAAGATTTTTCTGGCAGTCCTTTGAGGGCCAAAATGTCCTCCACTCTCAGATGAGTGACAAGCCTCTAAGATGGACTGGAATTCTGATTGAGGCACACACCGTCTAATTACCTGGTCAGCGCCACATCTCTATAAATATGGATCATCCCATATATAATATTTAGACTCGCTTTTCAACTTGTCCCTTTGATGCTTAGAAAAGTTTGGAGGAAAGGTGCGGCTAACTAGATAATTAGCTACAGGTGCATACCAAGGGACTATCTCAGATACTGCTTGCAGGTTATCAAATGGAAAATTATCAGCTATAGGAGTGGAGTCATCTGTAATATGTTCAAGGCGACTCAAGTGGTCTGCCACTAAATTCTGGTTACCACTCCTGTCCCTAATTTCCAAATCAAATTCTTATAATAGCAGTATCCAACGTATAAGCCCTGGTTTGGACTCCTTTTTAGCTAATAAATACTTTAGAGATGCGTGATCTGAATACACTACTACTTTAGTACCAAGTAAATAGGCTCGGAATTTATCCAGAGCAAAAACAATAGCAAGAAGCTCTTTCTCAGTAGTAGTGTAATTAGACTGAGCGGCATCTAAAGTTTTAGATGCATAAGTGATGAGAGAACTTTTGCGTGGTCTAGAAATTTGCGGATAAATCCTCGTTGCAAGTATAGTTTCTAAACCTTCAAAAGTCCTTTCATACAAATGTTTTGGGTGTCACAAGTAACAAACCCCTTAAAAATTGTTAACCGAGTATTCAAACCTCGGGTCGTCTTCTCAAGGAACTGCGAGGAAGTATGTTCTTATTATTGGCTATAAAGGTTGTAATCAGGGTTTAGAAGATGAGAAGCAAGTAATTTAAATGACAAGTAAAGTAAATGGCAATTAAAATAAATAAATACTGTAAAGCAGACTTTTGGCAAGGTAAGAGAAGTTGGAGGTCCAACGTAGTTATCTCCTCAACTATAATGAAAGTTGAATCTAAACTCTACTTGGTCAACCTTTACTAGGGCAAAGGAAAGTCAATGGACTAATTAATCTGGCCTTTGAATCCTATTTATTTCCTAAGAAAAGGTTGGGATTACTTAAGTTCAGCTCAATTAGCAAGATAATGATTATCAATTATGTTGAGTTTAATAACTGTTGAGTTACTGAATTCTTAACCAGAACCAAAAGGGAAAAAAAAGTAAAATTACTGAAATAATAAAAACGTCCTTAGATGGGAAGCAATGATAACTTAAATCAAAGAGAACAATTATAAACTGAAAATACCTCAAATATCATTAATTCAAATAACTATCTGTAACATGGAATAATTCATAAATAAAATTATAATAATCAATTCAAATGTTGGAATAAATAAATAAAAGTAAAACTAAAATAAAAGAACATTAAACCTGGGATCCAGAGTTACTCTTAAAACAAGAAGAAATCCTAAATCCTAAAAGAGAGAGAGAAGATCTCCCTCTCAACTAAATCTAAATCATTGAAAAGTAAAATATGCGAGCTCTCTTTGAATGGGTGCATTCCTACACTTTATAACCTCTGGTCTATGCTGTCTGTACTTGGATCTGGGCCAAAAAGGGCTTCAGAATTCACTGGGGGCGTATTCTGTAAATTCTTATACGTGACCTCTGTCACGCGTCCGCGTGGGTCACGCGGTCGCGTCATTTGGAGCTTTTCCTTGTCACGCGGTCACGTCAGTCATGCGACCGCGTCATGTGCGTTCTGCTTAAGGCGCGCGGTCGCGTCAGTCATGCGGCCGCGTCGCTGCTGATTCTTGCTTGGCACGCGATCGCGTCATCCATGCAATCGCGTGGATACCAATTTCCTTAAATCTCCGTTTTGCTTTCTCCTTCTATTTTTGTATGTTTCCTTTTCCGTCCTTTAAGTCATTCTGCCTTAGAAAATCTGAAACTACTCAACACACTAATCACGGCATCGAATGGAAATAAAGGTAATTAAATTAATTGATTTTAAAGCTTAGGAAACATGTTTTTCACAATATGACATAATAAGGAAGGAAAAGTAAAACCATGCAATTAATGTGAATAAGTAGGTGAAGAGTTGAATAAATCACTCTAATTAAGCACAAAAGAACTCATGAAATATGGGTTTATCAACCTCCCCAAACTTAAACACTAGCATGTCCTCATGCTAAATCCAAGGTAAATAATTAAGGCTAAAGTGATGGAATGTTATGAAATGCAACCTATGCTAAATGCATCTACCTAAATGAATGATGCATCATGCAACTCTAAATTATTCACTTATATAATAAGCTTACATGTAGTCAAGTTATTTCACATTCTCAAGGATATATATATATATATATATATATATATATATATATATATATATATATAGCTAACCCTCAAATAATAAAGCATGTTTTTGCAAATGAGATGAGAAAAAAAAACTTGCAAGACAATCAGAGATAAATGTTAATGAGCTTTTGAACCCTCACTGGATTTTGTGTTTTCTCTCTAATCACTCAGTGTTTATTGGGTTAATTACTCTATTCTTCTTTTTATTCTTCCTTTCTATAACTTTATTTTTCGTCTAACTAATCAACAATTATAGAACATAGTCATACCAAAACTCATGAGGTCTTTAATTAAGGTTGTAATGGGGTCAAGGCAAAGGGTAAGGATATATGTATAAGGCTAAGTGAGCTAATAAGTGAATCCTTAATTAGACTAAGATCTCACCTAACATACATACTTAGTAAAACAATGCTTCTTTACCTATTCTCCCTATTTTCTTGCTTTTGATGTCACATGCTCATGTTTCAATTCTTGTTTTTATCCATGTGCATTGCTTTTTATTTTGCATTGGGGAGTTCTTTTTGTATCCCCTTATTTACATGCTTGAAAACTAACTTTTTTTTTTTGAATACACATGGTAATTTTTATTAATTTGAATTTTCATGAGCCTGCTTCCCAAAATTTTGAGTTGCTTTATTCTTTTTAATTTTTCTACCTTTTGTCTTTATCAACTATGTTCTCAATAAGTTTCCCACATTTTACTCTATTTATAATTTTCTATCTTAAGCTAACCAAGGATTCACTTGGGATTTTCTTTTATTTTTCTGCTTAAGGCTAGTAATTTTGCTAAAATAGAATAAGGGGTTTTAAAAAGCTCAAAGGGGGCTAACAAAGGTGATGTAAAAGGTAGGCTAATTTTAGGGTAAGTGAGCTAAGATCAAATGATGGCCTCAATCATTATTTTGAGATGTACCTAAATTCTACAATCGGACATATAGACTAAAACAAAGTAAAGAACATCAGAATAAGAAAGAAGGTTGGAACACACAGAAATAAAAATCATGGTTTGAATGTAACCATACAGTTAAGCTCAAAACTCAAAGGCTATGTGTTCTCTAGCTGAAAAATCATTTATCACTTATGTATGTCATGCAGGTTTAGTTAAAAATTCTCATTATTCTCTTAAAAAGTAATTTAGGGTAGCCTTTGAAGTTTTAATGTTTCTCCTTGATGAAATGTTGTCAGTTTAACTACATCATGTAATGCTAAATATACAAGGTTTTATGGATCTAAATCTATTATGTTCAAGTTCCTAGCTTACTCTTTTTTATATTTGTCAATTTAAACTAAGCTATAACTAAGCTATCTTATGTAAAAAGGGTAAACTATACTAATTGATCCACTAATAAGTTAGAATTGCAAACTAAACTAAATAACTAAAATGAACTAAATGCAAAATGCAGAAAATAGAGTAAAATACATAAAAGCAATGTATAAGTACTCAGAAAATAACAATAAAAGAAAAAGAGAAAAATACAGAAAAATATCCAAAATAAAAGAAAAAGTATGTAGTAGTTCACCAAAATAAACGCCAGAGATGGCGACCTCCCCACACTTAAAATGAAGCATCGTCCCCGATGCTCAATCAAGCCGGGTGTGAAGGAGTGTCATCACTGGTAGGGATGGTAGCTGGGGTCTCTGTGCCGGTGGTGGGCTGAGAGTCTGGCTACTGTAGAGGGGGGACTGACTGGATCGGGATCTCCGACTCTGCAGCCTGAAGCTGATGTGGGGCCTCCTGCTGTGGTGTAGCATGCTCTGTGCCTGCCTGCTGATGAGTCTCCGCCTGGGAATGAGGCTCCTCCTCATGCACATCCTCCTCCTCCTCTGATGGGTCTGATGGTGTGTCGGGCTCGGAGGGGATGTCGGCGCCTTGTCTGATCATCAGCTTCAGATGGGAATAGCGTCGCCTGCTGCGGCGCTCCAATCTCTCATACCGGCGCCTGTTACGACGCTCCATCTGATCAAGCTGGCGGAATAGACGGTGCACGAGGTGATAAACCGGCTCAGAAGCGGGTGGAGGTGCAGTGGTGGCAGCAGGGGCAGTTGGGGCAGCTGTGGATGAAGAGGGTCCAGCAGACGGAGGGGCTGTCTCATCAGTAGCAGTGACAGATGGTGGTCTGTAGCCCAAAGCAAAGAAGTTCCTACTGTGAGGGATGATCTTCCTGCAGTCCGCTGCTGGTGGTCGCTCATCGGCATCCTCCCAAGGCACATCAGCCTGACGGCCTAGCCGTGTAACCAGATAATGAAAGGGGAGGGTGCCTCGGACGTGGACCCTGGCTATAAAATGCCGGATAAAACGAGGCAAGTACAGGCCCTTACCCTCCAACACACACCAGAGGAGGGTGATCATGGCAGCCGGGATCTCAGTCTCATGAGTACTCGGCATCACATAGTTTCTCAAGATCTGATGCCATAGCCGAGCCTCATCATTCAAGTACACTCTCTTGATCCCTCTAGGCATAGTGGTGTCCTGACCCATCTCCCAAGGAACAGCAGGGTCGAGAGCTATCTGTGCCTTCACAGCATCCCAATCAAACCACATCTGGCCCATGTCCTCCTCAGCCTGTGCATAACCATCTGGCTGATCGGACTTGGCTGGGAGCTAGAGAATGGTCTCTATGGCCTCCTCAGTGACCTGAATTTGCTTTCCCCTCAGGTTCACTGCATCTAGGGTAGTAAGGTAGTAGTTGCAATAGAATTCCCGGACCCAAGATACATTGACCTCTGTCAGTGGTCTCTCCAGAAATTACCAGCCCCTTTGCTTGACTTGCTCAGTGGTGTATTGCTGGAGGGCTTCTGGAATCTTCAAGGTACGTTCCATGTATAAATTTCTGGAGTTTGCAAAAGTCGGGTACTTCAGCTCACAGTACCGGTTTGCAAATTTTATAGGATCAGTCGAAGGGAGCAGCTGGTCAGCTTTTTCCTGCTGTGTGAAGTTCTTCTCCCGCCATGAGGAATCGAGCATTAGAGCAATGATGGACTGGGAGGAATCTCCTCTCTTGCGCTTGCTAGTAGCCTTGCCTTTGCCTTTCCTTTGTGAGGCAGACATCCTGAAAAACAGAAAACCAGGAAATGGATAAAATAGGAAAGCGAATAGGCAATTTAAACAAAGGAAACTCAAAGCGGTAAGGGAGACATAGAATAAGGAAAATGAGTAATTGAAATGTGATTGAATTAATGTTAAATAGAAAGAGAAAAAAATCAATATGCTATAGTGAGAAAGTTAGAGGAAGTAAAAGTAATCAGAAAAGAGATCAAGAGGGTTAGTATGGTAAAAAGAAATTAGTAAATTAAAATTAGTGAGTTAGGAAAGTAAGTGGCATAGAAAAAATTCCATATAACAAGGATTCACAGGTAAGAATAGAAGTATTCATAATTGAATAAAGAAAACAGGGTGATGCTGATTCGAATAGAAATAAAGAAATCAGAAATTGGAATCAGTGAATCACAAATGCAGGTTATGAACCAGGAAATCAAAGAGGATAAGAAAGTGGCTCTAGCATTCATGAAATGGTTTGGGGGAAGCAGAGTAAAACAGAGTTGCCAAACCAAAGCAAGAATGAAAACAATTTTCAAAAAATTTGGGCAGCATTCCGGCTAAAATTGGATTGTACCGGAAAATAAACAGCAATCATATCAGTTCATATGAATTAAAAAATCAAGCTGCATGTACATAGATATAAAATAAACATAAAAACTCAATGTAAACAGCAGCAACATACAAGAAAGCAGCATATGAATCATGATTATAGCAGCAACAGATTTGCACATAGGATAAAACAGAAGTAAGAACAGTGCAAGTAAACAGACCTGGATCCACTAACCACAGCCTAAGCTACCTAACAACCTAAAAATCCACTACAACATGCTAGTCTAGCTATCCTAATCATGAACATAAATGGAATAAAAAATACAGAAAAGTGACGAACGGATAAAAAGGGTTGCGTGTTGCGGAACCTGGTAAGCGGAAGGGGTGGAACAGGGAAGAAGGTGGCTGCGGCGGCGGCGTCCGACGCGGTGGTGGTGCACGGTGTCGCGGTGGCGGCTGAGGGGGCAGTGGCGGAGGGAGGTATTAGGGTTAGTGAGAGAGGAAGAGGATAGGGGAAGGGAGGGCGGTGGTTGTTGCTGGCTGAAGGGGGTGCGTGGCGGAGAGGGGGGCGCGGCTAGATGGCCGGCAGTGGCTGGGCGGTGCTCGCAGAGGTGGTTGTGGTGGAGAGGGGAAGAGAGAGGAAGAAGAAAGAAGAAAGGAGGGGATGGGGCTTCGGTGGCGGCGTTTGGGCGGCGGTGGCGTCGGGGTGGTGGCGTGGTGGCTGGCCGGCGGTGGCTGGGGGAAGAAGAATAGAGAAGGAGAAGAGGGTTGGGGGTGAAGGGGGGGCTGCACGACTGATAGGGTTCGTGGGCTGGGGGGGTTATATTTTCGAATCCACGCGGCCGCGTGGGGCACGCGGTCGCGTGGTTGGGGTGAAAATGGGGGGGGGGGGGGGAAGCGATAGCCTGGGTCGCGCGATCGCGTCGCTGGAATTCGTGCTAAACGCACGACTCCAGCGCCGTTTCAGCGCAACTCTCTGTCTCCTTTTGGGGTGATATGCAATCCATGCGACGCGATCGTGTCGCTCACGCGGTCGCGTGGGATTGGTATTGGGTAAGTGACGCGATCGCATGGGGCATGCGATCGCGTGGGCCAATTTGTGCGAAACGCACAACAGCCGCATGATTCCAGCCCAAATTTCTGTTCGTTGGATCCTTACGCCGATATATATATCACGCGGCCGCGTGGGTCACGCGGTCGCATGGGTGGTGTTTTTCGCGATATGACACGATCGCATGGGGCATGCGGTCGCGTTGTGCAACCTTTTTTTTTTTAGCTAAAAAATGCAGGATGCAGTGATTAACATGAATGCTATGCATGATTCCAGGTCAATGTTAAAAAAAAAGTAAATTGAAAACAATAAACAAGAAATAAATTGAGAAAGAAGCGACCATACCATGGTGGGTTGTCTCCCACCTAGCACTTTTAGTTAAAGTCCTTAAGTTGGACATTGGAAGAGTATCCTGTTATGGTGGCTTATGTTTAAATTCGTCCAAAAATTCCCACCAGTGCTTGGAATGCCAATAGCCTCCGGGGTCCTAAACTAGGCATGTAAAGCTTCTGAGCAGCTTCAGACCGATATTCAGCCTCCCGGGATGACGAATGTCAGAATATAATCCATGATCCCAAGCTGTGTTTTTAGATCCGCCTCCGTTTTGATTTGTAAGTTTCCATTCAGGCGGGTTAAAAAGTAGAATCTCACCGTGGTGACCAAGCGTTCTCTGTGATCCATGCAATTGAGCATGATACCAATCCGTGTACTTCGAGGTGAAGCGTGGAACCTTATTGAACCTGGTGCACCAGTACGAGCCAATTCCCTCTTACTCTTAAAGCCGCAGAGAGCTCTAAGTTGGCCATCTGTTTCGAGCAAACCATATTCAAGTGAATAAGTAAAATTATAAGTTAAGGGTTGTACCCACTTGAAGCTTGTATTAGGTGGTAATGGCCTTGGGATAGGTGTTTTTGGTGGTTCTGCAAGTTCCGTTTCCTTGTGATCTTCTGTGAATTCTTCTACTTCTTTGCAAAGATCTTCAATTGTATCTGTGTCTTGGTCAAAATCTTCGATGTCTTCCTCATCACTTGAGTCATAGATTGGAGGTTGAGAGAAATCTACCTCCGCATCATCCTCATATTCACTTGGGGAAGATTCTTCGATTTCAGAGAATTCACTTGCGGACGCAAGTTCATTACTAGGAGAACTAGACTTGTGACTATCATCATCAAGAAAAATTGCTTCTTGGATTATTCCGTCTGATTCTTCGTAAACGACTTGCCTTGGAGATTGTACAGTATCCTCCTTAGCATTAACTGTAGCATCTTGGATGGAGTTTTCCTCAATTCTGGATTCCCAAGGAAGTTCAGCATCTCCTAGATCTTCAACCAACTCTTCTTCTTGAACAATGACAGCTTCTTCCACTTGTTCTAGTACGAATTCATTCTCTGTCTTGTCCACTGGGGTTTCTAGTATTTCTTTCATGCTACGCTCTTCATCGGGTTGTCCACATGGAGCTGTGGTTGATCGTTGTATATTTGAGCGCCTAGTGGCCCATTGAATTAGTGCTTGCTCCAGTTGTTGAATGGTTGTTTGAAATTTAATTACTGTTTCTTTTAGGCGATCCTCTGCTTCGCAGTTTGCCGGACTTGGACATGATACAAAGGAAAGTGGTGATGATTGGGAACGATTGGATTGGTATTGGGGTAAGGAAGGATCATATGATGGTGAATGGTGAAGAAAAGCTTGTGAGTGTGGTGGTTCGAGGTTATGTTGAAAGGATGGTTCATATGCATGGGGTGGGGCTTGTTGGTAGTTACAAGGTTGTCCACCATGTCTTTCAGCTGGGTATGCACGGTAGAATGGTCTTTGTCCAGGATATCTCGGAGGGTGTTGCTGCCAAAAGGGTTGATTAGATCCTCTTGGTTCCATCCATCCTTGATTGGTCTGACCTTGATGCACATTCCTGCTGTAACTTCTATTTCCTTTAACAATATTAGAACCAAACTCAAAGCGAGAGGGGTGAGAGTTCATAGTAGCAAATAAAGATAAAAAGGAAAAACAAAAATAAATAAACAAGCAAAAGAAAAATATTTACAGTAACCAATAATAAGGCACACGTTAGCAGTTCCCCGGCAACGGCGCCATTTTGACGAGAGAACTTTTGCGTGGTCTAGAAATTTGCGGATAAATCCTCGTTGCAAGTATAGTTTCTAAACCTTCAAAAGTCCTTTTATACAAACGTTTTGGGTGTCACAAGTAACAAACCCCTTAAAAATTGTTAACCGAGTATTCAAACCTCGGTTCGTCTTCTCAAGGAACTGCGAGGAAGTATGTTCTTATTATTGGCTATAAAGGTTGTAATCGGGGTTTAGAAGATGAGAAGCAAGTAATTTAAATGACAAGTAAAGTAAATGGCAATTAAAATAAATAAATACTGTAAAGCAGACTTTTGGCAAGGTAAGAGAAGTTAGAGGTCCAACGTAGTTATCTCTCTCAACTATAATGAAAGTTGAATCTAAACTCCACTTGGTCAACCTTTACTAGGGCAAAGGAAAGTCAATGGACTAATTAATCTGGCCTTTCAATCCTATTTATTTCCTAAGAAAAGGTTGGGATTACTTAAGTTCAGCTCAATTAGCAAGATAATGATTATCAATTATGTTGAGTTTAATAACTGTTGAGTTACTGAATTCTTAACCAGAACAAAAAGGGGAAAAAAGTAAAATTGCTGAAATAATAAAAACGTCCTTAGATGGGAAGCAATGATAACTTAAATCAAAGAGAACAATCATAAACTGAAAATACCTCAAATATCATTAAATCAAATAACTGTCTGTAACATGGAATAATTCGTAAATCAAATTATAATAATCAATTCAAATGTTGGAATAAATATATAAAAGTAAAACTAAAATAAAAGAACATTAAACATGGGATCCAGAGTTACTCTTAAAACAAGAAGAAATCCTAAATCCTAAAAGAGAGAGAGAAGATCTCCCTCTCAACTAAATCTAAATCATTGAAAAGTAAAATATGCGAGCTCTCTTTGAATGGGTGCATTCCCACACTTTATAACCTCTGGTCTATGCTGTCTGTACTTGGATCTGGGCCAAAAAGGGCTTCAGAATTTGCTGGGGACGTATTCTGTAAATTCTGATACGTGGCCTCTGTCACGCGTCCGCGTGGGTCACGCGGTCGCGTCATTTGGAGCTTTTCCTTGTCACGCGGTCGCGTCAGTCATGCGACCGCGTCATGTGCGTTCTGCTTAAGGCGCGCGGTCGCGTCAGTCATGCGGCCACGTCGCTGCTGATTCATGCTTGGCACGCGATCGCGTCATCCATGCGATCGCGTGGATACCAATTTCCTTAAATCTCCGTTTTGCTTTCTCCTTCTATTTTTGTATGTTTCCTTTCCGTCCTTTAAGTCATTCTGCCTTAGAAAATCTGAAACTACTCAACACACTAATCACGGCATCGAATGGAAATAAAGGTAATTAAATAAATTGATTTTAAAGCTTAGGAAACATGTTTTTCACAATATGACATAATAAGGAAGGGAAAGTAAAATCATGCAATTAATGTGAATAAGTAGGTGAAGAGTTGAATAAATCACTCTAATTAAGCACAAAAGAACTCATGAAATATGGGTTTATCAATAAGCAATAACAAAAGGATCCTTACCTTCACGCTGAGCCAGTGCTGCTCCTACGGCATGGTTGGAAGCATCACACATTATTTCAAATGGTTGGCTCCAGTCTGGTCCTTTCACAATTGGAGCTTGAGTCAGGGCGTTTTTCAGCTTATCAAATGCTTGTTTGCAATTTTCACTGAACTCGAACTCAATATCTTTCTGCAGTAGTCTGGATAAGGGAAGTGCTACCTTACTGATGTCCTTAATGAATCTCCTGTAAAAACCTGCATGGCCAAGAAACGAACGGACTTCCCTCACAGAAGAGGGGTAAGGTAAACTAGAAATGACATCCACCTTTGCTGGATCTACAGAAATGCTAGTATTAAAGACAACATGTCCTAGTACAATACCTTATTTTACCATAAAGTGACATTTCTCAAAATTTAATGTAAGGTTTGTACTGACACATCTATCTAACACTCTAGATAATCCATCTAAGCAAAGGCTAAAGGAATCACCGTATACACTAAAATCATCCATAAAAACCTCCATACAGTCCTCAATAAGATCAGAGAAAAGACTCATCATGCACCTCTGAAAGGTAGCTGGTGCATTGCACAAGCCAAAGAGCATTCTCTTGTAAGCATAAGTCCCAAAAGGACATGTAAAAGTGGTCTTTTCCTGATCCTCAGGAGCTATATGAATCTGAAAATAACCTGTGTAACCATCTAAAAAACAATAATGTGATTTACCTGACAGGCGATCCAGCATTTGATCAATGAATGGAAGAGGATAGTGATCCTTACGGGTTGCTTGGTTGAGGCGTCTGTAGTCAATGCAGACCCTCCAGGCATTCTGAACTCTGGTTGTCAGGAGCTCTCCATGCTCATTCTTCACTGCAGTGACTCCAGACTTCTTTGGCACCACTTGTACTGGGCTCACCCATTCACTGACTGAGATGGGATAGATGATATCTTCCTCTAGTAGTCTGGTTACCTCCTTTTTGACAACCTCTAAGATAGTGGGGTTCAGTCTTCTCTGGGGTTGACGGACAGGTCTTGCTCCCTTTTCTAAAAATATTCTATGCTCACAGACTTCAGGGTTAATGCCTACTATGTCTGCCAAACTCCAACCAATCGCCTTCTTGTGCCTCCTCAGCACACTAAGTAACTGCTCTTTTTGTTGAGAAGTAAGTTCCCTTGCAATGATAACTGGAAACCTCTGCCCATCTTCAAGGTAAGCATATTTGAGGTGTGGAGGAAGGGGTTTTAATTCTAACTTCTGATCATGGTCAGGCTCTGGGTTGTCTGGAGCTGGTAACAATGGCAAAGCACTGTCATTGTCCTCTAAGAATGTCCCCATACTTGGACCTTGTCATGTGTGCTTCTCTTCAAATTCCTCCTGATGAACTTTAGCCACGGTTTCATCTATAATGTCACACTTGAGGATAGAGTGATCCTCCGGAGGATGCTTCATAACTCCATTCAGATTGAAAATCACTACTTGGCCATCTATTTCAAAAGAGTATGTTCCTGAAAAAGCATCTAATTTAAACCTTGAGGTCTTCAGGAATGGCCTTCCGAGTAGGATTGATGATGGCTTGTCTGAGTCATTTTGGGGCATTTCCAGGATATAAAAATCAATGGGGAATGTGAATCCCTTAATGCCCACTAATACATCTTCAGCAACTCCAGCCAGTGTAATAATGCTTTTATATGCTAACACAAAACGAGCTGCCGACCTTTTTAAGGGAGGGAGCCTCAAAATATCATATATAGACAAAGGCATTATACTCACACATGCTCCTAAATCACACATGCAATCAGAAAATACTACACCACCAATAGTGCAATTAACCATACAAGGACCTGGGTCACTACACTTTTCAGGTAGGCCACACATTAAAGCAGATATGGAACTTCCTAAAGGAATAGTTTCTAATTCATTAATTTTGTTATTATGTATACATAAATCTTTTAGAAACTTTGCATACTTAGGTACCTGTTGAATAACATCATATAGAGGAACAGTTATCTCAACCTTTTTGAATATCTCTACCATTTTTGGATCAGGTTCCAGCTGCTTCCTGGGCTTCCTTGCAAGTTGTGGAAATGGAATAGGAGTGGTGTCTTCTGCAATGTCTGCGCCTTTTGATGCTTCCTCCTGTGGTTGAGCTTCTTCTTTTTCAGCTATGTCCTGTATGTCATCTTCCTCTTCAACATCTTCTATTTCCACTACCCCTTCAGCTGAGGTGTGTTCTGGTGGGCTTGGCTCCTCCTGGTTCCTCTCCTACAGTGTGGTTCCGGACCTTAGGGTGATGGCATTAATACCACCCTTGGGATTGGGTAATGGTTAAGAGGGAATTCCACTGGAGCTCAAAGATTGGTTATTGGAGTTATTTATTGATCCAATCTGGGAGACAAGAGCTTGCAAAGTAGCGTTCAGACTATTTAGAGTGGCATTAATGTTATTTTCTATGGTCTGTTGTCTCCGATCAATAGATTGTAGTAAGTCATCATTAGCAGAAGAAGAAGGATAGGTAATTTGAGAGGTCTGCTGTTGGGTATTCTGTGGTCCTTGGGATTGCCTCAGGTGAGGTGCTCTGTAAGGCTGGTACTGGTTCTGCTGCCTGTTGTTGTTGTTATTCCACCTCTGATTTTCCTGATTATCTATGCCTCCTCTGTTATTGTTGTCCCTCCAATTCTGGTTAGAATTGTCCTGCCATCCATGGTTGTAATTGCCACTTTGATTGTACCCTTGGTTGGGGCAGTCATAGAAGTTATGAGTGGCTGCCACGGTGTTGTCTTCCTGCTGGAGCTGCGGACGTTCATCAGTATAGTGGCTATAATCAGTACAGATTCCGTAAACTCACTGTGGGACTAACTGTTGGTTTTGCTGTGGTGGAGAAGGTTGAGCTTGCTGAACTTCTTGTTGGTTCAATTGCATCTGCTTCAGCAAGTTAGTCATTTCACAGATACTCTGAGTTAAAGCAGCAGTCTCTCTGCTAGAGGATACTTCTGCAACGGCTTTTGCACGTCCTTGTTTCTGCCTGTGATTCCTAGTAGATTCAGCTAAGTCGCTGATCAATTACCATGCCTCATCAGTGGTCTTGTACTTTTTCATAGACCCATTGCTAGCACTTTCCAATGTGGTCTTATCTTGGGGCCTCATGCCCTATGTGACGTAGCCGAGTAACACTATCTTGTCAATTATATGGTGGGGGCAAGCTTCCAGAAGATTATTGAAGCGCTCCCAGTACTCATAGAGATTTTTAGATTCATCCTGAACAATCATGGAAATATCTTTCCTCAGTTTATCAGTAACTTTAGCTGGAAAAAACTTTTCCAAAAATTCTCTTCTGAGTGTATCCCAGTTGGATACAGTTGCGGCGGGTTGAGTGTAATACCACTCTCTTGCCTTTCCCTCAAGAGAAAACGGGAAGGCTTTCAGCAAAATTGAAGTTTCATCTGCACCATCACGCCTGACAGTAGAACAGGCTGCTTGAAAATCTCTCAGGTGCTTGATAGGCTCTTGAGCAGGTAAGCCATGAAACTTGGGCATCAAATTGAGCAGTGCGGTCTTTATTTCAAAGTTTGTAGCCACCGCTGGATGATGCGCTTGAAACGGTTGCATTGTAAAATCGGGGGCTCCAGCCTCCTGGATAGTAACTCTCCTAGGTGCTGTCATGTCACCTATACGTAAATCAACCGAATCAGTAGAACGGAGGCTGGTTTCTTCCTCAAATGACGTTTCAGATCCGCCCTCAGAAAGGACTAACCGACACCGAGCTTGCCTTATTCGTGAAATAGTTCTTTCAATCTCAGGATCGAATACTGGCAAGATTGGATCAGGAAGTAAACGTGTCATCTAGCGAAAGAAACAAGCAGCTCATAGTAGCAAAATAAAATAAAATGCAAATAAATAAAATCCAATCAATAACTTTAGCACTCTATTGCAACTCCCCGGCAACGGCACCAAAAATTGATGGTGGCAGAAATTGGCGAGTTAAGAATTGTTATAAGATATGCGTTGCAAGTATAGTTCTCAACCAACCAGAAATCCGCTTATCAATTTAAAAAGGTTGTCACAGAAATTAAAGTTAAAATACTGGGAGTATGAATCCCAGGTCGTCTCCCAACAAGTTGCAGGAAAGTGTGCTATTTTATTAATCAGATGGTTTTCAAAAAGATTTGATTTGAATGACAGGAAATTAAATCAGAGAATTAATGTAATTTATATAAAAGCCTTGACTGGGAATAGATTAGTTGGAAGCCCTATTCTTGTTGCAGTACTTTCAAGGTTAATTGATAATTGGGGGTTGTTCTGTTTAGTTATCCCTTACTAGGTAAGGGAAAGTCAAACAAGTTGGAATGCTGTTTCTATTCACAAGTCCCAGTCCGCTTACTTGGAAGGACTGGTGTTAGTGTCTAGAGAGCAATCCAACAATAAACCCAATTACAATTTCTCCCTTGAGCACTCCAACTCAAGGATTCCTTTCAATCAACTCCCCATCAAGTTAGGGAATTACTCGCTCATTGTGAATGTGGAATTCATAACATAGGAAAGAGAATTAAAGAAAGACATGATAAATAAAACTCAAAGGAATTAATTAAAAATAAAAATAACTCTTGTATTGATAAATTCTCAAATAATCCAACAGTAAGATTGAAATAAATTAAAGGACATGGAAGAGTAAAGCCAAGTAAAGAAAACGAACTAAAATGACGAATTCTTGATGAGGTGATAACTCTTCTCAAATCCCAATGCAAAAAGCAATAGAAATAAAAATCCTAAGAACTATGAATGTGTAGAGAGAAAAGAAAACCTAGCGGAGAGGAAAACTAGATCTGAAAAACTAAAACTCTCTAGAATGAATGTTGTTATTGGTCTCTGCATGTTCCCTGGCTCTAGTCTGCTTTTTTGGGCCGAAAACTGGGTCGAAACAGGGTCCGAAATCGCCCCTAGCGACTCTGCAGATTATGCAGATCGCGTACGTCACGCGATCGTGTCATTTATGCGGACGCGTTATTCGGCGTTTTGCTTCTCCATGCGGACGCGTCGTCCACGCCTCCGCGTCACTTATGCTATTCCAATTCGCCGCGTCACTGCGATTTCCTCTCTTTCGCGCGGTCGCGTGAGCCATGCGGCCGCGTCACTTCTCGCTGGTCATCTCCTTAATTTCTTGTGTTCCTTCCATTTTTTGCAAGCTTCCTTTTCAATCTCCAACTCATTCGTGCCCTATAAAGCCTGAAACACTTAACACACAGATCACGGCATCGAATAGAATAAAGGAAAATTAAAGTACATAATTAAAAGTCTCTAGGAAGCAAGTTTTCAATCGTGTAATAATTTTAGGAAGGAAATATAAATGCGTGCTGATTATATGAATAAGTGGGTAAAGATCATGATAAAACCACACAATTAAACACATTATAAACCATAAAATAGTGGTTTATCAACCTCCCCACACTTAAACATTAGCATGTCCTCATGCTTAGTTGATGGAGATTAAATAAATGAGTAGCAACATGTGAAACTCATGCAATGCAATGCAACCTATATATGTAAATGCAACTATATGATTCTTGTCCACTTGATCAAAAGTAAATAAGCTCTTCAAAACAATTACAAATCAAATTCCACTAATTCAATTCTTATACAGTAAGAACAGATAAAAATGCAAGAAGATAGCTCATGAAAGCAGAGAACATAGAAATTCAAGCATGGAACCCTCACTGATGATGTATGTACACTCTAGTCTCTCTAGTGTATAGGGTCATCACTCTATCCTTCTCTAATCATGTTTTCTAATTTTTGTTCTTCTCCTAACCAATCAACAACATTTAATACACCAATGCAAACATCATGAGGTCTTTTCAAGGTTGTAATGGGGCCAAGGTAAGGGTAAGGATATATATATGGCTAAGTAAGCTTTTAAATTGAATCTTTATTTAACCCAAGCTTCAACATAACCTATATATATTCTATATAACTTTAGAATTCACACCTAGCTACCCAGAAATCTCTTTCACATTCTATACTCATGTTTCAACTTTTTATTTTAAATTTATCATACATGCATTGATCTTTGAATTCTTAACTCAGCATTGGGGTAATTTTTGTCCCCTTATTTATTTATTGAATATTTTTGGATTTTTTTTTCATAAACATAAAAATAAACATAGCTTATCAATGTACACAGATTTTTAATTCTTATAGTTTTACATGAGTAGGTATCCAAATTCCCATTATATTATCATGACACATTCCCTTATTATCTTTTGTTCCCACAATTTCCCATACTTAAATAACACACACAATTCTATCTTAAGCTAACCAAAGATTCAATTTGGGATATATAATTGTTTTTCCGCTTAAGGATAGTAATGTGGTAAAATATAAAACAAATGGGATTTAAAGGCTCAAAGTGGCTAACAAAGGAAATCGAAAGAGGTAGGCTTAATTTGGATAAGTGGGCTAAACAAATAATAGCCTCAATCATATTCAAACATATAAATATAATAAACATTGGACATATAGGATGAAACAAAATATAGATTACAATTATAGAGAAGTAAAGACACATGAATAAAACAATTATGGTTAAATAATGTAACCATTCATAAAGGCTCACATCTCACAGGTTGTGTGTTCTTTAGCTCAATAATTATGTTCCAAATACAACTTCAAGCAAATTTAATATAGAAGTTTTGATTAAAATTAGTGAAATTTTGTTCCAAAGATAGGGTCTTAGAAGAAACTTATTGCCTTTTCAATCAAGCAGAACATGCATGCAACTAACCTATTACTATGCAATTTATCCTATTCTACATAAGAAAAATCAAACTAAATATCCTAATTTATTCGTGTTTAAGGAAGAAAAATTACCTCCGGAAGTCAGGTACTGACCGACCTCCCCACACTTAAGGCTTTGCACCGTCCTCGGTGCCATCTGTCAAGAACAAAGGTGGGTTGGTAGCAGTATCTCCATCGTTGGGGCCATTATAGCTTCCTGTGCTGGTAAAGGAAGTAGAGTCCGGGGTGTCTGAGTCCTTGAATTTTCCCATAATCAGCTCCTTGAGGTATGTGAATCGGCGCTTGTTATGGCGCTCTTGCATCTCAGCTTTCTGTTCCTGCCAATCCAACCTTGCAAGTATCTGCTGGAGCAGTTGGTCAGTAGTGGGTGCTTGTGGTGTTGAAGAAGGAATATCTTCAACTGGTTCAGTAGGCTAGCTGATAGTGACGGCTGGAGGTCTGATATATTTCCCATTAGGGACGTATTGATCATCCCGTGGAAGTATGGCTTTGGTGTCCCCAGCTCTGTAGGAGACTCCGACTGCTGAGACAAGATCTGAGACCAGGGCAGGGAAAGGTAAGTTGCCCGTAATTTGTACGTGTCCCATGGCATTCCGGATATGTCTTGGTAGATTCAAAGGTTGGTCTGTAAGGATACACCATAGAAGAACGGCCATGTCCGCAGTGAAGGAGGATTCGTGAGTGCTCGGAAAGACGTAATGGGACATGATCTGTGCCCATACGCGAGCCTCCAAGGTAAGTGCTGAAGCCAAAATTCCCTTAGGGCGGGTACGATGGTATCCGTAATTTCATCGGCTGCCAGGTAGTGCGATAACTCTGAGAACATCGTCCCAGTCAAATTGGTACATCTGGCACTTGAGTGCGGCTTCTTGAAAGGTGTCCAATCTTGCTGGAATAGGGGGAAGACTTAGAACTTTTTGAATGGCCTCTTCTGTAATGGGGACTTGTTTCTGACGGACATAGACAGACTGCAGGGTTGCTAGGTGGAAGTTGGAGTAGAACTCGACTATCCAAGAAAGATTGACCTGCCTTGGCTGTCCCTGTAAGAAATCCCATTGTCTTCAGGCAATCTGTGGCTCAACAAAGGTAGCAATATTGGGCAGAAGGAGAAGAAGGTATTCGTTGTTGTAACTCCTTTCTGCCAGGATGGGGAACATCTGCTCACAGTAGCAATTGGGGAATCGCACAGTGTCCTTTGCTGGGAAGGCTCTTTCTTTATCGTCAACTTTTATAATCCTCTTAATTTTCTTTGTTGAGGGCTTAACCGCAGTTGAAGAGGGTTCTGCCACTAATGCTCTCTTGGTTCCTCTTCTTGCTGGTTGTTTAGGAGTAGCTTTTTCCTTTCCTTTCTTGGTGGCCATCCTGAAAAAGGAAAGAGAAAGTAAATTAAATTCAAAGAGATAGAGCAAGGGAGAGGGCGGGAAAAGTAGTAATCAATGCACAATAAAGAAGAATGACGTGAACACATGGTCATGACTACATGTGAAAAGTTCATCAATGAAAATATAGTAAGTGCATGTGGGGACAATTAAATGCAAGGGGTTTATTGGCATGCAGGCAAAGGCATGAGTAGCATAGATCAAGCATTCAATGTCCAAGTGAGATTACCAAGTCTTTCAAACTAACAATTTGTTTGTAATAACAATTATATTAAATTAATAAAATATAAAAAGGGTTTTGTGAAAAGGAAGCATTAAAAAGTAGAATAAAGTAGAAAAAAATGCTTAATGCCATATGGGCCTTTTCACAACACGTAGCATGCATGATAATTACGTTATTGATAGTATGAAATTGAGCATGCAAGCATCCCTTGAAAAAGTAATATATAATTGTAAAACAAATTTATAACAATCCACGAGCATATAATGAGAAATAATGATTCACATAAATTTATAACACCAAATAAAAAGGAAAAAGAAAGGAAAAAGAAAATACGAATAATGAAGGTAAAACAAAAAAAAAAGAAGATACATATAAAAATAAGAAGAATAATAGAAAAGTAAGGAGGGAAGGAGAAAAAGAAAAACCTTATTAATGGGGGAGAGAGAGAGAGTGTGTGTAAAAAGTGAGAAAGAAGGAAGAAGGAAGAAGGGAAGAAAAAGAAATAAGGAGGGAAAAGAGAAAATAGGATTTGGGAAGAAAAAGATAAGATAATTGGCAAATCAGGAAAACGGTGCGGTGCAAGCGACGCGGTCGCGTGAGGCACGCGGTCGCGCGACTTGCGTTGAAACAGATTGACACGGTCGCGTGACCTATTTTAGGCTAATGGCGCGAGGGTAGCCTCGCACTCAGACAACTCTCTGTTCAAAATCATATTAGTGCTAAATTTTGGGTGATGCGATCGCGTGGGGTATGCGATCGCGTGAGTGGGCTTTTAGAAGGATATGACGCGGTCGCGTTGCTCACGCGGCCGCGTGGGAAGGATTATGCGCTCAGCACCAATCCAGCACCACTCAAGCACAACTTCGGTCGTGCACCCTTGTTACGTCGAAATCCAGGTCACGCGGCTGCGTGGGGCACGCGGTCGCGTGGGAGGCCAATATTCCCATTCGACGCGGACACGTCAGCGACGCAGTCGCGTGGGACAATTTGTGCCACGGGCACACCTCCAGCCACGCTCCTGCGTGGCTCTCTGTTTGTTTATTATTTTCTCCCATCTTCTTGCGACGCGGACGCGTCAATGATGCGGTCGCGTCGCGTAACGTTTTTTTTTTATTTTTTGAAATAAAAGTAGGCAAGTGCAGATGCACGAAATGTACTAATAAAAAGAAGAGTTATTGAATAAGAAAATTAAAAGTAAAGAAAAGAACGATCATACCATGGTGGGTTGTCTCCCACCTAGCACTTTGCTTTAACGTCCGTAAGTTGGACGCTCGACTGGCTCAGTCTTCGGCTATGTGGGGATCTTCCAAGAGGAAGATCTCGACCTCCTTGCTTTTCTTCAACTGCTTGCCATGGTAAATCTTTAAACGATGTCCATTAACTTTGATAAGTTCAGAGATTGAAGGATGGATTAGGTGATAAACTCCGTACGGTCCGGCCTTCTCTACTCTATATGGACCTTCCCATCTTGATCTCAACTTGCCTGGCATGAGCCTCAGTAGAGATTTGTAAAGGAGGACTAAATCCCCAGGTTGGAACTCTTTCCTCCTGATGTGCTGATCATGTACAGCCTTCATCTTCTCCTTGTATAGTCTTGAGTTCTCATAAGCTTCCAGGCGAAGGCTTTCCAGTTCTTGCGGTTGCAATTTCCTTTCAGCTCCGGCTTCCTCAATTCCCATGTGGCACTCCTTTACTGCCCAAAAGGCTTTGTGCTCTACTTCAACAGGGAGATGACAAGCCTTTCCATAAACTAAGCGAAAAGGACTCATCCCAATGGGTGTTTTGTATGCGGTTCTATACGCCCAAAGTGCATCTTGTAGCCTGGTGCTCCAGTCTCTTCTATGAGGTTTGACTATCTTCTGCAAGATACGCTTTATCTCTCTGTTTGACACCTCGGCTTGCCCATTAGTCTGAGGGTGGTAGGCTGTTGCAACTTTATGAATTATCCCATGTTTCTTCATTAATCCTGTTAGTCTCTTGTTACAAAAATGGGTGCCTTGATCGCTCACGATTACTCGTGGTGATCCAAAGGACAAATAATATGGTTTCTCACAAAGGAAACAACAGTGTTAGCATCATCAGTGCGGGTAGGAATTGCTTCCACCCATTTGGAAACGTAATCTACAGCTAACAATATATATAAATAACCATTAGAATTTGGAAATGGACCCATGAAGTCAATGCCCCAAACATAAAAAATTTCACAGAAAAGCAAAATTTGTTGAGGCATCTCATCCCTCCTGGATATATTACCAAATTTCTGGCATGGGAAACAAGATCTACAAAATTCAGCAGTGTCTCTAAAAATAGTAGGCCACCAGAATCCACAGTCTAAGATTTTTCTGGCAGTCCTTTGAGGGCCAAAATGTCCTCCACTCTCAGATGAGTGACAGGTCTCTAAGATGGACTGGAATTCTGATTGAGGCACACACCGTCTAATTACCTGGTCAGCGCCACATCTCCATAAATTTGGATCATCCCATATATAATATTTAGACTCGCTTTTCAGCTTGTCTCTTTGATGCTTAGAAAAGTTTGGAGGAAAGGTGCGGCTAACTAGATAATTAGCTACAGGTGTATACCAAGGGACTATCTCAGATACTGCTTGCAGGTTATCAAATGGGAAATTATCAGCTATAGGAGTGGAGTCATCTGTAATATGTTCAAGGCGACTCAAGTGGTCTGCCACTAAATTCTGGTTACCACTCCTGTCCCTAATTTCCAAATCAAATTCTTGTAATAGTAGTATCCAACGTATAAGCCCTGGTTTGGACTCCTTTTTAAATAATAATAACTTTAGAGCTGCATAATCTGAATACACTACTACTTTAGTACCAAGTAAATAGGTTCGGAATTTATCCAGAGCAAAAACAATAGCAAGAAGCTCTTTCACAGTAGTAGTGTAATTAGACTGAGCGGCATCTAAAGTTTTAGACGCATAAGCAATAACAAAAGGATCTTTACCTTCACGTTGAGCCAGTGTTGCTCCTACGGCATAGTTGGAAGCATCACACATTATTTCAAATGGTTGGCTCCAGTCTGGTCCTCTAACAATTGGAGTTTGAGTCACGGCGGTTTTCAGCTTATCAAATGCTTGTTTGCAATTTTCACTGAACTCGAACTCAATATCTTTCTGCAGTAGTCTGGATAAGGGAAGTGCTACCTTACTGAAGTCCTTAATGAATCTCCTGTAAAAACCTGTATGGCCAAGAAATGAACGGACTTCCCTCACAGAAGAGGGGTAAGGTAAACTAGAAATGACATCCACCTTTGCTAGATCTACAGAAATGCCAGTATTAGACACAACATGTCCTAGTACAATACCTTATTTTACCATAAAGTGACATTTCTCAAAATTTAATACAAGGTTTGTACTGACACATCTATCTAACACTCTAGATAATCCATCTAAGTAAAGGCTAAAGGAATCATCGTATACACTAAAATCATCCATAAAAACCTCCATACAGTCCTCAATAAGATCAGAGAAAAGACTCATCATGCACCTCTGAAAGGTAGCTGGTGCATTGCACAAGCCAAAGGGCATTCTCTTGTAAGCATAAGTCCCAAAAGGACATGTAAAAGTGGTCTTTTCCTGATCCTCAGGAGCTATATGAATCTGGAAATAACCTGTGTAACCATCTAAAAAACAATAATGTGATTTACCTGACAGGCGATCTAGCATTTGATCAATGAATGGAAGAGGATAGTGATCCTTGTGGGTTGCTTGGTTGAGGCGTCTGTAGTCAATGTAGACCCTCTAGGAGTTCTGAACTTTGGTTGTCAGGAGCTCTCCATGCTCATTCTTCACTGCAGTGACTCCAGACTTCTTTGGCACCTCTTGTACTGGGCTCACCCATTCACTGTCTGAGATGGGATAGATGATATCTGCCTCTAGTAGTCTGGTCACCTCCTTTTTGACAACCTCTAAGATAGTGGGGTTCAGTCCTCTCTGGGGTTGACGGACAGGTCTTGCTCCCTCTTCTAAAAATATTCTATGCTCACAGACTTCAGGGTTAATGCCTACTATGTCTGCCAAACTCCAACCAATCGCCTTCTTGTGCCTCCTCAGCACACTAAGTAACTGCTCTTCTTGTTGAGAAGTAAGTTCCCTTGCAATGATAACTGGAAACCTCTACCCATCTTCAAGGTAAGCATATTTGAGGTGTGGAGGAAGGGGTTTTAATTCTAACTTCTGATCATGGTCAGGCTCTGGGTTGTCTGGAGCTGGTAACAATGGCAAAGCACTGTCATTGTCCTCTAAGAATGTCCCCACACTTGGACCTTGTCCTGTGTGCTTCTCTTCAAATTCCTCCTGATGGACTTCAGCCACGGTTTCATCTATAATGTCACACTTGAGGATAGAGTGATCCTCCGGAGGATGCTTCATAACTCCATTCAGATTGAAGATCACTACTTGGCCATCTATTTCAAAAGAGTATGTTCCTGAAAAAGCATATAATTTAAACCTTGAGGTCTTCAGAAATGGCCTTCTGAGTAGGATTGACGATGGCTTGTCTGAGTCATTTTGGGGCATTTCCAGGATATAAAAATCAGTGGGAAACGTGAATCCCTTAATGCCCACTAATGCATCTTCAGCAACTCCAGCGAGTGTAATAATGCTTTTATCTGCTAACACAAAACGAGCTGCCGACCTTTTTAAGGGAGGGAGCCTCAAAATATCATATATAGACAAAGGCATTATACTCACACATGCTCCTAAATCACACATGCAATCAGAAAATACTACACCACCAATAGTGCAATTAACCATACAAGGACCTGGGTCACTACACTTTTCAGGTAGGCCACACATTAAAGCATATATGGAACTTCCTAAAGGAATAGTTTCTAATTCATTAATTTTGTCCTTATGTATACATAAATCTTTTAGAAACTTTGCATACTTAGGTACCTGTTGAATAACATCAAATAGAGGAACAGTTATCTCAACCTTTTTGAATATCTCTACCATTTTTGGATCAGGTTCCAGCTGCTTCCTGGGCTTCTTTGCAAGTTGTGGAAATGGAATAGGAGTGGTGTCTTCTGCAGTGTTTGCGCCTTTTGATGCTTCCTCCTGTGGTTGAGCTTCTTCTTTTTCAGCTATGTCCTGTATGTCATCTTCCTCTTCAACATCTTCTATTTCCACTAGCCCTTCAGCTGGGGTGTGTTCTGGTGGGCTTGGCTCCTCCTGGTTCCTCTCCTGCAGTGTGGTTTCGGACCTTAGGGTGATGGCATTAATACCACCCTTAGGATTGGGTAATGGTTGAGAGGGAATTCCACTGGAGCTCAAAGGTTGGTTATTGGAGTTATTTATTGATCCAATCTGGGAGACAAGAGCTTGCAAAGTAGCGTTCAGACTATTTAGAGTGGCATTAATGTTATTTTCTATGGTCTGTTGTCTCCGATCAATAGATTGTGGTAAGTCATCATTGGCAGAAGAAGAAGGATAGGTAATTTGAGAGGTCTGCTGTTGGGTATT
Organism: Arachis hypogaea; assembly: GCF_003086295.3. NCBI lineage: Eukaryota > Viridiplantae > Streptophyta > Magnoliopsida > Fabales > Fabaceae > Arachis > Arachis hypogaea. The sequence goes on along the minus strand of NC_092049.1, from coordinate 61,121,574 downwards.
CTGTGATCCTTGGGATTGTCTCAGGTGAGGTGCTCTGTAAGGCTGGTACTGGTTCTGCTGCCTGTTGTTGTTGTTATTCCACCTCTGATTTCCCTGATTATCTCTGCCTCCTCTGTTGTTGTTGTCCCTCCAATTCTGGTTAGAATTGTCCTGCCATCCATGGTTGTAATTGCCACTTTGATTGTACCCTTGGTTGGGGCAGTCATAGAAATTATGAGTGGCTGCCACGGTGTTGTCTTCCAGCTGGAGCTGCAGACGTTCATCAATATAGTGGCTATAATCAGTACAGATTCCGTAAACTCTCTGTGGGACTAACTGTTGGTTTTGCTGTGGTGGAGAATGTTGAGCTTGCTGAACTTGTTGTTGCTTCAATTGCATCTGCTTCAGCAAGTTAGTCATTTCACAGATACTCTAAGTTAAAGCAGCAGTCTCTCTGCTAGAGGATACTTCTGCAACGGCTTTTGCACATCCTTGTTTCTGCCTGTGATTCCTAGTAGATTACGCTAAGTCGCTGATCAATTGCCATGCCTCATCAGTGGTCTTGTACTTTTTCATAGACCCATTGCTAGCACTTTCCAATGTGGTCTTATCTTGGGGCCTCATGCCCTATGTGACGTAGCCGAGTAACACTATCTTGTCAATTATATGGTGGGGGCAAGCTTCCAGAAGATTATTGAAGCGCTCCCAGTACTCATAGAGATTTTTAGATTCATCCTGAACAATCATGGAAATATCTTTCCTCAGTTTATCAGTAACTTTAGCTGGAAAAAACTTTTCCAAAAATTCTCTTCTGAGTGTATCCCAGTTGGATACAGTTGCAGCGGGTTGAGTGTAATACCACTCTCTTGCCTTTTCCTCAAGAGAAAATGGGAAGGCTTTCAGCAAAATTGAAGTTTCATCTGCACCATCACGCCTGACAGTAGAACAGGCTGCTTGAAAATCTCTCAGGTGCTTGATAGGCTCTTGAGCAGGTAAGCCATGAAACTTGGGCATCAAATTGAGCAGTGCGGTCTTTATTTCAAAGTCTATAGCCACCGCTGAATGATGCACTTGAAACGGTTGCATTGTAAAATCAGGGGCTCCAGCCTCCTGGATAGTAACTCTCCTAGGTGCTGCCATGTCACCTATATGTAAATCAACCGAATCAGTAGAACGGAGGCTGGTTTTTTCCTCAAATGACATTTCAGATCCGTCCTCAAAGAGGACTAACCGACACCGAGCTTGCCTTATTCGTGAAATAGTTCTTTCAATCTCAGGATCAAATACTGGCAAGCTTGTATCAGGAAGTGAACGCGTCATCTAGTGAAAGAAACAAGCAGCTCATAGTAGCAAAATAAAATAAAATGCAAATAAATAAAATCCAATCAATAACTTTAGCACTCTATTGCAATTCCCCGGCAACGGCGCCAAAAATTGATGGTGGCAGAAATTGGCGAGTTAAAAATTGTTATAAGATATGCGTTGCAAGTATAGTTCTCAACCAACCAGAAATCCGCTTATCAATTTAAAAAGGGTGTCACAGAAATTAAAGTTAAAATACTGGGAGTATGAATCCCAGGTCATCTCCCAACGAGTTGTAGGAAAGTGTGCTATTTTATTAATCAGATGGTTTTCAAAAAGATTTGAGTTGAATGGCAGGAAATTAAATCAGAGAATTAATGTAATTTATATAAAAGCCTTGACTGGGAGTAGATTAGTTGGAAGCCCTATTCTTGTTGTAGTACTTTCAAGATTAATTGATAATTGGCGGTGGTTCTGTTTAGTTATCCCTTACTAGGTAAGAGAAAGTCAAACAAGTTGGAATGCTGTTTCTATTCACAAGTCCCAGTCCGCTTACTTAGAAGGACTGGCGTTAGTGTCTAGAGAGCAATCCAACAATAAACCCAATTACAATTTCTCCCTTGAGCACTCCAACTCAAGGATTCCTTTCAATCAACTCCCCATCAAGTTAGGGAATTACTCGCTCATTGTGAATGTGGAATTCATAACATAGGAAAGAGAATTAAAGGAAGACATGATAAATAAAACTCAAAGGAATTAATTCAAAATAAAAATAACTCTTGTATTGATAAATTCTCAAATAATCCAACAGTAAGATTGAAATAAATTAAAGGACATGGAAGAGTAAAGCCAAGTAAAGAAAACGAACTAGAATGACGAAGTCTTGATGAGGTGATAACTCTTCTCAAATCCCAATGCAAAAAGCAATAGAAATAAAAATCCTAAGAACTATGAATGCGTAGAGAGATAAGAAAACCTAGCGGAGGGGAAAACTAGATCTGAAAAACTAAAACTCTCTAGAATGAATGTTGTTGTTGGTCTCTGCATGTTCCCTGGCCCTAGTCTGCTTTTCTAGGCCGAAAACTGGGTCGAAACAGGGCCCAAAATCGCCCCCAGCGATTCTGCAGATTATGCAGATCGCGCACGTCACGCGATCGTGTCATTCATGCGGACGCGTCATTTGGCATTTTGCTTCTCCATGCGGACGCGTCGTCCACACCTCTGCGTCACTTATGCTATTCCAATCCGCGTGGTCGCGTGAGCATTGCGGCCGCGTCACTGCGATTTCCTCTCTTTCGCGCGGTCGCGTGAGCCATGCGGCCGCGTCACTTCTCGCTGGTCATCTCCTTAATTTCTTGTGTTCCTTCCATTTTTTGCAAGCTTCCTTTCCAATCTCCAACTCATTCGTGCCCTATAAAGCCTGAAGCACTTAAAACACAGATCACAGCATCGAATGGAATAAAGGAGAACTAAAATACATAATTAAAAGTCTCTAGGAAGCAAGTTTTCAATCGTGTAATAATTTTAGGAAGGAAATATAAATGCATGTTGATTATATGAATAAGTGGGTAAAGATCATGATAAAACCACACAATTAAACACATTATAAACCATAAAATAGTGGTTTATCACTTACAACAAGGTAATTCCTTTCTTTAGGAAGAAAATCTAGACCATCGAGCGAATCCTCATTCAATCAGTTTGTCACAAGTACAAACCCCTAAATCTATAAACCAAAGTATTTAAACCTCGGTTCGTTCTCCCTAGGAATTGCAATAAAGTGTCTTGTTATTGGTTATGATGTATGTTTGAGGTTTTTGAGTTAAGGAACAAGGAATGTAAATTGCAAAAGAAATAAACTAACAACTATGAAAGCTCTTGACAAGGAATGAGAATTAGAAGTCCTATCCTAGCTATCCTCCTCAATTGTGACCACAATTGTCCATTGCTACCACTTCATTAACCTCTAACCATAGAGGAAAGTCAAGTGGATGAATTAACTTCTAATTATCAATCAACAAAGGAATTAGATAACTCAAGCATCACTAATTACTCCACCTAAGCCAAGAGGGATAAAATCTACACTTAAATCCAACCAAGTATTTTAATAAATACTTGGAAGGCATAAAAGGAAAGTAAAGTAAATTGGCAACAACAATGAAATCTAACAATAATTAGTGCAAGAATTAATAACAATAATTAAAAGAAACACAATTATCACGAATTACCTCAAATTGAATTGAATGAAAATAGAATGAACAAAAGTAGATCTACAAACAATGTAGAAGGAATTATAACAAACAATAGAAGAATGGTGAATGTAACAACAAAGAATTAAGAAGAAGAAGTAGACAAAAGCATGAATTAAAACCTAGATCTAAGAACTAAACCTAATTCTAATCCTAATTCTAGAGAGAAGTGAGAGCTTCTCTCTCTAAAACTAAACTAAAACTAGCTTAAAGTGTGTGTGTGTCTCATTATGCCTTCCCCTTCATTCCTTGGTCTATTTAGCCTTTTTCCGCAAAAAACTCAGTTCCAAATGGGGCCAGAAAGCCTCCAAAATTGCCAGGCATGTGTTCCTCTTTAAAAATCATGTGTGGCCTTCGGCGCGTACGCGTACAATGCGCGTACGCGTCCATGGGGTATTTCGCAATCCGTGCGTAGGCGCGTAGTGCGCGCGCGCGCCCTTGGGCTTTTTCAAATCTTTGGCTTTTCATGATTTCTCCACTTTGTATTCTTTCCTTTCACTCCTTTGATCTTTCCCTAGCCCTTTTCAACCTGAAATCACTAGCAAACATATCAAGGCATCTAGTGGAATCAATGGTCCAAAAAGCATATTTTCACATCTAAGAACAAATAAGGAGACAATCACAAAATTATGCTATTTCATTGAATAAATGTGAGGAAAGGTTATAAAAACACTCTAAATTCAACCCAAGATAAACCCTACAAAGGGGGTTTATCAACAACCAAAGCTTAAGTTTGGTGTTGTGATGACTTGCATCATTTACCCTTTTTTCTTGTCTAAAAAGAACCATAAAGAGCATAATCTCATTTAATCATTGCAATTTATGAATTAATTAATGAATATTATGGTACATTGCTTTGAAATAGGTTTGTGCTTAATTTTAGGTGAAAAAAGAGCAACAAAAAGGGAAGAAAACAACAAAACAAGTTGGGCGTGTAAAACTGGCGTGTCACTTGGAACAAACGCCACAAAAATGTATGGGCGTGGCATGCCAGGAACTGGGCGTGGCACGCTAGTTATGAATTCCAGAGAAGCATGTTTGAGCATTTTACATGGGCATGGCACGCCAGGAGTTGGGTGTGGCACGCCAGTGTAGTTTTCCAAAGAGCAATAATGAAGGCCACTAAAGGGGCATGGCACGCCTAGCCCATCACATACTCTGGGCGTGCCACTTGAACCATGGGGCATGGCACGCTAGTTCATCCATCCAGAAGGGATCATCACTTGGGCGTGCCACTTGGTATCAAAGGCGTGGCACGCCAGCTTCAAAAGTCACTTGGGCGTGCCACTTGAAGAGCTAGGCGTGGCACGCCAATCTTAAAAGAGCCACACTAAAGGGGCGTGCCACTTGAGCATCAAGGCGTGTCACGCTAGTACAAGTTTCTAGAGAAGAGGTTGAAAGCCCAAAAGGCTGCGCGTGCCACTTGGTATCGAAGGCGTGGCACGCCAGCTCTCATCCTCACTTGGGCGTGCCACTTGAGCATCCAGGCGTGGCACGCCAACACTCAAGGAAGCCAAAGCAAAGCTGGGCGTGCCACTTGGTGTCGAAGGTGTGGCACACCAGCTCTAGAATTTCACTTGTGCGTGCCACTTGAAGGACCAGGCGTGGCACGCCAGTCTCTGGACCAAGGCAAAATGCTGGGCGTGGCACGCGGTGTGGCACACCAATTATATTTTTCAGAGAGGGAGATAGGAGGCCAACCATATGGGCATGCCACTTGGTATCGAAGGCGTGGCACGCCAGCTACCATTTCTCACTTAGTCATGCCACTTGAATCTTAGGCGTGGCACGCCAGCATCACCAATCAACTAGAAGATGACTTGGGTGTGCCACTTGAGTTCCGAGCGTGGCACGCCAAAGAATGAACCAAAGTACACAAATAGGTGTGGCACGCCAGACCCTGGGCATGCCACGCTAGTTCAATTGGCCAGAGAGAAGGATCAAGCACACATAGTGGGCATGGCACGCCAGACCCTGGGCGTGCCACGCTAGTTCAACTTTCCAGAAACAAGAAGAAGAAGGAGAAGGCCTGGGCGTGCCACTTGAGGTCGAAGGCGTGGCACGCCAGACTACACAAGTTCTTAAAGAACCCTAGGCGTGCCACTTAGGCTCGAAGGCGTGGCACGCCAGGGATGCCAATGAAGGAGGGTGTGCCACTTGAAGAGTTGGGCGTGGCACGCCAAGCCAGATTCAGAGCTGGGCGTGGCACGCCACTGAAGCGCCAGTCACACGCCAACTGGAAGGTCACGTTTATTGAGTTTCTTTTCCCTCCAAATTGTATTTTTCTTTTCACATTTGTATTTTTCTTTATTCTAGTGTTAGGAGTAGTATAAATAACCCCTGAAAATACTGAAAAAGGGGGTTAAGCAGTTAGGAAGCTAAATTATGGAGTAGAGTTTTTAGTTACTTTTACTTTTTCACTTTATCATCTCTTCCATCTCTTGTACTTTTCTCTGAGCTATGAGTAGCTAAATTCTCTCTCATTGAGAGATGGAGCTCTGCTGTACTTGATGGATTAATGATAGTTAATTTCTTCTTCTCTTCATCTTCTCTTTGATTTTCTAGAAGGATTTTCGTTCTTCATGCTTAGCATTTAATTATCTTGGAAAAGAGATTGAATGTAATTGGGTTTCATGGGAACCTTGGAAAAGGAAACATGAAATCATGCTAGAAATCCCTTCTCACACTTAAGCAGGATCTGGGTTTTGGTGTTTGGATATGGTGACATATAATCCTCCCTCTACTTGGACCTATGATGATGTGTGGTATAATCAGAGACCAAGCATATCTCTCTTCATGAGCAATTAGACCAAGGAATTGGCTATTGATCCAGATCTGAGAGATTGAGTCACCAAGGGATTGGGGCTCAATCAATCATGATTTTCAAGAGGTCAATGAGTTGCATGATTGAAGATGATATGAACTAGATTTAATCCAAAGAGACAACATCTCCTGATCTCAATGAATCCTCCTATTCTTATCTTACACTTTCTTTATAGCTTTCTTTACATTCTGTCAATCCCCATTCCTGTTTACAATTAAGTCATTTAAGTTTCTGCTCTTTACATTCTTGCCATTTCTATTTCTGCACTTTACTGCTTTTCTTTACTTTCGAGTCATTTATAATTCTGCCTATTTATAATTCTGCAATCACAATCTATTCTGTTTAGCTTGACTAATTCACCAATTGATTAAAATTGCTCAAATCTACCAATCTCTATGGATATGATCCCACTCCACTGTGGGATATTACTTGATGATAATTTTGGTGTGCTTGCTAAAAGAACGGATTCATCAATCTTTGTATGGGGAGTGAATTTCAGTCATCAGTTTGAATTTGACAATGACTAAATTAATGGGTAGCTAGATTAAGCACTTTAATTACCTTGTTAATTCTTTTTCAGATCTTTAATTTTCTCCTTTTCTATTTTATTTTATTTTTACTTTGATCATTTTAGCTATTCATTGTTCATATTTCCATTTTTTACTGCTTTACTAACTGTTTGATTAATTGCATCAACCACACTAACCGACAGTCTTAACAAGGAGTTATTCCTTCAGTTGTCTTTTGCTTGCTATTTGTTGAATGTATGACAGGTAGAAGAGGAGAAACTTCATCCTCTTTTGATAGTGAACCTGAGAAGACCTTCCTGAGATTAAGGAGGGAAGCAAGAGGCAAAAGAATAGTTGGAGAGGAAGTAGTAGAGGAAGATCTGGGAGTTACTATAGAGGAAGAGGTGCATAACCATGTTGGAGAAGATGCTGGCAATTATGTTGGGCAAGAGAGGAGAGTTTTAGGCTCTTATATCAACCCAAATCCTAGAAACTGTGGCAGTAGCATTCTAAAGCCAACAATTCATGCTAACAACTTTAGGTTGAAACCTCAGCTCATCACACTTGTCCAGAATAATTGCTCATTTGGAGGGAATGCCCAAGAGGACCCCAACCAATATCTCACTACATTCTTGAGGATTTGTGACACTGTAAAGTCAAATGGTGTACACCCTGACACCTACAAACTACTTATGTTTCCATTTTCTCTCGGAGATAAGGCAGTAAAGTGGTTAGAAGCATTTCCTAAGGAGAGCTTAACAACTTGGGATGAGGTTGTGAACAAGTTTCTAGCAAGATTCTACCCTCCACAGAGAGTCAATAGATTGAGAGCTGAGGTGCAAACCTTCAGACAGTAAGATGGTGAAATACTTTATGAGGCCTGGGAGAGGTTCAAAGACTTGATAAGGAAGTGCCCTCCAGATATGTTCAATGAATAGGTTCAACTACACATCTTCTATGAAGGGCTGTCATATGAAGTAAAGAAAACTGTGGACCACTCTTCAGGGGGTTCACTCAACAAGAAGAAAACCATTGAAGAAGCCATAGATATTATAGAGACTATAGTTGAAAATGAGTACTTCGTGCTTCAGAAAGAGCTCAAAAGAAAGGAGTGCTGGAGCTCAATTCTATGGATGCCTTGTTGGCACAAAACAAGATGAGTACAGCACAATTAGTAGCCCTAACAAAGAAGATAGAAACAAGCCAAGTCTCAGCTGTCCAAGCTCAAGCACCACCACAAGAAGGAGATGCACCAGAAGCTGAATGCGAATGGGAGCAGACAAATTATGTGAACAATCCCTTTAGACCACCATATGAACCAAACTCTAAGACATATAACCTAGGTTGGAAGAACCACCTAAATTTTGGGTGGAAAAACCAACAAAGCCACAACCAAGATCACAACAAACCATACCAATCTAACTAATACAATAACCACAACCCCAACCATCAATCGGGCAACAATAGACCTTATCATAACTCACAAAATACACCCTACCATAACTCACAAAATACATCATATCACTCCACCCAGCAAACACACAACAACCACCGTCAAGATACATCATCCTCAACCATACAACCATGTGAAACCAACAACAATTTTGCAAAATTGGAGGCTATCATAGCACAATTGTCAGCACAATTGATAGGAACTATTTCCACTGTTCTGGAAAGACAAATACAGGCTGAAAGAAAGATAGATGGAAACCAAGAGCAGTTCAGATCTAACATAAGAAATCAAGGGGCAACAATTTCAAAATTGGAAGCACAAATAGGGAGTTTATCTAAACAAATACCAATGCTCACACATACATTTCCTAGTGATACCATGGCCAACCCAAGAGGGGAATGCAAGGTGATCACCCTAAGAAGCGGAAAAGGAACCTGAATCCAAGAAAGAAGAAGAGACCCCTGCACTATCCTCACCAAAGCAAGTCATAAAGCCTTATGTACCAAAGACAGCTTATCCACAAAGGATGTGGAAGGATGGGAAAGACAGCCAGTTCTCTAGATTCCTAGAAATTTTCAAGAAGCTCCTGATCAACATACCCTTTACTGAGGCATTAAAGCAAATGTCACTCTATGCCAAATTTTTAAAGGAGCTCATGACAAGAAAAAGGAATTGGAGTGAAAAGGAAACCATAGTGCTAACTGAGGAGTGCAGTGCTATCATGCAAAAGAAGCTTCCTCAAAAGATGAACATCCTAGTAGCTTCTAAATTTCCTGCATCATAGGTGATATCAATATTGAGAAAGCATTGTGCGATCTGGGGGCTAACATCAACCTCATGTCCTTGGCTATGATGAAAAGGATGAGGATTGAGGAAGCCAAACTAACAAGAATGGCACTCCAATTGGCTGACAGAATATTCAAGTTCCCTCATGGGGTAGTGGAAGATTTGTTGGTAAAAGTAAGAGAGTGTATTTTTCCAGCTGACTTTGTTGTGCTGGATATGGAGGAAGAGGCCAACACATCAATCATCCTAGGAAGGCCATTCCTAGCTACTGCTGGAGCTATTATTGATGTTCAAAAAGGGGAGCGAGTCTTGAGGTTACATGAAGAGAAGATGGTCTTCAATGTCTTCAAAGTAATGAGTTACCCCAAGGAATCCATAGGAGAATGCATGATGGTAGACACCATAGAAAAGATAGTTCAAGGAGTTTTAGAAGAAGAACAATGTGAAGAAATTATGGAGCTGGAGCAACAAGTATCAAGTGAAGAATTACCACAAGGAATCATGGAGAATTCGATCATGTTGAACCACATGAGCAACAAGGAAGTGGAAGCACCAAAATCCTGCTTGAGGAAGATGCCAAGCCCTCAAGACAGCAACAAAGAAGGCTAAATCCAATAATGAATGAAGTAGTCCAAAAAGAGGTGTTGAAATTGTGGCAAGCTAGGGTGATCTAGCCAAATCTCAGACAACCCTTGGGTAAGCCCAGTGCAAGTAGTCCCTAAGAAAGGAAGGGTCACTGTTGTACCAAATGAGAAGAATGAGCTGATACCAATAAGAACAGTGACTGGCTGGCGCATGTGCATTGATTATAGGAAGCTTAATGAAGCTACCAGGAAGGATCACTTCCCGCTACCTTTCATGGACCAGATGCTAGAAAGACTTGTGGGACATGAATATTATTGCTTCTTGGATGGTTATTCTGGTTAGAACCAAATAGTTGTAGACTCCAAGGACCAAGAAAAGACCTCATTTACCTGTCCCTATGGTGTTTTTGCTTATAGGAGAATGTCCTTTGGATTGTGCAATGCACCTACAACATTCCAAAGGTGCATGCTCTCCATATTTTCAGACATGATTGAAAGATTTATTGAAGTGTTTATGGATGACTTCTCTGTATTTGGTGATTCATATTCTTACTACTTACACCACTTAGCCTTGGTGCTAAAGAGATGCCAAGAAACTAACCTCGTTTTAAATTGGGAGAAGTGCCACTTTATGGTCACAGAAGGGGTGGTTCTTGGCCACAAGATCTCAAAAAGAGGCATAGAAGTGGACAAGGCCAAGGTGGAGGTGATTGAAAAGTTACCCCCACCTTGCAATGTTAAGGCAGTTAGAAGTTTTCTAGGACATGCTGGCTTCTATAGGAGGTTCATTAGAGATTTCTCAAAGGTTGCCAAACCTCTAAGCAACCTGCTTGCTCTAATGTACCTTTTGTTTCTGATAAGGAATGCATGCTAGCCTTTGATGAGCTTAAGAACAGACTTTCCTCTGCACCTATCATAGCACCACCCTGCTGGGATCTACCCTTTGAGTTGTTGTGTGATGCATCAGACTTTGCTGTTGGTGCTGTTTTAGGACAGAGGAGAGACAAATTGGTGCATGTTATTTATTATGCCAGCAAAGTCCTTAATGAGAATCCAAGGAACTATACCACTACAAAGAAGGAACTACTTGCCATTGTCTTTGCATTTGATAAGTTTAGATCATATCTTATTGGTTCTAAAGTAATTGTATTCACTGATCATGCAGCACTCAAATATTTGCTTACCAAACAAGAGTCCAAGCCCAGCTTGATAAGGTGGATCCTGCTACTCCAAGAGTTTGATATTGAAATTAAAGATAGGAGTGGAGCAGAGAAGAAGGTGGCTGACCACCTATCAAGAATCCCACAAGAAGAAGATGAGGCACACCAACTTGCAATGAATGAGAGCTTCCCTGATGAGCAGTGGATGATGATCCAAGAAGCTCCTTGGTTTGCAGACATAGCCAATTTCAAGGCTATTGGAGAGCTACCAACTAACATCAACAAACACATGAGGAGAAAGCTACTCAATGATGCTAAACATTACATTTGGGATGAGCCGTATTTGTTCAAAAAGTGTGCTGATGGGATCTTGAGGAGGTGTATATCCCATGAGGAAGGGCAAGAAGTCCTCTGGCAATGTCATGGATCTGTATATAGAGGCCATTTTAGTGGGGAAAGAACTGTAGCCAAGGTGCTACAATGTGGGTTCTATTGGCCAACAATGTTCAAGGATACAAAGGACTTGGTAAAAGGATGCAATGAGTGCCAAAGAGCTGGAAATCTACCCAAGAAAAATGAGATGCCACAGAGGTTTATAATGGAATTGGAATTATTTGATGTGTGGGGAATTGATTTCATGGGACCATTCCTATCCTCATATTCAAACAATTATATACTGGTGGCAGTGGATTATGTGTCAAAGTGGGTGGAGGCCATAGCTACATCAACCAATGACAACAAAGTAGTGATCCACTTCTTGCGGAAGAATATATTCAGCAGATATGGGGTTTCAAGAACACTCATAAGTGAAGCATAAAGTGGAAAAATGGCAACCCCATATGGTGTGAAGCACAAAGTGGCAACCCCATATCATCCACAGACCAATGGGCAAGTTGAAATTTCAAACAGAGAGCTCAAAATGATCCTTGAAAAAACTGTTGAATGCTCAAGAATGGATTGGTCTAAGAAGCTGGATGATGTATTATGGGCCTATAGGACTGCTTTCAAAACACCTATTGGGATTTCTCCATACCAATTGGTGTTTAGAAAGACTTGTCACTTACCAGTTGAGCTTGAACATAGAGCATTTTGGGCTCTAAAGATGTTAAATTTTGATGATCAAGTTGCTGGGGAGAGAAGGCTAATGCAACTCAACGAATTGGAAGAATTCAGAAATCAAGCTTATGAGAATGCCAAAATTTACAAAGAAAACACAAAAAAATGGCATGATCAAAAGATAGCTAGGAGAGTTCACAGAAGGTAAAAAAGTTCTGCTATACAATTCAAGGCTCAAGTTCTTCCTAGGGAAGCTTAAGTCTCGATGGTCTGGACCCTTCACCATCCTCAAGGTGTTTCTCTATGGACATGTAGAGCTCATGGAGGACAAAACACAGAGAACTTTCACTGTAAATGGCCATAGACTCAAGCATTACTTGGGAGACTCACTGGATGAGCAGAGAGTGAGCTACAATCTCAACTAAACAAGGAGGAACGTCAAGCTAGTGACGATAAAGAAGCGCTAGTTGGGAGGCACCGCAACACTCTATATCCTTTTTAATTTCTTGCTTTCTAAAAGTAGTTTATGACTGTTAAGTTAGGTAGTTTTAATTTCAGTCTCTCAGTTGATAGTTCTTTTGTTTATTCTCTTTTGTTTACTGGGATTACAAGGTTGCATAATCACTTAATTAAAGTTGGTTGAATGGGCTAAGAACTAGCTAAAGAGCTAAGTTTGGTGTGGCCACTAACCCACTTAATTTAGGCTTACGATCATCTGAATGAATTAATTTTGAAAGTAAGCTCAGAGATTAAGTTTGGTGTGGCCACCACCATATGAAGTTCACATAGCAAGCCCAACATGATTCAAGTTTGAAAGCATTTAATAAATTGGTGGGTGCATAAAAGGTGGTTTTGATGTGTACGAAGGGATTTGAAGAGAAGGAATGTGAAAAAAGTAAATTTATTCCACCCTTATGAACACATTAAAACCCAATGATGAACCATTTTATTAGATGCAATAAGATTAGGTTTGGTGTCCCAAGGGACACTCATCAATTGCAATTTAATTGACTCATAATATAGGGAATGTGAATGATTCTTTTTGTCATTACTGATGGGGTTTTCGGTTTTCAATTTCAGAAGAGGCGGGACCCACATGATTGATAGCTCATCAAGCAAAGAGTCAAAGTGTACTTGCACTTTGGAACTCAACATCTGAAGAAAGAAAAAAGGCAAGGATTGGCACCTCACCCCATGCTAGGCGCCACTCCCAAGTGGGAAAATAATTAATTTCTTTTACTTCCCACCTTCCCCACCTTCCAGACTACTCTTTCTCTTATAAAAGCCACTTACCCCTCCAGTTCCCTCCACACTTCAAACCCAACTTAACACCCAAACATATGCACTTCCTCTTCTTTTTGTTCCCTTACTTCTTCTTTTCTTCTACTTGATTAGGGACAATCAAGTCCTAAGTTTGGTGTTGTGGAGCAAACCCTTGCTTTGCTCTCTATTCTTTACCTCTTCTTCAACTTTTCTTCAACCTTTCAAACCTCTTTTCTCACCCCAATGGCACCACCAAGAGCCTCATCATCAAAGAAGAGTGATGGGATATTTTTGTGGAAGAAACGAATTCCTCCAAAACAACCAAATCTAACCGGCAAGTGCACCGGGTCGCATCAAGTAATAAAACTCACGGGAGTGAGGTCGATCCCACAGGGATTGATGGATCAAGCAACTTTAGTGGATGATTAGTTTAGTAAAGCTAACATTTGAGTGATAATTGATGCAGCAGAAAGTAAATGACAAGGAAAATTAAAGTGCAGAAAGTAAATTGGCAAGTAGCTTAAGGGGCAAGAAATGTAAATTGCAAGAATCTTAAATTGCAAGAAATGTAAATTGCATGAAATTAAAGGAGAGTGGGTGCTGGAAATTAAAGAGAGCAGTAGATCAAGTAACTGGAAAGTTAAATTGCAGAAAGAATAAATCAAGATCACAACAACTCAAATGTAAAGTGCAGAGGAACAAAAGTGCTGGAAAGTAAATTGGGAACAAGGAGATCAGAGAGCAAAGTGACTGTGCTTAATTTGCAGAAATTTAAAAGGATGTTGAAGATCTCAGGAGTGGATCCTTCCTTGATCCAACAAGAGAAAAGTTGCAGAGAGTAAAAAAAAAGATTGCAGAAGAAGTAAAGAGAAGTTACAAATAGAGAATGAAAACAGAATTCCTTCCAATCTCAATTCAAGATTCAAAATAGAAAATGAAACTCAGAGAGAGAGCTCTGTATTCCTAATGCTCCCTAGTGGAGCTCGCCCCCTATTCTCTCTATTCGGGCTTACTTTCTAAAATGAGAATGATGCCTTATATAGGCATTTTTACAAAATGAAAACAAATTACAATTAAAATGAAATTTCTATTCTAACTATCTCTTGTGCTTTTGAGTGGTGTCAATTGGGCCCTTGCTCTTGATGAAATTGGGTTGATAGAGGCCTTGGTTGATTGCTCTTGGAGTTTGGAGAAGAACCGAGTTGAACCGGGTTTGGAATCATGAAAGCTTGAGTAAAAGTTTGAGTAAAAGTTTGAGGCTAACTTTTACTCCAACTTTTCACATCAGTCACCCTTCTTTGCTGATACCAACGTTGGGGCAAAAGTTAGGGGTCAAACTTTTGCTCCAACGTTGGCCCCTTTGTGTGCATGTGTGGGGTGCTAGTTTGTCCTCTTGTCAACATTGCCAATTTCATGCCAACTATAGACTATTATATATGGTTGGAAAGCTCTGAATGTCAGCTTTCTAACTCAATTGGAATCACCTCAATTGGACATCTACAACGCAACTTATGCTCATTTGAAGAGGACAAGGTCGCTGGCCTTGGTGTGCAGCGTTTGAGGTAAAGTTTGCCTCAAACGTGGACGAAAACGCCAGTTCTGGAGGCTCAAACGCATTGTTCACCCCAAACTATTATACATTGTTGGAAAGCCCTGAATGTCTACTTTCCAATGCCTTTGGAAGCACATCATTTGGAGCTCTACAGCTCGAGTTATACTCCGTCGAAGGTGCAGAGGTCAGTTGGCCTCACTACATGTTGCCACCATATTCGTTTATGCACATTTCGGGGCAGTTTTCTCCCTCAATTTTAGTGTCCACCATGCAGTGCCATATATGCCTGGAAAGCTCTTGATTCCTACTTTCCATTGCTTTTTGAATCACCTCATTTGGAGCTTTGTAGCTCAAGTTATTCATGTTGGAAGTATACCCCTTGTATGCCTTGTGGCGCCAACGTTAGCCAAAAAGTTAGAGGCTAACATTGGTGCAAACTTTTGCTCTCCAGGGTGTGTTTTTCATGCGCCAACGATAGCCAAAAAGTTAGGGGCTAACGTTGGCGCAAACTTTTGCTCTCCAGGGTGTTGATTTGTGATGCCAAAAGTTAGCCAAAAAGTTTGAGGCTAACTTTTGCTCCAGCTTTTTGCTCCCTGGTTCATTTTCAATTAATCCAAAAGTTTGAGCTAAAGTTTGAGGCAAACTTTTTCTCAAACGTTTTGTCCTCTCTTCCTCCTAGCCATTCCTCCTTGCTTCAACCTTTCTCCAAGCTTTCTTCACCTATCATCAATCAACCAAACACATCAAAGCTATGCTCAAAATCATGAGTTTGTCATTCTTTCATAATATGTGACAATTATAGCATAAAACCTCATGAAATAGCATTAATTCATACATGGTTAATTAAATCAAAGGAAACATGGATATCTACCCAATTGGCTTGCTTATGGCTTAAGAAAGTGCATAAAACCTATTGAAAACAAAGGAAAAAGCATAGAAAAACATGACATGGTGACATGTCATCACAATACCAAACTTAAACAATGCTTGTCCCCAAGCAAGAAAAGAATCATGGAATAAAGATTGACAATCCATGGCAAGAAGAATAGCAACTCAATGTTCATGGTAAGCTAGTTTTCTAAGCATGCTACAATCACAAAAGAAATGTAATTGATTGATGCTTCTATCTAGCTCATTTTATGAAATCTTTTCCTTATATTTCTTCCTTGAAACAAGCTTTTTGCTTTTCTTATTAGATTCTCCTTTTGGGTGCTTTGCCCCATGAGTTGATAACAAAGCTATGACTTCTAAATGCTTTGTTTTCAAGTATTACCACTTGATACATAAGCACCACAAGCATTTGATTAGAGGACTTCATTAAGCTCATTTTTCTTTTCTTTTCTTGACTCTCTAATCATTGATGCTCAGAGCCTTGAGCTTTGAGGGAGTGCTTTTGCACTTTGAGCCTAGCCTTGACTTCTAAGTGTTTTGTTTTCAAGCATTTGGCTTGATACATAAACACCACAAGCACTTAACAAATAAATTGCCATTGGTACTCAGAGCCTTCAGCTTTCTCATTCTTTCCCTTTTTCTTTTCTTGCTCTTTTTTGCTTTTTCTTTCAAGGTTTTCATGATTTTCAAAAGATTTCACAAAATGTACTAGATGAAAACTTCAATTAAATAAAATCCAATGCAATTGAGCAACAATTAATCATACTAGCTTTCCAATACTTTTATGCACATGCTAAAATCTTCTTTAATGCCTTGTTTGTTTATGATCATGATACTTTGTTGCTTTTGAATTCACAAAACTCAAGTTGGTAATCATAATGACACAGCACCATGTTGCAAATCAAAATTCAAGTTATGCTTTATTCATACACACATGTAAACAGAAAGGATGAAGACAATCATGCAATTTAAGTGCTGGAAACAAATGAGGAGAAAAGGAACTCTACAACCTTGTATTTTATCTTCATTATTGTTGTCCTTTTTCCTCTATTCTTCCTCCTTCCTTTGCCAAACTCAGAATGCTTGCTCATCCTCAAGCAACAATTAGAACCATGGCTATGGGGCTAAGATGGATCATGAGTGTCTTACACAATGAAAAGTTAGTAGTACATGTGTTTCAAGCAAGCAAAAGATAACAATCAAGGCATAAGAGATAGAGACATTGTGATTGCATAGATAAGAAGGTGTGCACAATACATTGCATAAAAGATAAGTGGCACACCAAACTTAGTGTGACACTTTCACTTGGAATTAATGCAAGTATCTTGTAAGGATTGGAACTAAATTTTGTTGCATAGCAACACCAAACTTAGAATGCAACCATATGTCAATTTATTTGAACTAAAACTAAACAAAAGAAACTGTTATATGTTAAATACAATCACCAAATGAAGAGTCTGTTATGAATAAGGATGTCTTGGTGATGTATTAACAAAAACAGTTAATGAAGGAAAGCATTAAAAACAAGTAAATAAATGAAACAAAGAGAAAACAAAAATTATCCAACTAAGAAGAAAAATAACACTGTAAAAGGCAATATGATTATGCAGACAAGTGATGTTGCTGGACTGATTTGCATAAAAAAATAGGTGGCACACCAAACTTAGAATCTTGGTGTGTCACTTTCATGTAAAATTGATGCAATCATCCATGAAGATGGAAAACAGTTTGTTGCAGGGCAACACCAAACTTAGAATGTAACCATATGCCAATTTATTGAAATTTAAACAAAGCAAGGAAAAGAAATGTACCTACTGTCTACCTGTTCTTTACTTTCTTCCTCTTCTTCCAATTTGTTAAGAGAAATGACTTCAAAGGAGGAGAAGATTCAGCTATTACCCCCTGTCTTGGTCTCTCCTCAGCAAGCTTTCTTTTGTACATGGCTTGATTGATCTTGCTTGCTGGATTAGGGACAGGATTGGTGCTCTTGTTAGTTGCCTTCACTTCTTTGAATCCAAGTCTTGGTTGCTGTGTGATTATTGGAGTTTTGTATTCATCCAGAGCCTTTTGAATCGGTGGTTCCATGAACTCTTCCTCACTTTCTTGCTCCTCCACTTCCTCTTTTACACTCAACATTTGTTTTAATAGCTCTTTTATGGAGGAGGTTTGTTGATCTTCCCAAGCTTTCTTCATCTCCTCTTCATACCTTTCAATCATGGATTCAAGTGTTGAGGCGTTTTGGTCCAGGGAGGTTTGTGAGAGTTGTGAGTCTTCATGTTCTCTTGTCATCTCAAGTGGCCTTTGTGAATATGCAAGTTTAGGTTCAAATGTTTCCACCACCTCTTTTTTTTTTACTAAAAATCCACTTGACTCAGTAGCCTCTTCATCTTGTTTTTCCTTCTTCTTCATTGCACTCACCAATTGGCCTAGCTGCACTTTCATGTTTTTGAGGAAGTTTTCTTGTTCTTTCCAGACTTTCATTGTCTCCTCCTCATATTTTTTGAACATGGACTCAAGCTTTGAGAGCCTTGAGTGGTTCATGGAAGTTTGTGTGGGTGGTGAGTTTTGAAAGGGGCTTTCTGTTGAAGTATGGTCAAGTGATAATATCTTTGGATGAATATCATATGGAGCGCTAGAATTCCCTTCCCAGCCACCATTAGAGTCATGACTTGCATCATTTTGTGGTGGAGGGAAATATCCCATATGATTTTCTTTCTCATCTTGTGGTTCTGAAGCATAGCTCCATGAATTGGAGTGCCCAGAATTTGAAGTTTCTTGGTGATATTCCCAACCACCATTAGAGATTGGTGATGGTGGGTGATATCCCATAAAATTTTGTTTGACCAAAAGATGAGTTGAACTCCATTTGTATTTTATAAACATCAATGAAAATTGAAATTCATGTCATAGAGAAAGAATTTCTTAGTGAGGCAATAACTCAAACACCTTGGTTTCAACTTAGAACAAAGAACAAAAATAAAGAAAATGCTTGATCTAGACTTCTCACCCACTTAATCATTGTTGATCTAAATCAATCCCCGGCAACGGCGCCAAAAACTTGATGGGATATTTTTGTGGAAGAAATGAATTCCTCCAAAACACCCAAATCTAACCGGCAAGTGCACCGGGTCGCATCAAGTAATAAAACTCACGGGAGTGAGGTCGATCCCACAGGAATTGATGGATCAAGCAACTTTAGTGGATGATTAGTTTAGTCAAGCTAACATTTGAGTGATAATTGATGCAGCAGAAAGTAAATGACAAGGAAAATTAAAGTGCAGAAAGTAAATTGGCAAGTAGCTTAAGGGGCAAGAAATGTAAATTGCAAGAATCTTAAATTGCAAGAAATGTAAATTGCATGAAATTAAAGGGGAGTGGGTGCTGGAAATTAAAGAGAGCAGTAGATCAAGTAACTGGAAAGTTAAATTGCAGGAAGAACAAATCAAGATCACAACAACTCAAATGTAAAGTGCAGAGGAACAAAAGTGCTGGAAAGTAAATTGGGAACAAGGAGATCAGAGAGCAAAGTGACTATGCTTAATTTGCAGAAATTTAAAAGGATGTTGAAGATCTCAGGAGTGGATCCTTCCTTGATCCAACAAGAGAAAAGTTGCAGAGAGTAAAAAAAAAGATTGCAGAAGAAGTAAAGAGAAGTTGCAAATAGAGAATGAAAACAGAATTCCTTCCAATCTCAATTCAAGATTCAAAACAGAAAATGAAACTCAGAGAGAGAGCTCTGTATTCCTAATGCTCCCTAGTGGAGCTCGCCCCCTATTCTCTCTATTCGGGCTTACTTTCTAAAATGAGAATGATGCCTTATATAGGCATTTTTACAAAATGAAAACAAATTACAATTAAAATGAAATTTCTATTCTAACTATCTCTTGTGCTTTTGAGTGGTGTCAATTGGGCCCTTGCTCTTGATGGAATTGGGTTGATAGAGGCCTTGGTTGATTGCTCTTGGAGTTTGGAGAAGAACCGAATTGAACCGGGTTTGGAATCATGAAAGCTTGAGTAAAAGTTTGGCTAACTTTTACTCCAACTTTTCACATCAGCCACCCTTCTTTGCTGATACCAACGTTGGGGCAAAAGTTAGGGGTCAAACTTTTGCTCCAACGTTGGCCCCCTTGTGTGCATGTGTGGGGTGCTATTTTGTCCTCTTGTCAACGTTGCCAATTTCATGCCAACTATAGACTATTATATATGGTTGGAAAGCTCTAAATGTCAGCTTTCTAACCCAATTGGAATCACCTCAATTGGACATCTACAACGCAAGTTATGCTCATTTGAAGAGGACAAGGTCGCTGGCCTTGGTGTGCAGCGTTTGAGGTAAAGTTTGCCTCAAACGTGGACGAAAACTCCAGTTCTGGAGGCTCAAACGCATTGTTAACCCCATACTATTATACATTTATGGAAAGCCCTGAATGTCTACTTTCCAATGCCTTTGGAAGCACATCATTTGGAGCTCTACAGCTCGAGTTATACTCCGTCGAAGGTGCAGAGGTCAGTTGGCCTCACTGCATGTTGCCACCATATTTGTTTATGCACATTTCGGGGCAGTTTTCTCCCTCAATTTTAGTGTCCACCATGCAGTGCCATATATGCCTGGAAAGCTCTTGATTCCTACTTTCCATTTCTTTTTGAATCACCTCATTTGGAGCTCTGTAGCTCAAGTTATTCATGTTGGAAGTATACCCCTTGTATGCCTTGTGGCGCCAACGTTAGCCAAAAAGTTAGAGGCTAACGTTGGCGCAAACTTTTGCTCTCCAGGGTGTGTTTTTCATGCGCCAACATTAGCCAAAAAGTTAGGGGCTAACGTTGGCGCAAACTTTTGCTCTCCAGGGTGTTGATTTGTGATGCCAAAAGTTAGCCAAAAAGTTTGAGGCTAACTTTTGCTCCAGCTTTTTGCTCCCTGGTTCATTTTCAATTAATCCAAAAGTTTGAGCTAAAGTTTGAGGCAAACTTTTGCTCAAACTTTTTGTCCTCTCTTCCTCCTAGCCATTCCTCCTTGCTTCAACCTTTCTCCAAGCTTTCTTCACCTATCATCAATCAACCAAACACATCAAAGCTATGCTCAAAATCATGAGTTTGTCATTCTTTCATAATATGTGACAATTATAGCATAAAACCTCATGAAATAGCATTAATTCATACATGGTTGATTAAATCAAAGGAAACATGGAAATCTACCCAATTGGCTTGCTTATGGCTTAAGAAAGTGCATAAAACCTATTGAAAACAAAGGAAAAAGCATAGAAAAACATGACATGGTGACATGTCATCAAAGAGAAAGACCAAGAAACTAACCTCTGGATCCTCAAACTTCAATGAATACAAGTTCCTCTCATCATTCAACCAAAACTAATTTTTTGGTTGGCTGAGTGAGAGGAAAATCATTCTGGAGGTGGGCTTCCAACTTGGAAGGAATGATCATCCAGAAATCAATAGCGAGATCAATAATAGAGGATGGGCACTCTTGTGCAACCCACCAAGGAAGGTGGTGGAGAGCTTGGTTAGAGAATTTTATGCCAATGCAGTCCCACAACCAAGGAAACCCTATGGCTATCTGAGTTATGTTAGGGGAAAAGCCATTGACTATAGCCCCTCCAACATAGATAGGATGTTGATGGTGAAGCAAACAAGCTCTACCCGGAGCTATGAAGAGAGGATAAAACAACAAGACCCAAGATTTGATGAGATCCTCAATGAAATATGTGTGCTGAATGTGCAGTGGATTAATGACATAGATGGGAGACCCAACCAACTGAGGAGAAAAGATTTAAGCCCCCAAGCTAGAGGGTGGCTGGATTTTGTAAGAAGGTCTCTCAACCCAACATCCAACACTTCTGAGGTGACATTGGAGAGAGCTGTGCTCATATACAGCATAATGAAGGGAGAAAATGTTAATGTTGGGGAGATGATTGCCAACAATATCAATAGGGTATTGAAAAGCACCAAGGACAGCACAAGGTTGGCCTTCCCAAGTATCATCCAAAGGCTGTGTGATGAAGCTGGGGTCGAGAAGATTATTGATGAAGTGCTGGTGGACTAAGAGAAGCCTATAACTGCCAAGAAGATGGCCAAAGTGGTGGCTGTGAACCCACTTCAGAGAGCAAGGGAGCACAAAGCTCATGCTCATATACCACAAGGGCCACCACAATAAGAAGAAGAAGCTAAAGATCAACCACAATACCTAGCACTTCCACCACCACTATATCCACAATTCCCTGAAGGTTTTAACTGGGAGTAATTGTAATGAGACATACACCAATTGAGAGGAAATATACACCACCTAAGAGAGGATGTCAACCAACTCAAGGAACAATAACAATATTGGGACCAAGTGTATGAGGACATACAACAACTCTAAGGAAGTATGGAGCACATGAAGGAGTAGTAAGACCAGTTCAACTGGGGAGAGATGCAAGGCAGCCTCAGAACAATTATGGAATAATAACAAATCTAACTAGGGAGCCTTGCTGAGTTTAGGCATCTTTATGAAGCCAGAACAATAGTAAGAAGGGAATTAGACTTCTACGCACAAATAAAATTGAGCTACTTGTGTAATGCAGTAGCCAATATGAACCCCAATTATCCAACATACATGCAAAAGATGGAGAAACTCAGTGCAAGACAGGAAGAAATTGCATACAAGCACAAGGAAAATGTAAGATCCTACATGAGAAGGCTAGGATTTTGGAGGTCCAAGGACACAAAGGCACAAGAGGGATCCTCCAAGAAGGATGATGATGACTCCTCCTCCAAGAAGAAGAACAAGGGAAAAGGGCCAATGAACTGAAGTTGCTCAACACCTAGTATCCTAAAGCCAACTGGTTTGGGAGTGCTAATTGAAAGCCTAATTAAAGGGTCGTCTTGAGATAAAACATTTAGAGTCGTGGTCAATGGAAAAGGAGAACTGAAAATGAAAGAACAATCAAAGAAAAAGAAACAATCCTTGCTACTTCAAGGTGACAATGAATAGAAAGGGAGCCTGAGGCAAATACTTGGAAGAATCCTCAAGAGGCTAGGAGTTTATTATCACATCAAATCAATAAGATTCATGCATGAGTTAACACTTAGTCCTATGTTTGGTAGTGAATGCATCTCTCTAAGGTCAAGTTTCAATCCAATTAAAAATTACTCACATTGATTTGCTTGGGACAAGAAAAGCTTAAGTTTGGTGTTGTGATGATTTGCTTCATTTATCCTTTTTTCTTATCTAAAAAGGACCATAAAAAATAATAATCTCATTTGATCCTTGCAAATCATGAACTAATTGATGAATATTATGGTGCATTGCTTTGAAATGGGTTTCTGTTGAATTTCAGGTGAAAAGAGCAACAAAAAGGGAGGAAAACAACAAAATAAAGCTGGGTGCATGAAACTGGTGTGCCACTTGGAACAAACGCCATGAAAGTATGTGGGCGTGGCACGCCAGTTGTGTTTTCCAGAAAAGATCCTCAAAGCTTTTACATGGGCTTGGCACGCCAGTAATGATTTCCAGGAAGGAATGTTTGGGTTTTAACAAGGGCATGGCACGCCACCTGCTGGGCGTGGCACGCCAGTATCATTTTTCAGAGAGCAATGTTGAAGGCCACAAAAGGGGCGTGGCACGCCAAGTCCATCACACACCATGGGCGTGCCACTTGAACCATTGGGCGTGGCACGCCAGTTCATCAATCCAGAAAGGGACAACCACTTGGGCGTGCCACTTGGTATGAAGGCGTGGCACGCCAGCTCTAGCCCACCACTTGGGCGTGCCACTTGAAGACCCAGGCATGGCACACTAAGCTTAAAGGAGCCACCTTAAGGTGGGCGTGCCACTTGAGCATCAAAGGGTGGCACGCCAGTTCAAGTTTCCAGAAAAGAGTTTGAAGACCCAAATACTTGGGCATGCCACTTGGTGCTGAAGGCGCGGCATGCCAACTCTAATCCAACACTTAGGCATGCCACTTGAGGACCTAGGTGTGGCACGCCAAGCTTGAACGGACACACCAATATGGGCGTGCCACTTGAACATCAGAGCGTGGCACGCCAGTATAACTTTCCAGAGGAGGAGGTAGAGGGCCAAACACATGGGCATGCCACTTGGTGTCAAAGGCGTGGCACGCCAGATACCATTTCTCACTTGGGCGTGCCACTTGAAGACTCAGGCGTGGCACGCCAAGGCTCAACCTCTCATTGGGCGTGCCACTTGGTGTCGAAGGCGTGGCATGCCAACTACCATTTCTCACTTGGGCGTGCCACTTGAGTCTCAGGCGTGGCACGCCATCATCATCAATCAACAAGAAGAAGACTTGGGCGTGCCACTTGAGCTTCAAGGCGTGGTACACCAAGACTAGGAGGCCATGGGCGTGGCACGCCAACAAAGAAACCAAACACATACAAGGGCGTGGCACGCCAGACCCTGGGCGTGCCATGCTAGTTCAACTCTCCAGAGAAGGAACCAAGCACACATGATGGGCATGGCATGCCAGACCCTGGGCGTGCCACTCTAGTTCAACTTTCTAGAGAGGAGAAGAAGAAGAAAAAGGCCTGGGGCGTGCCACTTGGGCTCGAAGGCGTGGCACACCAGGCTAACCAATGTTTAAAAAGACCCTGGGCATGCCACTTGGGTTCAAAGGCATGGCACGCCAGGGAGTTTAATGCATGGAGCGTGCCACATGGGGAGCTGGGCGTGGCGCACCAAGACAAAATCAGTGGCTAGGCGTAGCACACCACTCAAGCGCCAGTCACACGCCAAGCCTGGAGAGTCACGTTTTTAGAGTTTCTCTTTCCCTCTAGTTGTAATTTTCTTTTCTCTTTTGTATTTTCTTAATTCTAGTACCAGGAGTAGTATAAATAACCCCTGAAATTACTGAGAAGGGGTTGTTGAGTAGTAGTTTCGTTGAAGCTTAGTTAGTTTTACTTTTCACATCATCTTTTCCATCTCTTGTACTTTTCTCTTAAGCTATGAGTAGCTAAATTCCCTCTCATTGAAAGAGGGAGCTCTGTTGTACTTGATGGATTAATGATAGTGAATTTTTTCTTCTCTTCATCTTCTCTTTGATTTGCTAGAAGGAATTTCTTTTTAATGCTAGTGTTCAATTATCTTGGGAAAGAGGTTGAATGAAAAATGGGTTTCATGGGAACCTTGGAAAAGGAAACATGAAACCATGCTTGAAATCCCTTCTCACACTTGAGTAGATCTGGGTTTTGGTGATTGAATATGGTGACATATAATCCACCCACTATTTGGATCTATGAGGATGTGTGGTATAATCAGGGACCAAGCATATCTCTCTTCATGAGCAATTAGACCAAGGAATTGGCTGATTATCATAATTTGAGAGATTGAGTCACCAAGGGGATGAGTTGCATGATTATCAAGATTGCCAAGAGGTCAATGAGTTGCATGATTGAAGATGAGATGAGCTAGATTTAATCCAAAGAGAACAACATCTCCTAATCTCAATGAATTTCCCCTATTCTCATCTTTCACATTCTTTATAGCTTTATTTACATTCTGTTATTCCACATTCCCATTAACAATTAAGTCATTTATGTTTCTGCACTTTACATTCTTGCTATATCCTTTTCTTTATTTTACTACTTCTCTTTACTTTTGAGTTATTTACATTTCTACTCATTTGAATTTCTGCAATCACACTCTATATTTCTCAGCTTGACTAATTCACCCATTGATTAAAATTGCTCGAATCTACCAATCTCTTTGGATACGATCCCACTCCTAGTGGGTTATTACTTGATGATATTTTTGGTGCGCTTTCAAAAAGAACGGATTCATTAATCTTATACGGGGGAGTGAATTCTGGTCATCACAAGTTTTTTGTAGAATTGGAGTATGAGTTATACCTGGGTGCTCTAGTGTATTTATAGTAATGATTGATGATCTTCCTTTGAGATAAGCTGGTTATCTTATCTTTTGTGGAGGATATCTTTATCTTTTGGTTAACCGCCTTCTGGTGGGCGGTGTCCTTTTGTTCTGGGCCTTCTTGGGCCTCTATTGCGGTCTTCCGAGCTCTTTGTAAAGAGGTCGGTAATGAACCAACCTTTCAAGAGGTTGGTTTATTTACTTTAGGCTAACTCGGACCTTGTAGCTTAGACCGGTGTATGAACAGTCGTGGTTATTAATCTCCTCGGGTCCAAACCAAACATCCGAACAGACTAGATCAATCTGGAAGAGGGTGAAACCCGCACAATTCAATCTCGTTGATGATCCTACTCAAAACGCCACATACAAGGTCAGATCTTCCAGATCAAAGACTGACGCTCTGTGATTTTAGCCCATAGAGCCACAGGAACCTCAATTACCCCTGACGAACGAGGTTTTATGTCACATACTCCAATCAGCCCAGATAACTTGTTGGAACCCGTGATGCATTCTCAAGATGTAGCTCAATACTATCTAGGTCAGGAATCGTAAGGAACTCATGTAGAATCAAGATTCATAAGGATGAAGAATGACAATACATCATAGAATAGAATCAAACATATATTGAAATAGAAAACTAATTGTATTAATCCATAGGAATCATCAGAGCTCCTAACCTTAACCTAGGAGGTTTAGTTGCTAGTACTGTATAGAAAATAACGTGTGAAATGTTCTGAGGGGATCTCGATCAAAGATCAAAAGTCATTAACAAGAGTGATCTTCCTTCTATATATTCTAATACTAAACCTAGAATAATAATTAAAAATTACAAAAATGAAATAAACTAAGCAGAGAGGTGCGAAAATTCACTTATGGGCCCATTTGGTGAGTGTTTGGGCTGAGCTTGGCTTCTGAATTGAAGGAGTGGGCATTGGACTCCCACTAGAGAGTAAATATGCTGCTTTCTTGCTCCCCTTGTGGCATTGAATGTCAAGTTTGGGCGTTCAATGCTGGCCTTGGTCCTCTTGGGGCGTTGAACGCCAAAAAGGGGGTAGTTTGGAATTCAACGCCCATTTTGGGCAGTCCAATCTAAAGAAAAGTATTAACCATTATATATTTATGGAAAGCTCTGTAATTTAGCTTTCCAACGCCATTGAGAACACGTCATTTGGACCTTCGTAGCTCCATAAATGCTCGTTTGAATGCACAGAGGTCAGAATCTGACAGCATCTGCTATGCTTTCCTTGCCTTTGAATCAGACTTTGCTAAAACTTGCCAATTTCACCCAAAATTTACCTAAAAACATAAGAAAAACACAAAAGCTCAAATTAGTATCCAAAAAGTGAATTTTGCATTAAAACCTACTAAAACACAGTAAAACTTAACAAAACATACTCAAAACACTAAGAAAATAGCATCAAAAAGCGTATAAAATATCCGCACATCAGAACACCAAACTTAAACTGTTGCTTGTCCTCAAGTAACCAAAAACAAGTAGGACTAAAAAGAACAGAAAGATACAAAAAGTTTTATTTTCAATGAAGCTTAGTTCCAAATACTGAGTGGGGCTAATAGCTCTTTATTTCTGAATAGTTTTTGCATCTCACTCTCCTTTGAAGTTCAGAAATATTGACATCCCTTGGAACTAGAATCCGGATGATAACATTGATTCTCTTAGTTTAGCTCTTCTTGATTCTTAAACACACCTTCTTTTGGTGCTTTACACCTTTTTTAGCTTGGCCGTGACTCTAAGCATTTTGTTTTCCCATATTACCACCGTATACACAAAACGCCACAGGCACTTATCAGGGGAACCCTTTGGATTCGAATTTAGCTTTGCTTAAATTCCCAGTCAGTGGTTCCCAGAGTTCTTAAGCATACTTTTTTGCTTTGGATCACGACTTTAACTGCTCAGTCTCAAGCTTTTCACTTGACATCTTTGCACCACAAGCATTCAGTTAGGGATAGCAGCTCATTTGAGCTTTTTAATGTTGATTTTTGGCCCTCTTAACCATTGATGCTCAAAGCCTTAGATCCTTGCTCTTTTGATTTTGTTTTCTTCTGTGAGAATTTTTTTTCTTTTTTTTTTTCTGCTGCTTTTTCTTGCTTCAATAATCAATATTTATTATTATTATTATTATTTATTTTTCAGAGAGTCAGTAATACTTTTCTAATTCTTTTGTTCTTTCAAGAGCCAATATCCTCAATTACAATATCAATCATGTACTGTTAAAACTCATACATTCAAAAGGTAAATACAAGGCCACCGTATCTTAAATAATTGGAAAGACTCATTATATACTTAAAACTCATGTATATCACTATTTTTTTTCAAATAATTTTTCTTTTTTTTAAGCATGGTGAGGATATAGAGGATATCTTATAGCAAAGCAAGAGAATAAAACTAAATAAGAATAAAAGACTACTTGTGATCATGAACTTAGAAAAAAAATAGACAGTAAATTAAGGTACAATGAAAACAGACATAAAACAAGTAGAGGGATAACGGGACTCAACAACCTCACTGACAGCGGCTACTGCTTCCCCTGGAGAATCCAATGGAGTGTTTGATCTCCTCTATGTCACACCCTTGCCTCAGCTGTTCGTTGATGGGGGAAAAATTGATTCCACACAAACTCACCGGCAAGTGTACAGGGTCACATCAAGTAGTAATAACTCACAAGAGTGAGATCGATCCCACAGGGATTGATGGATTGAGCAACTTTAGTATGGTGATGAATTTAGTTAAGCGAATATTTGATGAATTTGGTGAAATTTGATTAACAGACGATAAATTGCAAGAAAATAAAATGCAAGAAGTAAATTGGCAGAATCTTAAAATGGAGAAGGAGTAAATCGCAGAAACTTAAAGTGCAAGAAATTAAAAGAGCTAAAACTTAAATTGCAAGAAAGGTAAATTGCAGACACTTAAAGTACAAGGAATTTAAATTTCTGAATTTAAATTGCCAAGAAACTTAAATTGCATGAAGAGTAAAAGGGATTTGGGTGCTGGGATTCAAAATAGAACTGGAAAATATAAAGTGCAGAGAACTAAAGAACTCTTAGATGAAGAAACTCAGAAAATAGATTAACTCAATACCAAAACAGGAATGTAAAAGTGCAGAAGACTCAAAACAGAATGAAAACTTAGATCAACTTTAAAATCCTAAAAGAGATATTGACAATTGCAATAGAATAACAAAACAAAAGGAAAACTCAAATCTCAATTGCTCTCTTGACAAAAACAGAAAAGAAGAAATTGTAGGAGAAAGGTAAATAGAAAGAAAACTATGATTAGATCTTCAATTCATAAAGTTATCAAAGAAAAATGAAAGAGAACTCCAAGATGAAGAAATCTAGAAGAATTCTTCAATCTGAAGTCGAAAGACCCAAAACAGAAAGTAATAATTGTAGAAAAGAGAAAGCAAAACAGAAAGGAAAATTCAGATCTGATCTCAATTCTAAAATTCTAAAATGAAAACTAAAAGAGGGCCCTCCCAATGAAATCAAATTCCTAGCTATTTATACACTTTCAAATTATGGCTTCCAGTACTTGGAGTGGGCTTTTTGGCCTTTGAAGAATTGGATCAAAATGTCACTTGGTTGCTGCTTCGAGGGGAACATTCGTTCTCAAAGTGAGCGCAGCGTTCACTTACCCACACGTGCGCGTCTTTGATGCGTGTGCGTCCTTTTGCGCTTTTTGTTCATCGACGCATACGCGTCATGCACGCGTACGCGTCCTATCAATCCTCAGCTCCAAATACGCTTATGCGCCCTTTTCACGCGTACGCGTCTTCAATGGCGTTCACTTAGTGAGCGCTACGTTGGCTTAGTGAGCGCTGCCCCACGCGTGTGCGTCATGTACCAGATGCACCATCGACGTGTGCGCGTCATACACGCGTGCGCGTCGATTGCAGAGCCTTGCCTCCAACTTTGAATCTTGCCCGAAAATGCTGTGTAAATGAACGTAGCGCTCCCTTTAAAAACGAGCGCCAAACATACCCACGCGTACGCGTGGATCTTCGAGAATTGCCTCCTGACGCATAAGCATCCGTACGCATGCACGTCGCAAGTGAGCATGGCGTTCATTATTTGAACGCAACGTTATACTGCAGTGCTTCTTCTTTTCTTCATTTTCTCACCTAAAATCAACCAAACAAGAAATCAAAGTCTCCCCAAAATCACAGGAATTTGCATCAATATAATAATCATTTAATTCTTGCATAAATCTCATGATTTTGTGTAAATAAATGATGTTTAGTTAAATCAAAATAATCATGAAATTCCACACCAACCACTTACTTATTGTAAAAGAAAGTGCATAAAACCTAATGAAACAAATGAAAAGTGCTTGTGAAACTAGCATAAAATGACTTGTCATCACAACACCAAGCTTAAATCTTGCTTGTCCCCAAGAAAGCACTAAAACATGAGAAGAAATGAAATGAAACAGAGAAGCATATATGTCCTTATTTAGTAGATAATTGAATTTGGTTCATGGTGCACGAAATCGTGATCGTTCATTCCTTGGTAACGGCGCTAAAAACTTAATACGCATGTTCATAATTTTAGTTCTTTTTCACAATTTCGATACAACTAACCAGCAAGTGCACTGGGTCGTCCAAGTAATAAACCTTACGTGAGTAAGGGTCGATCCCACGGAGATTTTTGGCTTGAAGCAAGCTATGGTCACCTTGTAAATCTCAGTCAGGCGGATTCAAATGGTTGTAGAGTTTTAAGAATTAAAAGATAAATAAAACATAAAATATGATAGAGATACTTATATAATTCATTAGTGAGAATTTCAGATAAGCGTATGGAGATGCTTTCATTCCTCTAAACCTCTGCTTTTCTGTTGTCTTCATCCAATTATTCCTACTCCTTTTCATGGTAAGCTTTATGTAGGGCATCACCGTTGTCAATGGCTACATCTCATCCACTCTGTTAAAATGATCCAATGCGCTGTCACTGCATGGCTAATCATCTGTCGGTTCTCGATCATACTGGAATAGGATTTACTATTCTTTTGCGTCTGTCACTACGTCCAGCACTCGCGAGTTTGAAGCTCATCACAGCCATCCCTTCCCAGATCCTACTCGGAATACCACAGACAAGGTTTAGACTTTTTAGATCTCAAGAATGGCCATCCATGGGTTCTAACTTATACCACGAAGATTCTAATATCTCGGACTCGGTCCTCTGTATTAGATATCTAAGAGATACTCATTCTAGCGTGTTTGCATATAGAACGGAAGTGTTTGTCAGGCACGTGTTCATAAGTGAGAATGATGATGAGCGTCACATAATCATCACGTTCATCATGTTCTTGGGTGCGAATGGATATCTTAGAAAAGGAATAAGCTTGAATTGAATAGAAAAACAATAGTACTTTGCATTATTTCATGAGCAACAGCAGAGCTCCACACCTTAATCTATGGTGTGTAGAAACTCTACTGTTGAAAATACATAAGTGATAATGGAGTTCATTGGTCTCGGCCCCAGAGGGGGAACCAGAAGAACCAACCTCCGAATACAGTAGTAAAAAGTTTTATTTAAACTAAACTAGTTACTAGGGTTTACAAAAATGAGTAAATGATTCAGAAATCCACTTCCGGGGCCCACTTGGTGTGTGCTTGGGCTGAGCATTGAGCTTTACACGTGTAGAGGTCCTTCTTTGAGTTGAACGCCAGTTTATAACCTGTTTCGGGTGTTTAACTCCACTTTGCAACCTGTTTCTGGCGTTTAACTCAAGTATGCAGCATGGAACTGGCGTTCAATGCCAGTTTGCATCGTCTAAAAGCGGGCAAAGTATAAACTATTAGATATTGCTGGAAAGCCCTTGATGTCTACTTTCCAACGCAATTGAGAACGCGCCATTTGGAGTTCTGTAGCTCCAGAAAATCTACTTTGTGTGCAGGGAGGTCAGAATCCAACAACATCTGCAGTCCTTCTTCAACCTCTGAATCTGATTTTTGCTCAAGTCCCTCAATTTCAGCCAGAAAATACCTGAAATCACAAAAAAACACACAAACTCATAGTAAAGTCCAAACTTGTGATTTTTATTTAAAAACTAATAAAAATATACTAAAAACTAACTAAATCATACTAAAACGTATGTAAAAACAATGCCAAAAAGCATATAAATTATCCGCTCATCACAACACCAAACTTAAATTGTTGCTTGTCCCCAAGCAACTGAAAATCAAATAGGATAAAAAGAAGAGAATATACTATAAATTCCAAAATATCAATGAAACTTAGCTCCAATCAGATGAGCGGGACTTGTAGCTTTTTGGCTCTTGAATAGTTTTGGCATCTCACTTTATCCATTGAAGTTCAAAATGATTGGTATCTATAGGAACTTAGAATTCAAATAGTGTTATTAATTCTCCTAGTTCAGTATGTCGATTCTTGAACACAGCTACTTTATAAGTCTTGGCCGTGGCCCTAAGCACTTTGTTTTCTAGTATTACCACTGGATACATAAATGCCATATACACATAATTGGGTGAACCTTTTCAGATTATGACTCAGCTTTGCTAAAGTCCCCAATTAGAGGTGTCCAGGGTTCTTAAGCACACTCTGCTTTTTGCTTTGGACCTTGACTTTAACCGCTCAGTCTCAAGTTTTCACTTGACACCTTCACGCCACAAGCACATGGTTAGGGACAGCTTGGTTTAGCCGCTTAGGCCAGGATTTTATTCCTTTAGGCCCTCCTATCCATTGATGCTCAAAGCCTTGGATCCTTTTTATTACCCTTGCCTTTTGGTTTTAAGGGCTATTGGCTTTTTGCTCTTGCCTTTTGGTTTAAAGAGCTTTTGGCTTTTTCTGCTTGCTTTTTCTTTTTCTTTTTCTTTTATTTTTTTTCTTTTTTCGCTATTTTTTTTGCAAGCTTTTGTATTCACTGCTTTTTCTTGCTTCAAGAATCATTTTTATGATTTTTCAGATTATCAAATAACATTTTTCCTTTTTCCTTATTCTTCAAGAGCCAACATATTTAACATTCATAAACATCAAATTCAAAAGACATATGCACTGTTCAAGCATTCATTCAGAAAACAAAAAGTATTGTCACCACATCAAAATAATTAAACTAGTTTCAAGGATGAATTCGAAACCCTGTACTTCTTGTTCTTTTGTTTTTAAAACAGCTTTCATTTAAGAGAGGTGATGGATTCATATTCATAACTTTAAGGCATAGACACTTAAATACTAATGATCATGTAATAAGACACAAATATAAATAAACATAAAGCTCAAAAATCGAAAAACAGGAAAATAAATAAACAAGGAGATTAAGGAATGAGTCCACCTTAGCTCTTGAGCTCCTCTATGTCTCTTCGTTGTCTTTCTTGCTCCTCCCTCATAGCTCTTTGATCTTCTCTAATTTCATGGAGGATGATGGAGTGCTCTTGGTGCTCCACCCTTAGTTGTCCCATGTTGGAACTTAATTCTCCTAGGGAAGTGTTGATTTGTTCCCAATAGTTTTGTGGAGGGAAATGCATCCCTTGAGATATTAGTGGTTATGGAAAAACAAAAAAAAATACTGCTTTTTCGACACCAAACTTAAAATGTTTGCTCGTCCTCGAGCAAAAGAAAGAAAGTATTAGTAGAAGAAGAAAATAGATGAGATGGAGACGTGAGAGTGGTTTGAATTTGAGTGGATGGGTGTAGGTGGGTTGTATGATGGTTTTGGAGGAGTAATGGAGGTGATTGGTGGAGGTTAATTTGGGGAAGGGTATTATGGAAAGGTGTGATAAGGAGAGAAGAAGATGTGGGGATCCTGTGGGGTCCACAGAGCCTGAGGTGTCAAGGGTTTTTCATCCCTGTACCTTTTAGACGTGTAAAACGCCCTATACATGCAATCCTGGCGTTTAACGCCAAACTGCTGCCTGTTTCTGGCATTAAACCCCACTTCCAAGCTCTGTTATGGCGTTTAACGCCAAGTAGATGCTTGTTTCTGGCGTTAAACGCCAGCTTGGTGCTTGTTTCTGGCGTTAAACGCCAGACAGATGCTTGTTTCTGGCGTTTAAACGCCAGACTGCTCTCCTCCAGGGTGTGCTATTTCTTCTGCTATTTTTTCATTTTGTTTTTGATTTTTCAGTAGTTTTTGTGACTTCACATGATCATCAACCTAAGGAAAACAGAAAATAACAATAGAAAACAAATAAATATAATTAGATAACATTGGGTTGCCTCCTAACAAGTGCTTCTTTAATGTCAATAGCTTGACAGTGAGCTCTCATGGAGTCTCACAGATGTGCAGAGCATTGTTGGAACCTCCCAACACCAAACTTAGAGTTTGTGGCCTCCCAACACCAAACTTAGAGTTTGACTGTGGGGGCTTTAGTTGACTCTGCAGTGAGAGAAGCTTTTCATGCTTCCTCTCCATGGTTACAGAAGGAGATCCTTGAGTTTTAAACACAAGGTTGTCCTCATTCAGTTGAAGGATCAATTCTCCTCTGTCCACATCAATCACAGCTCTTGCTGTGGCTAGGAAGGGTCTTCCAAGGATGATGGATTCATCCTCATCATTCCCATTATCCAGGATTATGAAATCAGCAGGGATGTAAAGGCCTTCAACCTTTACTAGCACGTCCTCTACTTGTCCATAAGCCTGTTTTCTTGAATTGTCTGCCATCTCTAATGAGATTCTAGCAGCTTGCACCTCAAAGATTCCCAGTTTCTCCATTACAGAGAGTGACATGAGGTTTATCCCTGACCCAAGGTCACGTAGAGCCTTCTCAAAGGTCATGGTGCCTATGGTACAAGGTATTAAGAACTTTTCAGGAACCTGTTTCTTCTGAAGCAATGTCAGTTGATCCAGATCACTCAGTTTATTGATGAGCAAGGGAGGTTCATCTTCCCAAGTCTCATTACCAAATAATTTGGCATTCAGCTTCATGATTGCACCAAGGTACTTGGCAACTTGCTCTTCAGTAACATCCTCATTCTCTTCAGAAGAAGAATACTCATCAGAGCTCATGAAGGGCATAAGGAGGTTCAATGGAATCTCTATGGTCTCTAGATGAGCCTCAGATTCCTTTGGTTCCTCAAAGGGAAACTCCTTGTTGATCACTGGACGTCCCAGGAGGTCTTCCTCACTGGGATTCACATCCTCTCCCTCCCTTGTAGGTTCGGCCATGATGGTTAAATCAATGGCCTTGCACTCTCTTTTTGGATTCTCTTCTGTATTGCTTGGGAGAGTACTAGGAGGAGTTTCAGTGACTCTTTTACTCAGCTGGCCCACTTGTGCCACCAAATTTCTAATGGAGGACCTTGTTTCATTCATGAAACTTAAAGTGGCCTTAGATAGATCAGATACTATATTTGCTAAGATAGATAGATTTTGCTCAGAATTCTCTGTCTGCTGCTGAGTGGATGATGGAAAAGGCTTGCTATTGCTAAACATGTTTCTTTCACCATTATTAAAGCCTTGTTGAAGCTTTTGTTGATCCTTCCATGAGAAATTTGAATGATTTCTCCATGAGGGATTATAGGTGTTTCCATAGGGTTCACCCATATGATTCACCTCTGCTATTGCAGGGTTCTCAGGATCATAAGCTTCTTCTTCAAAAGATGCCTCTTTAGTACTGTTGGATGATTCCTTCAATCCATTCAGACTCTGAGAGATCATATTGACTTGCTGAGTCAATATTTTATTCTGAGACAATATGGCATTCAGAGTATCAATTTCAAAAACTCCTTTCCTCATAGGCGTCCCATTATTCACAGGATTCCTTTCAGACGTGTACATGAACTGGTTATTTACAACCATGTCAATGAGCTCTTGAGCTTCTGCAGGCGTTTTCTTTAGGTGAATGGATCCACCTGCAGAATGGTCCAATGACATCTTTGATAACTCAGATAGACCATCATAGAATATATCCAGAATGGTCCATTCTAAAAGCATGTCAGAAGGACACTTTTTGGTCAGTTGCTTATATCTCTCCCAAGCTTCATAGAGGGACTCTCCTTCTTTCTGTCTGAAGGTTTGAACATCCACTCTAAGCTTACTAAGCTTTTGAGGAGGAAAGAACTTGGCTAAGAAAGCCGTGACCAGCTTATCCCAAGAGTTCAGGCTATCCTTAGGTTGAGAGTCCAACCATATTCTAGCTCTGTCTCTTACAGCAAATGGGAAAAGCATAAGCCTGTAGACCTCGGGATCAACCCCATTGTTCTTAACAATATCACAGATCTGCAAGAATTCAGTTAAGAACTGAAAAGGACCTTCAGATGGAAGTCCATGAAACTTGCAGTTCTGTTGCATCAGAGAAACTAATTGAGGTTTAAGCTCAAAGTTGTTTGCTCCAATGGCAGGAATTGAGATGCTTTTTCCATGTAAATTGGAATTTGGTGCAGTAAAGTCACCAAGCATCTTCTTTGCATTGTTATTATTTTCGGCCATGTTTTCTTCTTTTTCGAAAATTTCTGTCAGATTTTCTCCAGAGAGTTATGCTTTGGCTTTCCTTAGCTTCCTCTTCAGAGTCTTTTTGTAACGACCCAATTTTCAATATGTCTAGATCATACCGAAAACTGAGCGCTACCAATTTGTCTTCCTAATTATTATCTATTATTTATCATATGAGCTTGATTCGTTGTTAAACGCGTAGTTAATTTGTGAGGTGTATTTTTTTATTTTTTATTTTTGAAAACATTTGGATTAATAGGCGGAATCAGTCATAATCAATTTACAAGTAATAACAGATAAAACAGTTATAAACAACCACACAAAAATACATCACAAGTAGCTAGCAACATTCAGTTATCCAGCCTTTATTAGAGTATAGACCTTTAGTTAGAACACCCCTATATATAGCTAGATAATAACTTTATACATATACATACATACAACACCCCAGGTCCCGACCTGTTCAAGAGGTCCCTAAGCTGGCACCTACGCTAGCCTATACTCTATACTCACCTAGTCCCTCTAAACTACTAAAGCAAGGGAAAGTACGTTCTAGGTCTTCAAAACTCAAGTCAAGTGGAACATCATCAAAAGATAGAACATCATCTGCTACTCTTCTACACGATCAGACTTTTCCACAGGACGTCTCTCTGGTACCTCATGAAGTAGCCACACAATAGGAATCTCGTACACAGGATTTAGGTTAAAGTACGCATATGAACGGGGTGCAGACGTTGGCTGGTCTCACAGTATATACATATAATCAGAGAACGATATTCACCCTAGACTAAGAAGACTATCTAGAGCAGAATCCTCTTCTTGCGAACGGTCATCAGCGAACTATGGTAAGGTACTCTTACTTCCATCTGAAGGGGGAAGGGAGAGAGAAGGGGTAAGAACTGGGGAGTTCTTAGTAGGGTCGGGGTTATTAGTTACGTTTATTTATTTGGGGTCGATTAGCAGACGAATAATAGAATATAGCGAAGCAGTAAACAAAAGATAAAGACAGAAAGAGAAAGTAGAGACAATAGAAAGCAGAACACAAACAAAAGAATACAAGAAAATAAAACATAAAAATAGCATACAAGCAGACAGACACAAAGAAATAGATCACACACAGAAAGGAATGCAACAGAGAATGATGCGCACAAGAATGATGCATGTCTAGCCCTAGCGCAGGCCATGAGCTCATGTGTCGGTTGGCTGCCCGCAATCCCGACATTTATCCGGTCACGAGTAATCCTGATTTCCCGAATACGATTTTCCGTTCCTAAATAAATGCGCATATAATAATAGCCGCTCATTTGAGACAGCCTCTACTTACTGTAGGAAAATATATATATACTCTGCTCTGCTCTAGGGAAGCGGAAAATAGCTGTAGGTAACTTAGTTTCCCTACAGAAGCTCTGGTTGCATTAAGCAACTAATATATATTAAATATAGCTCTGGGTTGCATCAAGCAACTAATATATATATATAAATATAGCTCTGGGTTGCATCAAGCAACTAATATATATATATATATATATATATATATATATATATATAGCTCTGGGTTGCATTAAGCAACTAATATGTATATATATAAATATAGCTCTTTATATTATATTACTCTTCTCTTTATATCTCTTTACTCTGTTCTGGTTTCTCTTTTCTCTGTATCTCTTTACTCTGTTTTAATTACTCTGTTCTCTGTATCTCTTTTCTCTTCTCTGATTACTCTTTTCATCTGTATCTATATTACTTTTTTTCTCTTTATCTCTTTACTTTACTCTGGTTACTCTGTTTTCTGTGTTTCTCTACTCTGCTCTGATTTCTCTGCTTAACGTATGTATTTAAAGTTTATGTAAATTTCGGTATGAATAGTTCGCCTGTCCCAAGTATAGGTTCATTAAGTCTATACTGAAACAGTTTAACTTTTCATATAATACCTAACCCTAGTCGCAACTCAAGGACTAACTATGTTGCCCTAGTTCGTTCACTAATTTCCGTCTGTTTTTCTGTTATTAAAACCTTACAGACTTTTCTTTAGTTTTTATCTTTTCTTCAACTTTTTATCTTTCTTTTATCTTTACCTCACTAATATGTTCTTACCACTCCCTAAATGTTTTATGAAGGTAATTAAGAGATTCTGCGCTTAAAGTTGTCTTTCTAAAGCTTTTACAGAAAACTGCCTTTTTCGCATTATTTTATTATTTTTATTAAAATATTATTTTTAATTAAATATTATTATTTAATATTTTATTATTATTTATTATTTTATCATTAAATTTTCGAAAATTAACTTTACTTTAACCTTTAACCTTTAAAATTCACTTTTTACCACCCGTAACTTTTAATATTTCTAGTTTTACCACCCTAACTTTTGGAAATTACAAAATAACCCCCCAAACACCAAAATATTTACTTCCTTGCCCTTTTATGGATCAAAAAGGTGTTCTTCATTGTTCTTCACCACACTCAAAGTGTTCTTCGTGTTCTTCGTAAATTCTTCAGATTCTTTCTCTGTTTTTACCCGTTTTTCAGTCTTTTCAGCAACCGATTTTTACCAAAATTCATAATAAATTAGCAGCCACTAAAACCCCATATTTTCTACATGATTTTAACACAAATTGAACCTCAATTTAAGCTTAGGGTTTCGTTTTTCCAGCCGCCCAAGAACATGAACTTTAAAGCTTGAATTTCATCAAATTTCATCAAAATTTCACCAAAATTTCAACAAGAATTACTCATACAAACAATCAATTTCAAGAACAGCCAAACCATATCATAATCACACAACTCAAACACAATCAATCAAGATTAAATTCGTCAATCCCTACCTGGTTTTGCTGCTCCTAATTCAGTTAAACTTTCAGGTGGTCCTTAAGCACTTTTTCCTCCAAAATCACATCAAGAACAACTTTAAATCCAAAAACTCTCAACTGACCAAATCTCACTCAGTATGTTAGGAAGAGATATATCACCTTAGACTTTCTGGAAATTCACGTTTCTTGGCCCTCAAGTCAAGTTAAGCATGATTCCTAAGGAAGAACATCAAGAAAACACATGTTTTGCATGGTTTTTCTTGAAAACCGAATTGAAATGGGAGGGAGACAGCCATCTCACCTTATTTCCATCCTTGATAAGTTACATGGTTATGTAGAGGAAGAAGAGAGGATTGGTGAAAACGGAGTTTTGATTTGAGTTTTAGTTCAGAAGAAATCAAGCTTTGAAGATTAAGTGTTCTTGAAAGTTTCTCTCTTTTCTCTCTTGTTATTTTCGGCCAAAATGATGAAATGAGACAGCCTTGGTTGTCTTGGGGGTGTAAGGTGAGTTGTGATTGGTTGGCTTGGAGGTGGATTAAAATAATATTAAAATATCTCTGGTGTACAACTACTAAAACTAGGTGTATCGGAATACTCGTAAAAACATCTCTAAAAATTATTTTCTGAGCTACTAGCATAAATGACACTAGTAACATATTTATTATAAGAATAGAGCATGTATGATGAGGCCTTAGCATTGCTAAATTTATCAGAGAGTGTTGGTGCTAAGCTGCACCAGTAAACCGTAAACCCGGTTAAACCGATTTTCTGTTTTTAAGACCAGGTAACCTTATAATATCATTCAAGCATTTTCTAATACTAATATAATGATAATATTATACTATTATCTCTCTCCTCTCATGAATCGAGTCTGGTTCATCAAACAGAGACTATTTACGAAAATCAGAATCAAAACTGCCAACCGATACGGTTCAAAAACTAGGTTCTTCGCGATTGCATTATCGAGCTTGCCTCAGAGGAGGTTCTAGCTTATGGATGACATAATGATAATTAGGATTGAGATGCTCGATGATATAGAAGAGGTGTTCCCTTTACTGATCTTCCGGAAAAATCCGTACTTTCAGAAAAGATCTGATGTACTCGAAAATCAGGGTTGTTACATTCTACCCTCCTAAAAGAAAATTTTGCCCTCAAAATTTTAGTTACCTAGGAATAAATGCGGGTAATCAGCTTTCATCTTATCTTCCAGTTCCCAAGTGTGCTCTTCCTCTCCTCTTGGTTTCCATGCTATTTTGACTAAGCGAACAGTCTTGCCTTTTAGTTGCTTATCATTTCTTCCTACGATCTGAACCGGTGATGCTTGATGTGTCAAATCATTTCATAACTGTACTGTCTCTGGTTGTAAAACATGACTCTTATCGGGAATATATTTCTTAAGTTGCGAGACATGAAAAACATCATGAAGGTTTGATAAATAAGGAGGAAGGACTATTTGATAAACTACTAGACCGACTCTTTTAAGTATTTGGAAAGGTTCTATGTATCATGGGTTAAGCTTTTTATTCTTAAGGGCTCTACCTATTCTAGTAATTGAGGTTACTTCTAGAAAGACACGGTTTCCGTCACTAAACTCTAAGGGTCTACGTCTATTATCGGCATAGCTCTTTTGACGGCTTTGTGCTGTCTGGATCTTCTGGCGAATCTCCTTTATCTTCTCAATAGTTTCTTACACTAATTCTGGACCTAAGACACTAGCTTCTCCATCGTCATTCCAACACAATAGTGTCCGACATCTTCTTCCATAGAGAGCTTCATATGGTGCCATCCCGATACTTTATTGGAAACTGTTGTTGTAGACGAATTTGACCAAAAGCAAATGCTTATCCCAGCTGCTTTGGTTGTCTATCATACATGATCGTAAAATTCCTCTAACGTCTGGATTGTCTGCTCTGATTGTCCGTCTGTCTGAGGATGGTATGCTGTACTCATGTGCAATTCTGTTCCCAACACTTTCTGGAAAGCTCTCCAGAATCTGGATGTAAACATCGGATCTCGATCTGAAACACCATGCAATCGTATGATTTCTTGAATATATATCCGTGCCAGCCTTTCTAAAGTATAGTCAACTCGAATCAGAAGGAAGTGCGCTGACTTTGTCAACCTGTCCACAATTACCCAGATGGCATCGTGTCCAGTTGAGGTCTTTGGCAATCCCGTGACAAAATCCATAGAAATCTGCTCCCATTTCCATTGTGGTATTTCTAAGGGTTGCAGGGTTCCTGACGGCTTCTGATGTTCCACCTTCATCTTCTGGCAGGTTAAACACTTTGAGACATAATCAGCTACTTCTTTCTTTAAGCTCGGCCACCAGAACATTTGTTTTAAATCTCGATACATCTTTGTCACTCCAGGATGCATAGAAAGTCTACTTTGGTGAGCTTCAGCAAGAATCTTTTGTCACAATTCTCCAGAGTTAGGCACACAAATTCTTTTCTTGTACCTCTATAGGCCACTACAATCCTATCTCACAGCTTCTTCAACTCTGCAAGCAATGGTGACATCCAGTACAGTGCTATGGAAATCGGTCCGGCTCCAGGTACTAGATCATTGCTGAATTCTATCTCTCGCTGAGGAGGAGACTCAAGTATATCGTCTAAGAAAACATCAGGAAATTCCTTCATCATTCAGATTCGTTCTAAGCTTAATTCACTATCATTCGAGCTAGCCGCTAACAGAACATACCCCTCACAATCACTCCCGCCTAAGGTAACTCTTACAGAATTCAGATATAAGGTGTGGGACAGAAATGGTTTAGTACATAGACTATCAGATGGAATAACAGCAGTTCTTTTAAAATAATCAAGGAAAGCATGATACTTAGATAACCAATCTAATCCTAAAATAACTTCTAAACCACATAGAGGTAAACAGATTAGATCGTGTATAAAAGTCCTGTTCCTAATAGCGAATGGTACTTGCAGAAACACTAAACTGGTCAAAGCATTTTGGGATGCAGGTGTATGGACAATCAAGTAAAAATTCAATTTAAAGAAATATAATCCTAACTTGTGAGCAATAGTTAGAGAAATGAAGAATGCGATGCACCCGAATCATACAGTACAGTTAGAAATTGATTCTTGACATAACCTAACCTTGAATGAGGGCGTTCGATTGCACAACATCATCAATAGTGATAGCAAACACTCGTCCTTGTTGCTGGGTTCTAACTGAATTTTGAGTAAATCCCTTCGGACAATCCTTGGCAATATGTCCAAGTTCTCCACAAGCATAGCAGTTAGGTGATCCAAACTGGCAAGACCTGTTACTATGCTTTTTTCCGCATTGCTTACATGCAGGGTTTATGTAAGCCTAACGGGCTCGTTTACCATTGCCTTGTCTTACTTTACCTCGAGCGATAAATCCAAACTTTATAGTATTGCTAGTGGACTCATCTACCATTCTTGTTCGACAGTCTCTTGCCCGATGTCCTTCCTTATTACAGTAGTAACATAAACCTGTTCTGAACCGGCAAAGCCTACTACCATGATGCTTTCCACAAGTTGGGCATACTACACCACTTTGAGCTTGGTGAGGTTGACTCTCATGTCCTTGTTCAATGTCACGGTTATTGTCACTACCATTATTGCGAGTTAAAAGGCTGACATCTTGGTGGTTTCCATTCCAATACGGGAATTGACCAATGGCTTTAAAGTTGCGACCTTGAGGGGCTAAATTTTAAACAAAGTCTCTTTGTGAATCCTCCCTACGACTTGCTCGAGCTATCGCCACCTTCTTTGAACATTCTTCCACTAGTTTACTTTTATTCACCAGTTCAGCAAAATTTTGTATCTCCAGTGAAACAACAGTATTCATCAGTTCTTCTCGGAGTCCTCCTTCAAACTTTAAACACTTCCATTCCTCAAAGTCTTCTGGGTTCCCTTGACAAATCTTGGAGAAACGGCACAAGTCATCGAACTTACGGGCATACTCAGCAATAGTCATATCCCCTTGTTTCTACTGCATAAGCTCCATCTCCTTAGCATCTCGTGCTGCTCCCAGAAAATACTTTTTATAAAATTTGTCCCTAAAGATATCCTAAGGAATGTCATTTTCATTCTGTTGTAGCAGTCGCTGTATCCCCTGCCACCAGTAGTCAGCTTCTCCCTTGAGCATATAAGTAGCAAACTCCACGTGCTGTCCTTCCGAAACATGTTGCGCTCTCAGTGATCGTTCAATACCTCGAAACCAATTATCAGTGTCAGTCGCAACGAGTGTACCCTTGAACTTAGGCGGATTAACCTTCAGAAATGTCGCAAGGGTCATAGGTCTTTCAGGATGCCCTAAGTTGTTCTCATCATTCCCATTATCTTCTCCGTATTCATTCTCGTTTCCATTCTCACTCCGAGACGTTCAACAGCCCTAGCCGCTGCTACAGCAGCTTCACGCACTACTTCAGCCACGTTGTTCATGGTAGCCATAAACGTTTCCTGTTCCCTCTCGTAGTTAACATTAGGAATTCCTTCCCGTACGCCTCGTCTCCATGAACCCATTGTAGTCTTGTTCACACCAAACAATCATTGTTAAGGTAATCAGTCTTAACACTTCAAGTCAAGTGTGAACATTCCCAAAATGAAAACACAGAGACAATCATGCAACATATATCACTGGGATATCCTATACGCATGAGACACACAACAGAGTATGCAATGAAGCATAGTCAGTCCACTCCCCAGGCTCTACTGGGAACGAACTGCTCTGATACCAAATTGTAACGACCCAATTTTCAATATGTCTAGATCATACCGGAAACTGAGCGCTACCAATTTGTCTTCCTAATTATTATCTATTATTTATCATATGAGCCTGATTCGTTGCTAAACGCGTAGTTAATTTGTGAGGTGTATTTTTTTATTTTTTATTTTTGAAAACATTTGGATTAATAGGCGAAATCAGTCATAATCAATTCACAAGTAATAACAGATAAAACAGTTATAAACAACCACACAAAAATACATCACAAGTAGCTAGCAACATTCAGTTATCCAGCCTTTATTAGAGTATAGACCTTTAGTTATAACACCCCTATATATAGCTAGATAATAACTTTATACATATACATACATACAACACCCCAGGTCCCGACCTGTTCAAGAGGTCCCTAAGCTGGCACCTAGGCTAGCCTATACTCTATACTCACCTAGTCCCTCTAAACTACTAAAGCAAGGAAAAGTACGTTCTAGGTCTTCAAAACTCAAGTCAAGTGGAACGTCATCAAAAGATAGAACATCATCTGCTACTCTTCTACACGATCAGACTTTTCCACAGGACGTCACTCTGGTACCTCATGAAGTAGCCACACAATAGGAATCTCGTACACAGGATTTAGGTTAAAGTACGCATATGAACGGGGTGCAGACGTTGGCTGGTCTCACAGTATATACATATAATCAGAGAACGATATTCACCCTAGACTAAGAAGACTATCTAGAGCAGAATCCTCTTCTTGTGAACGGTCATCAGCGAACTATGGTAAGGTACTCTTACTTC
This sequence comes from Arachis hypogaea, assembly GCF_003086295.3. Lineage (NCBI taxonomy): Eukaryota > Viridiplantae > Streptophyta > Magnoliopsida > Fabales > Fabaceae > Arachis > Arachis hypogaea. The sequence continues at coordinate 61,077,366 of NC_092049.1, read as the reverse complement.
CATCTGAAGGGGGAAGGGAGAGAGAAGGGGTAAGAACTGGGGAGTTCTTAGTAGGGTCGGGGTTATTAGTTACGTTCATTTATTTGGGGTCAATTAGCAGACGAATAATAGAATATAGCGAAGCAGTAAACAAAAGATAAAGACAGAAAGAGAAAGTAGAGACAATAGAAAGCAGAACACAAACAAAAGAATACAAGAAAATAAAACATAAAAATAGCATACAAGCAGACAGACACAAAGAAATAGATCACACACAGAAAGGAATGCAACAGAGAATGATGCGCAGACAAGAATGATGCATGTCTAGCCCTAGCGCAGGCCATGAGCTCATGTGTCGGTTGGCTGCCCGCAATCCCGACATTTATCCGGTCACGAGTAATCCCGATTTCCCAAATACGATTTTCCGTTCCTAAATAAATGCGCATATAATAATAGTCGCTCATTTAAGACAGCCTCTGCTTACTGCAGGAAAATATATATATACTCTGCTCTGCTCTAGGGAAGCGGAAAATAGCTGTAGGTAACTTAGTTTCCCTACAGAAGCTCTGGTTGCATTAAGCAACTAATATATATTAAATATAGGTCTGGGTTGCATCAAGCAACTAATATATATATATAAATATAGCTCTGGGTTGCATCAAGCAACTAATATATATATATATATATATATATATATATATATATATATATATAGCTCTGGGTTGCATTAAGCAACTAATATGTATATATATAAATATAGCTCTTTATATTATATTACTCTTCTCTTTATATCTCTTTACTCTGTTCTGGTTTCTCTTTTCTCTGTATCTCTTTACTCTGTTTTAATTACTCTGTTCTCTGTATCTCTTTTCTCTTCTCTGATTACTCTTTTCATCTGTATCTATATTACTCTTTTTCTCTTTATCTCTTTACTTTACTCTGGTTACTCTGTTTTCTGTGTTTCTCTACTCTGCTCTGATTTCTCTGCTTAACGTATGTATTTAAAGTTTATGTAAATTTCGGTATGAATAGTTCGCCTGTCCCAAGTATAGGTTCATTAAGTCTATACTGAAACAGTTTAACTTTTCATATAATACCTAACCCTAGTCGCAACTCAAGGACTAACTATGTTGCCCTAGTTCGTTCACTAATTTCTGTCTGTTTTTCTGTTATTAAAACCTTACAGACTTTTCTTTAGTTTTTATCTTTTCTTCAACTTTTTATCTTTCTTTTATCTTTGCCTCACTAATATGTTCTTACCACTCCCTAAATGTTTTATGAAGGTAATTAAGAGATTCTGCGCTTAAAGTTGTCTTTCTAAAGCTTTTACAGAAAACTGCCTTTTTCGCATTATTTTATTATTTTTATTAAAATATTATTTTTAATTAAATATTATTATTTAATATTTTATTATTATTTATTATTTTATCATTAAATTTTCGAAAATTAACTTTACTTTAACCTTTAACCTTTAAAATTCACTTTTTACCACCCGTAACTTTTAATATTTATACTTTTACCACCCTAACTTTTAGAAATTACAAAATAACCCCCCAAACACCAAAATATTTACTTCCTTGCCCTTTTATGGATCAAAAAGGTGTTCTTCATTGTTCTTCACCACACTCAAAGTGTTCTTCGTGTTCTTCGTAAATTCTTCAGATTCTTTCTCTGTTTTTACCCGTTTTTCAGTCTTTTCAGCAACCGATTTTTACCAAAATTCATAATAAATTAGCAGCCAATAAAACCCCATATTTTCTACATGATTTTAACACAAATTTAACCTCAATTTAAGCTTAGGGTTTCGTTTTTCCAGCTGCCCAAGAACATGAACTTTAAAGCTTGAATTTCATCAAATTTCATCAAAATTTCACCAAAATTTCAACAAGAATTACTCATACAAACAATCAATTTCAAGCACAGCCAAACCATATCATAATCACACAACTCAAACACAATCAATCAAGATTAAATTCGTCAATCCCTACCTGGTTTTGCTGCTCCTAATTCAGTTAAACTTTCAGGTGGTCCTTAAGCACTTTTTCCTCCTAAATCACATCAAGAACAACTTTAAATCCAAAAACTCTCAACTGACCAAATCACACTCAGTATGTTAGGAAGAGATATATCACCTTAGACTTGCTGGAAATTCACGTTTCTTGGCCCTCAAGTCAAGTTAAGCATGATTCCTAAGGAAGAACATCAAGAAAACACATGTTTTGCATGGTTTTCCTTGAAAACCGAATTGAAATGGGAGGGAGACAGCCATCTCACCTTATTTCCATCCTTGATAATTTACATGGTTATGTAGAGGAAGAAGAGAGGATCATTTTGGTGAAAACGGAGTTTTGATTTGAGTTTTAGTTCAGAAGAAATCAAGCTTTGAAGATTAAGTGTTCTTGAAAGTTTCTCTCTTTTCTCTCTTGTTATTTTCGGCCAAAATGATGAAATGAGACAGCCTTGGTGGTCTTGGGGGTGTAAGGTGAGTTGTGATTGGTTGGCTTGGAGGTGGATTAAAATAATATTAAAATATCTCTGGTGTACAACTACTAAAACTAGGTGTATCGGAATACTCGTAAAAACATCTCTAAAAATTGTTTTCTGAGCTACTAGCATAAATGACACTAGTAACATATTTATTATAAGAATAGAGCATGTATTATGAGGCCTTAGCATTGCTAAATTCATCAGAGAGTGTTGGTGCTAAGCTGCACCAGTAAACCGTAAACCCGGTTAAACCGATTTTCTGTTTTTAACAAAAACAGACCAGGTAACCTTATAATATCATTCAAGCATTTTCTAATACTAATATAATGATAATATTATACTATTATCTCTCTCCTCTCATGAATCGAGTCCGGTTCATCAAACAGAGACTATTTACGAAAATCAGAATCAAAACTGCCAACCGATACGGTTCAAAAACTAGGTTCTTCGCGATTGCTTTATCGAGCTTGCCTCAGAGGTGGTTCTAGCTTATGGATGACATAATGATAATTAGGATTGAGATACTCGATGATATAGCAGAGGTGTTCCCTTTACTGATCTTCCGGAAAAATCCGTACTTTCAGAAAAGATCTCATGTACTCGAAAATCAGGGTTGTTACACTTTTTAGGTTCAGGATCAGCTTCAACAAGAATGTTCTTATCCTTGTTCCTGCTCATATGAAAAAGAAGAAAACAGAAAAGAAAATATGGAATTCTCTATATCACAGTATAGAGATTCTTGTATGTGAGTAGAAGAAGAAAAGAATAGAAGAAGAGAAATTCGAACACCAAGAGGAAGAGATGGTTTGAATTTTGAGATGAAGAGAAGTGTTAGTAAATAAATAAATAAATAAATAGAAGGAGATGAGAGATGAGAAGAATAATTCAAAAATAAAAAAATTATTTTAAAATTAAATTTAAAATTCAAAAATTGAAATTAAATTAAATTAAATTTTTAAAATAATTAATTAATTAAAAAGGAGTTTTTGAAAAAGAGGGAAGGGATTTTCGAAAATTAGAAAGAGACAGTTAGTTAGGTAGTTTTGAGAAAGATATGAATGAAATAGTAAACTTTTAAAATCAATCAAAAAGTTAAGTGGTTAATTGAAAAAGATTTGAAAATCAATTTTGAAAAGATAAGAAGTTAGAAAAGATTTTGAAATTGATTTTGAAAAAGATGTGATTGAAACTTATTTTGAAAAAGATTTGAAAAAGAGATTTAAAAAGATTTGATTTTGAAAATTAAAGTTGATTACTTGACTAACAAGAAACTAAAAAGATATGATTCTAGAGTTTAAAGATTGAACCTTTCTTACTAGGCAAGTAACAAACTTAAAATTTTTGAATCAATCACATTAATTGTTAGCATTAATTTCAAAAATATGAAATAGAAAATAAGAAAAAGATTTTTGAAAATCAATTTGAAATTTTCAAAAATTTGAAAGAAAAATTGAAAAAGATTTGATTTTTGAAAAATATTTGAAAAAGATAGAATTTTTAAATTGAAAATTTGATTTGACTCATAAGAAACAACTAATTTTGAAAATTTTTTTAAAAAGTCAACTCAAATTTTCGAAAATTTATGAGAGAATAAGAGAAAGATATTTTTTTTATTTTTGAATTTTAATGATGAGAGAGAAAAACATCAAAAGGACTCAATGCATGAAAATTTTGGATCAAAACATGTGATGCATGCAAGAACACTATGAATGTCAAGATGAACACCAAGAACACTTTGAATGTCAAGATGAACGTCAAGAACTTATTTTTGAAAAGTTTTCAAGAAAAGAAAACATGCAAGACACAAAACTTAAAAATTTTTTATTCTTTAGACATTAATGATTCAAGAATGCATATGAAAAACAAGAAAAGACACAAAACAAGAAAATATGAAGATCAAACAAGAAGACTGGCCAAGAACGACTTGAAGATCATGAAGAATGCAATGCATAAAATTTTCAAAAATAATTTTTTTAGAAAATTAAAAAGATGCAATTGACACCAAACTTAAAACTTGACTCTAGACTCAAACAAGAAACACAAAAATAATTTTGATTTTATGATTTTATTAATTTTTTTGATTTTTCGAAAATTAATTGGGAAAAACGAAAAAGAAGAAATTATTTTTTTGTATTTTTTGAAAATTTATTTTTTAGAAAAATGAAAACAAGGAAAAAAATTTTGAAAAAATTTTTGAAAACTTTTTGAAAACAAAATAAAAATTGGAACAAGAAGAAAATTACCTAATCTGAGCAACAAGATGAACCGTCAATTGTCCAAACTCGAACAATCCCTGGCAACGGCGCCAAAAACTTGATGCACGAAATCGTGATCGTTCATTCCTTGGTAACGGTGCTAAAAACTTAATACGCACGTTCATAATTTTAGTTCTTTTTCACAATTTCGATACAACTAACCAACAAGTGCACTGGGTCGTCCAAGTAATAAATCTTACGTGAGTAAGGGTCGATCCCACGGAGATTGTCGGCTTGACGCAAGCTATGGTCACCTTGTAAATCTCAGTCAGGCGGATTCAAATGGTTGTAGAGTTTTAATAATTAAAAGATAAATAAAACATAAAATACGATAGAGATACTTATGTAATTCATTAGTGAGAATTTCAGATAAGTGTATGGAGATGCTTTCATTCCTCTAAACCTCTGCTTTCCTGCTGTCTTCATCCAATCATTCCTACTCCTTTCCATGGCAAGCTTTATGTAGGGCATCACCATTGTCAATGGCTACATCCCATCCTCTCTGTGAAAATGGTCCAATGCGCTGTCACTGCATGGCTAATCATCTGTCGGTTCTCGATCATACTGGAATAGGATTTACTATCCTTTTGCGTTTGTCACTACGCCCAGCACTCGCGAGTTTGAAGCTCGTCACAGCCATCCATTCCCAGATCCTACTCGGAATACCACAGACAAGGTTTAGACTTTCTGGATCTCAAGAATGGCCATCCATAGGTTCTAACCTATACCAGGAAGATTCTAATATCTCGGACTCTGTCCTCTGTATTAGATATCTAAGAGATACTCATTCTAGCGTGTTTGCATGTAGAACGGAAGTGTTTGTCAGGAACGCATTTATAAGTGAGAATGATGATGAGTGTCACATAATCATCACATTCATCATGTTCTTGGGTGCGAACGGATATCTTAGAGAAGGAATAAGCTTGAATTGAATAGAAAAACAATAGTAATTTGTATTAATTCATGAGGAACAGCAGAGCTCCACACCTTAATCTATAGTGTGTAGAAACTCTACCGTTGAAAATACATAAGTGATAATGGAGTTCATTGGTCTCGGCCCCAGAGGGGGAACCAGAAGAACCAACCTCCGAATACAGTAGTAAAAAGTCTTATTTAAACTAAACTAGTTACTAGGGTTTACAGAAATGAGTAAATGATACAGAAATCCACTTCTGGGACCCACTTGGTGTGTGCTTGGGCTGAGCATTGAGCTTTACACGTGTAGAGGTCCTTCTTGGAGTTGAACGCCAGTTTATAACCTATTTCTGGCGTTTAACTCCACTTTGCAACCTGTTTCTGGCGTTTAACTCCAGAATGCAGCATGGAACTGGCGTTGAACGCCAGTTTGCGTCATCTAAACTCAGGCAAAGTATGGACTATTATATATTGATGGAAAGCCATGGATGTCTACTTTCCAACTCAATTGGGAGCACGCCATTTGGAGTTCTGTAACTCCAAAAAATCTACTTTGAGTGCAGGGAGGTCAGAATCCAACAGCATCTGCAGTCCTTCTTCAACCTCTGAATCTGATTTTTGCTCAAGTCCCTCAATTTCAGCCAAAAAATACCTGAAATCACAGAAAAACACACAAACTCATAATAAAGTCCAGAAATGTGATTTTTATTTAAAAACTAATAAAAATATACTAAAAACTAACTAAATCATACTAAAAACTATGTAAAAATAACGCCAAAAGGCGTATAAATTATCCGCTCATCAGTTCATGGGATTTTATGCAGACAAAATGCAGCTCAATTATTATCAGCTTTCAAATGTGAAATGTCTCTTTGAGGATTAACTAGAGTTGCTGCTATAATTCCTTGTTATTGTATTGACCCCTGTTAGATTCTTCCTTCTTTCTTTTGCTTCAGAAACTTATTTCTTAATGGTAGCTCAGTGTCAAGTGTTGCAGCAGCCTTTTGGCTCAATTTTTCTCAACACCTCCTCACTACAGACACATGGCTCACAATTCTTCTTAAGAACATTGATGACCAGTGATAAACCACTATTTTATGGTTTATCTTGTGCTCAGTTGAGTAGTTTTTATCAACTCTTTACCCACTTATTCATACTATTTGCATGGTTTTACAATTCCTTCCCAGAAGTTGTGCTCTGATTGAAAACATGCTTCTTTGGCCTTATATTTGCTAATATTAATCCTCTCTTATCACCATTAGATGCCTTGATATGTGTGTTAAGTGATTTCAGAGATTACAGGGCAGGAATGGCTCAGAGGATGGAAAGAAAGCATGCAAAAGTGGAAGGAATACAAGAAGCTGAAGGAACTGCAAAGCTGTCAGCCTGACCCTCTCGCACTAAAACGGCTATAACGCGAGCTACAGAGGTCCAAATGATGCGCTTCAAGTTGCGTTGGAAAGCTAACGTCTGGGGCTTCGATTTGATGTATAATTTTCCATAGCTGCCCTGAATTTAGGCGACGCGAACGCATGAATGGTGCGCCCGCGTCGCATCTGCGAACTTCAATTCGCGCGGACGCATGGACGACGCCTCCGCGTCACTTGCTCGCGACCTGAACGTAACAGAAATCGCAGGGAGCAATTTCTGGGCTATTTTTGACCCAGTTTTTAGCCCAGAACACTCAGATTAGAGGCTATAAAGTGGGGGAATGCATCCATTCATAGTCAAGCTTTCATAATTCACAACTTTAGTTTTAGATGTAGTTTTTAGAGAGAGAGGTTCTCTCCTCTCTCTTTAGGATTAGGATTTAGATTAGGATTTTATTCGCTTTCAGGATTATCTCTTTTTACCTTCTCAATTTTTTTTATGCATTCTTCTATGTTACAGAATACTCTTTTGAATTAATGTTATTTGAGGTATTTTAGTTTATTATTGCTTTCTTTTATTTATGTTATTGTTATTCACAATCTGAAGACATTTTTATTCCAGTAGATTTATTTTTCTCCTTTTGGTCTTGGTTAAGAAATCAGTAACTCATGAGTTATCAAACTCAACATGATTGATAATTGTTATCTTTGCTAATTGAATTGAACTTCAATAATCCCAATCTTTCCTTAGGGATTAACTAGGATTTAAGGATCTAACTAATTAGTCACCTGACCTTCCCTTGCTCTAGCAAAGGTTAACTAGGTGGAATTAAGATTCAATTTTCATCATCATTGATAAGGATAACTAGGATAGGACTTTTAATTTCTCATACCTTGCCAAAAGTGCATTTTTACAGTCATTTATTTATTTTACAGTCTTTTACTTATTTTAATTGCAATTTAAATTACTTGCTCCCTACCTTCAAAACCCCAATTTACGATCTTCATAACCAATAATAAGAATATACTTCCCTGTAGTTCCTTGAGAAGACGACCCGAGGTTTAAATACTCGGTTATCAATTTTTAAGGGGTTTGTTACTTGTGACAACCAAAACGTTTGTATGAAACGACTTTTGTTGGTTTAGAAGCTATACTTGCAACGAGGATTTATCTGCAAATTTCTAGACCACGCAAAAGTTCTCTCATCAAAATGGCGCCGTTGCCGGGGAATTGCAAACGTGTGCCTTATTATTGGTTATTGTAAATATCTGCTTTTTACTTGTTTATTTATTTTTATTTTTGTTTTTATTTTTGCTTTTTCATAAATTAAGAGGTTATTGGTTTTTATTTAGTTATTAAAAATTTTTGAAAAATTTTTTTTTCTTGGTGTTCATCTTGACCTTCAAGTTGTTCTTCGTGTTCATCTTGACCTTCAAGTTGTTCTTAGTTGTTTTCTTCGTTCTGATCTAAAAATTTTAAGTTTGATGTCATTTTATTGTTTTTCTCTTTCCTCATTAAATTCAAAAATTCAAAATTTAAAACTCAAATTTCAAATTTCAAATTTCGATTTTCAAAATTCAAATTTAAAAATTTAAAATTCAAATTTCAAATTTCAGATTTTAAAATTTCAAAAATCATATCTTTTTCAAAAATCTTATCTTATCTTATTCCAAAAAAATCAAATTTCAAAATTTAATATTCAAAACTTCAAATTTCAGATTTAAAATTTCAAATTTCAAAATTCAATTTTCAAATTTCAAATTCAAAATTTAAATAACCTTTTAATTTAAAATTTGTTTTTATTTTTGTTTTTAATTTTTATTTGCTACTATGAACTCTCACCCCTTTGGCTATGAGTCTGGTTACAATTATATTGTAGGAAGAGAAAATTACAATGAGAACAGGCATCATGGTTGGAACACTCAAAGATGGGAGGAGCCACAAGGATTTGATCAACCCTTATGGCAACAACCACCTCTAATGGACTATCAACAACCACCACCATATGCCTATAAACCCTCTCCTCAACATGACTTTAGACCACCAAACTCACAAGCCCCTTTACACCATTTACCTTTATATGACCCTAACCCACATCCACCATACCAACCACCCTATGAACCGAATGAGCCATACAAAGATCCACCCCAACCTCCATTGGATAATAATACACTCATCTCTAACATCATTTGTCTCACCTCTACACTCCAAAATCTTATATCCTGCATGAACCAACCCCCTACCTCCAATATTCAACCTTCAAGCTCTAGTGCACTTCCTTTTCAACCACATAATGATCTTTTCATCCCATCACCACCCTCCATGGAAGAGCACCCACATCCATCAATCCAAGAGCAAGATGATCCCAATTATGCTATTGATATGGAACAGGAAAGAAGGAATCATCTTCGCGAATCCATATTTCATAAAGAGCTAGAGGAGGCCCTACGGGTAAAGGTAGGAGAGACCCTTGAAGATGAAGGAGTAGTTGAAAGGAGTTGTCATGGAAAGAAAATCATCGAGGATGAGTATGATTTTATACTTAAACAACTGAACAAAGCAGCAATTATTAAAAAGGAAGAAGTGGTTGCAAACTTAAGAGATGCTGTACCTCCATTGGAAAGTCCAGTCACAGAGCCTCCTTCCACGGTGTTTGATGTTGATGTTGATGTTGAGGAGAGCATACAACCTCCAAGGCAGATCATGGTTGAAGACTTTTTAGAGGTTGATCAAGAGATGGAGATTCAAGAAGAAGAAGCACAGCCTTCCATGCCCTTGGGAAATAATGAAGAAGAGATTGAATTGAAAGAAAGCTACCAAGAGGAAGAGGTTGAAATTAAAGAAGTTTGCAAAGAGGTAGAAGTTGTCAAAGAGCACAAGGGAGTGAAGCTTGAAATCACCTTGCCAAAGTTATTGGAGACCCCTCCCCCTAAGTTGCCATCATCCTTCACAACATTCAAGTGGGTAAAATTCATATCCCTTAGCTTTTCTAATTCCACTTGAATATGGGCTACTAGAGATGGATGGTCAACTTAGAGCTCTTTGTGGCATTAAGAGTAAGAGGAAGATGGTCAGTGGTTGGAGTAGTCAAGCAAGGTTCAATATGGTTGTATACTCAAAGTTTAAATGCAAAGGTTGGTGTAAAGCTCAACTGAATGGGTCTAGGAAGTTGGTTGGCCACTTTAGTGAGAATTCAGACTGCTTGCCACCCGAATGGAATCATGATGATCAACACAAAGACGGGTGTAAAAGCAAAGTTTGGGATCCTGGAGTCTGTTCTGACATTCAGCATACTGGAAGCCTGAGAACCTGTTTAAAACTGCTCAAGGGCTTTACATGCCTAGTTTGGGACCCCGGAGGTTACTGGAGATACAAACATTGGTGGAGATTCCTGGATGAGTTCAAGCACAAGCCACCAAAATAGGAAGCTCACCAAATGTCCAACTTAAGGACTTTAACTAAAAGTGCTAGGTGGGAGACAACCCACCATGGTTTGATCGTTCCTTTTTCATTTTTATTTAGTCTTATTTGTTTTCAAGTTTTATTTTATTTTATTGTATTGAACCTGGAGTTTTACATAACATTCATTTTAGCATTGCATTCTGCATTATTAAAAAAAAAATACACGCACGCGACGTGGCAGCGTCGCTGATGCGTCCCCGTCACTAGTGCGTTGTGAAGAAAAGAAAGTGAACAGAGAGTCACGCGAGAGCGTTGCTGGAGGCGTGCCTCTGGCACAAATCGACCGACGCGACCGCGTCACTGACGCATTTGCGTCATGTGGGAACTTTGGCCTCCCACGCAACTGCGTCACCCACGCGGCCGCGTGACATGAAAATTGACGTGAACAGGGTGCATAGCCGAAAATTATGCTGGAGTGGTGCTGGACTAGCGCTAGACGCACAGCCCTTACCACGCGAACGCGTGCCCCACGCATCCGCATCATATCCCAATATTGGCCACTCATGCGATCGCATGACCCACGCGATTGCGTCACCCATATTTTGGCAAAATAAGATTTCAAGCAGAGACTTATGCGAGCGCGAGGCTGCCCTCGCGCCAGTAGCATAAAACGTGTCACACGACCGCGTGACCGACGTGACCGCGTCAATCCGAATAAGCGCAATTTGCACGAACGCATCACCCACGCGTCCGCGTCGCCTGCGGCGCACAGCTTATCTAGATCAGCCAAATATCTTATCTTTTCTTCCCCAATCCTAAATTCTTCTATCTTTTCTTCTTTCTTCTTTCTTTCTTATTTTCTTTCTCTTCATCTTTTTAACTTCTCATCCTTTTTCATTTTTATTTTATTTTATTTAATTTAATTGCATACTTTTATTCATTGCATTTTATTTTTGTGCATATTTTTATTTTCTTTTCTAAATTTATTATTTTACTATTGGTGTTCAAATGTTCTTATTCAACTGTTACATCTTTTCTGGTATTTTCTTGGTGCTTATGACTTGTTCTATTCTAATTGGGTATTATTATTCATAAGTCAATGCTAATTTTTATAATACTGATATTCCTTTTGCATTGATATGCACTTACACTATTTCGCATTACCCATACCCTCTTCCCCATTGTTACAATTCTTGCACTATTGATATGCCGTATGCTTCTACTGTTTCCTCACTGCATGTTGTAGCTACCATGTAATTGAGACCTTCATTATTTGGCATTACCAACCCATATTTTATTTATTTTTCTTATCTTTATTTCTGGGTTACTTTTCTCCATTTTCCTCTTCTTTCAGGATGGCCCCCGAGGAAGGAAAAGGGAAGAACTTCTATATGGGGCAACAAACAAGTCCATCTGCACATTCTCTGGAGAAAAGCGTCAGTTGGAACAACCCGTCCACTTGCACATCTGAGCATGCACCGAGGACGGTGCAATCTTTAAGTGTGGGGAGGTCGATACCGACTTCCAGGGTTAGTTACCTTCTTTTCAACACCAATACTCTATTTTCTTTGTTTGTTCATTGTTGCATTTGCATATTTAACTGCATGTTTGTTTGATTTTATGCATTTAGTTACCACTTGGTTGAAGTAATATTTTCTTTTTCAAGAAATTTTTATAGTATTTCACTAATTTAAATCAAAATTTTTGTGTTAAACTTGTTTGAAGTTGTATTTGGAACATGATTTTTGAGCTAAAGAACACACAACCTGTGAGATTTGAGCTTCTTTATATGGTTACATTATTTAACCATAAACATTTTATTCCTGTGTGTTTCCTTCTCTATGATTGTAATCTATATTTTGTTCTAATCTATATGTCCATTATTTAGTGTATTTACATGCTTGCATATGATTGAGGCCATTGTTTAATTTTAGCTCACTTATCCCAAATAAGCCTACCTTTTAAATCACCCTTGTCAGCCACTTTGAGCCTTTTAATCCCCATTTATTCTGTATTTTACCACATCACTAGCCTTAAGCAGAAAAATAATTAAATATCCCAATTGAATCTTTGGTTAGCTTAAGATAGGGATTTTGCAACAATTAAGTGTGGAGAAATTGTGGGAACATGGGTTAATAAGGGAATGTGTTATGTTTTTACTTTGATAAAATATTGGGAATTTGGGTACCTACTCATGTGAGACTAGAAAAATAAAAAATCCATGTGCATTGAAAAGTTATGTTTATTTTTCCATTTAAAAAAAAAAAGAGAGAAAAAAAAAAGAAAACAAAAATATTCAATAAATAAGTAAATAAAAAAGGGGACAAAATTACCCCAATGCTAAGTTAATAAAAGATCAATGCACATGTGATAAAAGTAAAGAAATATAAAAAATTTGGTACATGAGTATGGGAATCATACAAAAGTGGGAATTATGGGTAGCTAGGCATGAATTTAAAAGTATATAGAGTGTATGTATATTAGGTGAGAGCTTAAGTTAGTTAAAGATTTATATTATAGCTCACTGTGCCATACATGTACCCTTACCTTTACCCCAGCCCCATTACAACCCTGAAAAGACCTCATGATGTTTGCATTAGTATACTAAATATTTGTTGATTGGTTAGATGAAGAACAAAGTTTAGAAAGCATGATTAGAGAAGAGTAGAGTGATTAACCCTAGACACTTGAGAGATTAGAGTGATATACACTACCAGTGAGGGTTCAATGCTTGATTCTATGTTTCCTGCTTTCATGAGCTATCTTCTTACAAGTTTACTTGTCTTTTATTATATGATTTGAATTAGTGAAATCTGATTTATGTTTGTCTTGAAGAGCTTATTTACTTTTAACCAAGTAGGAAGAAACATTTTGCATGTAGTTGCATTCATACAGATAGGTTGCATTTCATACATTCTATCATTCCTCTTCACTTCTTTATAGCTTCTCTTAAGCTTAGCATGAGGACATGCTAATGTTTAAGTGTGGGGAGGTTGATAAACCACTATTTTATGGTTTATCTTGTGCTCAATTGAGTGGTTTTTATCAACTCTTTACCCACTTATTCATACTATTTGCATGATTTTACAATTCCTTCCCAGAATTTGTGCTATGATTGAAAACATGCTTCTTTGGCCTTATATTTGCTAATATTAATCCTCTCTTATCACCATTAGATGCCTTGATATGTGTGTTAAGTGATTTCAGAGATTACAGGGCAGGAATGGCTCAGAGGATGGAAAGAAAGCATGCAAAAGTGGAAGGCATACAAGAAGCTGAAGGAACTGCAAAGCTGTCAGCCTGACCCTCTCGCACTAAAATGACTATAACTCGAGCTATAGAGATCCAAATGATGCGGTTCCAGTTGCGTTGGAAAGCTAATGTCTGGGACTTCGATTTGATATATAATTTGCCATAGCTGCTCCGAAGTTAGGTGACGCAAACGCATGAATGACGCGCCCGCGTCGCATCTGCGAACTTCAATCCGCGCGGACGCGTGGACGACGCCTCTGCGTCACTTGCCCGCGTCCTGAACGTAACAGAAATCGCAGGGAGTGATTTCCGGGCTGTTTTTGACCCAGTTTTCAGCCCAGAACACTCATATTAGAGGCTATAAAGTGGGGGAATGCATCCATTCATAATCAAGCTTTCATAATTCACAATTTTAGTTTTAGATGTAGTTTTTAGAGAGAGAGGTTCTCTCCTCTCTCTTTAGGATTAGGATTTAGATTAGGATTTTATTCGCTTTCAGGATTATCTCTTTTTACCAGGTTCAATATTCCTTTTTATTTTCTCAATTTTTTTATGCATTCTTCTATGTTACAGATTACTCTTTTGAATTAATGTTATTTGAGGTATTTCAGTTTATTATTGCTTTCTTTTATTTATGTTATTGTTGTTCACAATCTGAAGATATTTTTATTCCAGTAGATTTATTTTTCTCCTTTTGGTCTTGGTTAAGAAATAGTAACTCAGGAGTTATCAAACTCAACATGATTGATAATCGTTATCTTTGCTAATTGAATTGAACTTCAATAATCCCAATCGTTCCTTAGGGATTAACTAGGATTTGAGGATCTAACTAATTAGTCACTAGACCTTCCCTTGCTCTAGCAAAGGTTAACTAGGTGGAATTAAGATTCAATTTTCATCATCATTGATAAGGATAACTAGGATAGGACTTCCAATTTCTCATACCTTGCCAAAAGTGCGTTTTACAGTCATTTATTTATTTTACAGTCTTTTACTTATTTTAATTGCAATTTAACTTACTTGCTCCCTACCTTCAGAACCCCAATTTACAATCTTCATAACCAATAATAAGAACATACTTCCCTACAGTTCCTTGAGAAGACGACCCGAGGTTTAAATACTCGGTTATCAATTTTTAAGGGGTTTGTTACTTGTGACAACCAAAACATTTGTATGAAAGGACTTTTGTTGGTTTAGAAGCTATACTTGCAACGAGGATTTATCTGCAAATTTCTAGACCACGCAAAAGTTCTCTCATCAACCAGCACCTCTTTGGGTTACTAAATGATTTGTAACTAGGTTACTCTTGATAATGGACTTTTGGTTGGTAATCCCAGATTAGTTAATCCAAGTTGCCAAGTATTAAGATACTCTTTAGAACCTAATTGTCCAAGCAGATCCTAGTACAACAAGCATCACAAGCATATGTCTTAAGGTCCAAGCTATTGGTGTCTAGCTTTATTACTTGTTTCTTTCATTTTTGTTGCCAACTCTTGGCTTTTTCTTTTCTTTATCCTTCTTACTTTTCTTCCTTTTCCAGGGATACTTATTAATTGAAGGCTTTACAACAGCAACTAAGTTCACACTGCAAGAGACATTCTATCCTGCAGCTTTTATTATTGAGCTTATCATCTAATCAAGCAATTACTACCACTGAACTTTATTATTACTCCTACCATACTGGACAATCACTTTATGTTTCAACATTTTCTCTTATTTATGCAAGGAAATAAGACATATATTCAAGCAGATGAAAAATGAGACAGACACTTTGGCTAGATCACCTAATTTGGAGAATTGAAAACAAATGGAAAACAAAATACAGAACTTATTCAAAACATAGACATGCAAATCATAAAATCATAAAAGCTGGATAACTTGGAAGGCATATCATTTTGCAGATATGCATCTTCCTTATTTATTAAGATTATGAAAGAACTCCACCACCTCTACTTTTTATGCTCTTTTCCTTTGCTGGACTCTCTTTTTTCTTTGTCTCCTGCTTCCTCTTCTTGTTTGTTCCTTGTGGCTCTTCAGCAGGGTGTTTCAGAGGCCAAGAGGAATCTACCTGATCCCAGAGTCCAGCTTCCTTCAACCGTTGCTCCATTCTTTCTACATTTCCATGAGCTCTAGCTCTTTGCTTGTCCACTAATTCCTGGAATCGGACAAATGGTTTGATCTCTCTATTTACCACTGGCATGCCACAGATCACGTAGTTTAGTTTTAATTGAGTCTCTATATCATATTCAATCCTGTCCAAGTGCCGAGCTTCTCCAGTTGCGTGGTATATACTCTTCCATTGACGAAGATCCTGGAGGTATCTTTCCTGTTCAGCATGTTGTTGAAACAATTAGTCGAATGATTCCTGAGAGTGACCAATTGTTCCCTTTGCTGTTCCAGAATTCTTTCTTGGAATTCTCTCTACTGGTCCATCATCTTCATCTGGAAGTTTTCTTGTTGTTCCATCATCTTCAACTGCCAGCTTTCTTGCTACTCCTGAGCTCTCAAATATTACTCTTGTTGTTGCTCTTGTGCTCTCACATATTGCTTAGATATTTCTTCAATGGCTCTTTGCATTTGACTCAAGATCATTGCACCAGAAGCCTGTCCCTCCTCTAATTGTGGTCTCCTTCTTCTTTCTTGAGTTCTTCCCTCCTCCTGGGCGTTAGTGACACCATTCATCCTTTGCTTAGTGATTCCTCTGCCTCCCTTTACCCGATCTGTATCTGCATCCTCAAAGAGCACCCCTATTCTGTTGCACAGCCTCAATATAGTACTTAGGTGACCAAGTCTGCTTGACTTGTTGTTGTCTTCAGCCATCTCTTGGATCTTGTCTGCTATGATTTGTGGGATATTGATTTCTCCTCCTCTGAGTATGCAGTATGTCAGAATTGCTCTCTTTATTGTGACCTCTGAGATATTTCCAATGGGGAGTATGGATCTTCTTACTATCTCATACCATCTTTTGGCTTCAGGTATGAGATCAATCCTCTTCAAATAGCTTGGATCCCCATTTGAATCCCTTTCCCAGTCTTTGCCTTCAAAGCATAAGCCATTTAGTAGCTTATTGGTGCACGAAAATTACTTCACACTATGTAATTCCGCACAACTAACCAGCAAGTGCACTGGGTCGTCCAAGTAATACCTTACGTGAGTAAGGGTCGATCCCATGGAGATTGTTGGCTTGAAGCAAGCTATGATTATCTTGCAACTCTTAGTCAGGATATTAATTAGTGGTTATCAATTGACTTGCAAATGAACAAGAGAGCATGAATTAAAGGTTACTTGTTATGCAGTAAATGAGAATATGTTGTAGTTTTGGAGATGCTTTGCCTTTTGAATTTCTGCTTTCTCTCTATCTTCTTCTTCACGCATGCACGTCCCTCCTATGGCAAGCTGTGTGTTGGAGGATCACCGTTGTCAATGGCTACCATCCTTCCTTTCAGTGAAAATGGTCCAGGTGCGCTGTCACCGCACGGCTAATCATCTGTAGGTTCTCGATCATACCGGAATAGGATTTGCTATCCTTTTGCGTCTGTCACTACGCCCAGCACTCGCGAGTTTGAAGCTCGTCACAGTCATCCAATCCCATAATCCTACTAGGAATACCACAGACAAGGTTTAGACTTTCCGGATTCTCAAGGATGCTGCCAATGGATTCTAGCTTATACCACGGAGATTCCAATTAAGGAATCTAAGAGATACTCATTCAATCTAATGTAGAACGGAGGTGGTTGTCAGGAACACGTTCATAGGTTGAGAATGGTGATGAGTGTCACGGATCATCACATTCATCACAATAAGGCGCAAATGAATATCTTAGATAGGAACAAACATGATTGAATACAAAACAGAAATACTGGCATTAACTCATCGAGGCACAGCAGAGCTCCTCACCCCCAAAAATGGAGTTTAGAGACTCATGCCGTCAAAAAGGTACAAAGTTTAGATCTAAAATGTCATGAGATACAAAACAAGTCTCTAAAAGTTGTTTAAATACTAGACTAGTAAACTAGGTTTACAGTAAATGAGTAAACTATGATGGATGGTGCAGAAATCCACTTCTGGGGCCCACTTGGTGTGTGCTGGGGCTGAGACTTAAGCTAATCACGTGCATAGGGCTGTTTTGGGCGTTCAACTCCAGCTTTGGATCCTTTTCTGGCGTTGAACTCCACTTTGTAACTTGTTTCTGGCGCTGGACGCCAGACAGCAGTATGGAACTGGCGTTGAATGCCAGTTTACGTTGTCTATCCTTGGGCAAAGTATGGACTATTATATATTGCTGGAAAGCCCTAGATGTCTACTTTCCAACGCAATTAGAAGCGCGCCATTTGGAGTTCTGTAGCTCCAGAAAATCCATTTTGAGTGCAGGGAGGTCAGAATCCAACAACATCAGCAGTTATTTTTCAGCCTAAATCAGATTTTTGCTCAGCTCCTTCAATTTCAGCCAGAAAATACCTGAAATCACAGAAAAATACACAAACTCATAGTAAAGTCCAGAAATATGAATTTTGCCTAAAAACTACTAAAAATGAACTAAAAACTAACTAAAACACACTAAATACTATATGAAATTAACCCCAAAAAGCGTATAAAATATCCGCTCATCACAACACCAAACTTAAACTGTTGCTTGTCCTCAAGCAACTAGATAAATAAAATAGAATATAAATAATTTAAGAAGCAATAATATCTCAGAGTTTTTGAGTGAAGCTCAGATTCTAATTAGATGAGCAGGACTAGTAGCTTTTTGCTTCTGAACAGTTTTGGCATCTCACTTTATCCATTGAAGCTCAGAGTGATTGGCATCTATAGGAACTCAGAATTCAGATAGTGATATTGATTCTCCTAGTTTAGTATGTTGATTCTTGAACACAGCTACTTTATGAGTCTTGGCCGTGGCCCTAAGCACTTTTTTTTCCAGTATTACCACCGGATGCATAAATGCCACAGACACATAATTGGGTGAACCTTTTCAGATTGTGACTCAGCTTTGCTAAAGTCCCCAATTAGAGGTGTCCAGGGTTCTTATGCACACTCTTCTTTTTGCTTTGGACCTTGACTTTAACCGCTCAGTCTCAAGTTTTCACTTGACACTTTCACACCACAAGCACATGGTTAGGGACAGCTAAGTTTAGCCGCTTAGGCCGGGATTTTATTCCTTTAGGCCCACCTATCCACTGATGCTCAAAGCCTTGGGATCCTTTTTATTTACCCTTGCCTTTTGGTTTTAAGGGTTATTGGCTTTTTGCTCTTGCCTCTTGTTTTTAAGAGCTTTTGGCTTTTTCTGCTTGCTTTTTCTTTTTCTTTCTATTTAAAATTTTTTTTTCTACAAGCTTTGTTCTTTGTTGCTTTTTCTTGCTTCAGGAATCATTCTTATGATTTTTCAGATTATCAATAACATGTCTCATGTTCATCATTCTTTCAAGAGCCAACATATTTAACAGTCTTAAACATCAAATTCAAAAGACATATGCACTGTTCAAGCATTCATTCAGAAGACAGAAAGCATTGCCACCACATGTAAATAATTAGAATGTTCTTATTAAAAACTCGAAAATTATTGCCTCTTATTCTAAAGAAATTTTTCTATTTTATTCATGTTTGATGATGATGAGAAAATTAAATTATAGCTTAATTGGAGATAAAATCAAAAATATAGATACTAATTACTACTATATGACTCCTAAGGTAAAACTAGAATAAGAACAGTTATCACAGAGTTAAGGCTAAGATTGGAATTTAACAACCTTTGTTCTGGGGAATGGATGTTCCTCTAATCTGCGGGGTGCTTGGTCCTTCAAGAGATAATTTCTGGCGCTTCAATTCCCTTAAGTCGTGTCCTTGCTCCTCCTGTTCTTTAATCAAATAGCAAAGAATGCTACTTTGTTCCTTCTGTTCTTTCATTATTTGTTCCATAGCTTCTTGCATCTTGGTAACTGATGTTTCAAGATACTCCCAGTATTCAGATTGAGGGATTTCTGGGAGAAATTCCTATGTTTTCTTCTTGATGGGGTCATCCTGTGCTTGTTATTTTTCCATTGATGCTTTGGTGATTGGTCGCTCAATTGAGATATACTTAGTTATTCCCATCCTTACTCCAGCGTCCTTGCAGAGCATAGAAATCAAGCTTGGATAAGCCAACCTGGCATCTTTGGAATTTTTGTTTGCAATTTTGTAAAATTCAGTTAAAATCAATTGATGAACTTCCACTTCTTTTCCCATCATGATGCAATGGATCATCACTGCTCTTCTAATAGTGACTTCAGAACGGTTGCTAGTGGGCAGCAGAGAATGCCCAATGAAATCCAGCCATCCTCTGGTGACTGGTTTGAGATCTTCTCTTTTGAGTTGATTTGGAACACCCTTCGTGCTGGTGGTCCACCTGGCTCCAGGGATACATATATCCTCTAGAATCTTATCCAGGCCCTTGTCTGTTCTCATCATTCTCCTATTGAAGGAGTCTGGATCATCTTTCAGCTGAGGTACCTTTAAGATCTCCCTGATCTTGTTAGGGTGGGTATGAACAATCTTTCCTCTGACCAAGGTCCGATAGTCATAGATAGCAGATCCAGATAGTCTTTGCCTGTCTGTATGCCACATATTAGCATAGAACTCCTAGACCATATTCCTTCCCACTTTCGATTCAGGATTAGCTAGGATCTCTCAGTTCCTGATTTGAATTTGCTCCTAGATCTACGGATATTCGTCTTCTTTCAGATCGAATCTAACTTCCGGGATCACTGATCTTAGACCCATTATTTTGTAATAATGGTCTGAATGTTCTTTAGTTAAGAACTTCCCTTGATTCCAAAGTGGTTTTGGAATGCTTTCTTTCTTACCTATTGGAGTGGGTTGTTTTCCTTTAGGAGCCATGATCTTAGTTATCACAGATAAGCACACCAAACTTAGAGGTTTGCTTGTCCTCAAGCAAAAAGAAAAGAAAGGAGAGGGAGAGAAGGAGAGCTAGGTGCAATGGTGGATGGGAGGGGAGGGAGGCCGAACCCATATTTAAAGGGAGAGGGGGTGGATTTTCGAAAAATAGGGAGACAGATAAGATAGAAGATATGATTTTTAGAAAAAAAATATGATAAGAAAAGATATGATTTAAAATTGAAAAGATATGAAAGATATTTGAAAAAGATAGATTTGGAATTTTGAAAAAGATAGTATGGAGATTTGAAAAAGATATTGCTTAGTTGAAAAGATTTTTGAATGAAAAGAGAGAGATTTGTTTTGAAAATTTTGAAAAAGAGTTGAGTTGGATTGAAAAAAAAAAGGATTTGTGCTTATGGATTAAGATACATCTAATATTTTTAAAGAAGGGTTTTTAGAAATTAGGGATTTTAGAAATCAGGGTTCTTAACATGTTTGTGCAAGAAATCATGAATTGATACATGAAAATTAGGATTAAAATGAAAAATATGAAGAAAAAATGACTTTACCTCCTCCCCACCATCCTGGCGTTTGAACGCCCAAACGCTGCATGTTTTGGGCGTTCAACGCCCAAATGCTGCTTCTCCTGGGCGTTCAACGCCCAGCTGCTGCTTATTTCTGGCGTTGAACGCCAGGAAGTCCTTTCTTACTGGGCATTTTTTTGAACGCCTAGAACGCTGTAAATCTGGCGTTAAACGCCCAGATGCCTATCCTTACTGGCGTTCAACGCCCAGTGGATGCTTCTGTTGGGCGTTGAACGCCCGAAACAGACTTTTACTGGCGTTTTCTTGCCAGTGAGCTCTTTTTCTCTGTTTTACGTGCAGAATCCTTCTGTAATCCTGTGAACTTATACAATTGACTCTTTACCTTAGGATCAATGAACTTTATGTAAAGAAATAAAATCAAGAATAGGGCAAAAATGCTTAGAGGAAGTGATGCCCCATGGCTGGGTTGCCTCCCAGCAAGCGCTTTTTTATTGTCTTTAGCTGGACCTTGCTGAGCTTTTAATCTAGCTTCAGCCTTGAGCACTCTTGCTCAACATTGCCCTCAAGATATTGCTTGATTCTCTGTCCATTAAGAATGAACTTCTTATCAGAATCAATATCTTGAAGCTCCACATAACCATATGGTGATACACTTGTAATCACATATGGTCCCCTCCACCGGGACTTCAGTTTCCCAGGGAATAGCCTGAGCCTAGAGTTAAACAATAGAACCTTTTGTCCTGGTTCAAAGATTCTAGATGACAGCTTCCTGTCATGCCATTTTTTTTATTTTTCTTTATAAAGCTTGGCATTTTTGAAAGCAGTGAATCTGAATTCCTCTGGTTCATTTAGCTGGAGCAATCTTTTTTCTCCAGCTAATTTGGCATTAAAGTTTAGGAATCTGGTTGCCCAGTAGGCTTTATGTTCCAGTTTCACGGGCAGGTGACATGCCTTACCATACACAAGTTGGTATGGAGAGGTCCCTATAGGAGTCTTGAATGCTGTTCTGTATGCCCACAGAGCATCATCCAAGCTTCTTGCCCAATCCTTTCTACGGGTACTTACAGTCCATTCTAGGATTCTTTTTAGCTCTCTATTAGAGACTTCAGCTTGTCCATTAGTCTGTGGATGATATGGAGTCGCCACCTTGTGGCGAATCCCATACCGGACCATGGCAGAGTAAAGCTGTTTGTTGCAGAAGTGAGTGCCCCATCACTGATTAGTACTCTAGGGACCCTAAACCTGCTGAAGATATATTTCTGGAGGAACTTCAGCACTGTTTTAGTATCATTGGTGGGTGTGGCAACGGCCTCTACCCATTTTGATACATAGTCAACGGCCACCAGAATATAAGTGTTTGAGTATGATGGTGGAAAAGGTCCCATGAAGTCAATTCCCCATACGTCAAACAACTCAATCTCCAAGATTCCTTATTGAGGCATGGCGTAACCATGAGGCAGATTACCAGCTCTTTGGCAACTATCACAGTTACGTACGAACTCTCGGGAATCTTTATAGAGTGTGGGCCAATAGAAGCCACATTGGAGGACCTTGGTGGCTGTTCGCTCACCTCCAAAATGGCCTCCATATTGTGATCCATGGCAATGCCATAGGATCCTCTGTGCTTCTTCTCTAGGCACACATCTCCGGATTATTCCGTCTGCACCTCTCTTAAAGAGATAGGGTTCATCCCACAAGTAGTACTTTGCATCAGTAACTAATTTTTTTTTGCCTGTTGTACTCTTTGGGTATGAACCTTGCAACTTTATAGTTTGCAATGTCTACAAACCATGGTGTTTCCTGAATGGCAAATAAATGCTCATCTGGAAAAGTCTCAGAGATCTCAGGAGAGGGGAGGAACGTCCCTTCTACTGGCTCTATCCGGGACAGATGATCAGTCACTTGGTTCTCTGTCCCTTTTTTGTCTCTTATTTCTATATCAAACTCTTGCAGAAGCAACACCCATCTTATGAGCCTGGGTTTTGAATCCTGCTTTGTGAGTAAATATTTGAGAGCTGCATGGTCAGTATACACAATCACCTTTGATCTTACCAAGTATGATCTAAACTTGTCAATGGCATAAACCACTGCAAGCAATTCTTTTTCTGTGGTTGTGTAATTTTTCTGGGCATCATTTAAAACGCGGCTAGCATAATAAATGACGTGCAGAAGCTTGTCATGCCTCTACCCCAGCACTGCACCAATGGTGTGATCACTAGCATCACACATTAGCTCAAATGGTAATGTCCAGTCTGGTGCAGAAATAACTGGTGCTGTGACCAGCTTCGCTTTCAGCATTTCAAATGCCTGCAGACACTCTGTGTCAAATATAAATGGCGTGTCAGCAGCTAGCAGATTGCTCAGAGGTTTTGCGATTTTTGAAAAATCCTTTATAATCCTCCTATAGAATCCTGCATGCCCCAGAAAGCTTCTGATTGCCTTAACATTGGCAGGTGGTGGTAATTTTTCAATTACCTCTATTTTTGCTTGATCCACCTCTATTCCCTTGTTTGAAATTTTATGCCCAAGGATAATCCCTTCAGTCACCATAAAGTGACATTTTTCCCAGTTTAAAACTAGGTTGGTCTCTTGGCATCTTTTCAGAACTAGTTTCAGGTGATCAAGACAGGAGCTGAATGAGTCTCCATATACTGAGAAGTCATCCATGAAGACTTCCAGAAATTTTTCCACCATATCAGAGAAAATAGAGAGCATGCATCTCTGGAAGGTTGCAGGCACATTACACGGCCAAAATGGCATCCTTCTACAAGCAAACACTCCAGATGGACATGTGAATGCTATTTTCTCTTGATCCTGGGGATCTACTGCAATCTGGTTATAGCCTGAGTAGCCATCCAAAAAGCAATAATAATCATGACCTGCCAATCTTTCTAGCATCTGGTCTATGAATGGTAAAGGAAAATGATCCTTTCTGGTGGCTGTATTGAGCCTTCTGTAGTCAATACACATGCGCCACGCTGTAATTGTTCTTGTAGGAACCAGTTCATTCTTTTCATTATGAACCACTGTCATGCCTCCTTTTTTGGGGACAACTTGAACAGGGCTCACCCAGGGGCTATCAGAAATAGGATAAATAATCCTAGCCTCCAGTAATTTGGTGACTTCTTTCTGGACCACTTCCTTCATGGCTGGATTTAGCCGCCTCTGTGGTTGAACCACTGGTTTAGCATTATCCTCCAATAAGATTTTGTGCATGCATCTAGCTGGGCTTATGCCCTTAAGGTCACCTCTAGACCACCTAAGAGTTGTCTTGTGTGTCCTTAGCACTTGAATAAGTGCTTCCCCTTCCTGTGGATTTAAAGCAGAGCTTATGATCACTGGAAAAGTGTCACCTTCTCCCAGAAATGCATATTTCAGGGATGGTGGTAATGGTTTGAGCTCGGGTTTAGGAGGTTTTTCCTCTTCCAGAGGAAATTTCAGAGGCTCTTTCATTTCCTCTGAATCCTCCAAATCAGGCTGAGCATCTTTGAAGATGTCTTCCAACTCTGATTCGAGACTCACAGCCATGTTGACCTCTTCCAACAAAAAGTCAATAAGATCAACTTTCGTGCAGTCTATTGATGTGTCTGGATGCTGCATGGCTTTGACAGCATTCAACTTAAACTCATCATCATTGACTCTCAGGGTTATTTCCCCCTGTTGGACATCAATGAGAGTTCGTCCAGTTGCTAGGAAGGGTCTTCCTAGAATGAGAGTGGCACTCTTGTGCTCCTCCATTTCCAGCACTACAAAGTCAGTGGGAAAGGCAAATGGCCCAACTCTGACAATCATGTCTTCAATCACGCCTGATGGGTATTTAATGGAGCCATCAGCAAGTTGGAGACATATCCGGGTTGGTTTAACTTCTTCAGTTAAACCAAGCTTTCTGATAGTGGATGCAGGTATTAGGTTGATGCTTGCCCCAAGATCACATAAAGCTGTCTTGGTGCAATTACCTTCTAATGTGCATGGTATCAGAAAACTCCCAGGGTCTTTAAGCTTTTCAAGAAAGCTTTTCAGAATGACTGCACTGCATTCTTCAGTGAGGAGAACTCTTTCAGTTTCTCTCCAATCCTTCTTATGACTCAAGATCTCTTTCATGAACTTGGCATAAGAAGGTATTTGCTCAAGTGCCTCTGAAAATGGAATCTTTATTTCAAGAGTCCTGAGATAATCTGCAAAGCGAGCAAATTGTTATCCTGCTCCTCTTGGCGGAGTTTTTGAGGATAAGGTATCTTGGCTTTATATTCCTCAACCTTAGTTGCTGTAAGTTTATTTCCTACAGAAGTGGTTGAAGAAGCGTTTTTAGATGGGTTGTTATCAGCACTTGTGTGTGTCTGATCCCTCACTGGCAATTGAGTGCCATAGTTAGAAGCTGGAGTGACGTTAGACGCCAGCTCCTCATCTGTTCCTGGCGTTTGAACGCCAGAACTGTGCTTCTTTTGGGCGTTTAATGCCAGATCCTTGCTTGTTTCTGGCGTTGAACGCCAGTCTTGAGCATGGTCTGGGCGTTCAGCGCCAGCCTTCCACCCAACTTCTGGCGTTTTAGCGCCAGAATTATTTTTCCCTGGGCTCTTACTGTCCTCAGATGAATTTTGGGTGGTTTGCTCATTTCTTGGTTTCCTGCTGCTTTGAAGTGGGGTAGTTAGTGCTTTCCCACATCTTAGTTGAACTGCTTGGCATTCTTCTGTTATTTGTTTTGACAGCTGCTGCCTTGTTTGCTTTAATTGTACTTCCATGTTTATATTAGCCATCCTTGTCTCTTGTAGTTTATCCTTGAATTCAGCTAACTGCTTTGTTAGAAAATCCAATTGCTGATTGAATTCAGCAGCTTGCTCTGCATGACTGAGTTCAGCAGTTACTATTTTAGCCTCTTCTTTCATGGAAAGGGTCACTACTTAAGTACAGATACTGATTTCTAGCAACTGTATCAATGAGCTCTTGAGCTTCTTCAATTGTCTTTCTCATGTGGATAGATCCACTAGCTGAGCAATCTAAAGAGATCTGAGCTCTTTCTGTAAGCCCATAATAGAAGATGTCTAACTAAACCCACTCTGAAAACATTTCAGAGGGGCATTTTCATAGCATCTCTCTGTATCTCTCCCAAGCATCATAAAGAGATTCATTATCTTCTTGTTTAAAGCCTTGGATGTCCAGCCTTAGCTGTGTCATCCGTTTTGGAGGAAAGTATTGATTCAGAAATTTTTCTGTCAGCTGTTTCGATGTCCTTATGCTAGCCTTAGGTTGGTTATTTAACCACCTCTTGGCTTGGTCTTTTACAGCACATGAAAACAGTAATAATCTGTAGACATCCTGATCTACTTCCTTATCATGTACTGTGTCAGCAATTTGTAAAAATTGTGCCAGAAACTCTGTAGGTTCTTCCTGTGGAAGACCGAAATACTGGCAGCTTTGCTGCACCATGATAATGAGCTGAGGATTCAACTCAAAGCTACTGACTCCAATAAAAGGTATGCAGATACTACTCCCATATGAAACAGTAGAGGGGTTAGCATATGACCCTAAAGTCCTCCTGGACTGTTCATTTCCACTTAGATCCATGATGGAGAAAGGGAGATGATGTAAAATAAATAAAAATAGGTGAAGATTTTCAAAAAAAATAAGTAGAGAGAAAATGGTTAGGAAGTTTTGAAAAAGATATGATTTGGAAAAGATTTTAAATTTTGAAAAAAAATCTGAATTTTTAAAAATAATTTTCGAAAATTTGTTTTAAAAATAGAGAGAAAAGATATTTTTGAATTTAGTGAGGGAAGAGAAAAACAATAAAATAGCACAAGATTCAAAATTTTTAGATCTAATGCTCCTTGTTTTCGAAAATTTTGGAGGGAAAACACCAAGGAACACCAAACTTAAAAATTTTAAGATCAAGACACAAGAAAAACTCAAGAACACTTTGAAGACTCACAAGAACACAAGAACATGAAGAAAGAACACCAAACTTAAAATTTTTAGAAAACCAAACTAAAATTTTCGAAAAACAAAGAAAAATCAACAAGAAAACACCAAACTTAGAGTTTGGCACAAGATTTATTCAAAGAAAAATTATTTTTGAAAAAGATTTTAAAAATAGGATAGCCAATTACCAAGAACATAAGCACCACGCTCTAACTAATTGAGCTATAAATTTAAAGTGTTTTAACAATGTATAAATAATAAAAGACTCTAAACCAAAAAGAAAAATTTTTCCTAATCTAAGCAACAAAATAAACCGTCAGTTGTCCAAACTCAAACAATCCCCGGCAACGGCGCCAAAAACTTGGTGCACAAAAATTACTTCACACTATGTAATTCCGCACAACTAACCAGCAAGTGCATTGGGTCGTCCAAGTAATACCTTACGTGAGTAAGGGTCGATCCCACGGAGATTGTTGGCTTGAAGCAAGCTATGGTTATCTTGCAACTCTTAGTCAGGATATTAATTAGTGGTTATCAATTGACTTGCAAATGAACAAGAGAGCATGAATTAAAGGTTACTTGTTATGTAGTAAATGAGAATATGTTAGAGTTTTGGAGATGCTTTGCCTTTTGAATTTCTGCTTTCTCTCTATCTTCTTCTTCACGCATGCACATCCCTCCTATGGCAAGCTGTGTGTTGGAGGATCACCGTTGTCAATGGCTACCATCCTTCCTTTAAGTGAAAATGGTCCAGGTGCGTTGTCACCGCACGGCTAATCATCTGTAGGTTCTCGATCATACTGGAATAGGATTCGCTATCATTTTGCGTCTGTCACTACGCCCAGCACTTGCGAGTTTGAAGCTCGTCACAGTCATCCAATCCCAGAATCCTACTAGGAATACCACAGACAAGGTTTAGACTTTCCGGATTCTCAAGGATGCTGCCAAAGGATTCTAGCTTATACCACGGAGATTCCAATTAAGGAATCTAAGAGATACTCATTCAATCTAATGTAGAACGGAGGTGGTTGTCAGGCACACGTTCATAGGTTGAGAATGGTGATGAGTGTCACGGATCATCACATTCATCACAATAAGGCGCAAATGAATATCTTAGATAGGAACAAACATGATTGAATAGAAAACAGAAATACTGGCATTAACTCATCGAGGTACAGTAGAGCTCCTCACCCCACACAATGGAGTAAACTAGGTACAAAGTTTAGATCTAAAATGTCATGAGATACAAAACAAGTCTCTAAAAGTTGTTTAAATACTAGACTAGTAAACTAGGTTTACAGTAAATGAGTAAACTATGATGGATGGTGCAGAAATCCACTTCTGGGGCCCACTTGGTGTGTGCTGGGGCTGAGACTTAAGCTAATCACGTGCATAGGGCTGTTTTGGGCGTTCAACGCCAGCTTTGGATCCTTTTCTGGCGTTGAACTCCAGTTTGTAACTTGTTTCTGGCGGTGGACGCCAGACAGCAGCATGGAACTGGCGTTGAACGCCAGTTTACATTGTCTATCCTTGAGCAAAGTATAGACTATTATATATTGCTGGAAAGCCCTGGATGTCTACTTTCCAACGCAATTAGAAGTGCGCCATTTGGAGTTCTGTAGCTCCAGAAAATCTATTTTGAGTGCAGGGAGGTCAGAATCCAACAGCATCTGCAGTCCTTTTTCAGCCTGAATCAGATTTTTGCTCAGCTCCCTCAATTTCAGCCAGAAAATATCTGAAATCATAGAAAAATACACAAACTTCATAGTAAAGTCCAGAAATATGAATTTTTCCTAGAAACTACTAAAAATAAACTAAAAACTAACAAAAACACACTAAATACTATATGAAATTAACCCCAAAAAGCGTATAAAATATCCGCTCATCATTTATCAGGATCATTTTTGCCCTTCATTCTTTCATCAAAGCTGGGTTCTCCAAAGGGTATCACTCATATTTGCAAGACCCTCATGATGGATGATGGGCTGAAATCCACATCAACCCCCTAACATAGCTCTTGTAGGGAGGGCTGGTTTTGCTTGATCTTACGACATTTGCATAGAACTCCCTTATCATGGTGGCACTTATGTCTGTGAGAGATTCACACAGGAGTTTCCATCTTTTCTGTTGAACTATCCTTCTCATGATTGGGTATTCTCCTTCTTTCAATCTGAAGCCTATTTTTAGGATGACTTCTTTTACTTCCATCAACCTATAATATCGTGACTCATTAAATTCAGATTTAAATCTTTTGTCATCATAGGTTGGTCGTTCAGCTTCGATTGGTTTTGGTGGTTTATGTTGTGGACGTTGTTTTGGTTGGAGTTCCTTTGCCAAGGTTGCTGGTTATGGTTCTCTCTCCATTTCAGATTGGGATGGTTTCTCCAAGATGAGTTGTAAGTGTCTCCATGGAAATCATTTGGTCCAGAACCTTGATTGTGCATGTACTGCACTTGTTCAGGCTGTTGCTCTTCATAGCTTTCCTCCTGCTGTCCCCACACCACTGGTGGTTGATTAGTTGTGCTCACTGCTGCAAGTTGTAATCCATCCATCCTCTTTGACATCGTTTCAATTTGCTGTTGAAGCTGTTGGTGCATGAGTTTATTCTGAACTAATATTGTATCAACCCTTTCAAGCTCAAATACACCCTTCTTTGGAGCTGCTTACCTTTCAAAGGAGTAGAAATACTCATTGTTGGCCACCATGTCTATGAGATCATGTGCCTCTTGAGCAGTTTTATCATTTGCAAGGATCATCCTGAAGAATAATCTAAAGCATTCCTTGAAGGTAAGGACAAGCCTTCATAGAAATTCTGCAACTCCAATGACGATCGGTTTCTTGCTAGTAAAGAATTTAATAAAAGTAATCACGTTGTAAGTATAGTTTCTAAACCAACAGAGTATCCTTTCGTACAAAAATTTTGGTTGTCACAAGTAACAAACCCAATAAAATTTATAACCGAAGTATTTAAACCTCGGGTCGTCTCTCAAGGAATTGCAGGGAAGTATGATTTATTATTGGTTATGGAAAAAGGTGTATTTTTGGGTTTTTGAAATAGAGGACAAGTAATTTAAATGCCAAGAAAAATAAATTAAAAATTATAAAAACTTTTGGCAAGGTATAAGAATTGGAAATTCCATCCTAGTTATCCTTATCAAGTGTGATGAGAATTATTGTTGCTCCAACTTAGTTAACCCTTACTAAATAAAGGAAAGTCAAGTGGACTAATTAACTTGATTCCTCAAATCCTAGTCAACTCCTGTGGAAAGACTAGTTTTAGAGGGATCCAAATCAATAAGCAATTTCTAATTTTCAATCAACTGCTGAGTTTGACAACTCAAGTGTTACCAATTACTTAACCAAAGCCAAAAGGAAGAAAATCTAAATTATTTATATAATAAATAGAATAAAACAATCATAAATCTGAAATACCTCAAATTGCATTAAATAGAATATTCAAATCTTAACATGAAGAGTTCATAAGCCAGTTTGGCAACATAAGTAATTAACAAATAAAAGCATTAGAGTAAATAAAAGTAGAAAAGAAACATAAATTAAAGGAACATTGAACCTGGAACTTGAGAAGAAGTAATCCTAAAACTAAGAGAAATCCTAATCCTAAAACCTAAGAGAGAGGAGAGAGCCTCTCTCTCTCTCTAGAAACTACATCTAAAACCTAAAATTGTGAATTATAAATGTCGTTTGAATTGTTGTTTGAATGGATTCATTCTCCCACTTTATAGCCTCTAATCTGTATTTTCTGGGCCAAGAACTGGGTCAAAAACAGCCCAGAAATCACTCTCAGTTATTTCTGATACGTACAAGTCGCGACACTGTCACGCGTACGCGTCGTCCACGCGTACGTGTGGATTGAGTTTTCGCCAGGTGACGCGTGCGCGTGATTCACACGTGCACGTCACCTATCTTCGAGGCAGCTATGACAAATTATATATCATTGCAAAGCCCCAGATATTAGCTTTCCAACGCAACTAGAACCGCGTCATTTGGACTTCTGTAGCTCAAGTTAAAGTCGATTTAGTACCAAGAGGTCAGGCTGGACAGCTTTAGCAGTTCCTTCAGTTTCTTGTATTCCTTCCACTTTTGCATGCTTCCTTTCCATCCTCTAAGACATTCCTGCCCTATAAACCTTGAAATTACTTAACACACATATCAAGGTATCGAATGGTGATAAGAGAGGGTTAAAATTAGTAAAATTTAAGAGCAACGAAGCATGTTTTCAATCATAGCACAAAATTAGGAAGAAAAACGTAAAACATGCAA
This sequence comes from Arachis hypogaea, assembly GCF_003086295.3. Lineage (NCBI taxonomy): Eukaryota > Viridiplantae > Streptophyta > Magnoliopsida > Fabales > Fabaceae > Arachis > Arachis hypogaea. Next base: position 61,046,087 of record NC_092049.1, on the reverse strand, counting down.
TTTGTATGAATAAGTGTAAGTTTAGTGGATAAAATCCACTCAATTAAGCACACGATGTACCACGAAATAGTGGTGCATCAAATCTCCCCACACTTAAACATTAGCATGTCCTCATGCTAAGCTCGAGAGAAGCTAAAAGAGAGTGGAGAGGAATGGTAAAATTTATGTAATGCAACCTATCTATATGAATGCAGCTAAATGCAAAATGCTTTTACCTACTTGGTGAAAAGTAAATAAATCTTTCAAGAACAAATATGAACTAGATTTCACTAATTCAAATCATAAAAAATGAAGTACAAATAGACTTGCAGAAGAAAATAGCTCATGAAAGCCGGGAACAAAGAATCGAGCATCGAACCCTCACTGGAAGTGTATGCACTCTAATCGCTCAGGTGTTTAAGGTTCGATCTCTCAATTCTATACTAATCTTGCTTTCTAAGGCTTACTTTTCTTCTACCAATCAACAGAAATTTGATGCATAAATACACATATCAAGATGTCTTTTAAGGGTTGTAATGGGGTTAGGGTCAAGGTAGGATTGTATTTGGTCAAGTGGACTAAAATCTGAATCCTTAATTAACTTAAACTTTTCCCACCTAACTTGAGACAATCCATGTAATCATAATACAACATCTAACTATCCATTAACCATGTTTTCCACATATTCATGCATCCTAATTTCGAGTACAGTACATATGCATTTCTTTCATTTACTTTGGGGCATTTTGTCTCTTTTTTATTGTTCACTCTTTTTCTTTTCTTTTTCTCCTTTATTTTTTTCTTCTTTTTTTCTTTTTTTTTTTCTTTTTTTTAATTTATTTTTATTTTTTTCTTTTGTTTTTCTCAATGCATATGATTAAATTATTGAATGCATGAACATGTCCTAAATATTTCTTTCACATTTTCATAAAGATATATAACACCCAATTCTTAAACCAAATGTTTCCAAACCTACTTTTTCCCACACTTAATTCATGAGTACTCTCACTAGTCTAAGCTAACCAAGGATTCAAATTAAGGACATTATTGTTTTCTGCTTAGAGTCAATGATGCGCTAAAGTAAAGAACAAAGGGGTATAATAGGCTCAATATTGGTTTGCAAAGGATAATGAAAGGGTAAGGCCAAATAGATATGTAAGCTTAGTGAAATAAAGGCCTCAATCATATAAGTGCATGCATACATCAAATAATGGAAATATAGAATTAAGCAAGACAAAGATCACAATTTTAGAGAGAACAACACACACTAAAATTGAATATTGGTTGATAAAATGCAACCAATCAAATAGGCTCAAAATCTCACTGGTTTTGTGTGTTCGAGCTCTACACCATGTTCCAATATAATATTTCTTCAAACAAGTTTAATAAAAAATTTAAATCAAATCAGTGAAATGTTATAAAAAGTTTCTTGAAAAAGAAAATATTACTTTAACCAGGTGGTAAAATATGCACAAAATCAAACAAATATGCAATCAAACATGCAAATGCAACAATGAACAAACAAAGAAAATAAAACATTGGTGTTGAGAAGAAGGTAACTAACCCACGGAAGTCGGTATCGACCTCCCCACACTTAAAGATTGCACCATCCTCGGTACATGCAAAGATGTACAAGTGGATGGGTGGTTCCGCAGCTAGTGCTCTTTTTGTTCCTTTCTTTGCCAGTGGTTTGGGAGTAGCTTTCTCTTTACCTTTCTTGGTGGCCATCCTGAAAAAGGAAAAAGAAAGTAATATTTAAAGCTAAGGGTTAGAGCAAGGGAGAGGATAGTGTAGGTGATAATCAATGCACGGTAAAGAAGGATGTCATTAACACATGGTCATGACTTCATGTGAAAAGTTCATCAATGGAAATATACCAAGTGCATATGATGGCAATTAAATGCAAGATGTTTATTGGCATGCCGGCAAGGGCATGAGTAGTATAGATCAAGCATTAAATGTTCAAGTTAGATTATCAACCCTTTCAAACTAACAATCTGTTTGTATTGACAATTATATTTAATCAATAAAATATAAAGGGATTTTGTGAAAAATAGGCATTAGAGTAGTAGAATAGAATAATTTAAAATAATGCACAATGCCATACGGGCTTTTTCACAAACACATAGCGTGCATGGTAAATATGTTATTGAAAGTATTAAGTTGAACATGCAAGCAACCCTTTAAGAAGTAATATTAATTGTCAAACAATTCCACAATAACTCACAAGCAAAATATAGAAGAAAATAATCACTTAATTTAATTTCTAACACCAATTAAAGGAATAAAAAGAAGAAAAAGAAAAAGAAAATATAGATAATGAAAAGAAAAAGAAGAAGAAAACATAAATAAAATTAATAAAGGAAAGAAAAGAACCTTGATAATGAAAGTGCAAAATAAGGGAGGAGAAAGTTAAAAAATGAGAAAGAATAAAGAGGGAAGAAGAAAGAAATAAGAAGGGAAAAGAAACATTAGGATTTGGGGGAGAAAAGATAAGATATCTTGGCTGATCTGGATAAGCTGTGCGTCGCATATGACGCGGACGCGTGGGTCATGCGATCTCGTGGTGTGCGATAAGTTCAGGTGACGTGGACGCGTGGGTCACACGATCGCGTGGCCTGATTTGTGCTATTGGCGCGAGTGCAGCCATGCGTACACACAACTCTCTGTTTTAAATGCATTTTGCCAAAAATCTGGGTGACGCGTACACGTGGGTGACGCGCACGCGTGAATGGCCTGATTTTGTAAAATGACGCGGCCGCATGGGGCACGCGATCGCGTGGGAGGGCTTGTGCTTCCAGCATCATTTCAGCTCCACTCCATCATAACTTCCTGCCATATACCTCTTTTACGTTGACTTTTAGGGCCACGCGTACGCGTGGGTGACGCGGACACGTGGGGAGGCTATTGTTCAAAATGACGCAGACGCGTGGGTCATGCATTCGCGTGGGCATGTTTGTGCCTATGGCATGCCTCCAGCCACGCTTTCGCGTGACTCTCTGCTTTATTTCATCTTAAGTCCAAGGCACCTATGACGCAGACGCGTCAGCGACGCTTACGCGTCGCGTGCCTCTCTCTCTTTTCTTTTCTTTTTTTTATATGCAGAATGCAAATGCAAATGCAGGTTATATACAGCTATATGTAGATATTATGAGAAGAGTCATTAACAAAAACAAAATAGAATAAAGTAAAATAAACTAAGACTAAAACTAAACGATCATAGCATGGTGGGTTGTCTCCCACCTAGCACTTTTAGTTATAGTCCTTAAGTTGGACATTTGGTGAGCTCCTTGTCATGGTCGCTTGTGCTTGAACTCGTCTTGAAACTTCCACCAATGCTTGGACCTCCAATAAGCTCTATCAATACCAAGTGAATTCCTCAAGCTTTGATGGAGTTCTTCACAAACTTTGAGCTCCCAAATTTGATCCTCATGTATGCCTGGATCCCAAATCTTGTTTCTGCACCCGTCTTCAAGTGGAACATGATGATTGCATGCGGGTGGTAAGCAATCTGAATTCTCACTACGGCATCCAAACAGCTTTTTAGACCCATTCGATCGAGCTCTACACCAATACTTGCACTTCAACTTGGAGTGTGCAACTGTATTGAACCTTGCAGGGCAACTCCTACCACTAGCCATTTTTCTCTTACTCTTAATGCCACAAAGAGCTCTAAGTTGACCATCTCTCTCAAGTAAACCAGATTCAAGTGGGATGAGAAAGCTAAAGGATATGAATTTTACCCACTTGAATGTTGTGAAGGTTGATGGTGACTTAGGCGGAGAGGTCTCCAACAACTTTGGCAAGGTTATTTCAAGCTCCACTCCCTTGTGCTCTTCTTTGACAACTTCTACCTCTTTGCAAGCTTCTTTAATTTCAACCTCTTCCTCTTGGTAGCTTTCTTCCAATTCAATCTCTTCTTCATTGCTCACCAAGGGCATGGGAGGTTGTGCTTCTTCTTCTTTGATCTCTATGTCTAGTCCCATGGGAGAGGGTTCAATTATAGATAAGAATTCATCAATGATTGAATCCATCTCTTGATCATCCCCTTCAAAGTCTTCAACCGCCTTGGAGGTTGTACACCCTCCTCAACATCAATTTCAAACGTCTTAGAAGGGGGTTCTATGACTGGGCTTTCCCATGGACGTTCCGTATCTCCTAAGACTTTGACCACTTCTTCTTCTTCAATAATTCCGGCTTCCTCCACTTGTTCCAATACAAAGTCATGCTCCTTACTGTCCACCGGAGTTTCTAGTGTCTCCTTCAAGCTAAGTTCTTTATTAGATTCTCCACATGAAGCCATGGGGATTCCTTGAGTGTCCGAACGTCTGGAAGGTAATTGATTTATTACTTGCTCCAGTTGATGAAGGGTTGCATGAAATCAATCTATTGTTTCCTTGAGGCGAGCCTGTGATTCTTGGGTTGATGGATATGGACATAGTGCATATGGAAGTGGTGGTTCTTGGGAGTAATTGGATTGGAATTGGGGTGGATAAGGGTGGTCATATGGAGGTGAATGGTGTAAAGGGGCTTGTGAGTTTGGTGGTTCAAAGGTATGTTGTGGAGGTGGTTCATAAGCATATGATGGGACTTGTTGGTAACTACAAGGGGGTCCACCATATCTATCATCTTGGTATGCACCTCGGAATGGCTCTTGACCATAGCAAACTGGTGGAGGTTGGTTGTCACGAAAAGGTCCACCATAACTATTGTCTTGGCATGCATTGTAGGATGGTCGTCGTCCATGGTACTTTGGAAGGTGTTGTTGCCGAAAGGGTTGATCAGATCCTCGTGGCTCCTTCCATCTTTGATTTTTTTGACCTTGATGCATGTTTCTATTATAGCTTCCATTCCTTACAGCAACATTGGAACCAAACTTGAAACTAGAGGGGTGAGAATTCATAGTAGCTAAAGAAATTTAAAAACAAAAAATAAAAACAAAAACAAATAAATAGAAAAAGAAAATATTTACAATAACCAATAATAAGGCACACAATTGCAATTCCCCAGCAACGGCGCCATTTTGACGATCTGTTTCTTGCTAGTAAAGAATTTAATAAAAGTAATCACGTTGTAAGTATAGTTTCTAAACCAACAGAGAATCCTTTCGTACAAAAATTTTGGTTGTCACAAGTAACAAACCCAATAAAATTTATAACCGAAGTATTTAAACCTCGGGACGTCTCTCAAGGAATTGCAGGAAAGTATGATTTATTATTGGTTATGGAAAAATGTGTATTTTTGGGTTTTTCAAATAGAGGACAAGTAATTTAAATGGCAAGAAAAATAAATTAATAATTATAAAATCTTTTAGCAAGGTATAAGAACTGGAAATCCCATCCTAGTTATCCTTATCAGGTGTGATGAGAATTGTTGTTGCTCCCACTTAGTTAACCCTTACTAAATAAAGGAAAGTCAAGTGGACTAATTAACTTGATTCCTCAAATCCTAGTCAACTCCTGTGGAAAGACTAGCTTTAGAGGGATCCAAATCAATCAGCAATTTCTAATTTTCAATCAACTACTGAGTTTGACAACTCAAGTGTTACCAATTACTTAACCAAAGCCAAAAGGAAGAAAATTTAAATTATTATATAATAAATAGAATAAAATAATCATAAATCTGAAATAACTCAAATTGCATTAAATAGAATAATCAAATCTTAACATGAAGAGTTCATAAGCCAATTTGGAAACACAAGTAATTAACAAATAAAAGCATTAGAGTAAATAAAAGTAGAAGAGAAATATAAATTAAAGGAACATTGAACCTGGAACTTGAGAATAAGTAATACTAAAACTAAGAAAAATCCTAATCCTAAAACCTAAGAGAGAGGAGAGAGCCTCTTTCTCTAGAAACTACATCTAAAACCTAAAATTGTGAATTATGATTATTGTTTGAATTGTTGTTTGAAAGGATTGATTCCCCCACTTTATAGCCTCTAATCTATGTTTTCTGGGCCAAAAACTGGGTCAGAAATAGCCCAGAAATTGCTCCCAGCGATTTCTGATACGTACAGGTCGCGGCAGTGTCACGCGTACGCGTCGTCCACACGTACGCGTGGATTGAGTTTTCTCCAGGTGACGCGGGCACGTGATCCACGCGTGCACATCGCCTATCTTCGAGGAAGCTATGATAAATTATATGTCGTTGCGAAGCCTCGGATGTTAGCTTTCCAACGCAACTAGAACCGCGTCATTTGGACATCTGTAGCTTAAGTTATGGTCGATTTAGTACCAATAGGTCAGGCTGGACAACTTTAGCAGTTCCGTCAGTTTCTTGTATTCCTTCCACTTTTGCATGCTTCCTTTCCATCGTCCAAGCCATTCCTGCCCTATAAACCCTGAAATCACTTAACACACATATCAAGGCATCAAATGGTGATAAGAGAGGACTAAAATTAGTAAAATTTAAGAGAAACGAAGCATGTTTTCAATCATAGCACAAAATTAGGAAGGAAAACGTAAAACATGCTATTTGTATGAATAAGTATGAGTTTAGTGGATAAAATCCACTCAATTAAGCACACGATGTACCACGAAATAGTGGTGCATCATCCACCCATTCACTAAACATTCCTTCTGAACACCTTCTGATCAGAGCTTTATACCTCTCCCAGGCTTCATACAATGAATCTCCTTCTAGCTGTCTGAAGGTTTGCACATCAATTTTTAGCTTAATGACTCTTTGAGGTGGATAGAATTTGGCCAAAAATTTGCTAACCAAATTATCCCATTTGGTGATGCTTTCTTTAGGGAAGGTTTCTAACCATTGTGTGGCTTTATCTCTTAGTGAAAATGGGAATAACAAGAGTTTATAGATGTCAGGGTGGACTCCATTGGTTTTGACAGTGTCACAAATTCTCAAAAACACAGAGAGGTGTTGGTTTGGATCTTCAGCAGCACTTCCTCCATATTGACAATTATTCTGAACCAGGGTAATCAATTGAGGTTTGAGTTCGAAGTTATTAGCATGGACATTGGGGGTTAGGATACTACTCCCACAATTCCTTGGGTTGGGGATAGTGTAAGAGGCTAAAACTCGTCTCTGAGGTTGGCCATTATTGTTAGCCACATCCTCACGTGGATTTGGTGTGTTATCCTCCATCTTTTGATGTTCTTCTTCTGATTCTTCTTCTCCAATAACTCCCTTCCCTCTTGCTTCTCTTCTCAATCTCAGAAATGTCCTCTCTGGTTCAGAATCAAAAGAGGTGGATGTGCTTCTTCTTCTTCCTGGCATACAACACAAACAAAACCAGAAAACTAAAATGAAACACTCTACTGCTAGAGTGTGGTTAAGGTTAGTTGAAACAAATTCTCAAGCAGTTAAAATGCTCAACAAAAGCAAAGAAAAAGTGCTTAATCTAGATTATCACCTACTTAATCATTGTCAATCTAGATTAATCCCCACAACGGCGCCAAAAACTTGATGAGGGAAAAATCGATTCCACACAAACTCACCGGAAAGTGTACCGGGTCGCATCAAGTAGTAATAACTCAAAAGAGTGAGGTCGATCCCACAGGGATTGACGGATTGAGCAACTTTAGTATGGTGATGAATTTAGTTAAGCAAATATTTGATGAATTTGGTGAAATTTGATTAATAGACGATAAATTTCAAGAAAATAAAATACAAGAAGTAAATTGGCAGAATCCTAAAGTGCAGAAGGAGTAAATCGCAGAAACTTAAAGTGCAAGAAATTAAAAGAGTTGAAACTTAAATTGCAAGAAAGGTAAATTGCAGAAACTTAAAGTGCAAGGAATTTAAATTTCTGAATTTAAATTTCTAGGAAACATAAATTTCATGAAGAGTAAAAGGGATTTGGGTGCTGGGATTCAAAATAGAACTGGAAAATATAAAGTGCAGAGAACTAAAGAACTGTCAGACGAAGAAACTCAGAAAAAAGATCAACTCAGTACCAAAACAGGAATATAAAAGTGCATAAGACTCAAAATAGAATGAAAACTTAGATCAACTTTAAAATCCTAAAAGAGAAATTGACAATTGCAAAAGAATAACAAAACAGAAGGAAAACTCAAATCTCAATTGCTCTCATGACAAAAACAGAAAAGAAGAAATTGCAGAAGAAAGGTAAAAGAAAGAAAACTATGATCAGATCGTCAATTCATAAAGCTATCAAAGAAAAATGAAAGAGAACTCCAAGATGAAGAAATCCAGAAGAATTCTTCAATCTGAAGTCAAAAGACCCAAAACAGAAAGTAACAATTGCAGAAAAGAGAAAGCAAAACAGAAAGAAAAATTCAGATCTAATCTCAATTCTAAAATTCTAAAATGAAAACTAAAAGAGGGCCCTCCTAATTAAATTAAATTCCAAGCTATTTATACACTTTCCAATTATGCTTCCAGTACTTGGAGTGGGCTTTTTGGCCTTTGAAGAAGTGGATCAAAATGTCACTTGGTTGCTTCTTCCAGGGGAATGTTGGGTTCTCAAAGTGAGCGCAGTGTTCACTTATCAACGCATGCGCGTCTTTGATGCTTGCGCGTCCTTTTGCACTTTTTGTTCATCGACGCGTACGCGTCCTATCAATCTTCAGCTCCAAATATGCTTGCGCGCCCTTTTCATGCATACGCGTCCTCAATGGCATTCACTTAGTGAGCTCTACATTGGCTTAATGAGCGCTGCCCCACGCGTGCGCGTCATGTACGCGTGCTCGTGGGTAGCAAAGTCTCAACTCACGCTTCAGCGCTAGCCACGTGTTGGCGTGCTTCGTACCAGGTGCACCATCGACGCGTGCACGTCGATTGCAAAGCTTTGCCTCTAACTTTGAATCTTGGCCGAAAACGCTAAGTAAATGAATGTAGCGCTCCCTTTGAAAATGGGCGCCAAACATACCCATGCGTACGCGTCATGCACGTGTATGCGTAGATCTTCAAGAATTGCATCCTGATGCGTATGCTTCCCGTATGCGTACGCGTCGCAAGTGAGCACGGCGTTCATTATTTGAACGCAACGTTATACTACAGTGCTTCTTCTTTTCTTAATTTTCTCACCTAAAATCAACCAAAGAAGCAATCAAAGTCTCCCCAAAATCACAGGGATTTGCATCAATTATAATAATCATTTAATTCTTGAATAAATCTCATGATTTTGTATAAAATAAATGATGTTTGGTTGAATCTAAATAATCATGAAATTCCATTCCAACCACTTACATATTATGCAAGAAAGTGCATAAAACCTAATGAAACAAATGAAAAATGCTTGTGAAACTAGCATAAGATGACTTGTCATCACACGTCCATCATCTTTCTCTGATCTTCTCTCATTTCATGGAAGGTAGTGGCGTGCTTAGTGTGCTCCACCCTCAACTGCTCCACATTTGAGCTCAGCTCCCCTATTGAGGTATTCAGTTGATCCTAATAGTCACGGAGAGTAAAATACATCCCTTGAGGTATCTCAGGGATTTCTGGGTGAGGCGGCTGCACAGGCACTTGTTGGGTTTGACGAATGGATTTTTGCTAGTAAAAAATTTCACAAATATATTATCGTTGAAAGTATAGTTTCTAAACCAACAAAGAATCCTTTCTTACAAAAAAATTGTTTGTCACAAGTAACAAACCCTAATAAAACTAATAACCAAAGTATTTAAACCTCGGGTCGTCTCTCAAGGAATTGCAGGGAGGTGTATTTATTATTGGTTATGGAAGATTATCTTTTTGGGTTTTTGAAAGGTTGAACAAGAAAAGTAAATTGCGAAAATTAAATTAATAACTAATAAAGCTCTTGGCAAGACATGAAAATTAGAAGTCCTATCCTAGTTATCCTTTTCTATTGTGATATCACTTGTTCATTGCTCCCACTTAGTCAACCTCTAACTATGAAGGTAAGTCAAGTTAATGAATCAATTTGATTCCTCAGGTCCTAGTCAATTCCTATGGAAAGACTAGAGTTAGTGGAATTCAAATTAACTAACAAGTTCCAATTATCAATCAACAAGGAGTTTGATAACTCAAGTGTCTCCAGTTAATCAATTGAAGCTAAGAATGTAAAAAGCTAGATTAAAATCATAAATATGAAATACTTTAAATTGCATTAAATAGAAAATCAAATTAAACATGAGAATTCATAAACCAAATAGCAACATAAAGTAATCAATAGGGGAAATAGATAAAGTAGAATACTAAGACAAATAAAAGTAGAAAAGAAACTAAATTAAAGGAACATTGAACCTGGAATTGAGAAGAAATAAACCTAAAACTAAGAGAAATCCTAAAACCTAGAGAGAGGAGAGAGCCTCTCTCTCTAGAAACTACATCTAAACCTAAAATTATGTGAATGAAAGTATGAATGAATTGTCTGTTGAGTCCCTGCTTGTCCCCTGGCTTTAGTCTGTGTTTCTGGGCCGAAAACTAAGTCCAAACTCAGCCCAAAATCACCCCCAGCATTTTCTGTGTTTTCTGCACGTCGCGCATGTCACGCGTACGCGTCAATCACGCGTACGCATCGATGGTCATCTTCGCAGGTCACGCGTATGCGTCAGGCACACGCACGTGTCACTATGCAATCTCGCTTTCACACGTACGCATCGGGTACGCGCACGCGTCGCTATGAATTTCTCCAAATCACGCGCACACGTGAGCCATGCGTGCGCGTAGATGCTTGCTGGTTGTCTCCTTCATTTCTTGTGTTCCTTCCATTTTTGCAAGCTTCCTTTCCATCCTCTAAGTCATTCCTGCCCTATTAAGCCTGAAACACTTAACGCACAGATCACGACATCGAATGGTATAAAGGGGAATTAAAATACACAATTTAAAGCCTTAGGAAGCGAGTTTTCAATCCTATAACAAAATTGGGAAGGAATTGTAAAATCATGCAAATCATATAAATAAGTGTGCAAAGACTTGATAAAAACCACTCAAATTAGTACAAGATAAACCATAAAATAGTGGTTTATCAAACTCCCCACACTTAAACATTAGCATGTCCTCATGCTAAGGTCAAGGACATAAAATAAATGAATGGGGAAAGTAAGACTCATGAGATGCAACCTATGAATGCAACTATATTCTAAGATGATTCTGTCTACATGGTTAAAAGTAAATAAGTTCTCCAAGACAAACATAAATCAGATTTCACTAATTCAAATCACACAATAAAAGACAAGTAACTTGTAAGAAGATAGCTCATGAAAGCAGGGAACATAGAATCAAGCATTGAACCCTCACTGATAGTGTATATGTACTCTAATCTCTCAAGTGTATAGGGTAGTCCACTCTAGTCTTCTCTAGTCATGGTTTCTAAAACTTTGTTCTTCATCTAACCAATCAATAAATATTTAATGCACCAATGCAAACATCATGAAGTCTTTTCAAGGTTGTAATGGGGCTAAGGTAAAGGTGAGGATATATATATGTATGGCTAAGTGAGCTATAAATTGAATCCTTGACTAACCTAAGCTCTCACCTACTCACACACACACGCCCTATTCTTCATAAATCATGCCCAACTACCCATAGTCTCACTTTTGTGCTTTTCACCTACTCATGTATTTAAATGTTCTTCCATTTTATTTCACATGCGTTGATCTTTTTATTGAACTTAACATTGGGGTGATTTCATTCCCCTAAATTTGAATATTTTTTTTATTTTTATTTATTTATTTTTTTGAAAGCATTACAACATCACTACATTTGGTTTTCATAATTTCACGTGAGTAGCATTCAATTTCTTAATATTTATCAATTAAGCAACACACATTCTTATTAACCAAGTTCCCACGGTTTTCCACACTTAATTGACACATAATCTCTATCTTAAACTAACCAAAGATTCAATTGGGATAATTATTTGTTTTTCCGCTTAAGGCTAGTGATGTGGTAACATAAAAAACAAAAGGGAATAGAGAAGGCTCAAAGTGGCAAACAAGGGTAATTGAAGTGGTAGGCTTATTTGGGGTAAGTGAGCTAATAACAAATGATGTCCTCAATCATATGCATGCATGTAAATACACTAAACCATGGACATATAGAATGGAACAACCATAGATTGCAATCATGGAGGAGAGAAAACACACAAGAATAAAAATAATGGTTAAATCATGTAACCATACAGTTAGTCTCAAAATCTCACTGGGTTGTGTGTTCTAGCTCTATACCATGTTCCAAATTACAATCTTCAAACAAGTTTAACACAAATTTTTAATTTAAATTAGTGAAATGATATAAGAAGGGTCTTGAAAAGAAACTCATCACTTTAACCAAGCAAGACATACATGCAAGCAATTATTATCATGCAATCTATCCTATTTAACAAAGAAAAACTAAAAATGTTGGTGTTAAGAGAGAAAAGTTGGAAGTCAGGTATTGACCGACCTCCCCACACTTAAAGCTTGGCACCGTCCTCGGTGCGATCAGTCAGGAACAAAGGGGGTTGATAACAGCATCTTCACAGTCGGGGTCGTCATGGCTCCCGGTGCTGGTAGGTAAGGTGGAGTCCTGAGTGTCTGGGTCTTCCTCAGGTGGGTGGTTGCCAACAATCAGCTCCTTGAGGTATGTAAATCGGCGCTTGTTATGGCGCTCCATTCGCTTTGCCTGCCGATCCAACCTCTGAAATATCTGAAGGAGTAGATGATTTGTTGAAGGTGCTTGTGCTTTTCGTTCCTCTCCTCACCGGTGGCATGTTAGAGGCTTTCTCTGTACCCTTCCTGGTGGCCATCCTGAAAATATAAGTGATAATCAATGCCAAGGTAAAGAAGAATGTCATAAACACATGGTCGTGACTCCATGTAATTAGGACATCAATGGAAATATAGCATGACATATTGAGACAATTAGATGCAAGATGTTTATTAGCATGCCGGCAAAGGCATGAGTATCATGGATCAAGTATTAATAGCTCAATTTGGTTATCAAATGTAACAAACTAACAACCACATTTTTGTTGACAATTATTTTCAATCAATAAAAGATTGCAAGGGTTTTGTAAAAATAAGTAGTAGAGTAGAGGAATAGAATAATGAAGAATTCGCAATGCCATACGGGCTTTTCACAAACACTTAGTATGCATGTAAAATATGTTAGGGAAGGTAGGAACTCCAAACATGCATGCAATCCAAAAATTAATTGTCAAATCACTCTCTAATATATCCACAAGCTCGAGTATAATAATATAAGACCCAAATAAAGCTCCAACACCAATAATGCATGAAGAAAAAGAAAAGAATAAAAAAAAACCATAAATAACTAAAAGAGAAAAATTGTAGAAGAAAGAAAAGTAATTAAATTCAATAATTGAAAGAAGAATGAAGGAAGAAAGGAGAAAGGAAGAAGATAGGAGTTGAAAGGAGAGAAGAAAAGGGAAGGAAGTTAAAAACAGGTCGCGACGCGCAGGGCACGCGTACGCGTGAAAACTGCATTAACCATGTGATGCGTACGCGTCGCCCACGCGTACGCGTGGGTGGTCTGGAAGCGAAGGGATGCGTATGCGTCAGGGACGCGTACGCGTGATTACCCACGCGGCTCCAACACCATGGCATCATAACTCTCTGTTCAAGCACCTTTTTACACCGATTTGCAATCCCACGCGTACGCGTCAGGGACGCTTACGCGTGGATTGGCAAAAATACAGGGGATGCGTCCACGTGAGGTACGCGTACGCGTGGGGTACGCGTATGTGTGGGGTGGCTTGTGCGCCACGCACCTCTCCCGCGCGTTTCTCGCGCAACTCTCTGTTCATGTGTGCACACACAAACGACGCGTGCGCATGGTGGATGCTTGCGCGTCAATCCCCCTTTTTTGTTTTAAATGCAGAATGCAGAATGTAGATGATTATGCAGAAATTATGAGTGAATAGAGTGAAAAACAAACTAAAATAAAACTAGGAATGAAAAAGGACGATTATACCATGGTGGGTTGTCTCCCACCTAGCACTTTTAGTGAAAGTCCTTAAGTTGGATATTTAGTGAGCTCCTTGTCATGGTGGCTTGTGCTTGAACTCATCTTCAAACTTTCACCAATGCTTGGACTTCCAATAAGCTCTATCAATACCAAGTAAATTCCTCAAGCTTTGATGGAGTGCCTCACTAGCTTTGAGCTCCCAAAATTGATCCTCATATATTCTCGGATCCCAAATCTTGTTTCTACACCCATCTTCAAGTTGATCATCATGATTCCATCCGGGTGGTAAGCAATCCAAATTCTCATTAAGGCATCCAAACAGCTTCCTAGACCCATTCAATCGAGCTCTACACCAATCCTTGCACTTCAACTTGAAGCGTGCAACCATATTGAACCTTGCAGGACAACTCCTGCCACTAACCATCTCCCTCTTACTCTTAAAGCCACAAAGAGCTCTAAGTTGACCATCCGTCTCAAGCAAAGAATATTCAAGTGGCCTAATTAAGCTTAGAGATAAAAGATTTACCCACTTGAATGAAGGAATGGATGGTGATGGCTTTGGGGGAGAGGTCTCCAACAACTTTGGCAAGGTGATTTCCAGCTCCATTCCCTTGAGCCCTTCCTTGACAACTTCCACCTCTTTGCAAGCTTCTTCTGTTTCAACCTCTTCCTCTTGGTAGCTTTCTTCCAATTCAAACTCTTCTTCACGGCTTACCAAGGGCATGAGGGGTTGTGCTTCTTCTTCTTTAATCTCCATCTCTTGATCAACCTCTTCAAAGTCTTCAGCCATGATATTCCTTGGAGGTTGTACACCCTCCTCAACATCAAATTCAAACTCCTTAGAAGGAGGCTATATGACTCGAGGTTCCCATGGAGGTTCAGCATCTCCAAAGTCTGTAACCACTTCTTCCTGTTCAATAATTACTGCTTTGTCCAGTTGTTTTAGTATAAAATCGTACTCCTCTTTGATGATTTCCTTTCCATGACAACTCCTTTCAACTATTCCTTCATCTTCACGGGTCTCTCCTACCTCCACATATTGTGCCTCCTCTTGCTCCTCTGGAAATAAGGCCGCATGTAACCGATCCATTGTGTCCCTGAGACGATCCCTTCTGTCTTGTTCCGGGTCAGTAGCATCATTGGGATCATGTCGCTCTTGGATTGATGGATATGGGTATTCTTGCACGGAGGATGGTGGTGCACTAAAGCTTGAGGGTTGAATATTGGAGGTAGAGGGTTGGTCTCTGCGGGATATAAGATTTTAGAGTTTAGAGGTGAGATCAATGAAATTAGAGAGTGTGTTGTTATCCAATAAGGGTTGGGGTGGATAGGAGAGTTCATTTGTTGGGAGAAAGGGATTATAATACGGAGGTGGTTCTTCTTGATAAGGATATGGAGATGGCATATATTGAGGTGGTGGTTCTAAGCATGGCTCATAAGGCTCTTGGTATGGTGGGTAAGGATTAGGGTCATGTGGGGGTGTTTGGTGGTAAGGGGCTTGTGAGTGTGGTGGTTCAAAATTATGTGGAGGAGGTGGTTCATAAGTATATGGTGGGGCTTGTTGGTAACTACAAGGGGGTCCACCATATCCATCGTCTTGGTACGCACCCTGGAATGGCTCTTGACCATAGTAATTTGGTGGAGGTTGTTGATTGTCACGAATAGGTCTACCATAGCTATTGTCTTGGTATGCATCATAGAATGGTTGTTGGTTATAGCGCATTGGAGGGGGTTATTGCCAAGAGGGTTGATCAAATCCTCGTGGCTCCTCCCATATTTGATTGTCCCAACCTTGATGTATGTTCTCATTATAGCTTCCATTCCCTGTAATATAATTTGAACTAAACTCGGAGCCAAAGGGGTGAGAATTCATAATTGCAAGTAGAAACAAAAACTAATAAAAATTAATGAAAATAAACTCCTAAAACTAGAAACACTAATAAAGAAACGAAAAAGCAAATATTTACAATAACTAATAATAAGGCACACGTTTGCAATTTCCCCGGCAACGGTGCCATTTTGACGAACAGATTTTTGCTAGTAAAGAATACATGTGTTAAGTGATTTCAGGGTTTATAGGGCAGGGATGGCTTAGAGGATGGAAAGGAAGCATGCAAAAGTGGAAGGAATACAAGAAACTGAAGGAATCGCTAAGCTGTCCAACCTGACCTCTTCACACTTAACTAACCATAACTTGAGCTACAGAGGTCCAAATGAGGCGGTTCTAGTTGTGTTGGAAAGCTAACATCCAGGGCTTCGAAATGATATATAATTTGCTATAGTTTCTCTGAAGAAAGGTGACGCACACGCGTGTATCACGCGCACGCGTGCATCTACGAAAATTTAGCGTACCAGAATTCAAAATTTGGTTGTCACTTAAGCAAACCCAATAAAAATAATCCGAAGTATTTAAACCTCAGGTCGTCTCTCAAGGAATTGCAGGGAGGTGTAGTTATTATTGGTTATGAGTTTTTTGAGAAATTTTAAGAGTTAAAGAACAGAAAAGTAAATAATTGTAAATTAAAGCAATGAAAATTAACAAGAGGTTTTATGTAATCAAAATAAAAAGCCTTGGCTAGGAGAAGATTAATTGAAAGTTCTATCCTTGTTAGATTTCTCAAGATTAATAGTAATAGGTTGTTGTTTCTACTTAGTTATCCTTTACTAAGTAAAGGAAAGTCAAGTTGGGAGCCAACTTCTATTCACAAATCCTAATCCTCTCCCTTGGGAAGGATTAGCATTAGTGGCCAGAGATTCCAATCAAAATTAGTTCTTGAGTCTCCCAACTCTAGGGTCTCCAAATATTAATCAACTCCAAAGTCAAGTTAGAGGCCTACTCTAAAATAGAAGAAAGCATTAATATCATAAATAGAAGAAAGCAGTCATAAATCTAAAATACCTCAAATTGAATTAAATAGAAATTCAAATTAAAACATGAGAATTCATAAACTAAAACTAGAATGCTAAGATAAATAAAAGTAGAAGAGAAACTAAATTAAAGGAACATTGAACCTGGAATTGGGAAGAAATAAACTTAAAACTAAGAGAAATCCTAAAACCTAGAGAGAGGAGAGAGCCTCTCTCTCTAGAAACTACATCTAAAACCTCAAATTATGAATAATGAGAAGTGTCCCCTCATTCCTCCACTCTGCAACCTCTAATCTGTGTTTTCTGGGCCGAGAACTGGGTCAAAAATAGCCCAGAAATTGCTGGGGGCGAATTCTGATACGCTGAATTTTTGCAGATGCACGCGTGCGCGTGATGCATGCGTGCACGTCACTTTTCTTCATAGAAACCATAATAAATTATATATCATTTTGAAGCCCCAGATGTTAGTTTTCCAACGCAACTAGAACCGCTTCATTTGGACCTCTGTAGCTCAAGTTATAGTCAGTTAAGTGCAAAGAGGTCAGGCTGGACAGCTTAGCAATTCCTTCTGTTTCTTGTATTCCTTCCACTTTTGCATGCTTCCTTTCCATCCTCTAAGCCATCCCTGTACTATAAACCCTAAAATCACTTAACATACGTATCAAGGCATCGAATGTTAATAAGAGAGGATTAAACATAGCAAATTTAAGGCCAAAGAAGCATGTTTTCAATCATAGCACAAAATTAGGAAGGAAAATGTAAATCACGAGAATTGTATGAATAAGTGTGCAAAGACTTGATAAAAACCACTCAATTTAGCACAAGATAAACCATAAAATAGTAATTTATCAATCTTCCCATACTTAAATATTAGCATGTCCTCATGCTAACCTCAAGAGAAGCTATAAAGGAGTGAAGAGGAATGGTAAAGCTTATGAAATGCAACCTATCTATATGTATGCAACTAAATGCAAAATGCTCTTACATACTTGGTTAAAAGTAAGCAAATCTTTCAAGAAAAAATATGAACTGGATCTCACTAATTCAAATCATAAATAAAGTACAAGTAAACTTGCAAAAGAAGATAGCTCATGAAAGCTGGGAACAAGGAATCGAGCATCGAACCCTCACCGAAAGTGTATACA
This sequence comes from Arachis hypogaea, assembly GCF_003086295.3. NCBI lineage: Eukaryota > Viridiplantae > Streptophyta > Magnoliopsida > Fabales > Fabaceae > Arachis > Arachis hypogaea. Next base: position 61,028,238 of record NC_092049.1, on the reverse strand, counting down.
CTCTAATCACTCAAGTGTTTAAGGTTCGATTCTCTCAATTCTCTACTAACCTTGCTTTCTAAGGCTTGCTCTTCTTCTACCAATCAACAAATAATTTGATGCACAAATACATATATCAAGAGGTCTTTCAAGGGTTGTAATGGGATTAGGGTCAAGGTAGTAATGTATTTGGTCAAGTGGACTAAAATTTAATTAACTTAAACTTTTCCACCTAACTTAAGCCAATCCATGTAATCAGAATATAAAACCTAACTATCCATTAACCATGTTTTCCACATATTCATGCATCCTAATTTCGAGTACAGTACATATGCATTGCTTTCACCATTTACTTTGGGGCATTTTGTCTCCTTTTATTACTTGTTCTTTTTCTTGTATTTTACTCCCTTTTTTTTCTTTTTCTTTTTTTTATTTTCTTTTTTTATTTTTTCTCAATGCATATGATTAAATTATTGAATGCATGAACATGTCCTAAACATTTCTTTCACATTTTCATAAAGATATACAACACCCAATTCTTAAACCAAACATTTCCAAACCCACTTTTCCCCACACTTAATTCATGATCACTCTCACTAGTCTAAGCTAACCAAGGATTCAAATTAAGGACATTATTATTTTTTGCTTAGAGTTAATGATGAGCTAAAGTAAAGAACAAAGGGGTATAATAGGCTCAACATTGGTTTGCAAAGGATAATGAAAGGGTAATGCCATATGGGTATGTAAGCTTAATGAAACAAAGGCCTCAATCATATAAGTGCATGCATACATCAAACAATGGAATATAGAATTAAGCAAGACAAAGATCACAATTTTAGAGAGAATAATACACACCAAACATAAAATATTGGTTGATAAAATGCAACCAATCAATAGGTTCAAAATCTCACTGGTTTTGTATGTTCGAGCTCTAAACAATGTTCCAAATTAAAATCTTCAAACAAGTTTAACGAAAATGTTTTAATTTAAATTAGTGAAATGTTATAAAAAGGGTCTTGAAAAAGGACTTATCACTCTAACCAAGTAGTGGTAGAAGAACATGCACAAATTCAAATAAACATGCACTCAAACATGTAAATGCAACAATGAACTAACAAATAAAATAAAATATTGGTGTTGAAGTAGGAAATAACTAACCCACGGAAGTCGGTATCGACCTTCCCACACTTAAATATTGCATCGTCCTCGGTGCATGCTAAGATGTGCAAGTGGACGGGTGGTTCCAACTGGTGCTTTCTCTAAAGATTGTACAGATGGACTTGTTTGTCGCCCCATGTAAAAGTTTTCTGTTTCGCTTCCTCGGTGGCCATCCCGAAAGAAGAGGAAAAAGAAGAAAAGTAACCCAAAAATAAGGATAAGAAATAAATAAAATATGGTTGGATTAATGCCAAATAATGAGAGTCTCAGTTACATGGTAGCTACAACATGTACGTGAGAGAACAGTAGAAGCGCATGGCATATCAAAAGTGCAAACATTACAACAAAGAGGAAGAGAGCGTGGGTAATGCAAGATAGTATAAGTTCATGTCAATGCAAAAGGAATACCAGTATCATAAAAATTAGCATTGACTTGTAATTAATAACACCCAACAGTTAAGAACAAGTCACGAAGCACCAAAATAATGCAAGAAAAGATGCAAGAGTTGAATAAGAATATTTAACACCAATGGTAAAATAGGAAATTAGAAAAGGAGATAAAAATATGAATAACATTAAAATGCAATGAATGAAGTTATGCAAATGCAGTATGTAAAAGAGAATGAAAGAGAATAAGGATGAGAAGAAAGTGAGAAAAGAAGAAGAGGGAGTAAGAGAGGAGAAAGAGGTGAGAATTGAAAAACAAGGCGCGACGCGCGCGCGGGCATCACGCGTACGCGTGAAAACTGAGTTGGCCATGCGATGCGTAAGCGTCGCCCACGCGTACGCGTGGGTGGTCTGAAAGCGAAAGGACGCGCACACGTCAGGGACGTGTACGCGTGAGAACCCGCTCGGCTCCAGCACCATGGCATCATAACTCTCTGTTCAAGCACTTGTTTACATCGATTTCCAATCCCACGCATACGCGGCAGGGATGCTTACGTGTCAAAGACGCTTACGCGAGGATTGGCAAAAACGCAGGAGACGCGTACGCGTGAAGCACGCGTATGCGTGGGTTGGCTTGTGCGCCTGGCACGCCTCTCGTGTCGTTCCAGCAGAACTCTCTGCCTATTTGCGCATACACATACGATGCGTGCGCGTCATAGACGCTTGCACGTCGATCCCCTGTTTTTTTATGCAATATGTAGAATGCAGAATGTAGATGATTATGCAAAAATTATGAGTGAATACTGTGAAAAAAAATAAAATAAAACTAGGAATGAAAAGGGACGATTATACCATGGTGGGTTGTCTCCCACCTAGCACTTTTAGTTAAAGTCCTTAAGTTGGACATTTGGTGAGATCCTTGTCATGGTGGCTTGTGCTTGAACTCATCTTGATACTTCCACCAATGCTTGGACTTCCATAAAGCTCTAACATCTCCAAGTAAATTCATCAAGCCTTGATAAAGTTCTCCACAAGCTTTGAGCTCCCAAAGTCGATCCTCATGTGTGCCTGGATCCTAAATTTTGTTTCTACACCCATCTTCTTGTTGATCATCATTTTTCCACTTGGGTGGTGAGCAATTGGAATTCTCACTGAGACATCCAAATAACCTCCTAGATCCATTCAATTGAGCTCTACACCAATCCTTGCACTTCAACTTTGAGTATGCAATCGTATTGAACCTTGCATGACAACTCTTACCACTAACCATCTCCCTCTTACTCTTATAGTCACAAAGAGCACTAAGTTGCCCATCCGTCTCAAGCAAAGCATATTCAAGTGATCTAATTAAGCTTAGAGATGAAAGATTTACCCACTTGAATTAAGGAATGGATGGTGATGGCTTTGGGGGAGAGGTCTCCAACAACTTTGGCAAGGTGATTTCCAGCTCCATTCCCTTGAGCTCTTCCTTGACAACTTCCACCTTTATGTAAGCTTCTTCAATTGCAACCTCTTCCTCTTGGTATCTTTCTTCCAATTCAATCTCTTCTTTATTACTTACCAAGGGTATGGGAGGCTGTGCTTCCACTTATTTAATCTCCATCTCTTGATCAACCTCTGCAAAGTCTTCAACCATGATATGCCTTGGAGGTTGTACACCCTCCTCAACATCAATTTCAAACGTCTAGGAAGGAGGCTCTATGACTTGAATTTCCCATGGAGGTTCCGTATGTCCCAAGTCCTCAACCACTTCCCCTTCTTTGATAATTTCAGCTCTTTCCACTTGCTCTAATACAAAATCAAATTCCTCCTTGATGTCATCCTTCACTAATTCTTCAACTACTCCTTATGAATTTCATCTTCAAGGGTCTCTGGTACCTCTACCTTTAGGGCCTCCTCTAGCTTCTTATGAAGTATGAATTCGCGAAGACGATCCCTTCTATCTTGTTCCATGTCAATAGCATAATTGGGATCATCCTGCTCTTGGATTGATGGATGATGGGTGAAAATTGAATCCACACAAACTCATCGACAAGTGTACCGGGTCGCATCAAGTAGTAATAACTCACAAGAGTAAGGTCGATCCCACAGGGATCGATGGATTGAGCAACTTTAGTTAGGTGATGAATTTAGTTAAGCAAATAGTTGATAATTTGAGTGAAATTTTGATTAACAGAAAGTGAATTGCAGAAAGTTAAAGTGCAGAAAGTAAATTGGCAGAAAAGTAAAGTGCAGAAGAGGTAAATTGCAGAAACTTAAAGTGCAAGAAATTAAAAGAGCTGAAACTTAAATTGCAAGAAAAGTAAATAACTAAAACTTAAAGTGCAAGAAATGTAAATTACTTAATCTAAATTGACAAGAAACTTAAATTGCATGAATAGTAAAGGGATTTGGGTGTTGGAATTTAAAATTTAGCCAGAAAATGTAAATTGAAGCAAATTAGAGAACTATGAGATGAAGAGATTCAGCTCAGTAGCAAAACAGAAATGGAAGATTGCTTGAAGAAACAAACAGCATGAAAACTTAGATCAATTATGAAATCCTAAAGAGAAATTGACAAATTCAGTGAAGTAACAAAATCTGAAAGAAAGTCTAAAGCTCAGTTGTTCTCTTGTCAAAACAGAAAAGAAGAAATTGCAGAAGAAATTAAATGAAAACAGAAAAGAAGATTTAGGTCAAACTTCCAATTCTTAGAGCTATAGAAAGGAAAAGCAAAAGATGATTCTCAGAAGAAGAATTTCAGTGGAGTTCTTCAATCTGAGTTCAAAACCCATAACAGAAAATAGAAGTTGTAGAAGAAAGAAAATGAACAAAGAAAACTTGGATCTAATCCCAATTCCCCAAATTCAAAAGAAAACTCAAAGAGAGCAAAAAGTAAAAGTAAAACAAAATGTGAAGTAAAAAAAAGTCCCTTTCAAATCAAAATTTCTCCTATTTATACACTTTCTATTTTCAGTCATAAAAACTTGGAGTGGGCTTTTGTTGATTTGGATTCGGCCTTGAATAAGTGGATCAGGTGCTTGGTGGCTTGGGTCTCCTCCTAGTGGAGCGCTCAGTTGGCTAAATGAGCGCTACACTCTTTGGCTTAGGCTGACCCCTTCACGCGTTCGATTCCCTCTCTTGGAGCTCTCTCTTTTTTAGCGCTATGCTCAATCATTGAGCGCTCTCCCTTGGTGCATAAATTTGGTGCGCAATGTGCCTCCTCTAGCGCTCCTTTAGTGAACTCCACGTTCACTCATTGAGCGTTGCTTAGTGCTTAGGATGGCCTCCCAAGTGTGAAAGTCACGATAAAGGTGACTTAGTGAGCGCTACGCTCTAATTTTGAGCACTACCCTTTGCTTGTTTGGTACATGATGGCATGAGCTTCCTCACCCAAGCTTGCAATCCGCAAAAACGTTGACAAATTGAGCGCCACGCTCAATTCTAAAGTGAACGCTAGTCATTGCTCTTTGAGCGTGGCGTTCCTTTTCTAAACGCAACGCTTCCCTGATTCTTCATTTCTTCATTTCTTCATTTCTTCACCTTCAAGCAACCAAACAAGCAATCAAGGTCTCACCAAAATTATAAGGTCTTTGCATCATTCATAAAATTAATTAATTCTAGCATAAACCTTATGATTTTGTATAAAATAAATAATGTTTGATTGATTCAAAATAATCATGAAAATCCACTCCAAGTACTTACTTATTGTGAAAGAAAGTGCATAAAACCTAATGAAACAAGTGAAAAATACTTGTAAAACTAGCATAAGATGACTTGTCATCACAACACCAAACTTAAACCTTGCTTGTCCCCACGCAAGCACTAAATATGAGAAGAAGTGAAACAAAATAGAGAAGTATATATGTCCTTATTTAGCAGGTAATAGAATTTAGACTATGGGGTTTTATGCAGACAAGATGCAGCTCAATTATTCTTTGCTGATAGATATAAGATGTCTCTTTGAGGATTTACTAGAGTTGCTGTTATAATTCCTTGCTCTCTTGTTGATCCCTATTAGGTTTTTCCTTCTTTCTTTTGCTCAAAAACTTATTTTTCAATGATAGCTCAGTGTCAAGTGTTGCAGTAGCCCTTTTGGCTCAATTTTTCTCAATACCCCTTCACTACAGACACTTGGCTCACAATTCTTCTTAGGAGCATTGATGCCCAGCACCTCTTTAGGTCACTAAATGCTTTGTAACTAGGTTGCTCTTGATAATGGACTTTCGGTTGGTAATCCCGGATTAGTTACTCCAAGTTACCAAGTTTTAAAAGACTCCTCAGAACCTAATTATCCAAGCATATCCTACTATAAGAAACACCACAGGCATATGTCCTAAGGTCCAAGCTATTGGTGTCTAGCTTTATTATTTGTTTCTTTCATTCTTGTTGCCAATCCTTGGTTTTTCTTTTCTTTTTCTTTCTTATTTTTCTTTATTTTCTAGGGATGTTCATTAATTAGAGGTTTTATAACAGCAACTAAGTTTACACAACAAAAGGCATTCTATTCTGCAGCTTTTATTATTGAGCTTATCATCTAATTAAGCAATTACCACAACTGAACTTTATTCCAATTCCTACTACATTGGACAATCACTTTCTATTTCAAACATTTTCTCTTATTGATGCAAAAGGGAAACAAGACAGCATTTAATGCAGATGAGTGATAACAAGCATTTCAACTAGTGCATTTAACAGACATCAAAATTTGCACTATTTGTACTAAGTATCAAGGTAAACAGTAGCTTCTCATTCAGAATATTTCAAAAAAGAGTGAATTTTGTGACAATACAACCTCTCAGGAGTGTCTTGCAGCTTTCCTTTTGTCATCATCATCTTTTACTTTTGCATTTCCCTTGGTGATGATTCTTTTAAGAGGCTGAGTGTCTCTTCTGTACAATTATTGGAAGTTGCTTGTTTTTCCAAGCACATAGGCAGATGGTTAGCATGAATGAATTATTGTAGGTTCTTGAACTTACTTTGAAGAGGGAACACCAAACTTAGTCCCTTGCTACTGTCTATGATGCATTAGTTACATGAAACCTTGTGCTTTTGCTAAAAGTAATAAAACTAAAAACTAGAAAACAGACAATGGTTTAGTGATTTTCCTGATTGATTGGAGCTAGTAACCATTTATGCAGAGGGTTGAAATGTGTTTTTAAATGAGATTTTTGGTGAAACACCAAACTTAGCATCCTTCAATCACCCTTAAATTATTTTGGTGTGCAACACCAAACTTAGCTCCTTGCAATGCAGAGAAATCTACTAAACTTTCTTATTGGAATAGTAAAGGAAAAGAAAACTACCTTTGGTTGGGTTGCCTCCCAACAAGTGCTTGTTTAGTGTCATTAGCTTGACATCTTGTCCTTTGGTCATGGAGGCTGAAAATCATAGTGCCTTAGCTTTTCTCCTCTTACTGTGAACTTCCTTCCGATCTCCTCTTTGATGATCTCTAGGTGTTTAAGTGAAAGGATCCGGTTCACAGTATAGTACTTAGACAATTGTGGAAACACCTTCATTGGTTGGGTGTTTAACATCACTTTATCCCCTAGTGAGAAGCCTTCGGTGGGTATTTTCTTATTTCTCCACCCTTTTGGCCCCTTCTTCTTTTCTTTCCTAGGAGATAATTCATGCTTTGGTGGTTCTTTATCTGGGGGTTTTGAATCTAGTTCCTCCTTGACTTCTTTGGTCTGTTGCACCATTTCTATTTCTTTTAAGCATGGGTTTAGAAACCTTAGAGTTAACTCCTTAATTGTCTCCTTTGAGGTATGATCTCTGACCTTATCCTTCTTGCATTCTTCTTCTTGAGTGGGCTCATGTAAAGTCTTGAAGATATGAAATGCTAGTTGCTCATCATGCACTCTTAGCAACAATTCTCCTTTTTCAACATCTATTAATGCTCTTTCCGTAGCTAGGAAAGGCCTCCCTAGGATGATGGGAGTGTTAGGGTCCTCTTCTATATCTAAGATAACAAAGTCAGCAGGGAGAAAGAATTTTCCCACTTTTACCAGCACATTCTCCACAACTCCCAGTGCTTGCTTAATGGATTTGTCAGCCATTTGGAGAGCTATTCGAGTGTATTTCAGCTCAAGAATGTGAAGTTTCCTCATAAGAGATAGAGGCATCAAGTTTATGCTTGCACCAAGGTCACAGAATGATTTCTCAATAGTTATGTTTCCTATGGTACAAGGTATATAAAACCTTCCAGGATCATCCTTCTTCTCTGGTAAACTTCTTTGGAGGATAGCGCTACACTCCATCGTCATCTCAACAATTTGTCCTTCTTTCAAGGATCTTTTCTTTGTTAGCACCTCTTTCATAAATTTGGCATATAATGGCATATGTTCAAGTGCTTCTATGAAGGAAATATTGATGTTGAGTGTCTTGAATATAATCGTCATTCTCTTTCTTGAACCTTTGAAGATATGGAAGTTTGGGGACATATTCCTTCTTCTCTTGCAGCTGTGGTTGAATGATGTTTAGCCATTTGTCCTATGTGTCTCTCAAAATTCTTGATTGAAGCTTCTTGATCATGTCTGGCCATCTCTTGAGCTTTGATGAGTTTTTCCATCAATATTTCCAATTTGGAGATCCTTTGAGATTCTGGATGGGGCTGTATGGGTTGTGATGATTGTTGGTGGAAATTGTTTGGAAAATTGGGGGAGTTGTTTTGTTGATTAAGTGGTGGTATGGAGAAGTTGTTTTGGGGGGTTTGTGAAGTGTGATGAGGTTGAGTATGTGTGTCTTGTGGTTGTGTATAGTGGTTGTTGTTAGTAGGGGATTGATTGTGCTTGTTTGTGTTGCCAAAACTGTTGGAGTTGAAGTCCCTTTGTCCTTGATTCTGATGCTCGCCCCACCTCAAGTTAGAATGAATTCTCCAGGGTGGATTGTGTGCATCACCATGGAAGTCATGTTGGAATGAACTTGAGGTGTTATTCATGTATTGTAGCTGTTCAGAACCTTGTTGCTCATAGTTGAGTGTCCCAAGACCTCCTTCAGATCGATTCCATCCGTGTGAGGTTTGAGATTGGCTTTGTGAATTTACTGTAGCAAGTTGCAGTCCATCAATTCTCTTGGTCATCATCTCCATTTGTTGCTGAAGTTGTTGATGCATCTGCTTATTTTGAGTCAGCATTGCACTTACTCCTTCAAGTTCCGTCGCTCCCCTCTTTGGATTTGTGTCATGGTGCCTCTCAGATGAGTAAAAATATTGATTGTTGGCCACCATATCAATGAGATCTTGTGCTTCTTGGGCAGTTTTCATCATCTGGAGCAAACCTCCAGAGGAATAATCTAATGCTTTTCTTGATTTCAAGGTCAATCCTTCATAAAATTTTTGAAGTTTCACCCATTCACTGAACATCTCTGGTGGACATTTCCTTATCAGGGCCTTATAACATTCCCATGCCTCATAGAGTGATTCTCCCTCCTTTTGTATGAAGGTTTACACCTCTGTTTTCAGCTTGATGATCCTCTGAGGTGGGTAGAACTTGGCTAGGAATTTGCTTACCAAATCATCCCAATTATTGATGCTCTCCTTGGGAAAGGTTTTCAGCCATTGAGCAGCATTGCCCCTCAAAGAAAATGGGAATAAAAGTAATTTGTAGATGTCAGGATGTACCCTATTTGTCTTGACAGTTTCACAAATCCTTAAGAAAATAGACAAATGTTGGTTTGGGTCTTCAAGAGGGCCACCTCCATAAGCCCAATTGTTCTGCACCAAAGTCATTAGTTGAGGCTTCAACTCAAACTCATTTGCATGAACATTTGGGGTGAGGATGCTGCTCCCAGAGTGTCTGGGATTAGGGATAGTGTAAGAGGCCAATACCCTTCTTGCAGGTTGAGCATTGTTACTCACTCCCTCTTCACGCACCTCAGCCTCTATGTCTACGAAATCACAAACAAACCAAACGAAACCTGAACATTCTAATGCTAGAATGTGGTTAGAGGGTTAGGTGACACAATGTGTCAAACAGTTAATATGCTTAAAAGAAAAACAAAAGAAAAATTACTTAATCTAAATTATCACCCTACTTAATCATTGTCAATCTTTATCAATCCCTGGCAACGGCACCAAAAACTTGATGGGTGAAAATTGATTCCACATAAACTCACCGGCAAGTGTACCGGGTCGCATCAAGTAGTAATAACTCACAAGAGTGAGGTTGATCCCATAGGAATTGATGGATTGAGCAACTTTAGTTAGGTGATGAATTTAGTTAAGCAAATAGTTGATGATTTAAGTGAAATTTTGATTAACAAAAAGTGAATTGTAGAAAGTTAAAGTGCAGAAAGTAAATTGGCAGAAAAGTAAAGTGCAGAAGAGGTAAATTGCAGAAACTTAAAGTGCAAGAAATTAAAAGAGCTAAAACTTAAATTGCAAGAAAAGTAAATAACTAAAACTTAAAGTGCAAGAAATGTAAATTGCTGAATCTAAATTGACAAGAAACTTAAATTGCATGAATAGTAAAGGGATTTGGGTGTTGGGATTCAAAATTTAGCTAGAAAATGTAAATTGAAGCAAATCAGAGAACTATGAGATGAAGAGATTTAGCTCAGTAGCAAAACAGAAATGGAAGATTGCTTGAAGAAACAAACAACAAGAAAACTTAGATCGATTATGAAATCCTAAAGAGAAATTGACAAATTCAATGAAGTAACAAAATCAGAAAGAAAGTCTAAAGCTCAATTGTTCTTTTGTCAAAACGGAAAAGAAGAAATTGCAGAAGAAATTAAATGAAAACAGAAAAGAAGATTTAGGTCCAACTTCCAATTCTTAGAGCTATAGAAAGGAAAAGCAAAAGATGATTCTCAGAAGAAGAATTTCAGTGGAGTTCTTCAATCTCAGTTCAAAACCCAAAATAAAAAATAGAAGTTGCAGAAGAAAGAAAATGAACAAAGAAAACTTAGATCTAATCCCAATTCCCCAAATTCAAAAGAAAACTCAAAGAGAGCAAAAAATAAAAGTAAAACAAAATGTGAAGTAAAAAAAAAGACCCTCTCAAATCAAAATTTCTCCTATTTATACACTTTCTATTTTCAGTCATCAAAACTTGGAGTGGGCTTTTGTTGATTTGGATTTGGCCTTGAATAAGTGGATCAGGTGCTTGGTGGCTTGGGTCTCCTCCCAGTGAAGCGCTCAGTTGGCTAAATGAGCGCTACGCTCACTCGCCTAGGCTGGCCCCTTAACGCATTCAATTCCCTCTCTTGGAGCGCTCTCTTTTTGAGAACTGCACTCAATCATTGAGTGCTCTCCCTTGGTGTGTGAATTTGGTGCGCAATGTGCCTCCTCTAGCTCTCCTTTAGTGAACTCCACATTCACTCATTGAGCGTTGCTTAGTGCTTAGGATGGCCTCCCAAGTGCGAAAGTCACGATAAAGGTGACTTAGTGAGTGCTACGCTCTAATTTTGAGCGCTACCCTTTGCTTCTTTGGTGCATGATGGCACGAGCTTCGTCACCCAAGCTTGCAATCCGTGAAAACGTTGACAAATTGAGCGCCACGCTCAATTCCAAAGTGAACGCTAGCTGGTGCACGGAATTGTGATCACACTTTTCACAACTCCGTACAACTAACCAGCAAGTGCACTGGGTCGTCCAAGTAATACCTTACGTGAGTAAGGGTCGATCCCACGGAGATTGTCAGCTTGAAGCAAGCTATGGTCGTTCTGTAAATCTTAGTCAGGTAGATTCAAATGGTTATTGATGCACGGAAAACTTGTCTCACAACAAATTCCCTTCGGCAAGTGTACCGAATTTGTCGTCAAGTAAAAACTCACAATAGAGTGAGGTCGAATCCCACAAGGATTGATTGATCAAGCAACTTTTATTAGAGGACTGTTCTAGTTGAGCGAATCCAGAATTTGAGTTGAGAATTGCAGAAAATAAAATGGCGGAAAGGTAATTGACAGGAAAGTAAATGCTAGAATTATAGATCTGAAAGTAAATGACAGAAGGTAAATTGCAGAATTGTAAATGGGAATGGGGGAATCGCTCATTAAAGTAAATAACAGAAATTAAAGAGAATTGGTAAGATCAGAAATGGGGAGTTCATTGGGCTTAGGAGATGTTGCATTCTCCGGATCAATTTCATTTTCATCTCTTCCTCAATCAATGCACTCATTGATCTCCTTGCCAATCTTAAGTGATTGAATTACAATTTCTTGTAATTCAATCTCTCAAATCTTGATCAATAGCCAATTCCTTGGTCAATTGCTCATGAGAAGAGATGAAGTATGGTCACTGATTATACCACATGCATTTCCCAAACCAAGTGTTGAGAGGATTATAGTCACATATCCATCTAAACCCAATTTGGTCCAGCATGAGAAAGCATTTCTAGCTTGATCTCTTCATTCCTCTTTCAAGGTTCAGAAGAGATCCAAGTATGAATAGCTTCTTTTTCAAGATAACTACTCAATTGGATGAAGATCGAAAGCTTTCAAGTAAAATCAAGTGAAAATATAGAAGAAGAATAATGAAAACTAGTATTAATCCATCAAATTACAATAGAGCTCCCTAACCCAATGACAGGGGTTTAGTTGTTCATAGCTCTGGAAAATGAAAACAAAGATGGAGAATACATCATGAAAACTTAGAAGTGCAGAGAAAGTAAATACAGAGAGTAGTTCTATGCTAAGAGTCTCCCTATAATTTCCAACTCCCCAAAATATTTCAAAGATACTCCTATATATACTACTCTTCTGTTCTTCTAGTTGATTCCTCAAGTCTTGGGCCTTTGGATCTTGAGTTGGAAGCAGTTCTCTTCTTCATTGGGCTTAGCTTTTACTTGCAGAGAGAAAGTATGAAGTGGGCAGGGGCTTTGGCTCAGGAAGTTAGTGGTGTTAACGTTCAGTGAAAATATGGGTTCGAGAACGTTAGTGACAATCACCTTTTTTACTAACGTTCCTCACCAAAGTTAAAGGCCACGTTAACCTCAACGTTAGTGGCACAAACGTTGCCACTAACGTTTCCACCATGTCCTTCGCGCACGTTATTGGGACTCAACTTTCCCAATAACGTTGAGAAGCCTCCCCCTTCCCTACGTTAGAGCCCACGTTAACTTAGTTAACGTGGCTCTTTTAACGTAGGCTTGCCATCCTTCGAGAACGTTAGTGACACTTACCATTGTCACTAACGTTCCAAATTGCCCCTATTTTCCACATTAGAGTCCACGTTATCTAGGTTAACGTGGCTTCTAACGTGGCCTTGCTAGCCATCTCCAACGTTAGTGACACAGTTGAGTGTCACTAACGTTGGCTCATCCTTCCCTTATCCACGTTAGCTTCCACGTTAACTAAGTTAACGTGGGAGTTAACGTGGCTCATGGTGGCATGTGTGGCTTCTTCCAACGTTAGTGACAATGTTGGGTGTTACTAACGTTGGCGATCACCTTCTTTCTTCACGTTAGCTTCCACGTTAACTAGGTTAACATGGAAGTCAACGTGGCTCATTGGGGGCTTATGTTCTTCCAACTTTAGTGACAATGTTGGGTGTCACTAACGTTGTCGACCATTTTGTTCCTTCATGTTAGCTTCCACGTTAACTAGGTTAACATGGGAGTTAACGTGGCTTAATGTGCTTTGGCCAACGTTAGTGACAATGTTGAGTGTCACTAACGTTGGCTCCCCCCTTCCTTCTTAACGTTAGAGGCCACGTTAACTAGGTTAACGTGGACTCTAACATGGCCACTCATGATCTTGGTTCAACGTTAGTGATAATGTTAAGTGTCACTAACGTTGGCTCTATTTCTTAACGTGGGAAATGATGGCTTCGAGAGCATTATTGGCAATCACTTTTCTCATTAACTTTGCAAGTTACTCCCATTCCACGTTAGTGTTAACGTTAGTGCAACTAACGTAGCTACTAATGTGGTTCTTCTTTGCTTCCTTTGTCCTGAAATTAAGCAATAAAGTGCATCAAAGTTCTAGTCCAAGTCATGGGAAATGCAACATCCAATTTGTCCTTAAATTCATGCAAAATCCTCATGAAATCATGTAAAATGCACAATGTATGCTTGAATCAAGATGTAAGTGAATATCTATCCAAAACTAGCTTATTTCCTAAGGAAATACATGAAACTACCCTAAAAACAGTAAAGAAAAGGTCAGTGAAACTGGCCAAATTGCCCTGGCATCACAACACCAAACTTAAAGCTTGCTTGTCCCAAGCAAGTACTGGAACAAGAGAATGATGAAAGAAATGCCAAGAAACATGAGTCATTCTTGTGGAAGTCATGTCCTGGTTTTATGGTGGTTTCATGCATAGCAACTTAGGCTCATTCCTGGCTTTCAGACCTTTATCATGTCCTAGAATACTCACTTGTTATTGCATCCATGAGACTTTTATTCATTGATCCTTTTGTTGTTATTTGAGGGCTTATTTTTGTTCTTAAACTAAGTGCTCTGTAAGGGGGCAACTCTTTAAAATAAGCTTTCAGCCAACACTCCCGAACCAGTTGGTTCAAGGTGCTAGGTGTTGAAGCACCCCTAAGGACTTACTTGCTCAAGTCTCTCCCCCATACATACACACCACAGGCACATAGTTTATTTATTTTCTTTTCTTGAGACCTTGGTGTCCAGCACCTCTTTGGGTTACTAAATGCTCTGTGGTGAGGGTTACTCTTGATAGTGGACTTTCAGCTGATAATCCCGGGTTAGTTAACCCAAGTTACCAAGTGATAAGGCACCCCTAAGAGCTTATTCATCCAAGTAGATCCCTCACACAGGAGCACCACAGACACATGCTTCAAGATTAAAACCATTGGTGCCTAGCCTTATTGCTTACTATTTTTCTTTTATTCCTCAACTTTGATTGTTCTTTCCCTTTTTCTTATTAGGATATTCTTATTTATCTAGTCTCATGGGGTGTGTCTCAAGCATAGTATTCATGACAGATAGTTATCTTCCCACCTTATGGTTGAACCAACTTAGCTAACTTATGACCACACCACAAACTCATGGACTTACTCCCTAGTATGAACTCCACTCTGGTCTTTTGAAAACAATCATTCTCTTTTAATTTGATTCAAAAGGGACAAGCATATAAGTAAGCAAAGTAAAGATGTAGTGACATAAGGACTAGATATCATAAACCTCTTCAACAAGAACTTAAAAGAAAGAATTTAGAAATGTTTAAACTGAAATGGAAGCAAGTTCTATTTCATACAAGATCTTCCTTATTTAAAGCATAGAGAAAGATGGACCAAAAAAAGAACTCCACCACCTTTTACTCTTGTGGATGTCCATGCTCTCCTTCTTGATTGCTTGTGCTCCCACTTCCCTTGCCTTTTCCAAGCAGCTTCTTCCAGAAACCACCATCTTCCATCTTCTTCTTGAGTGTTCCCTTTTGCTGTTTCACTTTCCTCTCTTCTTGTTCTACAAAATCTTTTTGGACTTCATCATATGTAGGGATGGCATAGTGTAGATGATGCATATTACTGGACATGTAGTTCAACTTGGCTTGAGTGTTGACGTTGAACTCCTCCCGAAGTAGTTGCCGTCCTTCATTAAGTACAGTGAACTCATTGAATGCTTTCATCTGGGCTAGTTGTCGCTAATTGAGTTCCTGCAAATGCTTATCTTGACGTTCTTGCCTCTCGGTAACTTGGTGGATGGTTTGAATGAGCTGGGAGTATTGTTCCTGTTGCTGCTCCATTTGTTGTTTCTTCCACTCTTCTTGTTGGCTCATCCAGTTCAATATTTGCTCTTGTCCTTCCATATGTCTCATCCCCAAATCTTCAATAGCTCTTAGAAGGTGATTCATATTCAAATCTGCTGGGTAAGGATGCTCTCCCTGTTGATATTCTTCCTGATGAGACTCCTCTTAGTGAGCTCCTTCCTTTGCTTTTAGTTTCCCTATTTGTGGCCTTCTTTGTTGCTGAGCAGGTGTAGTATAGGCCATACGTTGGGTTGTCATTAGCCTCCCTGGGTTAACCCAGTCTGGATTACTATCCTCAAAGACCACCTTGGCCTTTGTGCACAATCGGAGAACGGTGCTGGGGTACCAAAGCCTGGCACCTGATTCAAGCTTCTCAGCTGAATCTTGAATTCCCTCAGCTATAAGTTCATGCACGTTGATTTCTCTACCTTGTACTAGGCAATGTACCATAGTTGCTCGATTAATATTTACCTCTGAATTATTTGTAGCTGGGAGAATAGACCTCCTCACGAGTTCAAACCACCCCTTGGCTTCTGGGCTAAGGTCTCTCCTCTTGATGAACCGGGGTCTCCCATCTCCATACCTCTCCCATTCAGCAGCTATAACACAGATGTTAGTCACTATCTCGGTGAGCTCATCATTGTCTTGGCTTTTACTTATCCTTGCATGATAGCTAGGCTCATCAAAGTGTGGTGATTTCAGGTGAAGAGTTCTTATTATAGCATTTGGGCTGAAGTCTACCTCCTTTCCCCTTACATAGCTTTTGAAGGTTGGGGCTCTGGTTTTGTTTTCTCTGACCATATTTACGTAGAACTCTTTGATGAGGTTTGTATTGATCTTCCCCTCTGTATTGGTGAGCAATTGCCACCCTCTTTCTTCAATCTTCTCCCGAATCTGTGGGCATTCGTCTTCATTGATTTGGAAGGTTAACTCGGGCAGTATCTTTTTGAGCTTTATCCGCTCAAATTCTCGTTCATGGAAGACAGTCTTGAATCTCTTCTCGTCGAAGGGAATGTTCTCCGTTGGTTCCTTCCTCTTCTGCTTCTTGGAGCTTGATGATGCCATGAATGAAGTTAAAGCAAAAAAAAAGGGTGTAGTGAAGGGAAGAGATGTGGGATTTAGAGAGTGGGAAGTTGAATAATTGGTTGCTGAAAAGTGAGGTACAAGGGGTATGAATTTCAAATATGGAGATGGTGTGGATTTGATTCACTTATATAGAGAAGTGATGAGGAGATGAAAGGTGTGGATTGATGGGATTGGTGTATGATGAACGGATGGGGTTTTATATGGAGTAAGCACGAGGATTCTCAACTTTATGATGGAGTTGGTTCGCTTTCCAAGTTTGTTCTTCCTCCAATGTTGCATGGCAACCATTCCCAATGCATTCCCCCTTAAGGCACGTGTGTAGTGCCCTCTTCATGAAGTGGCCGAACCTTTCCCATTAAATTGTCCAATCAATCTCTTTCAATGCTCCTTTCCTTTTCCTATAAAGATCAAATAAGAAAAGTAAGAAATATCATAAAAAAAAATCAATTTAGATTTTTACAGCTAAAATAATAAAGAGAAGAAAAGATTAGATTGTTTATTCATGAACTCCAACTAACTAACTAACTGTGTATCCCTTTATGCATTTTGGTGGCACCATGGGGTGACACCAAACTTAGTTTGAGGCATTGTGATGAAAAGTTCTGTTCAAAGCTCCAAGACAAGAATGCTCTCTGTTGCATTCATGCTTTCTTGGTATGCTTTGAACACCAAACTTGTTCTTCACTATATACTGCAATATAAGGACTTCACCAAGTTTGGTTTGGAATTTATGAATATTGACTTATTCACTAGTAAAAGCTAATAAAACATGGGTTGCCTCCCATGAAGCGCTTCTTTAGTGTCACTAGCTTGACGTTTCTCCTTCATCAGGGTGGTTGATAATGCTTCAAGTCCTCCCCTCTTGCCTTGGACTTATATCCATTAGCTGTATCAATGATCTCTACATGTTCCAAGGAAAGAACTCTGTTGATAGTGAAGACCTTAGGTAACTAAGATGGTACAGTGGGGAGATTAGGGGGGAATTCTGGGAAGTAAGCTGAAATCACTTTATCTCCTGGAGAGAGGCCTTCCGTAGGGATCTTTTTGTTCCTCCACCCCCTTGGTACCTTCTTCTCTGTCCCTTTTGATGCTTCCCTGTTCTTGGCGACTTCTTCTTTTAAGTGAATTTTGTTGTTGTCTTCACATGCCTCTGGTGGTTTAGGTTCCTCCAGCTTCTCCTTGAGCTGTGACGATTGCTGTTTGCCTTGTTCATCATTCAGTGGGGTTCTCAGATGTGTTGATGGTGCCTCAGTGCTTGTTTCCTCTGTCAGCATCCCGTTATGATCATTGCTTGGTTCATTGTTTTCTTCGTCAGTTTCTTGGGAGAGTTTGAAGACATTGAAGCTGAGTTGTTCATCATGGATCCTCAGTATTAGCTCCCCTCGTTCCACGTCTATGAGTGCTCTGGCTGTAGCTAGGAATGGTCTTCCCAATATGATTGGGTGAGTGTGACTCTCTTCCATGTCCAAGATGACAAAGTCTGTGGGAAGAAAGTATTTCCCCACCTTTAACAACACGTTTTCCACCACCCCTCTTGCTTGTTTTTGAGTTTTGTCAGCCAGCCTGATGACTACATCTATGGGCAATATCTCATTGATCTGCAGCCTCTTCACCAGGGATAGAGGCATTAAATTGATGCTTGCTCCCAAATCGCAGAGTGCTCGATCAAACATTATTTCTCCTATGGCACAGGGGACATGAAAACCCCCTGGATCTTTTCTTTTTGTAGGCAAATGCGGTTGAATGAGGGCACTGCACTCCTTGTTCATCACTATAGTTTGGCCTCTCTTGAGTGAGCTTTTCTTGGGAAGCAACTCTTTCATGTACTTGATGAATGCAGGCATTTGTTGGATAGTCTTGATGAATGGTATGTTCACATGCAAAGATGCAAATAAGTCAAGAAATTTTGAGTATATTCTCCTCTCCACAGCTCCCTTGAGCAGTTGGGGAAAAGGTGCATAGAGTCTCAGCAACTTCTGTTTTGAGATTTCTGGTTCTTGGTAATCTTTTTCCACCTGAGGTATCTTCAGGTTGTTCTGACAGCTTGCTTGGCTTGTCCTCAGTCTCCTTATCACTTATAGTGACCGTCTTGCAATCTTCCCATCTTACCTTCTTTGTTTCACCTCTCGGATTCTTCTCTGTGTCACTTGGGAATCCATCTGTGGGTTTGGGAATTTGCTCAGAGAGATATCCTACTTGAGATTCCAACCTCTTGATTGTGTCTCCCTGGTTCTTGAAACTGGCTCGCACTTCCTCCTTGAAGACCTTGTTGTCTTGAATCTCCTTGCTTAGGCCTTCAAGTAGATTCTCAATCCTTGAGATTCTTTCATCAAATGATGACAGGTCAGGCTGAGTAGGGTTATTCTGGCCTTGATATGAATGTGGGGAGTTGTTGTTATGGGGGTGTTGATATGGTCTAGATGTGAAGTGTTGGGTGGCTGCATTGTTTGGATTTGGGCGTCTTTGATCAAGGCTTTGGTCTTGTTGATTTCCCCACCCAAAGTTTGGGTGATTCCTCTATCTAGGGTTGTAGGTCTTGGAGTATGGATCATGATTTTGCCTAGGTGAATTCCCAATGTAGTTGGCTTGCTCCTGACTACCCTCTGCTTCTTCATTCACTCCTTCTTGGGTTGTTGATGAAGTGGAGACTGCTGCTACTTGGTTCCTCTCCATCTTCTTGGTGAGGTCAGCCAACTGCTGGGTAATGAGCTTGTTTTGGGCCAACAGAGCATCTACATTGTTTAGCTCCATTACTCCTCTTGTGTTCCCTCTTTCGGAAGCATAGAAGTAGTCGTTCTCTGCTACTGTTTCAATGACATCTATGGCTTCCTCAATAGTCTTTTTCTTGTTCAAAGATCCTCCAGATGAATGGTCTACGGCCTTCTTTGACTCATAAGAGAGCCCTTCATAGAAAATGTGCAACTGCACCCATTCATTGAACATATCTGGTGGGCACCTCCTTGTTAGGTCTTTAAACCTCTCCCATGCTTCATATAGAGTCTCACCATCATGTTGCCTGAAAGTTTGGACTTCAGCTCTCAGCCTATTGATTCATTGAGGAGGGTAAAATCTTGCTAAGAATTTGTTCACCACGTCTTCCCAAGTTGTCAAGCTTTCCCTTAGGAAAGATTCCAGCCACTTGGCTGCCTTATCCTTGAGTGAGAATGGAAATAAGAGCAGTCTATAGGCGTTAGGATGAACACCATTAGATTTCATTGTGTCACATATTCTCAGGAAGGTGGTTAAATGTTAATTTGGGTCCTCTTGGACACTCCCTCCGAACGAACAGTTGTTCTGCACAAGGGTGATGAGCTGTGGCTTCAGTTCAAAATTGTTGGCATGGATGGTTGGCTTTTGAATGCTACTTCCACAGTTTCCTGGGTTTGGATTGATGTAAGAGCCTAAAACTCTTCTATCCTCCCCAGCATGATTTGCTCGACCTCCTCTGCCATGGTTGTGAGCCTCTTCTTCATGATGGTTTTCCATGTTTTCTTCCATGTTTGGTTCAAAGTATTCCTCAAAGTGTTCCTCCTCTTCTTCAGCACCAACTACACGTTTTTCTCTTGCCTCCCTCCTTAGTCTAAGGAAGGTTCTCTCAGGTTCAGAATCAAAGGAAGTTGAAGCCCCGCTTCTTCTCCCTGTCATACAACCAACAAGTACAAGCAAAGAGAATAGGTGCAGAAAGTATATCTGTCAGAATTACTGTTAGTGTGAGTGATGCAATATATCAAATAGTTAGTGGGTTATTGAGATGAATAGTAAATAACAAAGAAAAAGTAAGGGGGAAGGGAAGAAGTTATCTAAAACAGAAAGTAAATGACTCAAACAGAAATTTAAATCAAACAAAAATAAAATGCTCAATCTAGTTATCCTCCAATCTAATCATTGTTGATGCACAATCAATCTCCGGCAACGGCGCCATAAACTTGATGCACGAAAAACTTGTCTTACAACAAATTCCCTTCGGCAAGTGTACCGAATTTGTCGTCAAGTAAAAACTCACAATAGAGTGAGGTCAAATCCCACAAGGATTGATTGATCAAGCAACTTTAATTAGAGGACTGTTCTAGTTGAGCGAATCCAGAATTTGAGTTGAGAATTGCAGAAAATAAAATGGTGGGAAGGTAATTGACAGGAAAGTAAATGCTAGAATTATAGATCTGAAAGTAAATGACGGAAGGTAAATTGCAGAATTGTAAATGGGAATGGGGGAATTGCTCATTAAAGTAAATAACAGAAATTAAAGAGAATTGGTAAGATCAGAAATGGGGAGTTCATTGGGCTTAGGAGATGTTGCATTCTCCGGATCAATTTCATTTTCATCTCTTCCTCAATCAATGCACTCATTGATCTCCTTGCCAATCTTAAGTGATTGAATTACAATTTCTTGTAATTCAATCTCTCAAATCTTGATCAATAGCCAATTCCTTGGTCAATTGCTCATGAGAAGAGATGAAGTATGTTCACTGATTATACCACATGCATTTCCCAAACCAAGTGTTGAGAGGATTATAGTCACATATCCATCCAAACCCAATTTGGTCCAGCATGAGAAAGCATTTCTAGCTTGATCTCTTCATTCCTCTTTCAAGGTTCAGAAGAGATCCAAGTATGAATAGCTTCTTTTTCAAGATAACTATTCAATTGGATGAAGATCGAAAGCTTTCAAGTAAAATCAAGAGAAAAGATAGAAGAAGAATAATGAAAACTAGTATTGATCCATCAAATTACAACAGAGCTCCCTAACCCAATGACAGGGGTTTAGTTGTTCATAGCTCTGGAAAATGAAAACAAAGATGGAGAATACATCATGAAAACTTAGAAGTGCAGAGAAAGTAAATACAGAGAGTAGTTCTATGCTAAGAGTCTCCCTATAATTTCCAACTCCCCAAAATATTTCAAAGATACTCCTATATATACTACTCTTCTATTCTTCTAGTTGATTCTTCAAGTCTTGGGCCTTTGGATCTTGAGTTGGAAGCAGTTCTCTTCTTCATTGGGCTTAGCTTTTACTTGCAGAGAGAAAGTATGAAGTGGGCAGGGGCTTTGGCTCAGGAAGTTAGTGGTGTTAACGTTCAGTGAAAATATGGGTTCGAGAACGTTAGTGACAATCACCTTTTTTACTAACGTTCCTCACCAAAGTTAAAGGCCACGTTAACCTCAACGTTAGTGGCACAAACGTTGCCACTAACGTTTCCACTATGTCCTTCACACACGTTATTGGGACTCAACTTTCCCAATAACGTTGAGAAGCCTCTCCCTTCCCTACGTTAGAGCCAACGTTAACTTAGTTAACGTGGCTCTTTTAACGTAGGCTTGCCATCCTTCGAGAACATTAGTGACACTTACCATTGTTACTAACGTTCCAAATTGCCCCTATTTTCCACGTTAGAGTCCACGTTAACTAGGTTCACGTGGCTTCTAACGTGGCCTTGCTAGCCATCTCCAACGTTAGTGACAAAGTTGAATGTTACTAACGTTGGCTCATCCTTCCCTTATCCACGTTAGCTTCCACGTTAACTAAGTTAATGTGGGAGTTAACGTGGCTCATGGTGGCATGTGTGGCTTCTTCCAACATTAGTGACAATGTTGGGTGTTACTAACGTTGGCGATCACCTTCTTTCTTTACGTTAGCTTCCACGTTAACTAGGTTAACGTGGGAGTCAACGTGGCTCATTGGGGGCTTGTGTTCTTCTAACGTTAGTGACAATGTTGGGTGTCACTAACGTTGTCGACCACTTTGTTCCTTCACGTTAGCTTCCACGTTAACTAGGTTAACGTGGGAGTTAACGTGGCTTAATGTGCTTTGGCCAACGTAAGTGACAATGTTGAGTGTCACTAACGTTGGCTCCCCCCCTTCCTTCTTAACGTTAGAGGCCACATTAACTAGGTTAACGTGGAGTCTAACGTGGCCACTCATGATCTTGGTTCAACGTTAGTGATAATGTTAAGTGTCACTAACGTTGGCTCTATTTCTTAACGTGGGCAATGATGGCTTCGAGAGCGTTATTGGCAATCACTTTTCTCATTAACTTTGCAAGTTACTCCCATTCCACGTTAGTGTTAACGTTAGTGCAACTAACGTAGCTACTAATG
Organism: Arachis hypogaea; assembly: GCF_003086295.3. Classification (NCBI taxonomy): domain Eukaryota; kingdom Viridiplantae; phylum Streptophyta; class Magnoliopsida; order Fabales; family Fabaceae; genus Arachis; species Arachis hypogaea. The sequence continues at coordinate 61,005,896 of NC_092049.1, read as the reverse complement.
TGGTTCTTCTTTGCTTCCTTTGTCCTGAAATTAAGCAATAAAGTGTATCAAAGTTCTAGTCCAAGTCATGGGAAATGCAACATCCAATTTGTCCTTAAATTCATGCAAAATCCTCATGAAATCATGTAAAATGCACAATGTATGCTTGAATCAAGATGTAAGTGAATATCTACCCAAAACTAGCTTATTTCCTAAGGAAATGCATGAAACTACCCTAACAACAGTAAAGAAAAGGTCAGTGAAACTGGCTAAAATGCCCTGGCATCAGTTATGAGGTTTTGATAATTAAAAGATAAATAAAACATAAAATAAAATAAAGATACTTATGTAATTCATTGGTGGGAATTTTAGATAAGATTTGGAGATGCTTTGTTGCTTCTGAACCTCTACTTTCCTGTTGTCTTCTTCCAATCATGCGTGCTCCCTTCCATGGCAAGCTGTATGATCCTCTCGGATGAAAAATACCAGGTACAGTTTCTGCGCGGCTAATCAACTGTCGGATTTCTCGTCTCGGATGAAAAATACCAGGTACTGCTACCTCACGGCTAATCATCTGTTGGTTCTCACTAGCGTCGGAATAGAATCTCTCTATCCTTTTGCACACTGTCATTGCGCCTAACATTCGTGAGTTTGAAGCTCGTCACAGTCATCCCTTCCCAGATCCTACTCGGAATACCACAGACAAGGTTTAGACTTTCCGGATCTCAGGAATGCTGCCAATTGGTTCTAGCCTAAACCACGAAGGTTCTAATCTCCTGAACTCGGTCAATGAATCAGAGACCCAAGAGAGTATACTCCGGCTGTCGTCCGATGACTACGTTGAACATCATGTAGACCGCTTGTGGTTGTCAGGCACGTGGATCTTGGCTAAGAGAGTAACGAAGATAGTGGGTGATTGTCACGGGTCACCCCTTCATTCTAACTTAACTAAATTAATTACGAGAGTATATTTTAGAGAAGAAGTTGGCATGAATTGAAAGAGAAACAATAGTACTAGCATTAATTCATGAAGAACAGCAGAGCTCCGCACCTTAATCTATGAGGTGTAGAAACTCCACCGTAGAAAATACATAAGAGAAAATAACCTAGACATGGCTGAATGGCCAACCTCCAAGTCCAAAAGTCTAAGGACTAAATGTCCAGAGATTATAAGATTATTCGAATACAATAGTAAAAAGTGCTATTTATACTAAACTAGTTACTAAGGATTACAGAAAATAAGTAACTAAGTGTAGATAGTGCAGAAATTCACTTTCGGGGCCCACTTAGTGTGTGCTTGGGCTGAGCATTGAGCTTTACACTTGCATAGGCCATTTCTAGAGTTAAACACCAGCTTGGATGCCAGTTTGAGCGTTTAACTCCAGTTCTGGCGTTTTACACACCAGAAAATGGTTTCTGGTGGGCGTTTGAACGCCAATTTGGGCCATCAAATCTCGAGCAAAGAATGAACTATTATACATTTCTAGAAAGCCCAAGATGTCTACTTTCCAACGCAATTGAGAGCGCGCCAATTGGGTATCTGTAGCTCCAGAAAATCCACTTTGAGTGCAAGAGGGTCAGAATCCAACAACATCTGCAATCATTTCTCAGCCTCTGAATCAGATTTTTGCTCAGGTCCCTCAATTTCAGCCAGAAAATACCTGAAATTATAGAAAAATACACAAACTCATAGTAAAGTCCAGAAATATAATTTTTGCATAAAAAATAGTAAAAATATAATAAAAAGTAACTAAAACATATTAGAAACTACCTAAACAAAATTCCAAAAAGGGTATAAATTATCCGCTCATCACTAGCCACTGCTCTTTGAGCGTGCCGTTCCTTTTCTAAACGCAATGCTTCCCTGATTCTTCATTTCTTCATTTCTTCATTTCTTCATTTCTTTACCTTCAAGCAACCAAACAAGCAATCAAAGTCTCACCAAAATTATTAGGTCTTTGCATCATTCATAAAATCAATTAATTCTAGCATAAACCTTATGATTTTGTATAAAATAAATGATGTTTGATTGATTCAAAATAATCATGATTAGTTACTTATTGTGCAAGAAAATGCATAAAACCTAATGAAACAAGTGAAAAATGCTTGTAAAACTAGCATAAGATGACTTGTCATCACAACACCAAACTTAAACCTTGCTTGTCCCCAAGAAAGCACTAAACATGAGAAGAAATGAAACAAAACAGAGAAGTATATATGTCCTTTGCTGATAGATATGAGATGTCTCTTTGAGGCTTCACTAGAGTTGCTATTATAATTCCTTGCTCTCTTGTTGATCCCTGTTAGGTTTTTCCTTCTTTCTTTTGCTCAGAAACTTATTTTTCAATGATAGCTCAGTGTCAAGTGTTGCAGTAGCCCTTTTGGCTCAATTTTTCTCAACACCTCTTCACTACAGACACTTGGCTCACAATTCTTCTTAGGAGCATTGATGCCCAGCACCTCTTTGGGTCACTAAATGCTTTGTAACTAGGTTGCTCTTAATAATGGACTTTCAGTTGGTAATCCCGAATTAGTTACTCCAAGTTACCAAGTTTTAAAAGACTCCTCAGAACCTAATTGTCCAAGCATATCCTAGTACAAGAAACACCACAGGCATATGTCCTAAGGTCCAAGCTATTGGTGTCTAGCCTTATTATTTGTTTCTTTCATTCTTGTTGCCAATCCTTGGTTTTTCTTTTCTTTTTCTTTCTTGATTTTCTTTATTTTCTAGGGATGTTCATTAATTGGAGGTTTTATGTAACAACCCTGATTTTCGAGAACATGAGATCTTTTCTGAAAGTACGGGTTTCTCCGGAAGATCAGTAAAGGGAACACCTCTGTTATATCATCAAGCATCTCAATCCTCATTATCATTATGTCATCTTTAAGCTAGAACCTCCTTTGAGGCAAGCTCGATAATGCAATCGCGAAGAACCTAGTTTTTGAACCGTATCAGTTGGCAGTTTTGATTCTGATTTTCGTAAATAGTCTCTGTTTGATGAACCGGACTCGATTCATGAGAGGAGAGAGATAATAGTATAATATTATCATTATATTAGTATTAGAAATTGCTTGAATGAAATTATAAGGTTACCTGGTCAGTTTTAGTTAAAAATAGAAAATCGGTTTAACCGGGTTTACGGTTTACTGGTGCAGCTTAGCACTAGCACTCTCTGATGAATTTAGCAATGCTAAGGCCTCATTATCCATGTTCTATTCTCATAATAAATATGTTACTAGTGTCATTTATGCTAGTAGCTCAGAAAATAATTTTTAGAGATGTTTTTACGAGTATTCCGATACACCTAGTTTTAGTAGTTGTACACCAGAGATATTTTAATATTATTTTAATCCACCTCCAAGCCAACCAATCACAACTCACCTTACACCCCAAGACCACCAAGGCTGTCTCATTTCATCATTTTGGCCGAAAATAACAAGAGAGAAAAGAGAGAAACTTTTATGAACACTTAATCTTCAAAGCTTGATTTCTTCTGAACTAAAACTCAAATCAAAACTCCGTTTTCACCAAAATGATCCTCTCTTCTTCCTCTACATAACCATGTGATTTATCAAGGCTGGAAATAAGGTGAGATGGCTGTCTCCCTCCCATTTCAATTCGGTTTTCAAGGAAAACCATGCAAAACATATGATTTCTTGTTGTTCTTCCTTAGGAATCATGCTTAACTTGACTTGAGGGCCAAGAAACGTGAATTTCCAGCAAGTCTAAGGTGAGATATCTCTTCCTAACATACTGAGTGAGATTTGGCCAATTGAGAGTTTTTGGATTTAAAGTTGTTCTTGATGTGTTTTAGGAGGAAAAAGTGCTATAAGAACACTTCAAAGAGTAACCGGATTTGGAGCAGCAAATCAAGGTAGGGATTGACGAATTTAATCTTGATTGATTGTGTTCGAGTTGTGTGATTATGATATGGTTTGGCTGTGCTTGAAATTGATTGTTTGTATGAGTAATTCTTGTTGAAATTTTGGTGAAATTTTGATGAAATTTGATGAAATTCAAGCTTTAAAGTTCAAGTTCTTGGGCAGCTGGAAAAACGAAACCCTAAGATTAAATTGAGGTTCAATTTATGTTAAAATCATGTAGAAAAGATGGGGTTTTAGTGGCTGCTAATTTATTATGAATTTTGGTAAAAATCGGTTGCTGAAAAGACTGAAAAATGGGTAAAAACAGAGAAAGAATCTGAAGAATTTATGAAGAACATGAAGAACACTTTGAGTGTGGTGAAGAACATTGAAGAACACCTTTTAGATCTTAGAAAGGGCAAGGAAGTAAAATTTTTGGTGTTTGAGGGGTTATATGGTAATTTCTGGAAGTTAGGGTGGTAAAAGTAGAAATATTAAAAGTTACGGATGGTAAAAAGTGAATTTTAAAGGTTAAAGGTAAAGTTAAGGTAATTTTCGAAAATATATTAATAAAATAATAAATAATAATAAAATATTAAATAATAATATTTAATTAAAAATAATATTTTAATAAAAATAATAAAATAATGCGGAAAAGGCAGTTTTCTGTAAAAGCTTTAGAAAGACAACTTTAAGCGCAGAATCTCATAATTACCTTCATAAAACACTTAGGGAGTGGTAAAAACATATTAGTGAGGCAAAGATAAAAGAAAGATAAAAAGTTGAAGAAAAGATAAAAACTAAAGAAAAGTCTGTAAGGTTTTAATAAAAAAAAAACAGACAGAAATTAGCGAACGAACTAGGGCAACATAGTTAGTCCTTGAGTTGCGACTAGGGTTAGGTATAATATGAAAAGTTAAACTGTTTCAGTATAGACTTAATGAACCTATACTTGGGATAGGCTAACTATTCATACCAAAATTTACATAAGCTTTAAATACACATGTTAAACAGAGAAATCAGAGCAGACTAAAATAACACAGATAACAGAGTAACCAGAGTAAAGTAAAGAGATAAAGAAAAAAGAGTAATATAGATACAGATGAAAAGAGTAATCAGAGAAGAGAAAAGAGATACAGAGAACAGAGTAATTAAAATAGAGTAAAGAGATACAGAGTAAAGAGATATAAAGAGAAGAGTAATATAATAAAGAGATATTTATATAAATTAGTTGCTTGATGCAACCCAGAGCTATATTTATATATATATATTAGTTGCTTGATGCAACCCAAAGCTATATTTAATATATATTAGTTGCTTAATGCAACCCAGAGCTTCTGTAGGGAAACTAAGTTACCTACAGCTATTTTCCGCTTCCCCAGAGCAGAGCAGAGTATATATATATTTTCCTGCTGTAAGTAGAGGCTGTCTCAAATGAGCGGCTATTATTATATGCGCATTTATTTAGGAACGGAAAATCGTATTCGGGAAATCGGGATTACTCGTGACCGGATAAATGTCGGGATTGCGGGCAGCCAACCGACACATGAGCTCATGGCCTGCGCTAGGGCTAGACATGCATCATTCTTGTCTGTGAATCATTCTCTGTTGCATTCCTTTCTGTCTGTGATCTACTTCTTTATGTTTGTCTGCTCGTATGCTATTTCTGTGTTTTATTTTCTTGTATTCTTTTGTTTGTGTTTTGCTTTTTGTTGTCTCTACTTTCTCTTTCTATCTTTAACTTCTATTTACTGCTTCGCTATATTATGTTACTCGTCTACTAATCGACCCCAAATAAATGAATGTAACTAATAACCCCGACCCTACTAAGAACTCCCAAGTTCTTACCCCTTCTCTCTCCCTTTCCCCTTCAGATGGAAGTAAGAGTTCCTTTCCGTAGTTCGCTGACGATTGTACGCAAAGGGATTCTGCTCTAGGCAGTCTTCTGAGTCTAGGGTGAATATCGTTCTCTGATTATATGTATAACTGTGAGACCAGCCAACGTCTGCACCCCCGTTCGTATGCGCACTTTAACCTGAATCCCGTGTACGAGATTCCTATTGTGTGGCTACTTCATGAGGTACCAGAGAGACGTCCTGTGAAAAAGTCTGATCATGCAGAGGAGTAGCAGATGATGTTCTATCTTCTGATGACGTTCCACCTGACTTGAGTTTTGAAGACTTAGAACGTACTTTCCCTCGCTTTAGTAGTTCAGAGGGACTTGGTGAGTATAGAGTCTAGGCTAGCCTAGGTGCCAGCTTAGAGACCTTTGAACAGGTCAGGACCTGGGATGTTGTATGTATGTATATGTATAAAGTTATTATCTAGCTATATCTAGGGGTGTTCTAACTAAAGGTCTATACTCTAATAAAGGCTGGATAACTGAATGTTGCTAGCTACTTGTGATGTATTTTTGTGTGGTTGTTTATAACTGTTTTATCTGTTATTACTTGTGAATTGATTATGACTGATTCCGTCTATTAATCCAAATGTTTTCAAAAAAAAAAATACACCTCACAAATTAACTACGCGTTTAACAACGAATCAGGCTCATATGATAAATAATAGATAATAATTAGGAAGACGAATTGGTAGCGCTCAGTTTCTGGTATGATCTAGACATATTGAAAATTGGGTCGTTACAATTTGGTATCAGAGCAGTTCGTTCCCAGTAGAGCCTGGGGAGTGGACTGACTATGCTTCATTGCATACTCTGTTGTGTGTCTCATGCCTATAGGATATCCCAGTGATATATGTTGCATGATTGTCTCTGTGTTTTAATTTGGGGAATGTTCACACTTGACTTGAAGTGTTAAGACTGATCACCTTAACAATGATTGTTTGGTGTGAACAAGACTACAATGGGTTCATGGAGACGAGGCGTACGGGAAGGAATTCCTAATGTTAACTACGAGAGGGAACAGGAAACGTTTATGGCTACCATGAACAACGCGGCTGAAGTAGTGCATGAAGCTGCTGTAGCAGCGGCTAGGGCTGTTGAACGTCTCGGAGTGAGAAATGGGAACGAGAATGAATACGGAGAAGATAATGGGAATGATGAGAATAACTTAAGGCATCCTAAAAGACCTATGACCCTTGCGACATTTCTGAAGGTTAATCCGCCTAAGTTCAAGGGCACACTCGTTGCGACTGACACTGATAATTGGTTTCGAGGTATTGAACGATCACTGAGAGCGCAACATGTTTCGGAAGGACAGCACGTGGAGTTTGCTACTTATATGCTCGAGGGAGAAGCTGGGTACTGGTGGCAGGGGATACAGTGACTGCTACAACAGAATGAAAATGACATTCCTTAGGATATCTTTAGGGACGAATTTTATAAAAAGTATTTTCTGGGAGCAGCACAAGATGCTAAGGAGATGGAGCTTATGCAGTTGAAACAATGGGATATGACTATTGCTAAGTATGCCCGTAAGTCCGATGACTTGTGCCGTTTCTCCAAGATTTGTCAAGGGAACCCAGAAGACTTTGAGGAATGAAAGTGTTTTAAGATTGAAGGAGGACTCCGAGAAGAACTGATGAATTCTGTTGTTTCGCTAGAGATACGAAATTTTGCTGAACTAGTGAATAAAAGTAAACTAGTGGAAGAATGTTCAAAGAAGGTGGCGATAGCTTGAGCAGGTCGTAGGAAGGGTTCACAAAGAGACATTGTTCAAAATTTAGCCCCTCAAGGTCGCAACTTTAAAGCCATTGGTCAATTCCAGTGTTGGAATGGAAACCACCGAGATGTCAGCCTTCTAACTCGCAATAATCGTAGTGACAATAACCGTGACATTGAACAAGGACATGAGAGTCAACCTCACCAAGCTCAAAGTGGTGTAGTATGCCCAACTTGTGGAAAGCATCATGGTAGTAGGCTTTGTCGGTTCAGAATAGGTTTATGTTACTACTGTAATAAGGAAGGACATCGGGCAAGAGACTGTCGAAAAAGAATGGTAGATAAGTCCGTTGGCAATACTATAAAGTTTGGATTTATCGCTCGAGGTAAAGTAAGGCAAGGCAATGGTAAACGAGCCCGTTAGGCTTACATAAACCCTGCATGTAAGCAATGCGGAAAAGAGCATAGTAACAGGTCTTGCTAGTTTGGATTACCTAACTGCTATGCTTGTGGAAAACTTGGACACGTTGCCAAGGATTGTCCGAAGGGATTTACTCAAAATTCAGTTAGAACCCAGCAACAAGGACGAGTGTTTGCTATCACTATTGACGATGTTGTGCAATCGGACGCCCTCATTCAAGGTCAGTGTTATGTCAAGAATCGATTTCTAACTGTACTGTATGATTCGGGTGCATCGTATTCTTTATTTCTCTAACTATTGCTCACGAGTTAGGATTATATTTCTTTAAATTGAATTTTTACTTGATTGTCCATACACCTGCATCCCAAAATGCTTTGACCAGTTTAGTGTTTCTGCAAGTACCATTCGCTATTAGGAACAGGACTTTTATACACTATCTAATCTGTTTGCCTCCATATGGTTTAGAAGTTATTTTAGGATTAGATTGGTTATCTAAGTATCATGTTTTCCTTGATTATTTTAAAAGAACTGTTGTTATTCCATCTGATAGTCTATGTACTAAACCATTTCTGTCCCACACCTTATATCTGAATTCTGTAAGAGTTACCTTAGGCGGGAGTGATTGTGAGGGGTACGTTCTGTTAGCGGCTAGCTCGAATGATAGTGAATTAAGCTTAGAACGAATCTGAGTGATGAAGGAATTTCCTGATGTTTTCTTGGACGACATACCTGAGTTTCCTCCTCAGCGAGAGATAGAATCCAGCATTGATCTAGTACCTGGAGCCGGACCGATTTCCATAGCACTGTACTGGATGTCACCATTGCTTGCAGAGTTGAAGAAGCTGTGAGATAGGATCGTAGTGGCCTATGGAGGTACAAGAAAAGAATTTGTGTGCCTAACTCTGGAGAATTGCGACAAAAGATTCTTGCTGAAGCTCACCAAAGTAGATTTTCTATGCATCCTGGAGTGACAAAGATGTATCGAGATTTGAAACAAATGTTCTGGTGGCCGGGCTTAAAGAAAGAAGTAGCTGATTATGTCTCAAAGTGTTTAACCTGCCAGAAGATGAAGGTGGAACATCAGAAGCTGTCAGGAACCCTGCAACCCTTAGAAATACCACAATGGAAATGGGAGCAGATTTCTATGGATTTTGTCACGGGATTGCCAAGGACCTCAACTGGACACGATGCCATCTAGGTAATTGTGAACAGGTTGACAAAGTCAGCGCACTTCCTTCCGATTCGAGTTGACTATACTTTAGAAAGGCTGGAACGAATATATATTCAAGGAATCGTACGACTACATGGGATACCTTCATAAATTGTCTCAGATCGAGTTTCGAGGTTTACTACTAGATTTTGGGGAGCTTTTCAGAAAGTGTTGGGAACAGAATTGCACATGAGTACAGCATACCATCCTCAGATAGACGGACAATCAGAGCAGACAATCCAGACATTAGAAGACATGTTACGATCATGTATGATAGATAACCAAAGCAGCTGGGATAAGTATTTGCTGTTGGTCGAATTTGTCTACAACAACAGTTACCAACAAAGTACCGGGATGGCACCATATGAAGCTCTCTACAAACGAAGATGTCGGACACCATTGTGTTGGAATGACGATGAAGAAGCTAGTATCTTAGGTCCAAACTTAGTGTACGAAACTACTGAAAAGATAAAGGGGATTCGCTAGAAGATCCAGACAGGACAGAGCCGTCAAAAGAGCTATGCCGATAATAGACATAGACCCTTAGAGTTTAGTGACGGAAACCGTGTCTTTCTAGAAGTAACCTCGATTACTGGAATAGGTAAAGTCCTTAAGACTAAAAAGCTTAACCCACGATACATAGAACCTTTCCAAATACTTAAAGAGTCGGTCTAGTAGCTTATCAAATAGTCCTTCCTCCTTATTTATCAAACCTTCATGATGTTTTTTATGTCTCGCAACTTAAAAAATATGTTCCCGATGAGAGTCACATTTTACAACCAGATATAGTACAGTTACGAAATGATTTGACATATCAAGCATCACCAGTTCAGATAGTAGAAAGAAGTGATAAGCAGCTAAGAGGCAAAGTTGTTCGCTTAGTCAAAGTAGCTTGGGAACCAAGAGGAGAAGAAGAGCACACTTGGGAACTGGAAGATAAGATGAAAGCTGATTACCCGCATTTATTCCTAGGTAACTGAAATTTTGAGGGCAAAATTTTCTTTTAGGAGGGTAGAATGTAACAACCCTGATTTTCGAGAACATGAGATCTTTTCTGAAAGTACGGGTTTCTCCGGAAGATCAGTAAAGGGAACACCTCTGTTATATCATCAAGCATCTCAATCCTCATTATCATTATGTCATCTTTAAGCTAGAACCTCCTTTGAGGCAAGCTCGATAATGCAATCGCGAAGAACCTAGTTTTTGAACCGTATCGGTTGGCAGTTTTGATTCTGATTTTTGTAAATAGTCTCTGTTTGATGAACCGGACTCGATTCATGAGAGGAGAGAGATAATAGTATAATATTATCATTATATTAGTATTAGAAATTGCTTGAATGAAATTATAAGGTTACCTGGTCAGTTTTAGTTAAAAACAGAAAATCGGTTTAACCGGGTTTACAGTTTACTGGTGCAGCTTAGCACTAGCACTCTCTGATGAATTTAGCAATGCTAAGGCCTCATTATACATGTTCTATTCTCATAATAAATATGTTACTAGTGTCATTTATGCTAGTAGCTCAGAAAATAATTTTTAGAGATGTTTTTACGAGTATTCCGATACACCTAGTTTTAGTAGTTGTACACCAGAGATATTTTAATATTATTTTAATCCACCTCCAAGCCAACCAATCACAACTCACCTTACACCCCCAAGACCACCAAGGCTGTCTCATTTCATCATTTTGGCCGAAAATAACAAGAGAGAAAAGAGAGAAACTTTTATGAACACTTAATCTTCAAAGCTTGATTTCTTCTGAACTAAAACTCAAATCAAAACTCCGTTTTCACCAAAATGATCCTCTCTTCTTCCTCTACATAACCATGTGATTTATCAAGGCTGGAAATAAGGTGAGATGGCTGTCTCCCTCCCATTTCAATTCGGTTTTCAAGGAAAACCATGCAAAACATATGTTTTCTTGTTGTTCTTCCTTAGGAATCATGCTTAACTTGACTTGAGGGCCAAGAAACGTGAATTTCCAGCAAGTCTAAGGTGAGATATCTCTTCCTAACATACTTAGTGAGATTTGGTCAGTTGAGAGTTTTTGGAGGAAAAAGTGCTATAAGAACACTTCAAAGAGTAACCGGATTTGGAGCAGCAAATCAAGGTAGGGATTGACGAATTTAATCTTGATTGATTGTGTTCGAGTTGTGTGATTATGATATGGTTTGGCTGTGCTTGAAATTGATTGTTTGTATGAGTAATTCTTGTTGAAATTTTGGTGAAATTTTGATGAAATTTGATGAAATTCAAGCTTTAAAGTTCAAGTTCTTGGGCAGCTGGAAAAACGAAACCCTAAGATTAAATTGAGGTTCAATTTGTGTTAAAATCATGTAGAAAAGATGGGGTTTTAGTGGCTGCTAATTTATTATGAATTTTGGTAAAAATCGGTTGCTGAAAAGACTGAACAATGGGTAAAAACAGAGAAAGAATCTGAAGAATTTATGAAGAACATGAAGAACACTTTGAGTGTGGTGAAGAACATTGAAGAACACCTTTTAGATCTTAGAAAGGGCAAGGAAGTAAAATTTTTGGTGTTTGAGGGGTTATATGGTAATTTCTGGAAGTTAGGGTGGTAAAAGTAGAAATATTAAAAGTTACGGATGGTAAAAAGTGAATTTTAAAGGTTAAAGGTAAAGTTAAGGTAATTTTCGAAAATATATTAATAAAATAATAAATAATAATAAAATATTAAATAATAATATTTAATTAAAAATAATATTTTAATAAAAATAATAAAATAATGCGGAAAAGGCAGTTTTCTGTAAAAGCTTTAGAAAGACAACTTTAAGCGCAAAATCTCATAATTACCTTCATAAAACACTTAGGGAGTGGTAAAAACATATTAGTGAGGCAAAGATAAAAGAAAGATAAAAAGTTGAAGAAAAGATAAAAACTAAAGAAAAGTCTGTAAGGTTTTAATAAAAAAAAAAACAGACAGAAATTAGCGAACGAACTAGGGCAACATAGTTAGTCCTTGAGTTGCGACTAGGGTTAGGTATAATATGAAAAGTTAAACTGTTTCAGTATAGACTTAATGAACCTATACTTGGGATAGGCTAACTATTCATACCAAAATTTACATAAGCTTTAAATACACATGTTAAACAGAGAAATCAGAGCAGACTAAAATAACACAGATAAAAGAGTAACCAGAGTAAAGTAAAGAGATAAAGAGAAAAAGAGTAACTAATAAGCTATATTATGTTACTCGTCTACTAATCGACCCCAAATAAATGAACGTAACTAATAACCCCGACCCTACTAAGAACTCCCAAGTTCTTACCCCTTCTCTCTCCCTTTCCCCTTCAGATGGAGGTAAGAGTTCCTTTCCGTAGTTCGCTGACGATTGTACGCAAAGGGATTCTGCTCTAGGCAGTCTTCTGAGTCTAGGGTGAATATCGTTCTCTGATTATATGTATAACTGTGAGACCAGCCAACGTCTGCACCCCCGTTCGTATGCGCACTTTAACCTGAATCCCGTGTACGAGATTCCTATTGTGTGGCTACTTCATGAGGTACCAGAGAGACGTCCTGTGAAAAAGTCTGATCATGCAGAGGAGTAGCAGATGATGTTCTATCTTCTGATGACGTTCCACCTGACTTGAGTTTTGAAGACTTAGAACGTACTTTCCCTCGCTTTAGTAGTTCAGAGGGACTAGGTGAGTATAGAGTCTAGGCTAGCCTAGGTGCCAGCTTAGAGACCTTTGAACAAGTTAGGACCTGTGATGTTGTATGTATGTATATGTATAAAGTTATTATCTAGCTATATCTAGGGGTGTTCTAACTAAAGGTCTATACTCTAATAAAGGCTGGATAACTGAATGTTGCTAGCTACTTGTGATGTATTTTTGTGTGGTTGTTTATAACTGTTTTATCTGTTATTACTTGTGAATTGATTATGACTGATTCCGTCTATTAATCCAAATGTTTTCAAAAAAAAAATACACCTCACAAATTAACTACGCGTTTAACAACGAATCAGGCTCATATGATAAATAATAGATAATAATTAGGAAGACGAATTGGTAGCGCTTAGTTTCCGGTATGATCTAGACATATTGAAAATTGGGTCGTTACATTTTATAACAGCAACTAAGTTCACACTACAAAAGACATTCTATTCTGCAGCTTTTATTATTGAGCTTATCATCTAATTAAGCAATTACCACCACTGAACTTTATTCCAATTCCTACTACATTGGACAATCACTTTCTATTTCAAACATTTTCTCTTATTGATGCAAAAGGGAAACAAGATAGCATTTAATGCAGATGAGTGATAACAAGCATTTCAACTAGTGCATTTAATAGACATCAAAATTTGCACTATTTGTACTAAGTATCAAGGTAAACAGCAGCTTCTCATTTAGAATATTTCAAAGAAGAGTGAATTTTGTGACAATACAACCTCTCAGGAGTGTCTTGCAGCTTTCCTTTTGTCATCATGATCTTTTACTTTTGCATTTCCCTTGGTGATAATTCTTTTAAGAGGCTGAGTGTCTCTTCTGCACAATTATTGAAAGTTGCCTGTTTTTCCAAGCACTTAGGCAGATGGTTAGCATGCATGAATTATTGTAGGTTCTTGAACTTACTTTGGTGAGGGAACACCAAACTTAGTCCATTGCTACTGTCTATGATGCATCAGTTACATGAAACCTTGTGCTTTTGATAAAAGTAATAAAACTAAAAACTAGAAAACAGAAAATGGTTTAGTGATTTCCCTGATTGCTTGGAGCTAGTAACCATTTATGCAGAGGGTTGAAATGTGTTTTTAAATGAGATTTTTGGTGGGCCACTAAACTTAGCATCCTTCATTCACCCTTAAATTATTTTGGTGTGCAACACCAAACTTAGCTCCTTGCAATGCATAGAAATCTACTAAACTTTCTTATTGAAACAGTAAAGGAAAAGAAAACTACCTTTGGTTGGGTTGCCTCCCAACAAGCATTCGTTTAGTGTCATTAGCTTGACATCTTGTCCTTTGGTCATGGAGGCTGAAAATCATAGTGCCTTAGCTTTTTTCCTCTTACTGTGAACTTCCTTCCAGTCTCCTCTTTGATGATCTCTAGGTGTTCAAGTGAAAGGATCCGGTTCACAATATAGTACTCAGACAATTGTGGAGACACCTTCATTGGTTGGGCGTTTAACATCACTTTATTCCCTGGTGAGAAGCCTTCAGTGGCTATTTTCTTATTTCTCCACCCTTTTGGCCCCTTCTACTTTTCTTTCTCAGGAGATAATTCATGCTTTGGTGATTCTTTATTCGGGGGTTTTGAATCTAGTTCCTCCTTGACTTTTTTGGTCTGTTGCACCATTTCTATTTCTTTTAAGCATGGGTTTAGAAACCTTGGAGTTAACTCCTTAATTGTCTCCTTTGAGGTATGATCTCTGGCCTTATCCTTCTTGCATACTTCTTCATGAGTGGGCTCATGTAAAGTCTTGAAGACATGAAATGCTAGGTGCTCATCATGCACTCTTAGCAACAATTCCCCTTTTTCAACATCTATCAATGATCTTTTCTTAGCCAGGAAAGGCCTCCCCAGGATGATGGGAGTGTTAGGGTTCTCTTCCATATCTAAGATAACAAAGTCAGCAGGGAAAAAGAATTTTTCCACTTTGACCAGCACATTCTCCACAACTCCCAGTGCTTACTTAATGGATTTGTCAGCCATTTGGAGAGCTATTCGAGTGGATTTCAACTCAAGAATGTGAAGTTTCCTCATAAGAGATAGAGGCATCAAGTTTATGCTTGCACCAAGGTCACAGAATGATTTCTCAATAGTTATGTTTCCTATGGTACCAGTGATGAGCGGATAATTTATACGCTTTTTGGCATTGTTTTTAGTATGTTTTTAGTAGGATCTAGTTACTTTTAGGGATGTTTTCATTAGTTTTTATGTTAAATTCACATTTCTGGACTTTACTATGAGTTTCTGTGTTTTTCTGTGATTTCAGGTATTTTCTGGCTGAATCTGAGGGACCTGAGCAAAAATCAGATTCAGAGGTTGAAGAAGGACTGCTGATGCTGTTGGATTCTGACCTCCCTGCACTCAAAGTGAATTTTCTGGAGCTACAGAACTCCAAATGGCGCGCTCTCAATAGCGTTGGAAAGTAGACATCCAGGGATTTCCAGCAATATATAATAGTCCATACTTTGCCCGAGTTTAGACGACGCAAAAGGGCGTTGAACACCAGTTCTACGCTGCAGTCTGGAGTTAAACGCCAGAAACACGTCATGAACCAGAGTTGAACGCCAAAAATACGTTACAACTTGGAGTTCAACTCCAAAAGAAGCCTCTGCACGTGTAAACTTCATGCTCAGCCCAAGCACACACCAAGTGGGCCCCGGAAGTGGATTTCTGCATCATTTACTTATTTCTGTAAACCCTAGTAACTAGTTTAGTATAAATAGAACTTTTTACTATTGTATTTAGATCTTTAGTTTCATCTTTAGATCACGTTTGGGGGCTGGCCATTCGGCCATGCCTGAACCTTTGACTTATGTATTTTTCAACGGTAGAGTTTCTACACACCATAGATTAAGGTGTGGAGCTCTGTTGTTCCTCATGATTTAATGCAAAGTACTACTGTTTTATATTCAATTCAACTTATTCCGCTTCTAAGATATCCATTCGCACCCAAGAACATGATGAATGTGATGATTATGTGACGCTCATCATCATTCTCACTTATGAACGCGTGCCTGACAAACACTTCCGTTCTACATGCAAACAAGCTAGAATGAGTATCTCTTAGATATCTAATACAGAGGACCGAGTCCGAGATATTAGAATCTTCGTGGTATAAGTTAGAACCCATGGATGGCCATTCCTGAGATCCGGAAAGTATAAACCTTGTCTATGGTATTCCGAGTAGGATCTGGGAAGGGATGGCTGTGACGAACTTCAAACTCGCGAGTGCTGGGCGTAGTGACAGACGCAAAAGGAGGGTGAATCCTATTCCAGTATGATCGAGAACCTCCAAATGATTAGCCATGCCGTGACAGAGCATTTGGACCTTTTTCACAGAGAGGATGGGATGTAGCCATTGACAACGGTGATGCCTTATAGAAAGCTTGCCATGGAAAGGAGTAGGATTGGTTGGATGAAGACAGCAGGAAAGCAGAGGTTCAGAGGAACGAAAGCATCTCTATACGCTTATCTGAAATTCTCACCAATAATTTACATAAGTATTTCTATCTTTATTTTCTGTTTATTTATTATTATTATTTGAAAACTCCATAACCATTTGATATCCGCCTGACTGAGATTTACAAGGTGACCATAGCTTGCTTCAAGCCGACAATCTCCGTGGGATCGACCCTTACTCACGTAAGGTTTTATTACTTGGACGACCCAGTGCACTTGATGGTTAGTTGTATCGAAGTTATGACAAATTATGAATTAAGATTAGAGCACCAAGTTTTTGGAGCCATTACCAGGGATCACAATTTCGTGCACCAAGTTTTTGGCACCGTTGCTGGGGATTGTTCGAGTTTGGACAACTGACGGTTCATCTTGTTGCTCAGATTAGGTAATTTTCTTTTTGTTTTATTTTCAAAGATTTTTCAAAAATCTTTCAAAAAAATTTCTCATCTGTTTTCGAAAATTATTCTAAATTTTTAAGAATGAATTCTAGTGTTTCATGAAGCATGTTGAAGCCTGGCTGGCTGTAAAGCCATATCTAATTCTTTTGGACTGTGGCTTTCAACCATCAGCATAGAGGCAAATTAATTGGAATATTAGCTGTTGCATGCCTGATTTATATCCTAAAGCTGGCTGGCTATTAAGCCATGCCCAACCCTTGGATTGGAGCTTTAGGCCAACATTGAAAGATTCCTGGGATTCTTATTAAAAATTTTGAATTTCTTATTTTCTTTTTTCTATATGTTTTTCAAAAAAAATTTAAAAGAAAATACCAAAAAAATCATAAAATCATAAAATCAAAAATATTTTGTGTTTCTTATTTGAGTCTTGAGTCAATTTCAAGTTTGGTGTCAATTGCATTTTTTCTAAAAATTTATGCATTTTTCAAAAATTCATGCATTCATAATGTTCTTCATGATTTTCAAGTTGTTCTTGGTAAGTCTTTTTGTTTGATCTTCATATTTTCTTGTCTTGTGTCTTTTCTTGTTTTTCATATGCATTCTTGCATTCATAGTGTCTATACATGAAAAATTTCTAAGTTTGGTGTCTTGCATGTTTTCTTTTCTTGAAATTTTTTTAAAAAAATAAGTCTTGATGTTCATCTTGATCTTCAAAGTGTTCTTGGTGTTCATCTTGACATTCATAGTGTTCTTGCATGCATTGTGTGTTTTGATTCATAATTTTTATGTTATGAGTCTTTTTCATGTTTTTCTCTTTCATCATTAAAAATTCAAAAATAAAAAAAAAAAATCTTTCCCTTTTTCACTCATAAATTTCGAAAATTTGGATTGACTTTTTCAAAACTTTTTAAAATTTAGTTGTTTCTTATGAGTCAAATCAAAATTTCAATTTAAAAATCTTATCTTTTCAAAATCTTTTTCAAAAATCAAATGTTTTTCATTTTTCTTATTTATTTTCGAAAATTTTAAAAATATTTTTCAAAAATCTTTTTTTTAATTTTATATCATATTTTCGAAAATATCATCAACAATTAATGTTTTGACTCAAAAATTTCAAGTTTGTTACTTACTTGTTAAGAAAGATTCAAACTTTAAGTTCTAGAATCATATCTTGTGATTTCTTGTGAATCAAGTCATTAATTGTGATTTTAAAAATCAAATCTTTTTCAAAACTAATTTCAATCATATCTTTTCAAAAATATCTTTTTATCTTATCTTTTTCAAAATCATATCTTTTTAATCATACCTTTTCATATCATATCTTTTTCAAATATCTTTTCTAACTTCTTATCTTCTTATCTTTTAAACATTGATTTTCAAAATTTGTTTCAACTAACTAATTAACTTTTTGTTTGTTTCTTATCTTTTTTCAAAACTGCCCAACTAACTTTCTACCTTTAATTTTCGAAAATCCCTCCCTCTTTTTCAAAATTTCATTTTAATTAACTAATTGTTTTAAATTTTAATTTCAATTTTATTTTCCCTTTGATTTTCGAAAATCATCAACTCCTTTTCAAAAATTTTTTTCGAAAACTTCTCTCTCTTCTTCTTCTATTTATTTAATTACATACTAACACTTCTCTTCATCTCATATCTCTGCTCCTATCCTCACCCTTGTCTTTGGATTATCCATTCTTCTTTACATTACATTCTTTTCTTCTTCTACTCACACAAAGGAATCTCTATACTGTGACATAGAGGATTCCATATTTTCTTTGTTATTCCCTTCTTTGTCATATGAGCAGGAGCAAGGACAAGAACATTCTTGTTGAAGCAGATCCTGAACCTGAAAGGACTCTGAAAAGGAAACTAAGAGAAGCTAAAATACAACAATCCAGAGACAACCTTACAGGAAT
Source organism: Arachis hypogaea (assembly GCF_003086295.3). Taxonomy (NCBI): domain Eukaryota; kingdom Viridiplantae; phylum Streptophyta; class Magnoliopsida; order Fabales; family Fabaceae; genus Arachis; species Arachis hypogaea. The sequence goes on along the minus strand of NC_092049.1, from coordinate 60,987,337 downwards.
TTTCGAACAAGAAGAGGATATGGCAGCCGAAAATAATAGTAATGCAAGGAGGATGCTTGGTGACTTTATTGCACCAAATTCCAATTCACATGGAAGAAGCATCTCCATCCCTGCCATTGGAGCAAACAATTTTGAGCTGAAACCTCAATTAGTTTCTCTGATGCAACAGAACTGCAAGTTTCATGGACTTCCATCCGAAGATCCTTTTCAGTTCTTAACTGAGTTCTTGCAGATATGTGATACTGTTAAGACCAATGGGGTTGACCCCGAGGTCTACAGGCTTATGCTTTTCCCGTTTGCTGTAAGAGACAGAGCTAGAGTATGGTTGGACTCTCAACCTAAAGATAGCCTGAACTCTTGGGATAAGCTGGTCACGGCTTTCTTAGCCAAGTTCTTTCTTCCTCAAAAGCTTAGTAAGCTTAGAGTGGATGTTCAAACCTTCAGATAGAAAGAAGGTGAATCCCTCTATGAAGCTTGGGAGAGATACAAGCAACTGACCAAAAAGTGTCCCTCTGACATGCTTTCAGAATGGACCATCCTGGATATATTCTATAATGGTCTGTCTGAATTAGCTAAGATGTCATTGGATACTTCTACAGGTAGATCCATTCACCTAAAGAAAATGCCTGCAGAAGCTCAAGAACTTATTGACATGGTTGCTAACAACCAGTTTATGTACACTTCTGAGAGCAATCCTGTGAGTAATGAGACACCTCAGAAGAAGGAAGTTCTTGAAATTGATACTCTGAATGCCATATTGGCTCAGAATAAAATATTGACTCAGCAAGTCAATATGATTTCTCAGAGTCTGAATGGAATGCAAGCTGCATCCAACAGTACTCAAGAGGCATCTTCTGAAGAAGAAGCTTATGATCCTGAAAACCCTGCAATAGCAGAGGTGAATTACATGGGTGAACCATATGGAAACACCTATAATCCCTCATGGAGAAATCACCCAAATCTCTCCTGGAAGGATCAACAAAAGCCTCAACAAGGCTTTAATAATGGTGGAAGAAACAGGTTTAGCAATAGCAAGCCTTTTTCATCATCCACTCAGCAACAGACAGAGAACTCTGAACAAAATACCTCTAATTTAGCAAATTTAGTCTCTGATCTGTCCAAGGCTACTCTGAGTTTCATGAATGAAACAAGGTCATCCATTCGAAATTTGGAGGCACAAGTGGGCCAGCTGAGTAAGAAGATCACTGAACCCCTCCTAGTACTCTCCCAAGCAATACAGAAGAGAATCCAAAGAGAGATTGCAAGGCCATTGATATAACCATCCTGGCCGAATCCAAGGAGGAAAGGGAAGACGTGAATCCCAAGGAGGAAGACCTCCTGTGTAACGACCCGATTTTCAATATGTCTAGATCATACCGGAAACTGAGCGCTACCAATTTGTCTTCCTAATTATTATCTATTATTTATCATATGAGCCTGATTCGTTGTTAAACGCGTAGTTAATTTGTGAGGTGTATTTTTTTTTTTGAAAACATTTGGATTAATAGACAGAATCACTCAAAATCAATTCACAAGTAATAACAGATAAAACAGTTATAAACAACCACACATAAATACATCACGAGTAGCTAACAACATTCAGTTATCTAGCTTTTATTAGAGTATAGACCTTTAGTTAGAACACTCCTAGATATAGGTAGATAATAACTTTATACATATACATACATACAACATCCTAGGTCCTGACCTGTTCAAAGGTCTCTAAGCTGGCACCTAAGCTAGCCTAGACTCTATACTCACCTAGTCCCTCTAAACTACTAAAGCGAGGGAAAGTACGTTCTAGGTCTTCAAAACTCAAGTCAGGTGGAACATCATCAGAAGATAGAACATCATCTGCTACTCCTCTGCACGATCAGACTCTTCCATAGGACGTCTCTCTGGTACCTCATAAATAAGCTACACAATAGGAATCTCATACACCGGATTTAGGTTAAAGTGCGCATACGAACGGGGGTGCAGACGTTGGCTGGTCTCACAGTATATACATATAATCTGAGAACGATATTCACCCTAGACTCAGAAGACTACCTAGAGTAGAATCCCTTTTTGCGTACAATCGTCAGCGAACTACGGAAAGGAACTCTTACTTCCATCTGAAGGGGAAAGGGAGATAGAAGGGGTAAGAACTAGGGAGTTCTTAGTAGGGTCGGGGTTATTAGTTAAGTTCATTTATTTGGGGTCGATTAGTAGACGAGTAACATAGTATAGCGAAGCAGTAAACAGAAGATAAAGATAGAAAGAGAAAGTAGAGACAACAAAAATCAGAACACAAACAAAAGAATACAAGAAAATAAAACACAGAAATAGCATACGAGCAGACAAACATAAAGAAGTAGATCACACACAGAAAGGAATGCAACAGAGAATGATGCGCAGACAAGAATGATGCATGTCTAGCCCTAGCGCAGGCCATGAGCTCATGTGTCGGTTGGCTGCCCGCAATCCCGACATTTATCCGGTCACGAGTAATCCCGATTTCCCGAATACGATTTTTCGTTCCTAAATAAATGCGCATATAATAATAGCCGCTCATTTGAGACAGCCTCTGCTTGCTGCAGGAAAATATATATATACTCTGCTCTACTCTGGGGAAGCGGAAAATAGCTGTAGGTAACTTAGTTTCCCTACAGAAGCTCTGGGTTGCATTAAGCAACTAATATATATATATATATATATATATATATAGCTCTTTATATTATATTACTCTTCTCTTTATATCTCTTTACTCTGTTCTGGTTTCTCTTTTCTCAGTATCTCTTTACTCTGTTTTAATTACTCTGTTCTCTGTATCTCTTTTCTCTTCTCCGATTACTCTTTTCATCTGTATCTATATTACTCTTTTTCTCTTTATCTATTTACTTTATTCTGGTTACTCTGTTTTCTGTGTTTCTCTACTCTGCTCTGATTTCTCTGCTTAATGTATGTATTTAAACTTTATGTAAATTTTGGTATGAATAGTTTGCCTGTCCCAAGTATAGGTTCATTAAGTCTATACTGAAACAGTTTAACTTTTCATATTATACCTAACCCTAGTCGCAACTCAAGTACTAACTAAGTTGCCCTAGTTCGTTCACTAGTCTCTGTCTGTTTTTCTGTCGTTAAACTTTTACAGACTTTTTCTTTGGTTTTTATCTTTTCTTTAACTTTTTATCTTTTATTTATCTTCACCTCACTATCTTGTTATTACCACTCCCTAAGTGTTTTATAAAGGTAATTATGAGATTCTGCACTTAAAGTTGTCTTTCTAAAGCTTTTACAGAAAACTACCTTTTTCGCATTATTTTATTATTTTTATTAAAATATTATTTTTAATTAAATATTATTATTTAATATTTTATTATTATTTATTATTTTATTATTAAATTTTCGAAAATTACCTTGCCTTTACCTTTTAACCTTTAAAATTAACTTTTTACCCCGGTAACTTTTAATATTTCTACTTTAACCACCCTAACTTTCAGAAATTACAAAATAACCCCTCAAACACCAAAATATTTACTTCCTTGCCCTTTCTAAGATCTAAAAGGTGTTCTTCAATGTTCTTCACCACACTCAAAGTGTTCTTCGTGTTGTTCGTATATTCTTCAGATTCTTTCTCTGTTTTTACCCGTTTTTCAATCTTTTCAGCAACCGATTTTTACCATAATTCAAAATAAATTTCCAGACACTAAAACCCCATATTTTCTACACGATTTTAACACAAACTGAACCTCAATTTAAGGTCTAGGGTTCGTTTTTCCAGCAGCCATGAAGAACACAAATTCAAAGTTGAATATCATCAAATTTCATCAAATTTTCACCAAAATTTCAACAAGAATTACTCATACAAACAATCAATTTCAAGCACATCCAAATCATATCATAATCACACAACTCAAACACAATCAATCAAGATTAAATTCGTCAATCCCTACCTGGTTTTGCTGCTCCTAATTCGGTTAAACTTTCAGGTGGTCCTTAAGCACTTTTTCCTCCTAAATCACATCAAGAACAACTTTAAATCCAAAAGCTCTCAACTGACCAAATCTCACTCAGTATGTTAGGAAGAGATATCTCACCTTAGACTTGCTGGAAATTCACGTTTCTTGGCCCTCAAGTCAAGTTAAGCATGATTCCTAAGGAAGAACAACAAGAAAACACATGTTTTGCATGGTTTTCCTTGAAAACCGAATTGAAATGGGAGAGAGACAGCCATCTCACCTTATTTCCATCCTTGATAAGTTACATGGTTATGTAGAGGAAGAATAGAGGATCATTTTGGTGAAATCGGAATTTTGATTTGAGTTTTAGTTCAGAAGAAATCAAGCTTTGATGATTAAGTGTTCATGAAAGTTTCTCTCTTTTCTCTCTTGTTATTTTCGGCCAAAATGATGAAATGAGACAGCCTTGGAGGTCTTGGGGGTGTAAGGTGAGTTGTGATTGGTTGGCTTGGAGGTGGATTAAAATAATATTAAAATATCTCTGGTGTACAACTACTAAAACTAGGTGTACCGGAACACTTGTAAAAATATCTCTAAAAATTATTTTCTGAGCTACTAGCATAAATGACACTAGTAACATATTTATTATGAGAATAGAACATGTATAATGAGGCCTTAGCATTGCTAAATTCATCAGAGAGTGCTGGTGCTAAGCTGCACCAGTAAACCGTAAACCCGGTTAAACCGATTTTCTGTTTTTAACAAAAACAGACCAGGTAACCTTATAATGCCATTCAAGAATTTTCTAATACTAATTTAATGATAATATTATACTATTATCTCTCTTCTCTCATAAATCAAGTCCGGTTTGTCAAACTGAGACTATTTACGAAAAACCGAATTAAAACTCCTAACCGATACGGTTCAAAAGCTAGGTTCTTCACGACTGCATCATCGAGCTTGCCTCGGGAAAGGTTCTAACTTAAGGATGACATAATGATAATTAGGATTGAGATGCTTGATGATATAGCAGAGGTGTTCCCTTTACTGATCTTCTGGAGAAATCCGTACTTTTAGAAAAGATCTCATGTACTTGAAAATCAGGGTTGTTACATTCTACCCTCCTAAAAGAAAATTTTGCCCTCAAAATTTCAGTTACCTAGGAATAAATGCGGGTAATCAACTTTCATCTTATCTTCCAGTTCCCAAGTGTGCTCTTCCTCTCCTCTTGGTTCCCATGCTACTTTGACTAAGCGAACAGTCTTGCCTTTTAGCTGCTTATCACTTCTTTCTACGATTTGAACCGGTGATGCTTGATATGTCAAATCATTTCATAACTGTACTGTCTCTGGTTGTAAAACGTGACTCTTGTCGGGAATATATTTCTTAAGTTGCGAGACATGAAAAACATCATGAAGGTTTGATAAATAAGGAGGAAGGACTATTTGATAAACTACTAGACCGACTCTTTTAAGTATTTGGAAAGGTTCTATGTATCGTGGGTTAAGCTTTTTAGTCTTAAGGGCTCTACCTATTCCAGTAATCAAGGTTACTTCTAGAAAGACACGGTTTCCGTTACTAAACTCTAAGGGTCTACGTCTATTATCGGCATAGCTCTTTTGACAGCCTTGTGCTGTCTGGATCTTCCGACGAATCTCTTTTATCTTCTCAGTAGTTCCTTACACTAAGTATGGACCTAAGACACTAGCTTCTCCGTCGTCATTCCAACACAATGGTGTCTGACATCTCCTTCCATAGAGAGCTTCATATGGTGCCATCCCGATACTTTGTTGGTAACTGTTGTTGTCGACGAACTCGACCAATGGCAAATACCTATCCCAACTGCCTTGGTTATCCATCACACAAGATCTTAGTATGTCTTCCAATGTCTGGATTGTCCGCTCTGATTGTCCGTCTGTCTGAGGATGGTATGCTGTACTCATATGCAATTCTGTTTCCAACGCTTTCTGAAAAGCTCCCCAGAATCTAGTAGTAAACCTCGAAACTCGATCTGAGACAATTTATGAAGGTATCCCATGTAGTCATACGATTCCTTGAATATATATATTCGTTCCAGCCTTTCTAAAGTATAGTCAACTCGAATCGAAAGGAAGTGCACTGACTTTGTCAACCTGTCCATAATTACCCAGATGGCATCGTGTCCAGTTGAGGTCCTTGGCAATCCCGTGACAAAATCCATAGAAATCTGCTCCCATTTCCATTGTGGTATTTCTAAGGGTTGTAGGGTTCCTGACAGCTTCTGATGTTCCACCTTCATCTTCTGGCAGGTTAAACATTTTGAGACATAATCAGCTACTTCTTTCTTTAAGCTCGGCCACCAGAACATTTGTTTTAAATCTCGATACATCTTTGTCACTCCAGGATGCATAGAAAGTCTACTTTGGTGAGCTTCAGCAAGAATCTTTTGTCGCAATTCTCCAGAGTTAGGCACACAAATTCTTTTCTTGTACCTCCATAGGCCACTACGATCCTATCTCACAGCTTCTTCAGCTCTACAAGCAATGGTGACATCCAATACAGTGCTATGGAAATTGGTCCGGCTCCAGGTACTAGATCAATGCTGAATTCTATCTCTCGCCGAGGAGGAGACTCAGGTATGTCGTCCAAGAAAACATTAGGAAATTCCTTCATCATTCAGATTCGTTCTAAGCTTAATTCACTATCATTCGAGCTAGCCGCTAACAGAACATACCCCTCACAATCACTCCCGCCTAAGGTAACTCTTACAGAATTCAGATATAAGGTGTGGGACAGAAATGGTTTAGTACATAGACTATCAGATGGAATAACAACAGTTCTTTTAAAATAATCAAGGAAAACATGATACTTAGATAACAAAATCTAATCCTAAAATAACTTCTAAACCATATGGAGGCAAACAGATTATATAATGTATAAAAGTCCTGTTCCTAATAACGAATGGTACTTGCAGAAACACCAAACTGGTCAAAGCATTTTGGGATGCAGGTGTATGGACAATCAAGTAAAAATTCAATTTAAAGAAATATAATCCTAACTCGTGAGCAATAGTTAGAGAAATAAAAGAATGCGATGCACCCGAATCATACAGTACAGTTAGAAATCGATTCTTGATATAACCTGACCTTGAATGAGGGCGTTCGATTGCACAACATCATCAATATTGATAGCAAACACTCGTCCTTGTTGCTGGGTTCTAACTGAATTTTGAGTAAATCCCTTCGGACAATCCTTGGCAACGTGTCCAAGTTCTCCACAAGCATAGCAGTTAGGTGATCCAAACTGGCAAGACCTGTTACTATGCTCTTTTCCGCATTGCTTACATACAGGGTTTATGTAAGGCTGACGGGCTCGTTTACCATTGCCTTGCCTTACTTTACGTTGAGCGATAAATCCAAACTTTATAGTATTGCCAGCAGATTCATCTACTATTCTTTTTCGACAGTCTCTTGCCCGATGTCCTTCCTTATTACAGTAGTAACATAAACCTGTTCTGAACCGGCAAAGCCTACTACCATGATGCTTTCCACAAGTTGGGCATACTACACCACTTTGATCTTGGTGAGGTTGACTCTCATGTCCTTGTTCAATGTCACGGTTATTGTCACTACTATTATTGCGAGTTAAAAGGCTGACATCTCGGTGGTTTCCATTCCAACACTGGAATTGACCAATGGCTTTAAAGTTGCGACCTTGAGGGCTAAATTTTGAACAAAGTCTCTTTGTGAATCATCCCTACGACTTGCTCGAGCTATCGCCACCTTCTTTGAACATTCTTCCACTAGTTTACTTTTATTCACCAGTTCAGCAAAATTTCGTATCTCAAGCGAAACAACAGAATTCATCAGTTCTCCTCAGAGTCCTCCTTCAAACTTTAAACACTTCCATTCCTCAAAGTCTTCTGGGTTCCCTTGACAAATCTTGGAGAAACGGCACAAGTCATCGAACTTACGGGCATACTCAGCAATAGTCATATCCCATTGTTTCAACTGCATAAGTTCCATCTCCTTAGCATCTCGTGCTGCTCCCAGAAAATACTTTTTATAAAATTCGTTCCTAAAGATATCCTAAGGAATGTAATTTTTATTCTATTGTAGCAGTCACTGTATCCCCTGCCACCAGTACTCAGCTTCTCCCTCGAGCATATAAGTAGCAAACTCCACGTGTTGTCCTTCCGGAACATGTTGCACTCTCAATGATCGTTCAATACCTCGAAACCAATTATCAGTGTCAGTCGCAACGAGTGTACCCTTGAACTTAGGCGGATTAACCTTCAGAAATGTCGCAAGGGTCATAGGTCTTTCAGGATGCCCTAAGTTGTTCTCATCATTCCCATTATCTTCTCCGTATTCATTCTCGTTTCCATTCTCACTCCGAGACGTTCAACAGCCCTAGCCGCTGCTACAGCAGCTTCACGCACTACTTCAGCCACGTTGTTCATGGTAGCCATAAACGTTTCCTGTTCCCTCTCGTAGTTAACATTAGGAATTCCTTCCCGTACGCCTCGTCTCCGTGAACCCATTGTAGTCTTGTTCACACCAAACAATCATTGTTAAGGTGATCAGTCTTAACACTTCAAGTCAAGTGTGAACATTCCCAAAATGAAAACACAGAGACAATCATGCAACATATATCACTGGGATATCCTATACGCATGAGACACACAACAGAGTATGCAATGAAGCATAGTCAGTCCACTCCCCAGGCTCTACTGGGAACGAACCGCTCTGATACCAAATTGTAACGACCCGATTTTCAATATGTCTAGATCATACCGGAAACTGAGTGCTACCAATTTGTCTTCCTAATTATTATCTATTATTTATCATATGAGCCTGATTCGTTGTTAAACGGGTAGTTAATTTGTGAGGTGTATTTTTTTTTTTGAAAACATTTGGATTAATAGACGGAATCACTCAAAATCAATTCACAAGTAATAACAGATAAAACAGTTATAAACAACCACACATAAATACATCACGAGTAGCTAACAACATTCAGTTATCTAGCTTTTATTAGAGTATAGACCTTTAGTTAGAACACCCCTAGATATAGCTAGATAATAACTTTATACATATACATACATACAACATCCCAGGTCCTGACCTGTTCAAAGGTCTCTAAGCTGGCACCTAGGCTAGCCTAGACTCTATACTCACCTAGTCCCTCTAAACTACTAAAGCGAGGGAAAGTACGTTCTAGGTCTTCAAAACTCAAGTCAGGTGGAACGTCATCAGAAGATAGAACATCATCTGCTACTCCTTTGCACGATCAGACTCTTCCACAGGACGTCTCTCTGGTACCTCATAAATTAGCTACACAATAGGAATCTCATACACCGGATTTAGGTTAAAGTGCGCATACGAACGGGGGTGCAGACGTTGGCTGGTCTCACAGTATATACATATAATCTGAGAACGATATTCACCCTAGACTCAGAAGACTACCTAGAGTAGAATCCCTTTTTGCGTACAATCGTCAGCGAACTACGGAAAGGAACTCTTACTTCCATCTGAAGGGGAAAGGGAGATAGAAGGGGTAAGAACTGGGGAGTTCTTAGTAGGGTCGGGGTTATTAGTTAAGTTCATTTATTTGGGGTCGATTAGTAGACGAGTAACATAGTATAGCGAAGCAGTAAACAGAAGATAAAGATAGAAAGAGAAAGTAGAGACAACAAAAAGCAGAACACAAACAAAAGAATACAAGAAAATAAAATACAGAAATAGCATACGAGCAGACAAACATAAAGAAGTAGATCACACACAGAAAGGAATGCAACAGAGAATGATGCGCAGACAAGAATGATGCATGTCTAGCCCTAGCGCAGGCCATGAGCTCATGTGTCGGTTGGCTGCCCGCAATCCCGACATTTATCCGGTCACGAGTAATCCCAATTTTCCGAATACGATTTTCCGTTCCTAAATAAATGCGCATATAATAATAGCCGCTCATTTGAGACAGCCTCTGCTTACTGCAGGAAAATATATATATACTCTGCTCTGCTCTGGGGAAGCGGAAAATAGCTGTAGGTAACTTAGTTTCCCTACAGAAGCTCTGGGTTGCATTAAGCAACTAATATATATTAAATATAGCTCTGGGTTACATCAAGCAACTAATATATATATAAATATAGCTCTGGGTTGCATCAAGCAACTAATATATATATAAATATAGCTATGGGTTGCATTAAGCAACTAATATATATATATATATATATATATATATATATATATATATATATATATATATATTATAGCTCTTTATATTATATTACTCTTCTCTTTATATCTCTTTACTCTGTTCTGGTTTCTCTTTTCTCTGTATCTCTTTACTCTGTTTTAATTACTCTGTTCTCTGTATCTCTTTTCTCTTCTCCGATTACTCTTTTCATCTGTATCTATATTACTCTTTTTCTCTTTATCTCTTTACTTTATTCTGGTTACTCTGTTTTCTGTGTTTCTCTACTCTGCTCTGATTTCTCTGCTTAATGTATGTATTTAAAGTTTATGTAAATTTCGGTATGAATAGTTCGCCTGTCCCAAGTATAGGTTCATTAAGTCTATACTGAAACAGTTTAACTTTTCATATTATACCTAACCCTAGTCGCAACTCAAGTACTAACTAAGTTGCCCTAGTTCGTTCACTAGTCTCTGTCTGTTTTTCTGTCGTTAAACTTTTACAGACTTTTTCTTTGGTTTTTATCTTTTCTTTAACTTTTTATCTTTTATTTATCTTCACCTCACTATCATGTTATTACCACTCCCTAAGTGTTTTATAAAGGTAATTATGAGATTCTGCACTTAAAGTTGTCTTTCTAAAGCTTTTACAGAAAACTACCTTTTTCACATTATTTTATTATTTTTATTAAAATATTATTTTTAATTAAATATTATTATTTAATATTTTATTATTATTTATTATTTTATTATTAAATTTTCGAAAATTACCTTGCCTTTACCTTTTAACCTTTAAAATTAACTTTTTACCCCTGTAACTTTTAATATTTCTACTTTAACCACCCTAACTTTCAGAAATTACAAAATAACCCCTCAAACACCAAAATATTTACTTCCTTGCCCTTTCTAAGATCTAAAAGGTGTTCTTCAATGTTCTTCACCACACTCAAAGTGTTCTTCGTGTTCTTCGTATATTCTTCAGATTCTTTCTCTGTTTTTACCCGTTTTTCAGTCTTTTCAGCAACCGATTTTTACCATAATTCAAAATAAATTTCCAGACACTAAAACCCCATATTTTCTACACGATTTTAACACAAATTGAACCTCAATTTAAGGTCTAGGGTTCGTTTTTCCAGCAGCCATGAAGAACACAAATTCAAAGTTGAATATCATCAAATTTCATCAAATTTTCACCAAAATTTCAACAAGAATTACTCATACAAACAATCAATTTCAAGCACATCCAAATCATATCATAATCACACAACTCAAACACAATCAATCAAGATTAAATTCGTCAATCCCTACCTGGTTTTGCTGCTCCTAATTCGGTTAAACTTTCAGGTGGTCCTTAAGCACTTTTTCCTCCTAAATCACATCAAGAACAACTTTAAATCCAAAAGCTCTCAACTGACCAAATCTCACTCAGTATGTTAGGAAGAGATATCTCACCTTAGACTTGCTGGAAATTCACGTTTCTTGGCCCTCAAGTCAAGTTAAGCATGATTCCTAAGGAAGAACAACAAGAAAACACATGTTTTGCATGGTTTTCCTTGAAAACCGAATTGAAATGGGAGAGAGACAGCCATCTCACCTTATTTCCTTGAAAACCGAATTGAAATGACACTAGTAACATATTTATTATGAGAATAGAACATATATAATGAGGCCTTAGCATTGCTAAATTCATCAGAGAGTGCTGGTGCTAAGCTGCACCAGTAAACCGTAAACCCGGTTAAACCGATTTTCTGTTTTTAACAAAAACAGACCAGGTAACCTTATAATGCCATTCAAGAATTTTCTTATACTAATATAATGATAATATTATACTATTATCTCTCTTCTCTCATAAATCATGTCCGGTTTGTCAAACTGAGACTATTTACGAAAAACCGAATTAAAACTCCTAACCGATACGGTTCAAAAGCTAGGTTCTTCACGACTGCATCATCGAGCTTGCCTCGGGAAAGGTTCTAACATAAGGATGACATAATGATAATTAGGATTGAGATGCTTGATGATATAGCAGAGGTGTTCCCTTTACTGATCTTCTGGAGAAATCCGTACTTTTAGAAAAGATCTCATGTACTTGAAAATCAGGGTTGTTACATCCTGGGACGTCCAGTGATCAATAAGGAGTTTCCCTCTGAGGAACCAAAGGAATCTGAGACTCATCTAGAGACCATAGAGATTCCATTAAACCTCCTTATGCCATTCATGAGCTCTGATGAGTATTCCTCTTCTGAAGAGAATGAGGATGTTACTGAAGAGCAAGCTGCCAAGTTCCTTGGTGCAATCATGAAGCTGAATGCCAATTTATTTGGTAATGAGACTTGGGGAGATGAACCTCCCCTGTTCACCAATGAACTAAATGCATTGGATCAACTGAGATTGCCTCAGAAGAAACAGGATCCTAGAAAGTTCCTAATACCTTGTACCATAGGCACCATAACCTTTGAGAAGGCTCTATGTGACCTTGGGTCAGGAATAAACCTCATGCCACTCTCTGTAATGGAGAAACTGGGAATCTTTGAGGTGTAAACTGCCAGAATCTCTTTAGAGATGGCAGACAACTCAAGAAAAGAGGCTTATGGACAAGTAGAGGACGTGTTAGTAAAGGTTGAAGGCCTCTACATCCCTGCTGATTTCATAATCCTGGATACTGGGAAGGATGAGGATGAATTCATCATTCTTGGAAGACCCTTCCTAGCCACAGCAAGAGCTGTGATTGATGTAGACAGAGGTGAACTAGTCCTTTATTTGAATGAGGACTCCCTTGTGTTTAAAACTCAAGGTCATCCTTCTGTAAACATGGAAAAGAGGCACAGTAAGCTTCTCTCAAAATAAAGTCATACAGAGCCCCCACAATCAAACTCTAAATTTAGTATTGGGAGGCCACAACCAAACTCTAAGTTTGGTGTTGAACTCCCATATCCAAACTCTAAGTTTGGTGTTGGGAAGTCTCAACAATGCTCTGAACATCTGTGAGGCTCCATGAGAGCCCACTGTCAAGCTATTGACATTAAAGAAGCGCTTGTTGGGAGGCAACCCAATTTTTATTTATCTAATTTTATTTTTATTTTCTTGTTCTTTCATGTTTTATTAGGTTCATGATCATGTGGAGTCATAAAATAAATAGAAAAATAAAAAATAGAATAAAAAACAGCAGAAGAAAAATCACACCCTGGATGAAGGACTTACTGGCGTTTAAACGCCAGTAAGGAGCATCTGGCTGGCGTTCAATGCCAGAGCAGAGTATGGATCTGGCGTTGAACGCCCAAAACAAGCAGCATCCTGGTGTTCAGACGCCAGGAATGCACACTGAGGAAAGCTGGCGCTGAACGCCAGAAACAAGCATAGAACTGGTGTTCAACGCCAGAAACATGCTGCATCTGGGCGCTGAATGCACAGAACAAGCACCAATTCGGTGTTTAAAAGCCAGAATTGCATGCAAAGGCATTTTACATGCCTAATTGGTGCAGGGATGTAATTCCTTGACACCTCAGGATCTGTGGACCCCACAGGACCATCTCAGCATTTGTGGACTGACGATCGTGATTTCTGCCAGCAAAGAATGTCATAAAAACAGTCGCGTTGTAGATATAGTCTCTAAACCGACAAAAATCCCTTTCGTACAAATGTTTTGGGTGTCACAAGTAACAAACCCCTTAAAAATTGTTAACCGAGTATTCAAACCTCGGGTCATCTTCTCAAGGAACTGCGAGGAAGTATGTTCTTATTATCGGTTATAAAGGTTGTAATCGGGGTTTAGAAGGTGAGAAGCAAGTAATTTAAATGACGAGTGAATTAAATGGCAATTAAAAATAAATAATAACTGTAAAACAACTTTTGGCAAGATAAGGGAAATTAGAAGTCCAACTTAGTTATCCCTCTCAACAATAATGAAAGTTGTATCTTAATTCCACTTAGTTAACCTATGAAGCAAAAGTAAGTCAAGGGACTAATTAGTTTGACCTTCGAATCCTATTTATTTCCTAGGAAAATGTTGGGATTATTGAAGTTCAGATCAATTAGCAACATAACGATTATCAATTATGCTGAGTTCGATAATGTTGAGTCACTGATTTCTTAACCAAGACCAAAAGGGGAAAAAGTAAATTACTGGAATAATAAAAGTGTCCTTAGATGGGAAGCAATGGCAACATAAATCAAAGAGAACAATCATAAACTGAAAAATACCTTAAATATCGTTAATTCAAATAGAAATCGGTAACATGGAATAATTCATAATTTAAATTATAATAATCAATTCAAATATTGGAATCAAATAAATAAAAGTAAAATTGAAATAAAAGAACATTAAAACCTGGATCCAGAGTTACTCCCAAAACAAGAAGAAGTCCTAATTCCTAAGAGAGAGAGAGAATCTCTCTCTAAACTAAATCTAAATCATGAAAACTAGAAATTGGCGAGCTCCCTTTGAATGGATGTATTCCTTCACTTTATAACCTCTAATCTATGCTTTCTGTACTTGGATCTGGGCCAAAAAGGGCTTCAAAATTGCTGGGGGCGTATTCTGTAAATTCTTATACGTGGCCTCTGTCACGCGTCCGCGTGGGTCACGCGGTCGCGTCATCTGGAGTTTTTCCTTTCCACGCGGTCGCGTCAGTCACGCGTCCGTGTCGTGGGTGTTCTACTAAAGGCGCGCAGTCGCGTCAGTCATGCGGCCGCATCGCTGCTTCTTTGCTTCTGGCATGCGATCGCGTCGTCCATGCGATCGCGTGGATACCAGTTTCCTTAAAGCTCCGTTTTGCCTTCTCCTTCCATTTTTGTATGTTTCCTTTTTTCATCCTTTAAGTCATTCAACCTTAGGAAACCTGAAGCTACTCAACACACTAATCACAGGCATCGAATGGAAATAAAGGTAATTAAAATAATTAATTTTTTTAAAGCTTAGGAAACATGTTTTTCACAATATGACATAATAAGGAAGGGAAAGTAAAACCATGCAATTAATGTGAATAAGTAGGTGAAGAGTTGAATAAATCACTCTAATTAAGCACAAAAGAACTCATGAAATATGGGTTTATCAACCTCCCCACACTTAAACACTAGCATGTCCTCATGCTAAATCCAAGGTAAATAATTAAGGTTAAAGTGATGGAATGTTATGAAATGCAACCTATGCTAAATGCATCTACCTAATGAGTCATGCAATTCTAATTCATCCACTCATATATAAAGCCTACATGTAGTCAAATTATTTCACATTCTCAAGGAGATATATATACATATATGGCTAACCCTCAAATAATAAAGCATCTTTTTGCAAATGAGATGAGAGAAATAAACTTGCAAGACAATCAGAGATAAATGTTTAATGAGCTTTTAAACCCTCACTGGATTTTGTGTTTTTTCTCTAATCACTCACTGTTTATTAGGTTAATCACTCTATTCTTCTTTTCATTCTTCCTTTCTATAACTTTGTTTTTCGTCTAACCAATCAACAATTATAGAACATAGTCATACCAAAACTCATGAGGTCTTTAATTAAGGTTGTAATGGGGTCAAGGCAAAGGGTAAGGATATATGTATAAGGATAAGTGAGCTAATAAGTGAATCCTTAATTAGACTAAGACCTCACCTAACATACATACTTAGTAAAACAATGCTTCTTTACCTATTCTCCCTATTTTCTCGCTTTTGATGTCACATGCTCATGTTTCAATTCTTGTTTTAATCCTATGTGCATTGCTTTTTATTTTGCATTGGGGAGTTCTTTTTGTATCCCCTTATTTACATGCTTCAAAATGAACCATTTTTTTTAATACACATGGTAATTTTAATTAATTTGAATTTTCATGAGCCTGCTTCCCAAAATTTTGAGTTGCTTTATTCTTTTTAATTTTTCTACCTTTTGTCTTTATCAACTATGTTCCCAATAAGTTTCCCACATTTTACTCTATTTATAATTTTCTATCTTAAGCTAACCAAGGATTCACTTGGGATTTTCTTTTGTTTTTCTGCTTAAGGCTAGTAATTTGGCTAAAATAGAATAAGGGTTTTTTTTTTTTAAAAGCTCAAAGGGGGCTAACAAAGGTGATGTAAAAGGTAGGCTAATTTGGGATAAGTGAGCTAAAATCAAATGATGGCCTCAATCATTATTTTGAGATGTACCTATATTCTATAATCGGACATATAGACTAAAACAAAGTAAAGAACACCAGAATAAGAAAGAAGGTTGGAACACACAAAAATAAAAATTATTGTTTGAATGTAACCATACAGTTAAGCTCAAAACTCACAGGCTATGTGTTCTCTAGCTGAAAAATCATTTATCACTTATGTATGTCATGCAGGTTTAGTTAAAAATTCTCATTATTCTCTTAAAAAGTAATTTAGGGTAGCCTTTGAAGTTTTAATGTTTCTCCTTGATGAAATGTTGTCAGTTTAACTACATCATGTAATGCTATATATACAAGGTTTTATGGATCTAAATCTATTATGTTCAAGTTCCTAGCTTACTCCTTTTTTTATATTTGTCAATTTAAACTAAGCTATAACTAAGCTGTCTTATGTAAAAAGGGTAAACTATACTAATTGATCCACTAATAAGTTAGAATTATAAACTAAACTAAATAACTAAAATGAACTGAATAACTAAAATATGAACAAAAAATGCAAAATGCAGAAAATAGAGTAAAATACACAAGTAGCAATGTATAAGTACTCAGAAAATAATAATAAAAGAAAAAGAGAAAAATACAGAAAAATATCCAAAATAAAAGAAAAAGTATGTAGTAGTTCACCAAAATAAACGCCAGAGATGGCGACCTCCCCACACTTAAAATGAAGCATCGTCCCCGATGCTCAATAAAGCCGGGTGTGAAGGAGTGTCATCACTGGTAGGGATGGTAGCTGGGGTCTCTGTGGCGGTGGTGGGCTGAGAGTCTGGCTGCTGTAGAGGGGGGACTGACTGGATTGGGATCTCCGAATCTGCAGCTTCAAGCTGATGTGGGGCCTCCTGCTGTGGTGTAGCATGCTCTGTGCCTGCCTGTTGATGAGTCTCAGCCTGGGAATGAGGCTCCTCCTCGTGCTCATCCTCCTCCTCCTCTGATGGCTCTGATGGTGTGTCGGGCTCGGAGGGGATGTCGGCGCCCTGTCTGATCATCAACTTCAGATGGGAATAGCGTCGCCTGCTGCAGCGCTCCAATCTCTCATACAGGCGCCTGTTACGGCGCTCCATCTGATCAAGCTAGCGGAATAGACGGTGCACGAGGCGATAAATTGGCTCAGAGGCGGGTGGAGGTGCAGTGGTGGCAGCAGGGGCAGCTGGGGCAGTTGTGGATGAAGAGGGTCCAGTAGACGGAGGGGCTGTCTCATCAGTTGTAGTGACAGGTGGTGGTCTGTAGCCCAAAGCAAGGAAGTTCCTGCTGTGATGGATGATCTTCCTGCAGTCCGCTGCTAGTGGTCGCTCATCGGCATCCTCACAAGGCACATCAGCCTAACGGCCTAGCCGTGTAACCAGATAAGGAAAGAGGAGGGTGCTCGGATGTGGACCCTGGCCATATAATGCCGGATAAAACGAGGCAAGTACAGGTCCTTACCCTCCAGCACACACCAGAGGAGGGTGATCATGGCAGCCGGGATCTCAGTCTCATGAGTACTCGGCATCACATAGTTGCTCAAGATCTGATGCCATAGCCGAGCCTCATCATTCAAGTACACTATCTTGATCCCTCTAGGCATAGTGGTGTCCTGACCCATCTCCCAAGAAACAGCAGGGTCGAGAGCTATCCGTGCCTTCACAGCATCCCAATCAAACCGCATCTGGCCCATGTCCTTCTTAGCCTGTGCATAACCATCTGGCTGATCGGACTTGGCTGGGAGTTGGAAAACGGTCTCTATGGCCTCCTCAGTGACCAGAATTTGCTTTCCCCTCAGGTTCACTGCATCTAGGGTAGTAAGGTAGTAGTTGCAATAGAATTCCCGGACCCAAGATGCATTGACCTCTGTCAGTGGTCTCTCCAGAAAGAACCAGCCCCTTTGCTTGATTTGCTCAGTGGTGTATTGTTGGAGGGCTTCTGGAATCTTCAAGGTACGTTCTAGGTATAGATTTCTAGAGTTTGCAAAAGTCAGGTACTTCAGCTCACAGTACCGGTTTGCAAATTTTATAGGATCAGTCGAAGGGAGCAACTGGTTAGCTTTTTCCTACTGTGTGAAGTTCTTCTCCCTTCATGAGGAATCGTGCATTAGAGCAATGATGGACTGGGAGGAATCTCCTCGCTTGCGCTTTCCAGTAGCCTTGCCTTTGCCTTTCCTTTGTGAGGCAGACATCCTGAAAAACAGAAAACCAGGAAATGGATAAAATAGGAAAACAAATAGGCAATTTAAACAAAGAAAACTCAAAGTGGTAAGGGAGAAATAGAATAAGGAAAATGAGTAATTGAAATGTGATTGAATTAATGTTAAATGGAAAGAAAAAATCAATATGCCATAGTGAGAAAGTTAGAGGAAGTGAAAGTGATCAGAAAAGAGATCAACAGGGTTAGTATGGTAAAAAGAAATTAGTAAATTAAAATTAGTGAGTTAGGAAAGTAAGTGGCATAGAAAAAATTCCATATAACAAGGATTCACAGGTAAGAATAGAAGTACTCATAATCGAATAAAGAAAACAGGGTGATGCTGATTCGAATAGAAATAAAGAAATCAGAAATTGGAATCAGTGAATCACAAATGCAGGTTATGAACCAGGAAATCAAAGAGGATAAGAAAGTGGCCCTAGCATTCATGAAATGGTTTGGGGGGAGCAGAGTAAAACAGAGTTGCCAAACCAAAACAAGAATGAAAACAATTTTCAAAAAATTTGGGCAGCATTCCGGCTAAAATTGGATTGTCCCGGAAAATAAACAGCAATCATATCAGTTCATATGAATTAAAAGAAAGCAAGCTGCATGTACAGAGATATAAAATAAACATAAAAACTCAATGTAAACAGCAGCAACATACAAGAAAGCAGCATATGAATCATGATTATAGCAGCAACAGATTTGCACATAGGATAAAACAGAAGTAAGAACAGTCCAAGGAAACAGACCTAGATCCACTAACCACAGCCTAAGCTACCTAACAACCTAAAAATCCACTACAACATGCAAGTCTAGCTATCCTAATCATGAACATAAACGGAAAAAAAATACAAAAAAGTGACGAACGGATAAAAAGGGTTGCGTGTTGCGGAACCTGGTAAGCGGAAGGGGTGGAACAGGGAAGAAGGTGGCTGCGGCGGTGTCCAGCGCAGTGGTGGTGCACGGCGTCGCGGTGGCGGCTGAGGGGGCAGTGGCAGAGGGAGGTATTAGGGTTAGTGAGAGAGGAAGAGGATAGGGGAAGGGAGGGCGGTGGTTGTTGCTGGCTGAAGGGGGTGGATGGCGGAGAGGGGGGCCGGCTGGATGGCCGGTGGTGGCTGGGCGGTGCTCACGGAGGTGGCCGTGGTGGAAAGGGGAGGAGAGAGGAAGAAGGAAGAAGAGAGAAGGGGAGGGGATGGTACGGCGGCGGCGTCTGGGCGGCGGCGGCGTCGGGGTGGTGGCGTGGTGGCTGGCCAGCGGTGGCTGGGGGAAGAAGAACAGAGAAGGAGAAGAGGGTTGGGGGTGAAAGGGGGCTGCGCGACTGATAGGGTTCGCGTGGCTGGGGGGTTATATTTTCGAATCCACGCGGCCGCGTGGGGCACGCGGTCGCGTGGTTGGGATGAAAATGGGGGAGACGCGATCACGTGGGGCGCGCGATCGCATGAGAGGGGGAAAAAGAGGGGTGACGCGATCGCGTGGGTCGCGCGATCTCGTCGCTGGAATTTGTGCTAAACGCACGACTCCAGCGACGTTTCGGCGCAACTCTCTGTCTCCTTTTGGGGTGATATGCAATCCATGCGACGCGATCGCGTCGCTCACGCGGTCGCGTGGGATTGGTATTGGGTAAGTGACGCGATCGCATGGGGCATGCGATCGCATGGGCCAATTTGTGCGAAACGCACAAGAGCCGCACGATTCCAGCCCAACTTTCTGTTCGTTGGATCTGTACGCCGATATATATATCACGCAGCCGCGTAGGTCACGTGGTCGCATGGGTGGTGTTTTTCGCGATGTGACGCGATCGCATGGGGCATGCGGTCGCGTCGTGCAACCCCTTTTTTTTTTTCACTGAAAAATACAGGATGCAGTGATTAACATGAATGCTATGCATGATTCCAGGTTAATGTTAAAATAAAAAAAAAAGGGTAAATTGAAAATAATAAACAAGAAATAGATTGAGAAAGAAGCGAGCATACCATGGTGGGTTGTCTCCCACCTAGCACTTTTAGTTAAAGTCCTTAAGTTGGACATTGGAAGAGTATCCTGTTATGGTGGCTTATGTTTAAATTCGTCCAAAAATTTCCACCAGTGCTTGGAATGCCAATAGCCTCCGGGGTCCCAAACTAGGCATGTAAAGCTTCCGAGCAGCTTCAAACAGATATTCAACCTCCCAGGATGACAAATGTCAGAATATAATCCATGATCCCAAGTT
Source organism: Arachis hypogaea (assembly GCF_003086295.3). Lineage (NCBI taxonomy): Eukaryota > Viridiplantae > Streptophyta > Magnoliopsida > Fabales > Fabaceae > Arachis > Arachis hypogaea. The sequence continues at coordinate 60,966,702 of NC_092049.1, read as the reverse complement.
GTGTTTTTAGATCGACCTCCGTTTTGATTTGTAAGTTTCCATTCGGGCAGGTTAAAAAGTAGAATCTCACCGTGGTGACCAAATGTTCTCCGTGATCCATGTAATTGAGCATGATACTAATTCGTGTACTTCGAGGTGAAGCGTGGAACCTTATTGAACCTGGTGCACCAGTTCTGAGTACGAGCCAATTCCCTCTTACTCTTAAAGCCGCAGAGAGCTCTAAGTTGGCCATCTGTTTCAAGCAAACCATATTCAAGTGAATAAGTAAAATTATAAGTTAAGGATTGTACCCACTTGAAGCTTGTATTAGGTGGTAATGGCCTTGGGATAGGTGTTTTTGGTGGTTCTGCAAGTTCCGTTTCCTTGTGCTCTTCTGTGAATTCTTCCACTTCCTTGCAAAGATCTTCAATTGTATCTGTATCCTGGTCAAAGTCTTCTATGTCTTCCTCATCACTTGAGTCATAGATTGGAGGTTGAGAGAAATCTACCTCCGCATCATCTTCATATTCACTTGGAGAAAATTCTTCGATCTCAAGAATTCACTTGCGGACGCAAGTTTATCACTAGGAGACTAGACTTGTGACTATCATCATCAAGGAAATTTCTTCTTGGATTATTCCGTCTGATTCTTCGTAAATGACTTGCCTTGGAGATTGTATGGTATCCTCCTTAGCATCAACTGTAGCATCTTGGACGGAGTTTTTCTCAATTCTGGATTCCCAAGGAAGTTCAGCATCTCCTAGATCTTCAACCAACTCTTCTTCTTGAACAATGACAGCTTCTTACACTTGTTCTAGTACGAATTCATTCTCTGTCTTGTCCACTGGAGTCTCTAGTATTTCTTTCATGCTACGCTCTTCATCGGGCTGTCCACATGGAGCTGTGGTTGATCCTTGTATATTTGAGCGCCTAGTGGCCCATTGAATTTGTGCTTGCTCCAGTTGTTGAATGGTTGTTTGAAATTTAATTACTGTTTCTTTTAGGCGATCCTCTGCTTCGCGGTTTGCCGGACTTGGACATGATACAAAGGAAAGTGGTGATGATTGGGAACGATTGGATTGGTATTGGGGTAAGGAAGGATCATATGATGGCGAATGGTAAAGAGAAGCTTGTGAGTGTGGTGGTTCGAGGTTATGTTGAAAGGATGGTTCATATGCACGGGTTGGGGCTTGTTGGTAGTTACAAGGTTGTCCACCATGTCTTTCAGCTGGGTATGCACGGTAGAATGGTCTTTGTCCAGGATATCTCGGAGGGTGTTGCTGCCAAAAGGGTTGATTAGATCCTCTTGGTTCCATCCATCCTTGATTGGTCTGACCTTGATGCACATTCCTGCTGTAACTTCTATTTCCTTTAACAATATTAGAACCAAACTCAAAGCGAGAGGGGTGAGAGTTCATAGTAGCAAATAAAGATAAAAAGGAAAAACAAAAATAAATAAACAAGCAAAAGAAAAATATTTACAATAACCAATAATAAGGCACACGTTAGCAGCTCCCCGGCAACGGCGCCATTTTGACCATCGTGATTTCTGCCAGTAAAGAATGTCATAAAAACAGTCGCGTTGTAGATATAGTCTCTAAACGACAAAAATCCCTTTCGTACAAACGTTTTGGGTGTCACAAGTAACAAACCCCTTAAATTGTTAACCGAGTATTCAAACCTCGGGTCGTCTTCTCAAGGAACTGCGAGGAAGTATGTTCTTATTATCGGTTATAAAGGTTGTAATCGTGGTTTAGAAGGTGAGAAGCAAGTAATTTAAATAACGAGTGAATTAAATGGCAATTAAAAATAAATAATAACTGTAAAACAACTTTTGGCAAGATAAGGGAAATTAGAAGTCCAACTTAGTTATCCCTCTCAACAATAATGAAAGTTGTATCTTAATTCCACTTAGTTAACCTATGAAGCAAAGGTAAGTCAAGGGACTAATTAGTTTGACCTTCGAATCCTATTTAATTTTTAGGAAAAAGTTGGGATTATTGAAGTTTAGATCAATTAGCAAGATAACGATTATCAATTATGCTAAGTTCGATAATGTTGAGTCACTGATTTCTTAACCAAGACCAAAAGGGGAAAAAGTAAATTGCTGGAATAATAAAAGTGTCCTTAGATGGGAAGCAATGGCAACTTAAATCAAAGAGAACAATCATAAACTGAAAAATACCTTAAATATCATTAATTCAAATAGAAATCTATAACATGGAATAATTCATAATTTAAATTATAATAATCAATTCAAATATTGAATCAAATAAATAAAAGTAAAATTGAAATAAAAGAACATTAAAACCTGGATCCAGAGTTACTCCCAAAACAAGAAAAGTCTAATTCCTAAGAGAGAGAGAGAGAATCTCTCTCTAAACTAAATCTAAATCATGAAAACTAGAAATTGGTGAGCTCCCTTTGAATGGATGCATTCCTCCACTTTATAACCTCTAATCTATGCTTCTGTACTTGGATCTGGGCCAAAAAGGGCTTCAAAAATTGCTGGGGGCGTATTCTGTAAATTCTGATACGTGGCCTCTGTCACGCATCCGCGTGAGTCACGCGGTCGCGTCATCTGGAGCTTTTCTTTCCACGCGGTCGCGTCAGTCACGCGTCTGCGTCGTGGGTGTTCTACTCAAGGCGCGCGGTCGCGTCAGTCATGCGGCCGCGTCGCTGCTTCTTTGCTTCTGGCACGCGATCGCGTCGTCCATGCGATCGCTGGATACCAGTTTCCTTAAAGCTTCGTTTTGCCTTCTCCTTCCCTTTTTGTATGTTTCCTTTTTTCATCCTTTAAGTCATTCAGCCTTAGGAAACCTGAAGCTACTCAAACACTAATACGGCATCGAATGGAAATAAAGGTAATTAAAATAATTAACTTTTTTAAAGCTTAGGAAACATGTTTTTCACAATATGACATAATAAGGAAGGGAAAGTAAAACCATGCAATTAATGTGAATAAGTAGGTGAAGAGTTGAATAAATCACTTTAATTAAGCATAAAAGAACTCATGAAATATGGGTTTATCATGTACCCCACAGGATCCCCACCTACCTCCACTCATACTCTTCCCTCTTCTCAATGTTCATCCTCTCTTCCCAATAAACACCTTTCCCCAAAACCCTTCACCAATCACATCAAGCTCTCTTCCCTACTACCCTTTCAACACTCACATCCATCCACTCTTCCCCAAAAACCTACCTCATAAACCCCACCTACCTTCAAAATTCAAAATTCCCACCCAAACCCACCCTAAATGGCCGAACCTCACCCCCCTCCCTTCACTATATAAACCCCTCCATTCTTCTTCATTTTCACACAACACAACCCTCTCTTCCTCTTCTTGGCCGAAACACAAACCTCTCTCCCTCTCCTCCATTTCTTCTTCTTCTTCATCTCTTCTTTCTTCTCTTGCTCGAGGGCGAGCAATATTCTAAGTTTGGTGTGGTAAAAGCATAAAGCTTTTTGTTTTTCCATTACCATTGATGCACCTAAGACCAGAGAATCCTCTAGAAAAGGGAAAGGGAAGACAAAAGCTTCCACCTCCGAGTCATGGGAGATGGAAAGATTCATCTCCAAAGCCCATCAAGACCACTTCTATGATGTTGTGGCCAAGAAGAAGGTGATCCCCGAGGTCCCTTTCAAAATCAAGAAAAATGAGTATCCGGAGATCCGACATGAGATCCATAGAAGAGGTTGGGAAGTTCTAACAAACCCCATCCAACAAGTCGGAATTCTAATAGTTCAAGAGTTCTATGCTAATGCATGGATCACTAGGAACCATGATCAAAGTAAGAACCCGAACCCAAAGAATTATCTCACCATGGTTCGGGGAAATACTTAGATTTTAGTCCGGAAAATGTGAGGTTGGCGTTCAACTTGCAATGATGGAAGAAAATGCACGCCCCTACACAAGGAGAGTCAACTTTGATCAAAGGTTGGACCAAGTTTTCATGGACATATGTGTGGAAGGAGCTCAATGAAGATTGACTCAAAAGGCAAACCGGTTCAACTAAGAAGATTGGACCTTAAGCCTGTAGCTAGAGGATGGTTGGAGTTCATTCAACGCTCATCATTCCCACTAGCAACCGGTCTGAAGTTACTATAGACCGAGCCATCATGATCCATAGCATCATGATTGGAGAAGAGGTGGAGGTTCATGAGATTATACCTCAAGAATCTACAAGGTACTGAAGTCTACATGAATGCCATCATGCAACTCGGCTGGGATTGACATAGAGGGAGATATCCTCATTGATGAGGACAAGCCCATCACTAAGAAAAGGATGGAGCAAACAAGAGAGCCTATTCATGGATCTCAAGAGACGCATGAAGAAGCTCATCACCAAGAAATCCCTGAGATGCCTCAAGGGATGCACTTTTCTCCACAGAACTTTTGGGAGCAAATCAACACCTCCCTAGGAGAACTAAGTTCCAACATAGGACAACTAAGGGTAGAACATCAAGAGCACTCAATCATCCTCCATGAAATTAGAGAAGATCAAAAAGCTATGAGGGAGGAGCAACAAAGACAAGGAAGAGACATAGAAGAGCTCAAGGACATCATTGGTTCCTCAAGAAGAAAACACCACCATCACTAAGGTGGACTCATTCCTTGCTCTCAAATTTTCTGTTTTTCGTTATGTTAAGTGCTTATCTATGTTAGTGTCTTATTACATGATCATTAGTATTTAGTAACTTTGTCTTAAAGTTATGAATGTCCTATGAATCCATCACCTCTCTTAAATGAAAAATGTTTTAATTCAAAAGAACAAGAAGTACATGAGTTTCGAATTTATCCTTGAACTTAGTTTAATTATATTGATGTGGTGACAATACTTTTTGTTTTCTGAAGGTATGCTTGAACAGTGCATATGTCTTTTGAAGTTGATGTTTATGAATGTTAAATATGTTGGCTCTTGAAAGAATGATGACAAGGAGACATGTTATTTGATAATCTGAAAAATCAAAAAAATGATTCTTGAAGCAAGAAAAAGCAGTGAATACAAAGCTTGCAGAAAAAAAATGGCAAAAAAAAAATAGAAAAAGAAAAAGCAAGCAGAAAAAGCCAAAAGCTCTTAAAACCAAAAGGCAAGAGCAAAAAGCCAATAACCCTTAAAACCAAAAGGTAAGGGTAAATAAAAAGGATCCTAAGGCTTTGAGCATTAGTGGATAGGAGGGCCTAAAGGAATAAAATCCTGGCCTAAGCAGCTAAACCAAGATGTCCCTAACCATGTGCTTGTGGCGTGAAGGTGTCAAGTGAAAACATGAGACTGAGCGGTTAAAGTCAAGGTCCAAAGCAAAAGAAGAGTGTGCTTAAGAACCTGGACACCTCTAATTGGGGACTTTAGCAAAGCTGAGTCACAATCTGAAAAGGTTCACCCAATTATGTGTCTGTGGCATTTATGTATCCGGTGGTAATACTGGAAAACAAAGTGCTTAGGGCCACGGCCAAGACTCATAAAGTAGCTGTGTTCAAGAATCAACATACTGAACTAGGAGAATCAATAACACTATCTGAACTCTGAGTTTCTATAGATGCCAATCATTCTGAACCTCAATGGATAAAGTGAGATGCCAAAACTATTCAAGAGGCAAAAAGCTACAAGTCCCGCTCATCTGATTGGGGCTATGTTTCATTGATATTTTGGAATTTATAGTATATTCTCTTCTTTTTATCCTATTTGATTTTAGTTGCTGGGGACAAGCAACAATTTAAGTTTGGTGTTGTGATGAGCGGATAATTTATACGCTTTTTGGCATTGTTTTTAGTATGTTTTTAGTAGGATCTAGTTACTTTTAGGGATGTTTTCATTAGTTTTTATGTTAAATTCACATTTCTGGACTTTACTATGAGTTTGTGTGTTTTTCTGTGATTTCAGGTATTTTTGGCTGAAATTGAGGGACTTGAGCAAAAATCAGATTCAGAGGTTAAGAAGGACTGCTGATGCTGTTGGATTCTGACCTCCCTGCACTCAAAGTGGATTTACAACTTGGTGTTCAACTCCAAAAGAAGCCTCTGCACGTGTAAACTTCATGCTCAGCCCAAGCACACACCAAGTGGGCCCCGGAAGTGGATTTCTGCATCATTTACTTATTTCTGTAAACCCTAGTAACTAGTTTAGTATAAATAGAACTTTTTACTATTGAATTTAGATCTTTAGTTTCATCTTTAGATCACGTTTGAGGGCTGGCCATTCGGCCATGCCTGAACCTTTGACTTATGTATTTTTCAACCTTAGAGTTTTTACACACCATAGATTAAGGTGTGGAGCTCTGCTGTTCCTCATGATTTAATGCAAAGTACTACTATTTTATATTCAATTCAACTTATTCCGCTTCTAAGATATCCATTCGCACCCAAGAACATGATGAATGTGATGATTATGTGACGCTCATCATCATTCTCACTTATGAACGCATGCCTGACAAACATTCCGTTCTACATGCAAACAAGCTAGAATGAGTATCTCTTAGATATCTAATACAGAGGCCGAGTCCGAGATATTAGAATCTTCGTGGTATAAGTTAGAACCCATGGATGGCCATTCCTGAGATCCGGAAAGTATAAACCTTGTCTATGGTATTCGAGTAGGATCTGGGAAGGGATGGCTGTGACGAACTTCAAACTCGCGAGTGCTGGGCGTAGTGACAACGCAAAAGGAGGGTGAATCCTATTCCATATGATCGAGAACCTCCAGATGATTAGCCATGCCGTGACAGAGCATTTGGACCTTTTTCACAGAGAGGATGGGATGTAGCCATTGACAACGGTGATGCCTTATAGAAAGCTTGCCATGGAAAGGAGTAGGATTGGTTGGATAAAGACAGCAGGAAAGCAGAGGTTCAGAGGAACGAAAGCATCTCTATATGCTTATCTGAAATTCTCACCAATAATTTACATAAGTATTTCTATCTTTATTTTCTGTTTATTTATTATTATTATTCGAAAACTCCATAACCATTTGATATCCGCCTGACTGAGATTTACAAGGTGACTATAGCTTGCTTCAAGCCGACAATCTCCGTGGGATCGACCCTTACTCACGTAAGGTTTTATTATTTGGATGACCCAGTGCACTTGCTGGTTAGTTGTATCGAAGTTGTGACAAATTATGAATTAAGATTAGAGCACCAAGTTTTTGGAGCCATTACCAGGGATCACAATTTCGTGCACCAACAAGGTATATAAAACCTTCCAGGATCATCCTTCTTCTCTGGTAAACTTCTTTGGAGGATAACGCTATACTCCATCGTCATCTCAATAATTTGTCCTTTTTTCAAGGATCTTTTCTTTGTTAGCACCTCTTTCATAAATTTGGCATATAATGGCATCTGTTCAAGTGCTTCTAAGAAGGGAATATTGATGCTGAGTGTCTTGAATATGTCCAGGAATTTTAAATATTGTTTATCCTCATTCTCTTTCTTGAACCTTTGAGGATATGGAAGTTTGGGGACATATTCCTTCTTCTCATGCAGCTGTGGTTCAATGATGTTCTTGTCTCTTTCTGAGCTTTGTGCATTCTTGGTTTTCTGATTCTCTTTATTTATCTCCTCTGTCTCTTCTTGTGGAGCTTCTCTGTGGTGTTCTCTCTGAATGATAGCTTCTTTGTCCATAGTCTTCTCACTTCCTGCTATGATTGCTTTGCACTCCTCCCATTTTGTAGCTTTTCCTTTGTCTCTTGGGCCTTCAATGGCACAAGGGAAGGCTTTTGCTTGCTTCTCACAAATCTCAGCAATTTGTTTAGCCATTTGTCCCATGTGTCTCTCAAAATTCTTGATTGAAGCTTCTTGATCTTGTCTGGCCATCTCTTGAGCTTTGATGAGTTTTTCCATCAACATTTCCAAGTTGGAAATCCTTTGAGATTCTAGATGGGGCTGTGTGGGTTGTGATGATTGTTGGTGGAAATTGTTTGGAAAATTGGGGGAATTGTTTTGTTGATTAAGTGGTGGTATGGAGAAGTTGTTTTGGGGGGTTTGTGAAGTGTGATGAGGTTGGGTATGTGTGTCTTGTGGTTGTGTGTAGTGGTTGTTATTAGTAGGGGACTGATTGTGCTTGTTTGTGTTGCCAAAACTGTTGGAGTTGAAGTCCCTTTGTCATTGATTCTGATGCTCACCCCACCACAAGTTAGAATGAATTCTCCAGGGTGGATTGTGTGCATCGCCATAGAAGTCATGTTGGAATGAACTTGAGGTGTTACTCATGTATTGTACCTGTTCAGAACCTTGTTGCTCATAGTTGAGTGTCCCAAGACCTCCTTCAGATCGATTCTATCCATGTGAGGTTTTAGATTGGCTTTGTAAATTCACTGTAGCAAGTTGCAGTCCATCAATTCTCTTGGTCATCATCTCTATTTGTTGCTGAAGTTGTTGATGCATCTGCTTATTTTGAGTCAGCATTGCACTTACTCCTTCAAGTTCCGTCGCTCCCCTCTTTGGATTTGTGTCATGGTGCCTCTCAGATGAGTAAAAATATTGATTGTTGGCCACCATATCAATGAGATCTTGTACTTCTTGCGCAGTTTTCATCATCTGGAGCGAACCTCCAGAGGAATAATCTAATGCTTTTCACCCACTCACTGAACATCTCTGGTGGACATTTCCTGATCAGGGCCTTAAATCGTTTCCATGCCTCATAGAGTGATTCTCCCTCCTAATAACCGAAGTATTTAAACCCCGGGTCGTCTCTCAAGGAATTACAGGGAGGTATATTTATTATTGGTTATGGAAGATTATCTTTTTGGGTTTTTGAAAGGTTGAACAAGAAAAGTAAATTGCGAGAATTAAATTAATAACTAATAAAGCTCTTGGCAAGACATGAAAATTAGAAGTCCTATCCTAGTTATCCTTATCAATTGTGATATCAATTGTTCATTGCTCCCACTTAGTCAACCTCTAACTATGAAGGTAAGTCAAGTGAATGAATCAATTTGATTCCTCAGGTCCTAGTCAATTCCTATGGAAAGACTAGAGTTAATGGAATTCAAATTAACCAGCAAGTTCCAATTATCAATCAACAAGGAGTTTGATAACTCAAGTGTCTTCAGTTAATCAATTCAAGCTAAGAATGTAAAAAGCTAGATTAAAATCATAAATATGAAATACTTCAAATTGCATTAAATAGAAAATCAAATTAAACATGAGAATTCATAAACCAAAAAGCAACATAAAGTAATCAATAGGGAAAATAGATAAAGTAGAATACTAAGAATTTGTGCATGTTGTTCTAAATTGAGTGGTTTTTATCAAGTCTTTGCACACTTATTCATAAAATTCGCGTGATTTACATTTTCCTTCCTAATTTTTTGCTATGATTGAAAACATGCTTCTTAGGCCTTAAATTTGCTATGTTTAATCCTCTCTTATTACCATTTGATACCTTGATATGTGTGTTAAGTGATTTCAGGGTTTATAGGGCAGGGATGGCTTAGAGGATGGAAAGGAAGCATGCAAAAGTGGAAGGAATACAAGAAACTGAAGGAATTGCTAAGCTGTCCAGCTTGACCTCTTTGCACTTAACTGACTATAACTTGAGCTACAGAGGTCCAAATGAGGCAGTTCCAGTTGTGTTGGAAAGCTAACATCAAGGACTTTGAAATAATATATAATTTGCCATTGTTTCTCTGAAGAAAAGCAATGCACACGCGTGCATCACGCGCACATGTGTATCTGCGAAAATTCAGCGTATCAGAATTTGCCTCCAATAATTTCTGCACTGTTTTGACCCAGTTCTCAGCCTAGAAAACACATATTAGAGGCTGCAGAGTAGAGGAATAAGGGGACACTTCTCATTATTCATAATTTGAGGTTTTAGATGTAGTTTCTAGAGAGAGAGGCTCTCTCCTCTCTCTAGGTTTTAGGATTTCTCTTAGTTTTAGGTTTATTTCTTCCCAATTCTAGGTTCAATGTTCCTTTAATTTAGTTTCTCTTCTACTTTATTTGTCTTAGCATTCTAGTTTTGGTTTATGAATTCTCATGTTTTAATTTGATTTTCTATTTAATTCAATTTGAGGTATTTCAGATTTATGATTGCTTTCTTCTATTTATGATATTAATGCTTTCTTCTATTTTAGAGTAGGCCTCTAACTTGACTTTCGAGTTGATTAATATTTGGAGACCCTTGAGTTGGGAGACTCAAGAATTAATTTTGATTGGAATCTCTGATGCTGCGCTCGCGGACTATGTCGGTAAAGATTTTCTCAATAAAGTTGCGTTGCAAGTATAGCTCTACCGACAACAAGCCTCGAGGATCAAATTTAGAGAGGGATTTGGTTGTCACAAGTTCAACACCAATAGAAATAACCGAAGTATTCAAACCTCAGGTCGTCTCACAAGGAATGGGCAAACATGTGCTTCAACATTGGTTAGAAATCCGGGGTTGTGAGTCATGAGCAAGAGTGTAAAATGGGAATCTTAACAAGCAAGCAATTTTAAAATGCAAGAAATTAATTCAAATAACTAAGCAAGACATGAGCAATTCCAAACTAACAAAATAACATCCAATATGATTCTATTCTAAACTAAACAAATAACTATAACTAAGACAAGTAATCAAGAATTTTGGGTTTTCAAATATGAATAATAAAAGCAACTCTTGGCTAGGCATGGAAATTGGGGTCACCATCCTTGTCTAATAACCATATCTTGACAATTATGAGGAACCGAACTCATTAAGTCTACTTCTATACTTGAAGTACGTCAAATGGTTTGGTCAACATCAACCCATAAGTTCTAACCTCACTACTAATTGACTTAATAGAAGGTTAGTGTCAATGGCTATCAAGTTGACCACTAAGGGCTCCCAAATCATCAAATTCATTAGACCCAATGACTCAAGTTTACCCAATTCTCTTAGCCTAAGCCAAGAGTGAAAAGAACTACTCCATAATCAAGGTAAACAATTCATCAAACACTTGGTAAGCATTAATAAAAGACATGTTCAAATTGCAATTGAATTGAATTTAATAAGTACCCACTAACAATTATCAACATACAATCATCCAAACAACACAATTAATCATAGAAATAATCAATGTAACATCAACAAAGCAAGATTCACAACATTCATGAAATGGGTATAAGATGACAATTGATAAGAATTCATAAAACTAACACAAGATCTAAGCAAAATTATACTAAGGAATTCAAATTAAACTATCAAAACTACTAATTAATAAGATCCAATTCAGAATTCAACAAGGGAAGATAAAATTAAAACTAGATCTAGAGAGGAACAAGGGTTTCTCTCTCTAGAAGAACAAAGAACCAAAAACAAGCTAAAATTGTGTCTTAGTGTAAAATGATTGATCCCCCCTTTCCCCTAGCATCCTTGGGTCTTTTCCATGCAGAAACAGCTTGAATTTTGCCCTAATGAGCCTCAAAAATTGCCAGGCATGATTTCCTTTAATGAGGTCACGTGTAGCTTCCGCGGCGCCATGCGTGCGTGCGCGCTGATAAACCACTATTTTATGGTTTATATTGTGTTTATTTATGTGGTTTTATCATGATCTCTACCCACTTATTCGTTAAATAAGCATGCATTTATAATTCCTTCCTAAAGTTATTGCATGATTGAAAACTTGCTTCCTAGAGACTTTTAATTATATATTTTATTTCTCCTTTATTCCATTCGATGCCGTGATCTGTGTGTTAAGTGTTTCAGGCTTTATAGGGCATGAATGAGTTGGAGATTGGAAAGGAAGCTTGCAAAAATGGAAGAAACATAAGAAATTTAGGAGATGACCAGCGAGAAGCGACGCGGCCGCATGGATCACGCGACTGCGCAAAAGAAAGGAAATCGCAGTGACGCGGCCGCAATGATGACGCGACCGCGCGGTATGGAATAGCACAAGCGACGCGGCCGCTGGATGATGCGACTGCGTGGAAAAGCAGAAAGCCGAATGACGCGGCCGCATGGATGACGCAACCGCGTGACATGCGCGATCTGCATAATCTGTAGAATCACTGGGGCAATTTCGGGCCTTATTTTGACCCAATTTTTGGCCCAGAAAAGCAGACTAGAGCCAGAGAACATGCAGAAACCAACAACAACATTCATTCCGCATAGTTTTAGTTTTGAGATCTAGTTTTCCTCTCCTCTAGGTTTTCTCTCTACACATTCATAGTTTTTAGGATTTGTTATTTTTCATTGTTTTTGCATTGGGATATTGAGAAGAGTTATTGCCTCATCAAGACTTCGACATTCTAGTTCGTTCTCTTTACTTGTCTCTTACTCTTTAATGTTCCTTGATTTACTTAATTTTACTATTGGATTATTTTAGCATTTATTAATACAAGAATCACTTTTATTTTTAATTAATCCTTTGATCCTTATTTATCATGTCTTTCTTTAATTCCCTTTCTTATGTTATGAATTTTACATTTACAATGAGCGAGTAGTTCCCTAACTTGATGGGGGGTTGATTGAAAGGAACCCTTGAGTTGGGATGCTCAAGAGAAAGATTGTAATTGGGTTTATTGTTGGATTGCTCTCTAGTCATTAACACCAATCCTCCCAAGAGCGGATTGGAACTTGTGGATAGAAACAGCATTCCAGCTTGTTTGACTTTCTCTTACTTAGTAAAGCACAACTAAACAGAATAACCCCAGTTATCAATTAATCTTGAGAGCACTGCAACAAGAATAGGGCTTCCAGCTAATCAACTACCAGTTAAGGCTTTTATTTAAATTTATATAAATTCTCTAATTTAATTTTCTGCCATTCAACTCAAACCTTTTTGAAAACATCTGATTAATAAAATAGCACACTTTTCTGCAACTCGTTGGGAGACGACTTGGGATTCATACTCCCAGTATTTTAATTTTAATTTCTGTGACACTCTTCTAAATTGATAAGCGGATTTCTGGTTGGTTGAGAACTATACTTGCAACGCATATTTTATAATTATTCTTAACTCGCCAATTTCTGGTCGCATCAATTTTTGGCGCCGTTGCCGGGGAGTTGCAATAGAGTGCTAAAGTTATTAATTGGAATTTTTTTATTTGCATTTTATTTTATTTTGCTACTATGAGCTGCTTGTTTCTTTCGTTAGATGACACGTTCGCTTCCTGATCCAAGCTTGCTAATATTCGATCCTGGGATTGAAAGAACTATTTCACGAATAAGGCAAGCTCGGCGTCGGTGAGTCCTCTATGAGGGCGGATCTGAAACGTCACTTGAGAAAGAAACCAGCCCCCATTCTACTGATTTGGTTATTTCACGCACGGGTAACATGGCAGCAGCCAGGAGAGTTACTATCCAGGAGGCTGAAGCCCCTGATTTTACAATGCAACCATTTCAAGCACATCACCCAACGGTAGCTACAGACTTTGAAATAAAGACCGCACTGCTCAATTTGATGCCCAAGTTTCATGGCTTACCTGCTCAAGAGCCTATCAAGCACCTGAGAGATTCTCAGGCAGCCTGTTCTACTGTCAGGCGTGATGGTGCAGATGAAACTTCAATTTTGCTGAAAGCTTTCCCATTTTCTCTTGAGGGGAAGGCAAGAGAGTAGTACTATACTCAACCAGCAGCAATTGTATCCAACTGGGATACACTGAGAAGAGAATTTTTGGAAAAGTTCTTTCCAGCTGAAGTTACTGATAAACTGAGGAAAGATATTTCCATGATTGTTCAGGATGACTCTGAAACTTTTTATGAGTATTGGGAGCACTTCAATAATCTTCTGGAAGCTTACCCCCACCATATGATTGACAAGATAGTGTTACTCAGTTATGTCACACAGGGCATGAGGCCCCAAGATAAGACCACATTGGAAAGTGCTAGCAATAGGTCTATGAAAAAGTACAAGACTACTGATGAGGCATGGCAATTGATCAGTGACTTAGCTGAATCATCTAGGAATCACAGGCAGAAACAAGGCCATGCAAAAGCTGTGGCAGAAGTATCCTCTAGCAGAGAGACCGCTGCTTTAACTCAGAGTATCTGTGAAATGACCAACTTGCTGAAGCAGATGCAATTGAATCAACAACAAGTTCAGCAAGCTCAACCCTCTCCAGCACAGCGAAACCAACAGTTAGTCCCACAGAGAGTTTGAAGAATCTGTGCTGATTATAGCCACTATACTGATGAATGTCCGCAGCTCTAGCAGGGAGACAACACCGTGGTAGCCACACATAACTTCTATGACCGCCCCAACCAAGGGTAGAATCAAGGTGGCAATTACAACCACGGATGGCAAGACAATTCTAACCAGAATTGGAGGGACAACAACAACAACAGAGGAGGCAGTGATAATCAGGGAAATCAGAGGTGGAATAACAACTACAATAGGCAGCAGAATCAGAATCAGCCTTACAGAGCACCTCACCTAAGGCAATCCCAAGGACCACAGAATACCCAACAGCAGACCTCTCAAATTACCTATCCTTCTTCTTCTGCTAATGATGACTTACTACAATCTATTGATCGGAGACAGCAGACCATGGAAAATAACATTAATGCCACTCTGAATGGTTTGAACGCTACTTTGCAAGCTCTTGTCTCACAAATTGGTTCAATGAATAACTCCAATAATCAACCTTTGAGCTCCAGTGGGATTCCCTCTCAACCATTACCCAATCCCAAGGGTGGTATTAATGCCATCACCCTGAGGTCCGGAACCACACTGCAGGAGAGGAACCAGGAGGAGCCAAACCCACCAGAACACGCCTCAGCTGAAAAGGTAGTGGAAATAGAAGATGTTGAAGAGGACATACAGGACATGGCTGAAGAAGAAGAAGTTCAACCATAGGAGGAAGCACTAAAAGGCGCAGACACTGCAGAAAACGCCACTCCCATTCCATTTCCACAACTTGCAAGGAAGCCCAGGAAGCAGCTGGAACCTGATCCAAAAATGGTAGAGATATTCAAAAAGGTTGAGGTAACTGTTCCCCTTTTTTATGTTATTCAACAGGTACCTAAATATGCAAAGTTTCTAAAAGATTTATGTTACATAAGAACAAAATTAATGAATTAGAAACTATTTCTTTAGGAAGTTCCATATCTGCTTTAATGGGAGGTTTACCTGAAAAGTGTAGTGACCCAGGTCCTTGTATAGTTAATTGTACTATTGGTGGTGTGATAATTTCTGAATGCATGTGTGATTTAGGAGCATGTGTGAGTATAATGCCTTTGTCTATATATGATGTTTTGAGGCTCCCTCCCTTAAAAAGGTCGGCAGCTCATTTTGTGTTAGCAGATAAAAGCATTATTACAGTGGTTGGAGTTGCTGAAGATGTACTAGTAGGCATTAAGGGACTCACGTTTCCCACTGATTTTTATATCCTGGAAATGCCCCAAAATGACTCAGATAAGCCATCATCAATCCTACTCGGAAGACCATTCCTGAAGACCTCAAAGTTTAAATTAGATGCTTTCTCAGGAACATATTCTTTTGAAATAGATGGCCGAGTAGTGATCTTCAATCTAAATGGAGTTATGAATCATCCTCAAGTGTGACATTATAGATGAAACCGTGGCTGAAGTCCACCAGGAGGAATTTGAAGAGAAGCACACAGGACAAGGTCCAAGTGTGGGGACATTCTCAGAAGACAATGACAGTGCCTTACCACTGTTACCAGCTCCAGACAACCTAGAGCCTGAACATGATCAGAAGTTAGAATTAAAACCCCTTCCTCCACACCTCAAATATGCTTACCTTGAAGATGGGCAGAAGTTTCCGGTTATCATTGCAAGGGAACTCACTTCTCAACAGGAAGAGCATCTACTTGGTGTGCTGAGGAGGCACAAGAAGGCAATTGGGTGGAGTTTGGCAGACATAGTAGGCATAAACCCTCAAGTTTGTGAGCATAGAATATTTTTAGAAGAAGGAGCAAGACCTGTCCGTCAACCCCAGAGAAGACTGAACCCCACTATCCTAGAGGTTGTCAAAAAGGAAGTGACCAGACTATTAGAGGCAGACATCATCTATCCCATCTCAGACAGTGAATGGGTAAGCCTAGTACAAGTGGTGCCAAAGAAGTCTGTAGTCACTGCAGTGAAGAATGAGCATGGAGAGCTCCTAACAACCAGAGTTCAGAACGCCTGGAGGGTCTGCATTGATTACAGACGCCTCAACCAACCAACCCGTAAGGATCACGATCCTCTTCCATTCATTGATCAAATGCTGGATCGCCTGTTAGGTAAATCGCATTATTGCTTTTTAGATGGTTACACAGGTAATTTCCAGATTCATATAGCTCCTGAAGATCAGAAAAAGACCACTTTTACATGTTCTTTTGGGACTTATGCTTACAAGAGAATGCCCTTTGGCTTGTGCAATGCACCAGCTACTTTTCAGAGATGCATGATGAGTCTTTTCTCTGATCTTATTGAGAACTGTATGGAGGTTTTTATGGATGATTTCAGTGTTTATGGCGATTCATTTAGCCTTTGCTTAGATTGATTATCTAGAGTGTTAGATAGATGTGTCAGTACAAACCTGGTATTAAATTTTGAAAAATGTCACTTTATGGTTAAACAAGGGATTGTACTAGGACATGTTGTGTCTAACACTGGCATTTCTGTAGACCCAGCAAAATGGATGTTATTTCTAGTTTACCTTACCCCTCTTCTGTGAGGGAGGTCCGTTCTTTCCTTGGCCATGCAGGTTTTTAAAGGAGGTTCATTAAGGACTTCAGTAAGGTAGCACTTCCCTTATCCAGATTACTGCAGAAAGATATTAAGTTCGAGTTCAGTGAAAATTGCAAACAAGCGTTTGATAAGCTGAAGATTGCACTGACTCAAGCCCCAATTGTGAGAGGACTAGCCTGGAGCCAACCATTTAAAATAATGTGCAATGCTTCAAACCATGCAGTAGGAGCAGCACTGGCTCAGCGTGAAGGTAAGGATCCTTTTGTTATTGCTTACGCGTCTAAAACTCTAGATGCCGCTCAATCTAATTACACTACTACTGAGAAAGAGCTTCTTGCTATTATTTTTGCTCTGGATAAATTCCGAGCCTATTTACTTGGTACTAAAGTAGTAGTGTATTCAGACCACGTAGCTCTAAAGTATTTATTATCTAAAAAAGAGTCCAAACCAAGGCTTATACGTTGGATACTGCTATTACAAGAATTTGATTTAGAAACTAAGGATATGAGTGGTAACAAGAATTTAGTGGCAGACCACTTGAGTCGCCTTGAGCACATTACAGATGACTCCACTTCTATAGCTGATAATTTCCCATTTGATCACCTGCAAGCAGTATCTGAGATAGTCCCTTGGTATGCACCTGTAGCTAATTATCTAGTTAGCCGCACCTTCCCTCCGAACTTTTCTAAACATCAAAGAGACAAGCTGAAAAGCGAGTCTAAATATTATATATGGGATGACCCATATTTATGGAGATGTGGCGCTGACCAGGTAATTAGATGGTGTGTGCCTCAATCAGAATTCCAGTCCATCTTAGAGGCCTGTCACTCATCTGAGAGTGGAGGACATTTTGGCCCTCAAAAAACTGCTAGGAAAATCTTAGACTGTGGATTCTGGTGGCCTACTCTTTTTAGGGACGCTGCTGAATTTTGTAAATCTTATTTTCCATGCCAGAAATTTGGTAATATATCCCAGAGGGATGAGATGCCTCAACAAATTATGCTTTTCTGTGAAATTTTTGATGTTTGGGGCATTGACTTCATGGGTCCATTTCCAAATTCTAATGGTTATTTCTATATATTGTTAGCTGTGGATTATGTTTCCAAATGGGTAGAAGCAATTCCTACCCGCAATGATGATGCTAACACTGTTGTTTCCTTTGTGAGAAACCATATTATTTGTCGCTTTAGATCACCACGAGCAATCGTGAGCGATCAAGGCACCCATTTTTGTAACAGGAGACTAACAGGACTAATGAAGAAACATGGGATAATTCATAAAGTTGCAACAGCCTACCATCCTCAGACTAATGGGCAAGTCGAGGTGTCAAATAGAGAGATAAAGCGTATCTTGCAGAAGATAGTCAAACCTCATAGAAGAGACTGGAGCACCAGGCTACAAGATGCACTCTGGGCATACAGAACAGCATACAAAACACCCATTGGGATGAGTCCTTTCCGCTTAGTTTATGGAAAAGCTTGTCATCTCCCTGTTGAAATAGAGCATAAAGCCTTTTGGGCCGTAAAGGAATGCAACATGGGAATTGAGAGAGCCAGAGCTGAAAGGAAGTTTCAACTGCAAGAACTGGAAAGCCTTCGCCTAGAAGCTTATGAGAACTCAAGACTATACAAGGAGAAGATGAAGGTTGTACATGATCAGCACATCAAGAGGAAAGAATTCCAACCTGGGGACTTAGTCCTCCTTTATAAATCTCAACTAAGGCTCATGCCAGGCAAGTTGAGATCAAGATGGGAAGGTCCATACAGAGTAGAGAAGGCCGAACCATACGGAGTCTATCACCTAAGTCATCCTTCAAGCTCTGAACCTATCAAAGTTAATGGACATTGTTTAAAGCTGTACCATGGCGAGAAGCTGAAGAAAAACAAGGAACTCGAGATCTTCCTCTTGGAAGATCCACACATAGCCGAAGACTGAGCTAGTGGAGCGTCCAACTTACGGACGTTAAAGCAAAGTGCTAGGTGGGAGATAACCCACCATGGTATGATCGTTCTTTTCCTTATTTTTAATTTTCTTATTCAATAACTCTTCTCTTCATTAGTACATTTCGTGCATCTGCATTCACATATTTTTAATAAAAAAATAAATAAAAAAATAAAAAAATAAAAAAATCACGCGACGCGACCGCCTCATTGAGCGTCCGCGTCGCAAGGAGATGGGAGACAATAATATTATGAACAGAGAGTTACGCAGGAGCAGGGTTGGAGGCGTGCCAATGGCACAAATCGTCCCACGCGACCGCGTCGCTAATGCGACCGCGTCATATGGGAATAATGGCCTCCCATGCGACCGCGTGCCCCACGCAGCCGCGTGACCTGGATTTCGACGTAACAAGGATGCACAGCCGAAAGTTGTGCTAGAGTGGTACTGGACTGGCGCTGGACGCACAGTCCCTCTCACGCGATCGCGTACCCCACGAGACCGCGTCGTATCCCAATAATTGACCACTCACGCGATCGCATGCCCCATGCGATCGCGTCACCCAAAATTTGGCACTAATATGATTTTTAACAGAGAGTTGTGCGAGTGCGAGGCTACCCTCGAGCCATTAGCCTAAAACGGGTCACGCGACCGCGTGACTGACGCGACCGCGTCATTCAGTTTAAGCACAAGTCGCGCGACTGCGTGCCCCATGCGACCGCGTCGCTTGTGCCGCACAGTTTTCCTAATTTGCCAATTATCATATCTTTTTCTCCCCAAATCCTATTTTCTCTTTTCCCTCCCTTCTTCCCTTCTTCCTTCTTTTTCACTTTTTATTCTCTCTCACCCCCATTAACAAGGTTCTTCTTGTTCTCCTTCCCTCCTTACTTTTCTATTATTCTTCTTATTTTTATATGTTATCTTCTTTTCTTTTCTTTTTACCTTCATTGTTCATATTTTCTTTTTCTTTTTTTTCCCTTTTTACTTGGTGCTATCAATTTATGTGAGTCATTATTTATTATTATACGCTTGTGGATTGTTGTAAATTTGTCTGACAATTATATATTGCTTTTTAAGAGATTACTTGCATGTTCAAATTCTTATTTTCAAGAGCTTCTTCTACATGCATGCTATGTGTTTGTGAAAAAGCCCATATGGCATTATGAACTTCTCTACATTTTTCTACTCTACTATTCAATGCTTGCTTTTCACAAATTCCCTTTACTATTTTATTCATTGAATTTAATTGTCAATACAACGTGATAGTTCGTTACGAGTGATGATATATTTAAATTGGACATTGAATGCTTGATATATGCTACTCATGCCTTTGCCTGCATGCCAATAAACCCCTTGCATTTACTTGTCCTTACATGCACTTGCTATATTTCCATTAATGAGTTTTCACATGTAATCCGGACCATGTGTTAACGTCATTCTTCTTTATTGTGCATTGATTATCACTTACACCACCCTCTTCCTTGCTCTATCCCTTTAAATTTAATTTACTTTCTCTTCCTTTTTTCAGGATGGCCACCAAGAAAGGAAAAGAGAAAGCTACTCCCAAACAACCAACAAAAAGAGGTACAAAGAGAGCATTAGTGGCAGAACCCTCTTCAACTGCGGTAAAGCCCTCAACAAAGAAAATTAAGAGGATTATAAAGGTTGATGATAAAGAAAGAGCCTTCCCAGCAAAGGACACTGTGCGATTCCCCAATCGCTACTGTGAGCAGATGTTCCCCATCCTGGCTGAAAGGAGTTACAACAACGAATACCTTCTTCTCCTCCCGTCCAATATTGCTACCTTTGTTGAGCCGTAAATTGCCCGAAGACAATGGGTTTCCTACAGAGACAGCCAAGGCAGGTCAATCTTTCTTGGGTAGTCGAGTTCTACTCCGACTTCCACCTGCCAACCCTGCAGTCTGTCTATGTCCGTCAAAAACAAGTCCCCATTACAGAAGAGGCCATTCAAAAAGTTCTAAGTCTTCCCCCTATTCCAGAAGGATTGGATGCCTTTCAAGAAGCCGCACTCAAGCGCCAGCTGTACCAATTTGACTAGGACGCCGTTCTCAGAGTTATCGCACTACCTGGCAGCAGATGGATCTACGGATACCATCGTACCCGACATAAGGAAATTTCGGCTTCAGCACTTACCTTGGAGGCTCGCGTATGGGCAAAGATTATGTCCCATTACGTCTTTCCGAGCACTCACAAGTCCTCCTTCAATGTGGACATGGCCGTTCTACTATGGTGCATCCTTACGGACCAACCTCTGAATCTACCAAGACACATCCGGAATGCCAAGGGACATGTACAAATTACAGGCAACTTACCTTTTCCCGTCCTGGTCTCAGATCTTGTCTCAGCAGCCGGAGTCTCCTACAGAGCTGGGGACACCAAAGCCATGCTTCTACGGGATGATCAGTATGTCCCCAACGGGAAGTACCTTAGACTTCGAGCAGCCACTACCAGCCAGCCCACTGAACCAGTTGAAGATATTCCTTCTTCAACACCACAAGCACCTACAACAGCCCAACTACTCCAGCAGATACTTGAAAAGTTGGATCGGCATGAAAAGAAAGCTAAGATGAGAGAGCGCTGTAACAAGCGCCGATTCACATACCTCAAGGAGATGATCCTGGGAAAATTCAAGGACTCAGACACCCCGAACTCCACTTTCTTTACCAGCACAGGGAGCCATGATGGTTCCGACTGTGGAGATACTGCTACCAGCCCACCTTTGTTCTTGACAGATGGCACCGAGGACGGTGCAAAGCCTTAAGTATGGGGAGGTCGGTCAGTACCTGACTTCCGGAGGTAATTTCTCTTCCATAGCACCAATAAATTAGGATATTTAGTTAGATTTTTCTTTTATAGAATAGGATAAATTGCATAGTAATAGATTAGTTGCATGCATGTTCTGCTTGATTAAAAAGACAATAAGTTTCTTCTAAGACCCTATCTTTAAACAAAATTTCACTAATTTTAATTAAAACTTTTATGTTAAATTTGCTTGAAGTTGTATTTGGAACATGATTTTTGAGCTAAAAAACACACAACCTTGAGATTTGAGCCTTTATGAATGGTTACATTATTTAACCATAATTATTTTATTCTTGTGTGTTTACTTCTCTATGATTGTAATCTATATTTTGTTTCATCTTATATGTCCAATGTTTATTATATTTATATGTTTGCATATGATTGAGGCCATTATTTGTTTAGCTCACTTATCCAAATAAAGCCTACCTTTCAATTACCTTTGTTAGCCACTTTGAGCCTTTAAATCCCATTTGTTCTATATTTTACCACATTACTAGCCTTAGCGGAAAAACAATTATATATATCCAAATTGAATCTTTGGTTAGCTTAAGATAGAATTGTGTGTGTTATTTAAGTATGGGAAATTGTGGGAACAAAGGATAATAAGGGAATGAGTTATGACAATATAATGGGAATTTGGATACCTACTCATGTGAAACTATAAGAATTAAAACTCTATGTGCATTGATAAGCTATGTTTATGTTTATGTTGAAAAAAAAATACTCAATAAATAAATAAGGGGACAAAATTACCCCAATGCTAAGTCAAGCATTCAAATATCAATGCATGTATGATAAAATCAAAATAAAAGGTTGAAACATGAGTATGGAATGTGAAATAAAATTTCTGGGTAGCTAGGTATGAATTCTAAAGTCACATAGAATATATATAGGTTATGTTAAAGCTTGGGTTAATTAAAGATTCAATTTATAAGCTTACTTAGCCATATATATATATATCCTTGCCCTTACCTTGGCCCCATTACAATCTTGAAAAGACCTCATGATGTTTGCATTGGTATATTAAATGTTGTTGATTGGTTAGGAGAAGAACAAAAATTAGAGAGCATGATTAGAGAAGGATAGAGTGATGACCCTATACACTAGAGAGACTAGAGTGTACATACATCATCAGTGAGGGTTCCATGCTTGAATTTCTATGGTCCCTGCTTTCATGAACTATCTTCTTGCATTTTTATCTGTTCTTACTGTATAAGAATTGAGTTAGTGGAATTTGATTTGTAATTGTTTTGAAGAGCTTACTTACTATTGATCAAGTGGACAAAAATCATATAGTTGCATTCATATATATAGGTTGCATTGCATTTCATAGGTTTTACATATTCTTACTCAATCATTTTATCTCCTTCAACTAAGCATGAGGACATGCTAATGTTTAAGTGTGGGGAGGTTGATAAACCACTATTTTATGGTTTATATTGTGTTTATTTATGTGGTTTTATCATGATCTCTATCCACTTATTCGTTAAATAAGCATGCATTTATAATTTCTTCCTAAAGTTATTGCATGATTGAAAACTTGCTTCCTAGAGACTTTTAATTATATATTTTATTTCTCCTTTATTCCATTCGATGCCGTGATCTGTATGTTAAGTGTTTCAGGCTTTATAGGGCATGAATGAGTTGGAGATTGGAAACGAAGCTTGCAAAAATCGAAGGAACACAAGAAATTGAGGAGATGACCAGCGAGAAGCGACGCGGCCTCATGGATCACGCGACCGTGCGAAAGAAAGGAAATCACAGTGACGCAGCTGCATGGATGACGCGACAGGGCAGTATGGAATAGCACAAGCGACGCGGCCGCATGGATGATGCGACCGCGTGGAAAAGCAGAATGCCGAATGACGCAGCCGCACGGATGACGCGACCGCGTAACATGCGCGATGTGCATAATCTACAGAATCGCTGGGGGCGATTTCGGGCCTTATTTTGACCCAGTTTTTGGCCCAGAAAAGCAGACTAGAGCCAGAGAACATGCAGAAACCAACAACAACATTCATTCCGCATAGTTTTAGTTTTGGGATCTAGTTTTCCTCTCCTCTAGGTTTTCTCTCTACACATTCATAGTTTTTAGGATTTGTTATTTTTCATTGTTTTTGCATTGGGATATTGAGAAGAGTTATTGCCTCATCAAGACTTCGACATTCTAGTTCGTTCTCTTTACTTGTCTCGTACTCTTCCATGTTCCTTAATTTACTTAATTTTACTATTGGATTATTTTAGCATTTCTTAATACAAGAATCACTTTTATTTTTAATTAATCCTTTGATCATTATTTATCATGTCTTTCTTTAATTCCCTTTCTTATGTTATGAATTTTACATTTACAATGAGCGAGTAGTTCCCTAACTTGATGGGGGGTTGATTGAAAGGAACCCTTGAGTTGGGATGCTCAAGAGAAAGATTGTAATTGGGTTTATTGTTGGATTGCTCTCTAGTCATTAACACCAATCCTCCTAAGAGCGGATTGGAACTTGTGGATAGAAACAACATTCTAGCTTGTTTGACTTTCCCTTACTTAGTAAAGCACAACTAAACAGAATAACCCCCAATTATCAATTAATCTTGAGAGTACTGCAACAAGAATAGGGCTTCCAGCTAATCAACTCCCAGTCAAGGCTTTTATTTAAATTTATATAAATTCTCTAATTTAATTTTCTGCCATTCAACTCAAACCTTTTTGAAAAATCTGATTAATAAAATAGCACACTTTTCTGCAACTCGTTGGGAGACGACCTGGGATTCATACTCCCAGTATTTTAATTTTAATTTCTGTGACACTCTTCTAAATTGATAAGCGGATTTCTGGTTGGTTGAGAACTATACTTGCAACGCATATTTTATAATCATTCTTAACTCGCCAATTTTCGCTCGCATCACGCGCCGATTGCCTTTGCGATCCACGCGTGCGCGCCAAGTGTGCGTGCGCGTCGATAGGAATCCTCTGATCAACACGGATGCATCCATCCTTGTGCGCCGCTTCCAGCCATCCTCATCCACGCGTGCGCGTGGAGTGCGTGTGCGCGCCAATGCTGATTTTCCCAAAAATTCAAATCATCATGTTCCTCCCTTTTGTGCATACTTTCTTTCTCTCTTCTAGTCCATTCCTACCCTATAACTCCTAAAATCACTCAACAAATACATCACAGCATCGAATGGCAATAGAAGAGGATTAAAATATGGAAATTTAAGGCAAAATAAGCATGCTTTTCATTATGGAGCAATATTAGGAAGAGAACACAAAACCATGCATTTCTTGTGAATAAGTGTGAGAAATATTGACAAAACCCCCCAAATTCTACACAATATAAACCACAAAATTGGGGTTTATCAAATCTCCCCACACTTAAACCAAGCATGTCGTCATGCTTAGAATAAATAGACAAAAGATCATGGTGAGAAAGGGTTTATGAAATGCAAACTACCTAAGTGAATGCATGCAACTAATATAAAATCATCTGCCTACTTGGTCAACGGTAAATCTATCCTCCAAGAACACATGTGAATATATGGGGTGAAAATAGTATGTAGTTCATGAATCCTACCAAATTGAACATCACTAAGGAGTGCATATAACTTGCTAGATGAACGCTTGTGAAAGCCAGGAACAAAGAATTGAGCATCGAACCCGCACCGGAAGTGTATCCGCTCTATTCACTCAAGTGTATAGGGTTCGTCACTCAATCCTCTCCTAATCATGCTTTCCAAGATTTGTCTTTTATCTAACAATCAACAATTACTTAATGCATGCTTACAAGTATCATGAGGTCTTATTCATGGGTTGTAACGGGGCTAGGGTGAAGGTAAGGATGTATATGGCCAAGTGAGCTTAAAATTTGAGTCCTTGATTAACCTAGGATCCCACTAGACACATAGAACAACCTATATAACTATAATACATTACCTAGCTACCCTTGAGTTTCACTTTTCTGCATACTCATGCATTCTTTTCAATTCACACCCATATGCATTGTTTTCTTTATTAATTTGTCTTGGGGTTTCTTTGTCCCCTTTTATTGCTTTGTTTGTTAGTTTTTTTATCTATCCCCTTTTCTTGGGGTTTTATGTACAAAAGTTTCAATGCATATAGTTCAATCATTCAATACATGAGCATGTTACCAAATCTTAGAATTTCAATTACACTACAATTATACTGATGAGAGAACTTTTGCGTGGTCTAGAAATTTGCGGATAAATCCTCGTTGCAAGTATAGTTTCTAAACCTTCAAAAGTCCTTTCATACAAACGTTTTGGTTGTCACAAGTAACAAACCCCTTTAAAATTGATAACCGAGTATTTAAACATCGGGTCGTCTTCTCAAGGAATTGCAGGGAGGTATGTTCTTATTATTGGTTATGAGTTTGTAAATTGGGGTTTAGGAAGTAAGGTTGGAATATGTTATATGACAAATAAAATAAAATAATAATAATCAAATAAACTCTTGGTAAAGTATGAAGAACTGGAAGTCCTATCTTAGTTATCCTTATCAATTGTGATGAGAATTGGATTCTTCCCTCACCTTATTAACCTCTAACTATGAAGGTATGTTAAGTGGACAAATTAATTCGAATCCTCAAGTCCCAGTCTTTCCTTGGGAAAAGTTAGAGTTATTGGATCTCGAAGTAATTCTTGAAGAATTTCAATTTTCAATCAACAATGAGTTTGATAACTCGAGTTACCAATGACTCAACCAAAGCCAAAAGAGAAAAATCCAAATTATTTATATAATAAAAAGGAGCAATCATAAGTCTGAAATACCTCAAAATATATTAAATAGAAAATCAATCTAAACATAGAGAGTCATAAACAAAATTAAGAAAAGAAATAAAAGAACATTGAACCTGTGATGGCAAAAGATGAAATAATCATGAAGTGAAAAGAATCCTAATTCTAAATCCTAAGAGAGAGGAGAGAACCTCTCTCTCTAAAAACTACATCTACTCCTAAAATTGTGAATGTAAAAGCCTGTTTTTTATGAATGGATGCAATCTCCCATTTTATAGCCTCTAATCTGTATTTTCTGGGCCGCGAACTGGGTCGAAAACAGCCCGGAAATCGCTGGAGAAGAATTCAAACACGCTGATTTTCGTCACTGCGACGCGGCCGCATGGATCATGTAGTTGCGTCTCCTAGCGTCAGGGGAACTATAGCATATTATATATCAAATCGAAGCCCCGGACGTTAGCTTTCCAACGCAACTGGAACCGCGTCGTTTGGATCTCTGTAGCTAAAGTTATAGCTGTTTGAGTGCAAAGAGGTCAGGCTGGACAGCTTAGCAATTTCTCCAACTTCTTGTATTCCTTCCACTTTTGCATGCTTCCTTTCTATCCTCTGAGCCATTCCTGCCCTGTAATCTCTGAAATCACTTAACACACATATCAAGGCATCTAATGGTAATAAGAGAGGATTAATATTAGCAAATATAAGTCCAAAGAAACATGTTTTCAATCAAAGCACATAATTAGGAAGGCAAATGTAAAACCATGCAAATAGTATGAATAAGTGGGTAAAGAGTAGATAAAAACACTCAATTGAGCACAAGATAAACCATGAAATAGTGGTTTATCATATACCCCTATATATCTATCCAAATTTCCCAAGTATACCCTCTTAATTGAATGATACACATCCTAACTTACCTAAGCTAATCAAGGATCCAAATTTAGGGACATTCATGGTTTTTTCACTTAGGATTGTTGATGTGCTCTATTTAAGAACAAAAAGGGTCCATCATGGGCTCAAAATTGGTTAGCAATGATAGATAAAAGGGTTAAGGCCATTTGGGAGAAAGTGACTATTGAAATGATGGCCTCAATCATGTAAATGCATTCATACATAAAGTAATAGACATATAGAATCAGACAAAGTAAGGATCACAATCATAGGGAGAGAGATATGCACACAAGAATGGGAATTAATGGTTAGAAGATGTAACCATGCAATAGGCTCAAAACTTACATGCTTGTGTTCTTAGCTCAATCACTATGTTCCAAAATACATTCTTAAAGCAGGTTTACTGCAAAAATTTTTCAAAATTTGGTAGGGTACCCCAAACACAGTTTCTTGGGGAAGAAATTATTGTTTCGACCAAGAAATTCTATAGAAACTAACTATCATGCAAGGAGTATTTACAAGCAAAACTAACTACACATGCAATGTACTAACAATGTACTAACTACTAAGCAAAAGATAAGTCCATGGGTATTGAAAAGAAGAGATTGTTACCCATGGAGATCAGTCGGACGACCTCCCCACACTTAGAAATTAGCACGGTCCTCCGTGCTACGAACAATGCGCAAAGAGCGGTCGGGACCGGAACCGTCACTATCCTCTCCTTCAGAGCTCCCATCACTTGGGTTTGAGGTGGATGTGAATATTTCGGGTTCCTCCATGCTAGGGATAACACAACGCAGAAGCTTCTTGATGTAAGCGTATCGGCGTTGATTGCGCCGCTCATATCTATCAAGCTTCCGGTGTATATCTTCTATCCTTTGAAGTGTGGATCTTTGCCGTGATGGTGATGATGAAGTGGAAGGAATAGTAGATGGGAGGGCTATGTTAAGGCTTGGGTTGTTCATGGGAAGATGTAAGTATTTTCCGCTTGGGACCACATCGCCCTTAGCCAGAACTATAATCTTCCTGTCCTTGGCTTCCCAGGGAACACCCGCTGCAGCAACTAAATTAGATACCAATGCTGGAAATGGCAAATTACCCCAGGCGTGAACTTGAATCATCGCTTGCTTGACAAGAAACGGAATATTCACCGGCCTCTCCGTGAGAACACACCAAACAAGCAAGGCGAGATCCGCCGTGAAGGACGACTTGTGGGTGCTAGGTAGCACATAGTGGGATAGGATCTGGGCCCAAGCTCTAGCTTCTACAGTGAGGAAGCGAGCGTCAATGCACTTAGGCCTCATCTGGAGTCGACCTTGGGTCCAAAATATCTCTAGCTCACCAATGACTCGAAGGATCGAGTCCCAATCAAACCCAAATTTTTCCCGTTGACGTAAGACTTCTTGGTAGCCATCCATGTCACTTGGTACCGGTAGGACATTAAGCACTTGCTGAATAGCCTCTTCTGAAACCGCGACTTGCTTCCGGCGCATGTATACCGATTGAAGAGAGGAGAGATGGTAGTTAGTGTAGAATTCTTCAACCCAAGAGAGGTTGATCTCCCTTGGCTTTTCTTAAAAGAAACTCCCATCCTCGCCGTTCAATGCGGGGTAGAATACAAGGAGCAACCTTGTCCGGTGGAGCAAGTAGATGCTCAGGATGATAGTTCCGTACAGCTATGGAGGGGAACATAAGTTCATAGAAGCAGTTGGGGAACCTTGAAGAATCTTTTGCCAGTTTGCTCTTTTCATTCTCATCAATAGGAGCAGGTGTCTTCGCTTTCGTAGTTAGGGGTCTGGCTCCCAATGAAGAGTGCACCTTAGAAGTTGATCTTTGGGGTGCCCTCTTTGCGGCTGCTTTCCTTGGAGCTTTCTCCTTGCCTTTCGTGGTGGCCATCCTGAGAAGGGAAGGGAAATAAGAAAACATTAAACTCAAAGAATCATTTTAACAAAAACATGCAAGTGAAAGGTAGTGCCCAAAAGAAATATTGCAATAATCTAATCATAAAGACATGGGTTATAACACTTGGCATGGGATGCAAGAGGAAGCGAAGTATGCAAAATGTCATGAGAAGTATAGTCTCAAGCATCCATAACAAAGAGCAAGTCATGTTCAATGAGTATCTAATCAACAAGCAAAGTGGACTCAATGCGTATAGAAGACAACAAGTGAATGAGGGGAAGCACCCAATTGAAAGCACATTGTTAAAAGAAACCAAAGTAGCATTGATGCATTTCCTTGAATACTTGGTGTGCAATTATCAAGCAAAGAACAATTATAAGATACTCAACCAATTTAAAGCCCAAAATGAAATATTAATCATCACATAAACATTACATATTGGCAAAGATAAGGAAAAAAAGAATGACAAAAGATCTATTAAAGCAAATTAAACTCACATTCAACATCCATGGAAAAATAAGGGAAAAGGAAAAGTAAGCAAACAAAAAGTAAGAAATATCATCATGCATCTAAAATAGAAACTAAGTAAAGCAACAGAAGAATCTAACTAGAAAAAGAAATAATGCAAAGAAAATAAAAGAGAAGAAATGGAAGAAGTAGAACCTTGAGAAGTATAAAAGAACAAGGTTGAATTTTCTTTTGTGAATATGAGAAATAAATAGGAGAGATGTAGTGCCACCGGAAGAGGTGGTCGTCGCTGGTGAGTGGCCAGAGATGATGGTGGTGGATTGTGGAAGGAAAAGAAGAAGGGAGAAGTGATGGTGAAGGAAGAAAAGAGAAAGAAGATATGAAAGGGGGTGAGAAAGGGAAACAGAACAAGGCGCGAAGCTTTAAAACTGATTCGCGCAACAGACGCGCGCGTGCGCAGTGCGCTGGCGCATCGGTGAGGTTTTGGCAAGCGACGCGTGCGCATCAGTGGCGCGCACGCGAAAGGGGAGTTATGCCCCTGGCACAAAACTAGCACAAAGGTGGCATGAGTCTCTGGATTTCGTACCAGAGTTGGTAAGTGGTGCAGGCGCGCGGACGCACACCTTGCGCGGACGCGTGCCTTAAGGAATTTGCGACCGGCGCGGACGTGTGTAATGCGCGGACGCGTCAGTTCTGGCACAAGAGTGTAAGTGTGGCACAACTCTCTGGTTTTTGTACGAGGGAGTCCACATATCACCATCGGTGCACTCGCGCACAGTGCGCTTGCGTGTCTGTGGGTGATTTGCAATGGTGCGCGCAGGCGGCAAGTACGCGGACGCGTGAGTGCCTGGCGCGAGATGGGCATGAAGTGGGCATGACTCTCGGGTTTTTGGCCCAAGAGTAGGAAGTGCACCACCGGCTCGCACGCGCACAGTGCGCTGGCGCGTTGGTGCCCATTTTTCCTTTTTCTCTTCTCTTCTTTTTTTTTTTGAACATAATAAGACCTATTCTAACACATTCTTGGTAGGTGCTTAAGCAAGTAGTCAAAGAGAGCACTTCACAATTTCATGCATTATCCAAAACATAGCATTCTCCCTACTTCAAAAATTTATCCATACCAAAATGATGAAAACTATATGAACATCCTATCTATTCACAAGAAGAATAAAACTAGCATTCCTATGCAATCAATCAATCATCAAGAAATCACAAAAATTCACAAAAATTTAAGGTTACAAACTAGATGGTATGCACAAAATTCACAAGGAAGATCTTATCACGGTGGGGTGCCTCCCACCAAGCACTTTTCTTTAACGTCCTTAAGTTGGACGGTCCTTTTTTTAAGCTTCCTCTCTCCTTGGTGAATCCTCCAAGAGGAACACCTCTAGCTCTTTTGGGGGCTTGTAGCCATGGTAC
This sequence comes from Arachis hypogaea, assembly GCF_003086295.3. Classification (NCBI taxonomy): domain Eukaryota; kingdom Viridiplantae; phylum Streptophyta; class Magnoliopsida; order Fabales; family Fabaceae; genus Arachis; species Arachis hypogaea. The sequence goes on along the minus strand of NC_092049.1, from coordinate 60,935,945 downwards.
TTCTTCACTCTATGTCCATTCACCTTGAATGTTGCTTCACTCTTGGGATCAAACAACTCCACCACTCCATAGGGCTTTATCTCCTTCACCTTGAAAGGTCCTTCCCATCTAGAACGGAGTTTGTCAGGCATGAATCGAAGCCCTGAGTTGTAGAAGAGGACCTCATCACCTTCTTGAAAGTCTTTCTTCCGGATGTGATGGTCATGGAATGCTTTAGTCTTTTCTTTGTAAATCCGGGCATTCTCATATGATTCGTTCCTCAAACACTCAAGCTCCTCTAGTTGTAACTTCCTGGCTTCACCGGCCTTGGCTAAATCCATGTTGCACTGCTTTACCGCCCAATAGGCTCGATGCTCAATCTCCACCGGAAGGTGGTACGCCTTACCATAGACGATCCGGAAGGGGCTCATCCCTATCGGAGTCTTGTAGGCCGTTCTATACGCCCATAGTGCATCTCCTAACCGGAGGCTCCAATCCTTTCTTTGTGGATTGACCACTTTCTCCAAAACTCTCTTAATTTTCCGGTTGGACACTTCCGCTTGTCCATTTGTTTGCGGATGATAAGCAGTAGCAACCTTATGTGACACTCCATAGCGTTTGAGCAATGCCTCTACCTTCCTGTTACAAAAATGGGATCCTTGGTCGCTCACGATTGCTCGTGGTGACCCATAACGGCATACAATGTGATTCCTAATAAAAGAAACAACGGCATTGGTGTCGTCAAGGCGGGTAGGTGCGGCTTCTACCCACTTTGACACGTAGTCAACCGCTAACAGAATATACAGATACCCACTAGAGTTGGGAAACGGTCCCATAAAGTCAATGCCCTATACATCAAATATCTCACAGAACAACATAGGTTGCTGAGGCATTTCATCCCTTTGGGATGTGTTTCCCGACTTCTGACACTGATGGCAAGACACACATAACCGATTAGCATCCTTGAACAAGGTTGGCCACGAGAATCCACAATCCAACACCTTTTTAGTGGTCTTTTGTGGGCCAAAGTGGCCACCACATTCAGACGAATGACAAGCTTCAAGAATTGGTTGGATTTCAGACTCTGGGATATATCTTCAAATTATTTGGTCCATGCCCCTCTTCCACAAGTGAGGGTCATCCCAAATATAGTAATTGGAATCACTCCTCAACTTGTCCCTTTGGTTTTTCGAAAAGTTGGGAGGGAAGATTTTCGCAACCAAGTAGTTTGCCATTGGGGCAGACCAAGAAAAGCTATCCGACACAGCATGCAAACTATCCAATAGGAATGAGTCATTGATCGGAAATGGATCAAATTTCAAATTCTCAATGCGGCTTAAATGATCTGCAATCAGGTTTTGTGATCCACTCCGGTCCCTAATCTCAATGTCAAATTCTTGCAAAAGCAAGATCCAACGTATGAGTCTAGGCTTTGACTCATTCTTTGTCAATAAGTACTTTAAAGTTGCATGATCCGTGTATACCACTATCTTTGATCCTAGCAAATAAGATCTGAATTTCTCTAAAGCATGAACAATATCGGTGCCGTGGTAAGAACTCTCCTTAGCTCTTCAAAAGCTTTCACACATTCACTGTCAAACTCAAAATCCACATCTTTTTGGAGTAGGCGCGACAATGGTAAAGCAATTTTGCTGAAATCTTTGATAAAGTGCCTATAGAATCCTGCATGTCCCAAAAACGAGCGGACCTTCCTCACAGATGAGGGGTGAGGTAAAGTAGTGATAACATCGACCTTGGTCGGGTCTACAGAAATGCCTTCATGAGATACTACATGTCCTAACACTATACCTTGTCGAACCATGAAGTGACACTTTTTTAAAATTTAATACAAGGTTAGTGTCAACACAGCTAGCTAAGACCTTGGCCAAGTTCTCTAGGCAACAATCAAATGAAGTACCATAAACGCTGAAGTCATCCATAAAGACTTCCAGACAATTCTCCATTAGATCGGAGAAGACACTCGTCATGCACCGCTGAAAAGTAGCGGGTGCATTACATAGTCCAAATGGCATCCTTTTATAGGCAAAGGTGCTAAACGGACAAGTAAACGTGGTCTTCTCCTGATCTTCAGGAGCAATATGAATCTGGAAGTACCCAATAAATCCAACAAGGAAGCAGTAGTGAGATTTACCTGCCAAATGGTCTAACATCTGATCGATGAATGGCAAGGGGTAGTGGTCCTTCCGTGTAGCGGCGTTCAATCTTCTGTAATCAATGCACACTCACCACGCATTTGGTACTCTTTTGGTGACCACTTCACCATCGTCCTTCCTGACCGCAGTGATGCCCGACTTCTTAGGGACAACCTGGATCGGGCTCACCCACTCACTGTCGGAGATTGGGTATATGATACCCGCATCCAGTAATCTGGTGACCTCTTTCTTCACTACATCGAGGATGGTCGGGTTGAGCCTCCTTTGCGGCTGCCTAACCGGCCTAGCTCCATCTTGGAGAAATATCCTATACATGCACTTGCGGGGGTCAATTCCCACAATATTCGCTAGGCTCCATCCTATTGCTTTCTTGTACTTTCTTAGAACATCTAGGAGCTTTTCTTCTTCTTCGCTTGAAAGCTCACTAGCAATAATGACCGGAAACCTTTGGTTGTCCTCTAAGAAAGCATATTTCAAATGAGATGGAAGGGGCTTCAGTTCACTCTTTACCTCAAGTTGAGGTTCCTTTTCATCAAGCTCATGGAGTTCATTCTTGACAACTTTCTCATGTTCATCCTCTTGGCCATTCGTCTCCTCAACAATAGGGTAGCACAACTTGTTGTGGTCTTCTTCTTGCACTTCCACTACCACTTCATCAATTACATCACACCGGAGCACGGAATGTTCTTCGGGTGGATGTTTCATTGCTTCTTCCAAATTGAACTTGATAGTCTTGTCTCCAACCTCAAAAGAATATGTGCCGGTGAAGGCATCTAACTTGAATTTAGAGGTCTTGAGGAAGGGTCTACCAAGTAAAATAGAGGATGAGCTTCTATTTTCTGTTGGAGGCATTTCAAGGATGTAAAAGTCACCCGAAAAAACCAAATCCTTGATCGCCACAAGTTCATCTTCCGCTATTCCCATCACCGTGATCATACTTTTATCGGCTAAGGCAAACCTTGCTGCCGACTTCTTTAATGGAGCTAAATTCAACCGCACATAGATAGAAAGCGGCATGATGCTTACACAAGCTCCCAAGTTACACATACAATCATGAAAAATGCGTCCGCCAATACAACAAGACACCAAACAAGGTCCATGTCACCACATTTCTTTGGAATAGGTTCCATCAAGGAAGAAATTGAACTACCCAAGGATAATGTCTCCAATTCTCCTATCCTATCTTTGTGTGTACACAAGTCTTTCAAAAATTTTGCATACTTTGGAATTTGTTGAATAGCATCAAGAAGTGGTATGGTTACCTCGACCTTCTTGAATACTTAAAGAATGTTCAAATCAAATTCCGATGTTTTCTTTGCTTTCTTCACCATGGAAGGGAATGGAATAGGAATGGACTCATCCACTATAGCTTTCCTCTTGGGCTCCTTGAGGTTTACTCCTTCTTCCTCATGCCTTTTGTCTACCACCTCTTCTTCCTGTGGAGCTTCAATAACCACTTCTTCCTCATAAATGTCTCCCATGACTCTTGGAGGTATCTCCTCCAATGTAGTCCCCGACCGTAGAGTGATAGCGTTGAGACCGCCTTTTGGGTTTGGTTGGGGTTGGGATGGAAGGTTAGAAGAGCTTGAGGGTTGGTTGGTGTTGTTGTTGGAAGTTGATGGTGGGTTTGACATGGTCATCTTTGAAAGCATGTTGGTGAGGTTAGCTAATTGAGCGCCCAAGGCATCGAATTGAGCCTTGTTGCTCTCATCTCGTTTCTCCATGGCGGCTCTAAGCTCATCAACTTGATTGTTGGAAGATGGAGGAGTTTGGTTGGATTGTTGTCTATGGAGTGGTGCTTGGTATTTGGTGTAGTTGTTTTGGTTTGGTTGTAGTGGCCATGGTTGGCTTGGTAGTTGGTGTTGTTATGGTGGTATTGGGATGAGGATTGGTTATTGTTGTGGTGAGAAGAAGAGTTGTTCCATCTTTGGTTTTGATTATTTCCTTGTGCATTATCCCTCTACCCTTGATGTTGGTTACCACCTTGAGGGTAATTGTTTTGGCCTTGAGAAGGATAGGGTGGACGGTTGTTGTAATTCACATTGGCTACTACAAGAGCATGTTCCTCTTGAATTCGATGGCATTGATCGGTGTAATGTGTAGTGCTAGAGCACAAACCACAAATCCTAGGAGGGCCTTCAAGTTGAGCAACTGGAGGTGGGGCTTGAACAGCTTGGATGGAGTAGTATTCCTTTTGATCCTTTTGTTTTTGTGTAAGGATGGTGGTCATATCCCCAAGTACTTTGGTTAAGCTTGATTCGGAAGGGGATGGTTCTACCACACCCTTGAGAGGATTACTTCTCACCCTTGTATGTTGTGTAGCCTCGGCAACATCCTTTATCAAATTCCAAGTTTCTCCCTCTATTTTGTTTTTCGAAATGGAACCACCGCTAGAGGCACAATCTTCTATCTTCCACACAAAGACCTCCGGTGAAGTAGCTAATGAGCAAGTGAGTGTTCATCCCATGGTGTGGACAAGATTCCAATAGCCTTGATAAACCCATATTTTATGATGTATTTTGTGCTCAATTTAAGTGATTTATTCAATCCTTCACCCACTTATTCATGTAAATTGCATGGTTTTACTTTCCCTTCCTTATTATGTGAAATATGTGAAAAACATGTTTCCTATGCTTTAAAAATATTAATTTTAATTACCCTTTATTACCATTCGATGCCGTGATTTGTGTGTTAAGTATTTTCAGATCTCCCAAGGCAGGAATGGCTTAGAGGACAGAAAGAAAACATATAAAAATGGAAGGAAAGCACAAAAATGGAGTTTTGAAGAAAAGGGCAGCGACGTGAACACATGGACGACGCGGCCGCGTGCCTAGCGCGAAAAGGGAGCAACGCGAACGCGTGACTGACGCGAACGTGTGCCTTGAGCAGAACGCAAATGACGCGTACGCATGACTGAAGCAAAACGTGTGACAAGGAAAACTCCCAGATGACGCGACCGCGTGACCCACGCGGACGCGTGACAGACGCCACGTGCAGAAACTGCAGAAAATGCCCCCAGCGATTTCTGAAACCCTTTTGGCCTAGATCCAAGTCCAGAAAACACATATTAGAGGTTATAAAGTAGGGGAATGCATCCATTCATCAACATGTCTTCCATTATTCACTTTTCGTAATTTAGATGTAGTTTTTAGAGAGAGAGGTTCTCTCCTCTCTCTTAGGATTTAGGATTTTAGGATTTCTATTAGTTTAGTTCAATTCATCTTCAGTTACAGGTTCAATATTCCTTTTATTTTATATTTCTCTTCTACTTTCAGATACTTTAATGCCTTTATTTGTTGATTACTTATGTTGCCAAATTGGCTTACGAACCATTCATGTTAGGATTTTCTTTATTTAATATAAATTGAGGTATTTCATATTTATGATTCTTATTTAGTTTTTTTATATTCTTGGCTTAATTGATTAATTGGAGACTCTTGAGTTATCAAACTCATCGTGATTGATAATTGTTACTTTTGCTAATTGAATTGAATTCCAATAACTCTAGTCCTTTCTTAGGAGTTAGCTAGGACTTGAGGATCAAACTAATTAGTCCACTTGACTTTCCATTGCTTTAGTAAAGGTTAACTAAGTGAGATTAAAACTCAATTCTCATCACCATCGATAAGGATAACTAGGATAGGACTTCCAAATTTTCATACCTTGCCAAGAGTTTTATTAGTTATTAATTTATTAATTCTTGCAATTTATTTTCCTTGTTCAAACCTTTTAAAACCCAAAAAAACTGTTTTCCATAACTAATAATAAGAACACCTCCCTACAGTTCCTTGAGAAGATGACCCGAGGTTTGAATACTTCGGTTTATAAATTTTATTGGGTTTGTTACTTGTGACAACCAAAACTTTTGTAATAAAGGAATTCTTGTCGGTCTAGAAGGTATACTTACAACGGGAATTTATTTGTGAAAATTCTAGATCGCGCGAGAGTTTCGCTCTTTCAAAATGGCGCCGTTGCGGGAGAATTGCAAACATGTGCCTTATTATTGGTTATTGTAAATATTTTTCTTTTACTTGTTTATTTGTTTTTGTTTTTTCCTTTTATTTCTATTAGCTACCATTAGTTCTCACCCCGCTCGCTTTGAGTTTGGTTCTAATATTGTTGAAGGGAATGAAAGCTATAGCAGGAACACACGTCAAGGTCAGAGCAATCAAAGATGGATGGAGCCACAAGGACTTGATCAACCCTTTAGGCAACAACACCCTCCACAATATCACAAATGACGACCATTCTACAGTGCATGCCAAGGCAATAGATACGGTGGATCCCTTTGTAGTTACCAACAGGTTCCACCCTGTGCTTATGAATCACCCTCTCAACATAGCTTTGAACCACCACACTCACAAGTTCCTTTTCACCATTCACCACCGTATAACCCTTATCCACCACAATTCCAATCTAATTACTCCCAAGAACCACCACCGCAACATTCACCATCCCCATATCCTTATCAAGAAGAACCACCTCTGTATTATGAGCCCTCTATCCCAAACAATGAACCCTCATATCCACCCCAATCTCCAATGGATGACACCTTTCGTGTTCTTCTTCAAGGGCAAGCAAAGATGCAAAGGAACGTACTAGAACTCACCACTGCCTTAACCGAGGTAGTAAATATAATAGCTTCCCAACATCTGAGCACTCAAAGTACTCCCATGGCTACATGTGGAGAATCAAAAGAAGAGCGAAGCATGAAGGAGACACTAGAAACTTCGGTGGACAATGAGGAGCATGGCTTTGTATTGGAATAAGTGGAGGAAGCTATAATAGTTATAGAGGAAGAAGTGGTTGAAGATTTAGGAGATGCTGAACCCCATGGGAATCGAGAACTGTAAAGGATTTTTCCGAGAAGTTCGAATTTGATGCCAAGGAAGATAGTGCACAACCTCCAAAGTACATACCTTGTGAAAAATTGGACGGAACAGTCCAAGAAGTTGATTCCATGGGCAGTAATGATCATGAATCAAGCTCTCCTAGTCACGAACTCACATCCGCAACTGAACTCCTTGATCCTGAAGAACCTTATCCAAGTGAATACGAAGAGGATGTCGAGGTAGATTTCTCTCAACCTCCAACGTATGACTTGAGTGACGAGGAAGACATAGAAGACTTTGATCAGGACGCAGTTGCAGTTGAAGAATTTTGCAAGGTAGTGGAGGAATTCACAGAAGAATACAAGGGAGTAGAGCTTACAGAACCATTGGAAACACCTATCCCAAGGCCATTACCACCTAATACAAGCTTCAAGTGGGTACAACCCTTAACCTTTATCTTTACTTTTCCACTTGAATATGGTTTGCTTGAAACAGATGGCCAGCTTAGAGCTCTCTGCGGCTTTAAGAGTAAGAGAGAAATGGCTCGTACTCAGAGCTGGTGTGCAAGATTCAATGAGGTTTCACGCTTCAATTCGAAGTGCACGGATTGGTATCAAGTTCAATTGAATGGGTCTCGGAAAACGTTTGGTCATCTTGGTGAGAATACAATTTCTAAACCGCCTGGATGGAAGAATTTAGATCAAGACAAAGGCGGATTTAAAAGCAAAGTTTGGGATCCTGGAATATATTCTGACATTCGTCACCCTGGGAGCCTGAGAATCTGTTTGAAGCTGCTCAAAAGGTTTACATGCCTAGTTTGGGACCCCGGAGGCTGTTGGCATTCCAAACATTGGTGGAAAATTTTGGATGAATTCAAGCATAAGCCACCATAACAGGAAGCTCATCAAATGTCCAACTTAAGGACTTTGACTAAAAGTGCTAGGTGGGAGACAACCTACCATGGTATGATCGTTTCTTTTTCAATTTTATTTCGTGTTGTTTGTTTTTATTTTATTTTATTTTCATTGAACCTGGAAGTATTCATAGCATCTATATTAGCACTGCATATTGCATACTGTATAATTGCACAAAAAAAAATTTCACGCCACGCGAGCGCGCAGGCCACGCGTGGGCGTAAAATGGAAATCGGCATAAAGATCCAACGCCCAAAAACCTGGGCTGGAATCGTGCGGCTGGTGTGCATTTAGCACAAAACGGCCCACGTGTTCGCATCCTTGATGCGAACGCGTCACTTGGAAAACACTCATCCCACACGAAAGCGTGAGCGACGCGTCCGCGTCGCGTGGATATTATGGCCCCCTAAATGGAAACAGAGAGTTGCGCTGAAACAACGCTAGAAGTGTGCGTCTAGCACATTTTACAGCGATGCGGTCGCGGGACTCACGCGTCCGCGTCACCCATCTTTTACCCAACCCACGTGACTACGTCAATCATGCGACCGTGTCAAACCCATTTTACCCTAGTCACGCGATGGCGTGCTCCACGCGTTCGCGTGGATTCAAAAATACTAACCCCCTTCACGCGAAACCCTACCCCTCGCGTCGCCCATTCACCCCAACCTCCCCAACCCTCCTCTCACCTTTCCCCTTCCCCTCCTCTGCAACCACCACCTCACCAGCTGCCCACCACCACCGACCACCGCGCCAAGCCACCACCGCACTACACCACCGACACCCCCCTCTCTTTTTTCTCTTCTTCCTCCACCACTCTCTTCCAACCCTTCTCACCCACCGCCTCCCTCCTTTAGGACCACCACCACCGCGGCCACCACCCCCAACCACCTAGAACCGCCGCCAATACCCTCGCCCCCTTCTTCCCAACCACCCAGACCACCCCGCGACATCCTCCCTCTTCTTTCTCCCCTTCTTCTCTTCCCTCCCCTACCACTCCCCTCCACCACTGCCCCCCACCGCGGCCACCCTCGGACCACCATCTCCCACCACCACAACCCTCGCCCAACCTTCTTTCCATCCCCACCCTTTACCCCTAACTAAACCCCAACCTCCAAACCGCCCCTGCTCCACCACCGCGCCGCTGTGCTCCCTCCCAGCGCCGCCGCGTCACCACCACCACCCCTCTGCCCTCACCTCTGTTCATACACATACCAGGTTTCGCCGAATACCGATTTCTCTATCTTCCGTAGTTAGTTACATATTTTTCAGATTTTGTTCAATCTAGGATAGTTAGAGATGCATGTTTGTAGTGGATTCTAGGTGATTAGGTAGCTAGGATGTGGTTAGTAGATTTAGGTATGATAATTACGCCGTTCTTGCTACTTGTTTTATCTATTTCGCAATTCTGATTTTGTTGTGATGATCATATTGTTCATATATTGTTCTTCCATGTTTCTTGCCGCTCTTACACTGCTCCTTCATGTTCATGTTATTTGTGTTTATTTGCAGTTTTATTTAAAATTATATGAACTGATTTTGCCTGCTATTTATTTCCGGGAACACCCACTTTTAGCCGGAATGCTGCCCAATTTTCTACAACTTGTTTCATTTTTCCATTCATGTATTGGTTTTGGCAATTTTGATTTTGCATTACTTGGCTACAACCAAATTAATTCATGAATGCACGGGCTAGCATTCTCATTCTTTATGGTTCCCTGAGTTTCCAACTGCTTATTGATGATTTCATTCTCATTTTACACTTCCTTCCTCCATATGAATTATCATCAAAAACTTGCAATCCTTGCCTGTATATGAGTTGCCTATTCTTCAAGTTTGTGCAAATCTTGTTAACTAAGAAACCATTCTCATGCCACTTACTTTAACTCCTCCTTTTTCAATCCTAACCAATCTAACTTTCAAACTTCTCTTTCTGGTTTTTAACTAACTACTTTATCTTTCTAACTCAAGGCATGATTATTGTTTTTCCTAATTAACATGTATTCTACTTATAATATAATTTGGATTGTGATTTCTCATCTCAGATTTTTAACTCAAATACAGTCCAAAATGTACATATATTTAACTCATTTCATAATTCTACTGCTCTTTTGCCACTCTGTGCTTATATTGCTATTATTCTATTTGCCTACTTTGTTTTTCTGCTTTTGTTCTTCAATTATATCCTGGAATTTCTGCTTTTCAGGATGTCTGACCCTCAATGCAAAGGAAAAGGCAAAGCAACCACTGGAAAAAGGAAAAGAGGCGAATCCTCTACGACCATCCTCGACATCTTGCATGACGACTCCTGGCGGGAAAAGCACTTTACCCCGCAGGAGAAGGCTGACCAGCTCCTCACTTCCACAGATCCAGTTAAATTTGCAAACAGATACTGTGAGCTAAAGTTTTCAGTGTTTGCCACTTCCAGGAACCTGTACCTGGAAAGAACTCTGAAAATTCCAGAAGAACTATAGCAGTACACCTCCGAACAGATAAAACAGAGAGGCTGGTTCTTCTTGGAACGAAACTTGACAGAGGTCAATGCTTCCTGGGTCAGAGAGTTTTACTGCAACTATTTCAAGACCTCCCTGGATGCAGTGCACTGATAAACCACTATTTCATGGTTTATCTTGTGCTCAATTGAGTGGTTTTTACCAACTCTTTACCCACTTATTCATACTATTTGCATGGTTTTATATTTCCTTCCTGATTATGTGTTTTGATTGAAAACATGCTTCTTTGATCTTATGTTTGCTTATTATTAATCCTCTCTTATTACCATTAGATGCCTTGATATGTGTGTTAAGTGATTTCAGAGATTACAGGGCAGGAATGGCTCAGAGGATGGAAAGGAAGCATGCAAAAGTGGAAGGAATACAAGAAGATGAAGAAATTGCTAAGCTATCCAGCCTGACCTCTCTGCACTCAAATGGCTATAACTTTAGCTACAGAGGTCCAAACGATGCGGTTCTAGTTGCGTTGGAAAGCTAACGTCTGGGACTTCGATTTGATATATGATATGCCATAGTTCTCCTGACGCTAGGCAACGCGACCGCGTGATCCATGCGGCCGCGTCGCAGTGACGGAAATCCAGCGTGGCAAAATTCGAAACCAGCGAATTCTGGGCTGTTTCTGACCCAGTTTGCGCCCCAGAAAACACAGATTAGAGGCTATAAAGTGGAGGAATGCATCCATTCATAAGAAAAGGCTCTCATATTCACAATTTTAGGAGTAGATGTAGTTTTTAGAGAGAGGGTTCTCTCCTCTCTCTTAGGATTAGGATTTAGGATTTCTCTTAGTTTTAGGAGTGACTCTCAATCCCAGGTTCTTTATTTTTATTTATTTTTCTTTTTCCAATTTAATTTATGAATTCCCATGTTATGATTTGAACATTTTATTTAATATAATTCGAAATATTTCAGACTCATGATTGCTCTCTTTAATTTATTAATGCCCTGTGTTTATCCAAATTATTTCCATTCAAGTAGAATTTCTCTCTTTTGGCTTTGGTTGAGACATTGGTAACTCTTGAGTTATCAAACTCATTGTTGATTGAAAATTGGAATTAATTTGTCCACTTAACTTACCTTCATAGTTAGAGGTTAATAAGGTGGGGGAAGAATCCAATTCTCATCACAATTGATAAGGATAACTAGGATAGGACCTCCAGTTCTTCATACCTTGCCAAGAGTTTATTTTACAGTTATTTATTAATTTTTATTGCTTGAAAATATACCTGTGCACATTGCCCAAACTCCAAATTTCTCAAAACCCCCCAATTTACAATCTTCATAACCAATAATAAGAACATACCTCCCTGCAATTCCTTGAGAAGAGACCCGAGGTTTGAATACTCGGTTATCAATTTCAAAGGGGTTCGTTACTTGTGACAACCAAAACGTTTGTACGAAGGGATTTTTGTCGGTTTAGAGACTATATCTACAACGCGACTGTTTTTATGATATTCTTTACTGGCAAAAATCCTAACGTCAAAATGGCGCCGTTGCTGGGGAATTGCAAACGTGTGCCTTATTATTGGTTATTGTAAATATTTGCTTTTTACTTGCTTATTTGTTTTTATTTTTATTTTTATTTTTTTTGCTTTTTCGTAAATTAAGAGGTTATTGGTTTTTTTAAAAAAAAATTTCAAAAAATTTTTTTTTTGGTGTTCATCTTGATCTTGAAGTTGTTCTTCGTGTTCATCTTGACCTTCAAGTTGTTCTTAGTTGTTTTCTTCGTTTTGATCTAAAAATTTGAAATTTGGTGTCATTTTATTGTTTTAAAATATTTTTAATTAATTTTTTCGAAAAAAAATTTTCAGATTTTTTTTTTTTAAAAATTTTTATTTTATCTTATTTTATTTCAAATTTCAAAAATCAAATTTCAAAATTCAAATTTAAAAATTTTCAAAATTTAAATTTAAAAATTTTCAAATTTCAAATTTCAAATTTCAAAAATTCAAATTTCAAAAATTTAAAATTCAAATTTCAAAATTCAAATTTCAAAATTTCAAATTTCAAATTTCAAAATTTAATTTTCAAATTCAAAATTTAAAATAACCTTTTAATTTAAATTTGTTTTTATTTTCATTTTTAATTTTTATTTACTACTATGAACTCTCACCCGTTTGGCTATGAGTCTGGTTACAATTATGTTGCAGGAAGAAGAAATTACAATGAGAATAGGCATCAAGGTTGGAACAATCAAAGATGGGAGGAGCCACAAGGATTTGATCAACCCTCATGGCAACGACCACCTCCAATGGACTATCAACAACCATTCTGTGATGCATATCAAGGCAATGGCTATGGTGAGCGCTCTTTTGATTATCAAAAACCACCACCATACGCCTATGAACCCCCTCCTCAACATAACTTTGGACCACCAAACTCACAAGCCCCTTTCCACCATTCACCTCCATATGACCCTAACCCACATCCACCATACTAACCACCTTATGAACCAAATGAACCATACGTAGATCCACCCCAAACCTCCATGGAGAAAGCACTTGCTGATCTAAACTCTACTATACAAGCTCTCTTCACCCAAATCAGACCACCAATTACCTTCAACAATCAACCCTCAAGCTCTAGTGCACTTCCTTGTCAACCACAGAATAATCTCTCCATCCTATCACCACCATCCATGGAAGAGCACCCACATCCATCAATCCAAGAGCAAGATGATCCCAATTATGCTATTAATATAGAACATGAAAGAAGGAATCATCTTCGCGAATCCATACTTCATAAAGAGCTAGAGGAGGCCCTACGGGTAAGGGTAGGAGAGACCCTTGAAGATGAAAGAATAGTTGAAAGGAGTTGTCATAGAAAGAAAAACATCGAGGATGAGTACGATTTTATACTTAAACAACTGGATAAAGCAGCAATTATTAAAAAGGAAGAAGTGGTTGCAGACTTAAGAGATGTTGTACCTCCATTGGAAAGTCCAGTCACAAAGCCTCCTTCCACGGTGTTGTTGATGTTGAGAAGAGCGTACAACCTCCAAAGCATATCATAGTTGAAGACTTGGAATAGGTTGATCAAGAGATGGAGATTCAAGAAAAAGAAGTACAACCTCCCATGCCCTTGAAAAGCAATGAAGAGGGGATTAAACCAGAAGAAAGCTACCAAGAGGAAGAGGTTGAAATTGAAGAAGCTTGCAAAGAGGTGGTAATTATCAAAGAAGAGCACAAGGGAATGGAGCTTGCAATTTCATTAAAAATACCTCCCCCTAAGTTGCCATCATCCTTCACAACATTCAAGTGGGTAAAATTCATATCCCTTAGCTTTCTAATCCCACTTGAATATGGGCTACTGGAGAAGGATGGTCAACTTAGAGTGGCATTAGAGTAGAGGAAGAGGGCCAGTGGTAAGAATTATCAAGCAAGGTTCATCATGGTTGGAAGCTTTAAGTTTAAACGCAAAGGTTGGTGTAGAGCTCAATTGAATGAGTCTAGGAAGCTGTTTGGTAGCTGCAGTGAGAATTCAAATTACTTATCACCCGGCTGGAAAAATACAGATCCCGACAAAAATGGGTGTAAAAGCAAGGTTTGGGATCCTAGAATCGTTCTGACATCCAACACCCCGGAGCCTAAGAATCTTTTTGCAGCTGCTCAAGGGTTTTACATGCCTAGTTTGGGACCCCGAAGGTTACTGGAATCACAAACATGGTGGAGATTCCTGGATGAGTTCAAGCATAAGCCACAATAACAGGATGCTCATAAATGTCCAACTTAAGGACTTAACTAAAAGTGCTAGGTGGGAGACAACCCACCATGATATGATCGTCCTTTTTCATTTTTATTTAGTTTTATTTGTTTTTGAATTTTATTTTATTTTGTTATATTGAACCTGGAGTTTTGCATCACATTCATGTTAACACTGCATTCTGTATTTTTCAGATTTAAAAAAAAAAAAAAAAGCGAGCACGCAATGCGACCGCATCAGCGACGCGTCCGCGTTGCAAGGAGATGGGAGACAATATTAATATGAACAGAGAGTCACGCTGGAGCGAGGCTGGAGGTGTGCCAGTGGCACAATTCGTCCCACGCGACTGCGTCGCTGACGAATCCGCGTCACCTGAGAATAATGGCCTCCCACGCAACCGCGTCACCCACGCGGCCGCGTGACCTGGATTTCGACGTCAAAGGGTGCATGGCCGAAAGTTGAGCTGGAGTTGGGCTGGACCCGTGCTAGTAGCACAAGCCCTGCCACGCGAACGCATCACCCACGCGTCCGTGTCATATTGGAAATAACGCCACCCGCGTGATCGTGTCGACCACGCGACCGCGTCACCCTGGATTTTGGCAATAATGAGTTTTGAACAGAGAGTTGTGCGACCACGAGGCTGCACTCGCGCCACTAGCACAAATCGAGTCACGCGATCGCGTGCCCCACGCGTCCGCGTCGCCTAACCTTATTGCGCACCACGCGACCGCGTTACCCACGCGATCGCGTCGCCAGCGTCGCACAACCTATCCAATTAGTGCCAATTTTCTTATCTTTTCTTCTCCGAATCCTTATTCTTCTTATCTTTTCTTACTTCTTTTTTCTTCCTTTCTTATTTTCTCTCACCTCTATTTTATTTTACTTAATTTATTTACATATATTCATTCATTGCATATTTTTATTTTTTTAAATTTATTAATTTTGGTGTTCAAATGTTCTTATTCAACTGTTACATCTTTTCTTAAATTACTTTGGTGCTTAATAACTTGTTTTACACTGTGGGATAATATTAATTATCTGCCAATGCCAATCTTTTATAATACTTGCACTTCATTTGCATTGCCACGAACTTACATTGTCTTTCATTACCCACTCTCTCCTCCCATTGTTGCAAATTTTTGCACTCTTGATCTGCCATGTACTTCTATTATTTTCTCACTTGCATGTTGTAGCTACCATGTAATTGAGACCCTTATTATCTGGCATTAACACCCACATTTTATTTATTTATTTTTTATCTTTTTTGGGTTACTTTTTCTTTTCCCTCTTCTTTCAGGATGGCCACCACAAAGGGAGAGGAAAAGCTTCTTAATGGGAGAGACAAACAAGTTCCTACGCACATTCCTTGATGAGAAGAGCATCAGTTGAAGCAACCCGTCCACTTGCACATCTTCGCATGCACCGAGGATGGTGCAATCTTTAAGTGTGGGGAGGTCAATACCGATCTCCATGGATTAGTACCTTTCTGTTTCAACACCAATATTTTATTCTATTTGTTAGTTCATTGTTGCATTTGCATATTTTTTGATTTTATGCATTTAGTTACTACTTGGTTAAAGTAATAAAATTCTTTTTAGGACCCTATTTTTGAAAATTTTCACTAATTTAAAATGAAAATTTTTGTGTTAAACTTGTTTGAAGTTGTATTTGGAACATGGTTTTTGAGCCAAAGAACACACAACCTGTGAGATTTTGAGCTTATTTACATGGTTACATTATTTAACCATAAAATTTTTATTCTTGTGTGTTTCTTTCTCTATGATTGTAATCTATATTTTGTTCCAATCTATATGTCCATTATTTAGTGTATTTACATGCTTGCATATGATTGAGGCCATTATTTGATTTTAGCTCACTTATCCCAAATAAGCCTACCCTTTAAATCACCCTTGTCAGCCATTTTGAGCCTTTTAATCCCCATTTGTTCTATATTTTACCACATCACTAGGCTTAAGCGGAAAACAAATTAATTATCCCAATTGAATCTTTGGTTAGCTTAAGATAGAGATTGTGTGTCAATTAAGTGTGGGAAAATTGTGGGAACTTGGGTTAATAAGAGAATGTATCATGTTTCTAATTTATTTGAATATTGGGAATTTGGGAACCTACTCATGAAAAACCAAAATAGAAAAATAATAGAAAATCCATGTGCATTGATAAGTTATGTTTATTTCTCTACAAAAAAAAAAGGAAAAAAAAAGAGAAAAAGAGAAAAAGAAAAAAAAATATATATATATATAATATAAATAAATAAATAAGGGGACAAAATTACCCCAATATTAAGTTAATAAAAGATCAATGCACATGTGATAAAAATTAAAGAAAATTTGGTATATGAGTATGGGAATTATACAAAAGTGGGAATTATGGGTAGCTAGGCATGAATTTAAAAGTATATAGAGTATATGTATATTAGGTGAGAGCTTAGGTTAATTAAAGATTCATATTATAGCTCACTTGGCCATACATATATCCTTACCTTTACCTCAGCCCCATTACAACCTTGAAAAGACCTCATGATGTTTGCATTAGTATGCTAAATATTTGTTGATTGGTTAGATGAAGAACAAGATTTAGAAAGCATGATTAGAGAAGAATAGAGTGATTAACCCTAGACACTTGAGAGATTAGAGTAATATACACTACCAGTAAGGGTTCAATGCTCGATTCTATGTTCCCTACTTTCATGAGCTGTCTTCTTACAAGTTTACCTGATTTTTATTTTATGATTTGAATTAGTGAAATCTGATTTATGTTTGTCTTGGAGAACTTATTTATTTTTAACCAAGTAGGTAGAAACATTTTGCATGTAGTTGTATTCATATAGATAGGATTGCATTTCATACAGCCTACCATTCCTCTTCATCTTTATAGCTTCTCTTGAGCTTAGCATGAGGACATGCTATTGTTTAAGTGTGGGGAGGTTGATAAACCACTATTTCATGGTTTATCTTGTGCTCAATTGAGTGGTTTTTACCAACTCTTTACCCACTTATTCATACTATTTGCATGGTTTTATATTTCCTTCCTGATTATGTGTTTTGATTGAAAACATGCTTCTTTGATCTTGTGTTTGCTTATTATTAATCCTCTCTTATTACCATTAGATGCCTTGATATGTGTGTTAAGTGATTTCAGAGATTACAGGGCAGGAATGGCTCAGAGGATGGAAAGGAAGCATGCAAAAGTGGAAGGAATACAAGAAGATGAAGAAATTGCTAAGCTGTCCAGCCTGACCTCTCTGCACTCAAACGGCTATAACTTTAGCTACAGAGGTCCAAACGATGCAGTTCCAATTGCTATGGAAAGCTAACGTCCGGGGCTTTGATTTGATATATAATATGCTATAGTTTCCCCGATGCTAGGCAACGCGACCGCGTGATCCATGCGGCCGCGTCGCAGTGACGGAAATCCAGCGTGGCAAAATTCGAAACCAGCGAATTCTGGACTGTTTCTGACCCAGTTTGCGGCCCAGAAAACATAGATTAGAGGCTATAAAGTGGAGGAATACATCCATTCATAAGAAAAGGCTCTCATATTCACAATTTTAGGAGTAGATGTAGTTTTTAGAGAGAGAGGTTCTCTCCTCTCTCTTAGGATTAGGATTTAGGATTTCTCTTAGTTTTAGGAGTGACTCTCAATCCCAGGTTCTTTATTTTTATTTATTTTTCTTTTTCCAATTTAATTTATGAATTTCCATGTAATGATTTGAACAGTTTATTTAATATAATTCGAAGTATTTCAGACTCATGATTGCTCTCTTTAATTTATTAATGCCCTGTGTTTATCCAAATTATTTCCATTCAAGTAGAATTTCTCTCTTTTGGCTTTGGTTGAGACATTGGTAACTCTTGAGTTATCAAACTCATTGTTGATTGAAAATTGGAATTAATTTGTCCACTTAACTTACCTTCGTAGTTAGAGGTTAATAAGGTGGGGGAAGAATCCAATTCTCATCACAATTGATAAGGATAACTAGGATAGGACTCCAGTTCTTCATACCTTGCCAAGAGTTTATTTTACAGTTATTTATTAATTTTTATTGCTTGAAAATATACCTGTGCACATTGCCCAAACTCCAAATTTCTCAAAACCCCCTAATTTACAATCTTCATAACCAATAATAAGAACATACCTCCCTGCAATTTCTTGAGAAGACGACCCGAGGTTTGAATACTCAGTTATCAATTTCAAAGGTGTTTGTTACTTGTGACAACCAAAAAGTTTGTACGAAGGGATTTTTGTCGGTTTAGAGACTATATCTACAACGCGACTATTTTTATGATATTCTTTACTGGCAAAAATTCTAACGTCATGCACTTCAGAGGAAAACAGATTTTGGTCACTGAGGAAGTTATTGAGGACATCCTCCACCTTCAGCCTAAGTTAGATCAGCCTGACGGTTACCAAAAGGCTGAAGAGGATATGAGATTTATGAGATTTGACTGGGATGCTGTCAAGCAGAGAATAGCCCTTGATCCTACTGTCCCTTGGGTCATGGGAAAGAACACAGTGATGCCTAAGGGAATCAAGCTGATTTACCTGAATGATGAGGCTCAGCTCTAGCACCAGATTCTGAGCAACTATGTGATGCCGAGCACTCATGAGACAGAGCTGCTCGCTGCTATGATCACCCTCATCTGGTGTGTGATGGAGGGTAAGGACCTGTATCTTCCACGATTCATCCGGTATTACATGGCAAGGGTCCATGTCAGAGGCACCCTCCCTTTCCCTTATCTGATCACCCAGCTAAGCCGCCGAGCTGACGTGCCTTGGGAGCTGGCCGATATGAAGCCAACTGCTGCAGATTGCAAGAAGATCATTCCGCACAGTAGGAAGTTTCAGGCTTTAGGCTACAAACCCCCATTCCTCACCGCTTCTGCTGAGGCAGCCACATCTTCGGCTGCCCCTTCTGCATCCACTACTGTACCAGCTCCATCCACCGCACATCCACCTGCTCCTGAGCCCATTTATCATTTGGTGCATCGACTCTTTGCCCGCCTGGATCGTATGGAGCGTCGCAACAAGCGGCGCTATGAGCACCTTAAGTTGATGATCCGATCCGGCAGCGACATCCCCTCCGAGCCTGACACCCCTTCTGATACATCTGAGGTGGAGGCGAGAGATCATGAGGAGGAGACACATGCCCAGGCTGAGCAGACAGGACCAGAGCAGGCTGCGCCACATCAGGAGGAGCACCCCCATCTACAGGCCATAGATCCGGAGATCCCTCTACAATCAGCGCCTCCACTGCAGCAGACAGATCCTCCTACATTTATCCAGCCTGCAGACCCTCAGGCCACCACAGAGACACCAGCAGCCCCTCCTTCCGGTGATGACACTTCTTCACACCCAGCTTGAGTGAGCATTGAGGATGATGCTATATTTTAAGTGTGGGGAGCTCGCCATCCCTTGCGTATCTTTTTGGTGAACCACTACAGACTCTTCTATCTTATTTTGTTTATTTTTCTGTATTTTTATTTTTATTTTTATTTTTATTTTTATTTTTTAAGTACTTGCACATTGTTCTTTTGCTGTATTTTTACTTCATTTCCGCATTTTGTACTTTAGTTTATATCTTAGACATTTAGTTTAGTTTGCAATTCTAAACTTATTAGTTATAGAATATGTGGATTAATTAGTATAGTTTACCCTTTTAGCACATAATAGTTTGATTTAATTGAAAACAAAAAGAAGTAAACTAGAGACTTTAACATAATCAAACATCCACACACCTTGTATATATAGTATTACATGTTAGTTAGTTAACAATATTTCTTCAAGGAGGAACATTAAGATTTTAAGGGCCACCCTAAAATTTATATTGAGTTGAATGGGAACTCTTGATTTCTACTTGCATGACATGTATAACTGATATATGATTTCTGAGCTGGAGAACACACAGCCTGTAAGTTTTGAGCTTAATTGTATGGTTACATTCAAACCATAAATTTCATTCCTGTGTGTTTTGCCCTTCTTTTTCATTCTGGTGTTCTTTACTTTGTTTTAATCTATATGTCCAATATAGAATATAGATACATACCAAAAGATGATTGAGGCCATCATTTGAATCTTTCCTCACTTATCCCAAATTAGCCTACCTTTTACATCACCTTTGTTAGCCCCCTTGAGCTTTTTAATCCCCTCTCGTTCTATAACCACATTACTAGCCTTAAGCAAAAAAAAAAAAAAACAAAATAAAAATCCCAAGTTGAATCCATGGTCAGCTTAAGATAGATATTGTGTATTATTTAAATGTGGCAAATTTTATAGGAACATAGAATGATAGAAAAAGTGGGAAATTGGAATTGAAAAATTATTTGAATATTTGGGAAGCATGCTCATGTGATACCAAATTAATTAAAATACCATGTGCATAAAAAAACTTTTAAGTAATTAAATAAGGGGATACAAAAATTACCCCCAATGCAAAATCCCAAGAATCAGTGCACATGGGACAAAATTTAAAAGTAAATTTGATACATGAGCATGTAACACAAAAGTGGGAAGAAGTTTGGGTAGCTAGGTAAAGCGCTTTAAATTATATAAAGTATGTATGTTAGGTGAGATCTTAGACTAATCAAGGATTCACTTTGTATGTCTGTATTCCATAGTTGTTGATTAGTTAGATGAAGAACAAAGTTTTAGAAAGCAAGGATAGAAAAAGAATAGAGTGATTAACCCAATAAACACTGAGTGACTAGAGAGTAAACACAAAGTCCAGTGAGGGTTCAATAGCTCATTCACATATATCTATGTTTAAATTGTCAAATTGTCTTGCAAGTCTGTGAAATATTTTAACCCAGCTCAATTGTGAACATGTTTTAAATTGGTTTGGCCTTACTTGTACATATAAGATTCCTTGAAAATATGAAACAAACTAACTACATGTAAGCTTTATATACAAGTGAATAATAACTAGAATTGCATGACTCATTTAGGTAGTTTGAATTTAGAATAGAATGCATTGCATGAGATCCCACCATTCTAACTCTACCCTTTCTCTTGGATTTAGCATCAGGACATGCTATTGTTTAAGTGTGGGGAGGTTGATAAACCCATATTTTATGATGTATTTTGTGCTCAATTTAAGTGATTTATTCAATCCTTCACCCACTTATTCATATAAATTGCATGGTTTTACTTTCCCTTCCTTATTATGTGAAATATGTGAAAAACATGATTCCTATGCTTTAAAAATATTAATTTTAATTACCCTTTATTACCATTCGATGCCGTGATTTGTGTGTTAAGTATTTTCAGATCTCCCAAGGCAGGAATGGCTTAGAGGACAGAAAGGAAACATACAAAAATGGAAGGAAAGCACAAAAATAGAGTTTTGAAGAAAAGGGCAGCGACGCGAACGCATGGACGACGCGGCCGCGTGCCTAGCACGAAAAGGCAGCGACGCGAACGGGTGACTGACACGGACGTGTGCCTTGAGCAGAAAACAAATGACGCGTACGCGTGAATGAAGCGAACGCATGACAAGGAAAACTCCGAGATGACGCGACCGCGTGACCCACGCAGACGCGTGATAGACGCCACGTGCAGAAACTGCAGAAAATGCCCCCAGCGATTTCTGAAACCCTTTTGGCCCAGATCCAAGTCCAGAAAACACATATTAGAGGTTATAAAGTGGGGAATGCATCCATTCATCAACATGTCTTCCATTATTCACTTTTCATAATTTAGATGTAGTTTTTAGAGAGAGAGGTTCTCTCCTCTCTCTTAGGATTTAGGATTTTAGGATTTCTATTAGTTTAGTTCAATTCATCTTCAGTCACAGGTTCGATATTCCTTTTATTTTATATTTCTCTTCTACTTTCAGATACTTTAATGCTTTTATTTGTTGATTACTTATGTTGCCAAATTGGCTTACGAACCATTCATGTTAGGATTTTCTTTATTTAATATAAATTGAGGTATTTCAGATTTATGATTCTTATTTAGTTTTTTTTATATTCTTGGCTTAATTGATTAATTGGAGACTCTTGAGTTATTAAACTCATCGTGATTGATAATTGTTACTTTTGCTAATTGAATTGAATTCCAATAACTCTAGTCCTTTCCTAGGAGTTAGCTAGGACTTGAGGATCAAACTAATTAGTCCACTTGACTTTCCTTTGCTTTAGTAAAGGTTAACTAAGTGGGATTAAAACTCAATTCTCATCACCATCGATAAGGATAACTAGGATAGGACTTCCAAATTTTTATACCTTGCCAAGAGTTTTATTAGTTATTAATTTATTAATTCCTATAATTTATTTCCCTTGTTCAAACCTTTTAAATCCCAAAAACATTGTTTTCCATAACTAATAATAAGAACACCTCCCTGCAGTTCCTTGAGAAAACGACCAGAGGTTTGAATACTTCGGTTTATAAATTTTATTGGGTTTGTTACTTGTGACAACCAAAACTTTTGTAAGAAAAGAATTCTTGTCGGTCTAGAAGCTATACTTACAACGGAAATTTATTTGTGAAAATTCTAGATCGCGCTAGTGTTTCGCTCTTTCAAGCCTCTTGAACCGAGACCAATACTCATACAAACTCTCTTGGTCTCTTTGCATTATGCCCGAAATCTCCTTCCGGATGTAGTCGGTCTTCTTCGGTGGGAAGAATTTATCTAGAAATTCTCTTCTCAAGAAATCCCAATTAGTCACCATCTCACCCAGTAGCGAATAAAACCATGTCTTTGCTTGCCCTTCAAGAGAGAAAGGGAAGGCAAAAACCATGATAGCCACCTCATCGGCTCCATGCCTTCGAGCCGTAGAACAAGCAACTTGAAAATCTCTTAGATGTCGGATGGGGTCTTGACCTGGCAACCCATAATATTTAAGAAGTAGATGTATCAAGCTACTCTTCAATTCAAAGTTAGGATCAAGGCTAGGATACCTTGCTTGCAACGGTTGAAGTATAATATCCAGAACTCCTTGCTCATGCAAAGTGATCCGTCGTGGCTCCGCCATGTGTGGCTCACGTGTAGGATGTAAAGATGTATTATTAGTGCCAACAGAAGAATAGGAAGTAGCTGACTCCAAGTCACTCTCGGTACCGCCTAGTGATTCGGTATATTCCTCAAGAGAGGCCGAAGTACTAACAGTATAATCCAACTGCCGTCTAGCTTGCCGAGTATGTAACAAAGTTCTTTCAATCTCGGGATCAAAATTGGCTAAGCTAAAATTCGGTTGAGACCGAGTCATCAAACTTGAGAGTCATAGCACAAGTGTAAAAGAAATCTAAACTATTGCTAAGTATTGAAAGAAATTAAACTATCTACAATATTCACATATTCACATAACCAATATCAAGGCATATGTTGCAACCACTCTCCAGCAACGGTGCCAAAAATTTGATGCTGCGCTCGTGGACTATGTCGGTAAAGATTTTCTCAATAAAGTTGCGTTGCAAGTATAACTCTACCGACAACAAGCCTCGAGGATCAAATTTAGTGAGGGATTTGGTTGTCACAAGTTCAACCCCAACAGAAATAACTGAAGTATTCAAATCTCGGGTCGTCTCACAAGGAATGGGCAAACATGTGCTTCAACATTGGTTAGAAATCCGGGGTTGTGAGTCATGAGCAATAGTGTAAAATGGGAATCTTAACAAGCAAGCAATCTTAAAATGCAAGAAATTAATTCAAATAACTAAGCAAGACATGAGCAATTCCAAACTAACAAAATAACATCCAATATCATTCTATTCTAAACTAAACAAATAACTATAACTAAGATAAGTAATCAAGAATTTTGGGTTTTCAAATATGAATAATAAAAGCAACTCTTGGCTAGGCATGGAAATTAGGGTCACCATCCTTGTCTAATAACCATATCTTGACAATTATGAGGAACTAAACTCATTAAGTCTACTTCTATACTTGAAGTACGTCAAATAGTTTGGTCAACATCAACCCATACGTTGTAACCTCACTACTAATTGACTTAATAGAAGGTTAGCGTTAATGGCTATCAAATTGACCACTAAGGGCTCCCAAATTATCAAATTCATTAGACCCAATGACTCAAGTTTACCCAATTACCTTAGCCTAAGCCAAGAGTGAAAAGAACTACTCCATAATCAAGGTAAACAATTCATCAAACACTTGGTAAGCATTAATAAAAGACATGTTCAAATTGCAATTGAATTGAATTTAACAAGTACCCACTAACAATTATCAACATACAATCATCCAAACAACACAATTAATCATAGAAATCATCAATGTAACATCAACAAAGCAAGATTCACAACATTCATGAAATCGGTATAAGATGACAATTGATAAGAATTCATAAAACTAACACAAGATCTAAGCAAAATTATACTAAGGAATTCAAATTAAACTATCAAAACTAGTAATTAACAAGATCCAATTTAGAATTCAACAAGGGAAGATCAAATTAAAACTAGATCTAGAGAGGAACAAGGGTTTCTCTCTATAGAAGAACAAAGAACCAAAAACTAGCTAAAATTGTGTCTTAGTGTAAAATGATTGATCCCCCTTCCCCCAGCATCCTTGGGTCTTTTCCATGTAGAAACAGCTTGAATTTGGGGCTAATGAGCCTCAGAAATCGCCAGGCATGATTTCCTTTAATGAGGTCACGTGCAGCTTCCTGTGCGTGCGCGCCATGCGTGCGTGCGCGCCAATTGCCTTTGTGATCCACGCGTGCACGCCAAGTGCGCGTGCGCGTTGATAGGAATCCTCTAATCCGCGCGGATGCGTCCATCCTTGCGTGCTGCTTCCAGCCATCCTCATCCACGTGTGCACGTGGAGTGCGCATTAGCGCCAATGCTGATTTTCCCAAAAATTTAAATCTTCATGTTCCTCCCTTTTGTGCATGCTTTCTTTCTCTCTTCTAGTCCATTCCTACCCTATAACTCCTGAAACCACTCAACAAATACATCACGGCATCGAATGGCAATAGAAGAGGATTAAAATATGGCAATTTAAGGCAAAATAAGCATGTTTTTCATCATGGAGCAATATTAGGAAGAGAACACAAAACCATACATTTCTTGTGAATAAGTGTGAGAAATATTGACAAAACCCCGCAAATTCTACACAATATAAACCACAAAATTGGGGTTTATCAATCTCTGGCCACTAACGCTAATCCTTCCCAAGGGAGAGGATTAGGATTTGTGAATAGACATTGGCTCCCAACTTGACTTTCCTTTATTTAGTAAAGGATAACTAAGTAGAAACAACAACCTATTAGTATTAATCTTGAGAAATCCAATAAGGATAGAACTTCCAATTAATCTTCTCTTAGCCAAGGCTTTTTTATTTTGATTACATATAACCTCTTGTTAAATTTCATTGCTTTAATTTACAATTATTTACTTTTTTGTTCTTTAACTCTTAAAATTTCTCAGAAAACTCATAACCAATAATAACTACACCTCCCTGTAATTCCTTGAGAGACGACCCAAGGTATAAATACTTAGGATTATTTTTATTGGGTTTATTTAAGTGACAACCAAATTTTTGTATGAAAGGATTATTGTTAGTTTAGAAACAATACTTGCAATGAGAATTTATTGTGAATTCTTTACTAGAAAAAATCCTATTTGACAAACGGATTTTTGCTAGTAAGGAATTTCACAAATATATTCTCGTTGAAAGTATAGTTTCTAAATCAACAAAGAATCCTTTTGTACAAAAAAGTTGTTTGTCACAAGTAACAAACCCCTAATAAAACTAATAACCGAAGTATTTAAACCTTAGGTCGTCTCTCAAGGAATTGCAGGGAGGTGTATTTATTATTGGTTATGGAAGATTATCTTTTTGGGTTTTTGAAAGGTTGAACAAGAAAATTAAATTGCGAGAATTAAATTAATAACTAATAAAGCTCTTGGCAAGACATGAAAATTAGAAGTCCTATCCTAGTTATCCTTATCAATTGTTATATCAATTGTTCATTGCTCCCACTTGGTCAACCTCTAACTATGAAGGTAAGTTAAGTGAATGAATCAATTTGATTCCTCAGGTCCTAGTCAATTCCTATGGAAATACTAGAGTTAGTGAAATTCAAATTAACCAGCAAGTTCCAATTATCAATCAACAAGGAGTTTGATAACTCAAGTGTCTCTAGTTAATCAATTCAAGCTAAGAATGTAAAAAGCTAGATTAAAATCATAAATATAAAATACTTCAAATTGCATTAAATAGAAAACTAATAACCGAAGTATTTAAACCTTGGGTCATCTCTCAAGGAATTGCAAGGAGGTGTATTTATTATTGGTTATGGAAGATTATCTTTTTGGGGTTTTTGAAAGGTTGAACAAGAAAAGAAAATTGCGAGAATTAAATTAATAACTAATAAAGCTCTTGGCAAGGCATGAAAATTAGAAGTCCTATCCTAGTTATCCTTATCAATTGTGATATCAATTGTTCATTGCTCCCACTTGGTCAACATCTAACTATGAAGGTAAGTCAAGTGAATGAATCAATTTGATTCCTCAGGTGCTAGTCAATTCCTATAGAAAGACTAGAGTTAGTGGAATTCAAATTAACCAGCAAGTTTCAATTATCAATCAACAAGGAGTTTGATAACTCAAGTGTCTCCAGTTAATCAATTCAAGCTAAGAATGTAAAAAGCTAGTTTAAAATCATAAATATGAAATACTTCAAATTGCATTAATTAGAAAATCAAATTAAACATGAGAATTCATAAACCAAATAGCAACATAAAGTAATCAATAGGGGAAATAGATAAAGTAGAATACTAACCAGCAAGTGCACTGGGTCGTCCAACTAACCAGCAAGTGCACTGGGTCGTCCAAGTAATACCTTACGTGAGTAAGGTTCGATCCCACGGAGATTGTCGGCTTGAAACAAGATATGGTCATCCTGTAAATCTTATTCAGGCAGATTCAAATGGTTATGAGGTTTTGATAATTAAAAGATGAATAAAACATAAAATAAAATAGAGATACTTATGTAATTCTATGTTGGGAATTTCAAATAAGCATTTGGAGATGCTTTGTTGCTTCTGAACCTCTGCTTACCAATTGTCTTCTTCCAATCATGCGTGCTCCCTTCCATGGCAAGCTGTATGATCCTCTCGGATGAAAAATACCAGGTACGGTTTCTGCACGGCTAATCAACTGTCGAATTTCTCATCTCGGATGAAAAATACCAGGCACAGCTACCGCACGACTAATCATCTGTCGATTCTCACTAGCGTTGGAATAGGATCTCTCTATCCTTTTGCACACTGTCACTGCGCCCAACATTCGCGAGTTTGAAGCTCGTCACAGTCATCCCTTTCCAGATCCTACTCGGAATACCACAAACAAGGTTTAAACATTCCGGATCTCAGGAATGCTGCTGCCAATTGGTTCTAGCCTATACAACGAAGGTTCTAATTTCACGGACTCGGTCCCTGGATTAGAGACCTAAGAGAATATACTCCAGCTATCGTCCAATGACTACGTTGAACATCATGTAGACCGCTTGTGGTTGTCAGGCACGCGGATCTTGGCTAAGCGAGTAACGAAGATAGTGGGTGATTGTCACGGGTCAACCCTTTATTCTGACTTAACTGAATTAAGTATGAGAGTATATCTTGGAGGAGAAGTAAGCATGAATTGAAAGAGAAACAATAGTACTTGTATTAATTCATGAAGAACAGCAGAGCTCCACACCTTAACCTATGGGGTGTAGAAACTCCACCGTAGAAAATACATAAGAGAAAGTAGTCTAAGCATGGCCGTGTGGCCAGCCTCAAATGTCTAAGGACTAAACGTCCAGAGATTATATGCTTATTAGAATACAATAGTAAAAAGTGCTATTTATACTAAACTAGTTACTGAGGATTACAGAAAATAAGTAACTAAGTGCAGATAGTGCAGAAATCCACTTCGGGGGCCCACTTGGTGTGTGCTTGGGCTGAGCATTGAGCTTTACACGTGCATAGGCCATTTCTAGAGTTAAACGCCAGCTTTGATGCTAGTTTGGGTGTTTAACTCCAGTTCTGGTGCCAGTTCTGGGGTTTTACGCCAGAAAAGGGTCTCTGGTGGGCGTTTGAACGCCAGTTTGGGCCATCAAATCTCGGGCAAAGTATGGACTATTATACATTGCTGGAAAGCCCAAGATGTCTACTTTCCAATGTAATTGAGAGCGCGCCTATCGGACTTCTGTAGCTCCAGAAGAGCCA
The DNA here is from genome assembly GCF_003086295.3 of Arachis hypogaea. NCBI lineage: Eukaryota > Viridiplantae > Streptophyta > Magnoliopsida > Fabales > Fabaceae > Arachis > Arachis hypogaea. Next base: position 60,907,651 of record NC_092049.1, on the reverse strand, counting down.
CTTCAAGTGCAGGAGGGTTAGAGTCCAACAGCATCTGCAGTCCTTTCTCAGCCTTTGAATCAGATTTTTGCTCAGGTCCCTCAATTTCGGCCAGAAAATACCTAAAATCACAGAAAAATACACAAACTCATAGTAAAGTCGAGAAATGTGATTTTTGCTTAAAAAATAATAAAAATATAATAAAAAGTAACAAAAATATACTAAAAACTATGTAAAAACAATGCCAAAAAGGGTATAAAATATCCGCTCATCAATGCCCCCCCATAGGGCGTTGAATGCCCAACCTTGCTCTCTGGCTGGCGTTCAACACCAATGCATGCTCCCTCTTGGGCATTGAACACCTAAGATTCTCCATTCCTGGCATTCAACGCTAGCTTCCTACCGATGCCAGGGCATCTTAGGCTTGTTTCACTATCTTTTTTCTTTATTTTTAATAGGTTTTATGCACTTTCTTGCGCTATAAGTAAAAAATTAGATTAGAAATTCATGAATACCAATTTTCATTCAACCATGATTAATTTGATGCAATTACATGAGAATTATGCTATAATTACTTGTATGCTAAGAATGATAATAATTCTCATGACTTTAGCAAGGCTTTGATGAATTTATTGGTTGATGACAGGTAAAGGAGGGCATGGAAAGACTTTGAAGAAGGAGCATGGAAAAGATGAAGAGGAAGCAATGTTGGTGGCCAAGTTGGACCACCAACGTTGCCTCAAACGTTGGAAGAGAGGCAGAGCAATTCTCTATAAAATGTGCTGATGCTCACGTTGGAGGGAGCATTGGACATAATTGTGATAAAATTTCAATTCTGGAGCTAAAGAATTTTCGAGTGACGCATACGCGTCTATGACGCGTACGCGTGAAAAAGCAAAATTTCTATATCCACGCGCAAGCGTGAGTCACGTGCACGCGTGGAATGGCAAAATTGACCATCCACGCGTATGCGTAGCTCACGCGTACGCATTACTAAGCAAACATTGGAGTCCAACGTTGTCTCAAACGCTAGCCTCCAACGTCCGTGATGAGGAGCCCAGAATTTCGATTGATAAAACTGGAATTGACGCGTACGCGTCACTGACGCGTACGCGTGGATGGGAAAAATGGAAATTCACGCGTAAGCGTGGACCATGCACACGCGTGGATATGCCAACGTTGGAGGGAACGTTGGAGGTCGAACGTTGAGGCCAACGCTCCCCTACATGCTTTTAAAACTGGAAAATGAAATTTTTGCATCCACGCATACGCGTGCAGCACGCGCACGCGTGGATGAGCATTTTCACCCCTTATGCACAAACACGCAAAGCACGCGTACGCGTGGGTAGCGGGACGTTGGCCCTCCAACGTTGAGTCAAACGCCAATGACAGCAAAGTTATCTGGTTTTTCTGAAGAGCGTTTGAGTCAACGTTGGCCATCAAACGTTGACTCCAACGTGAAGCATCAGAACCTGAAATTCAAACAGATCTCTTTTCAACAACAAGGGAAACCAATTGAAGCCATTTCAACCCAATTCTATCAAGGCCAAAAGCCCAATTCAGAGATTGAAGATCAATGGAAGAGAGTGTATAAATAGCTTAGAATTTAAGTGAGAGAGGATGATTCTTTTTCGGACTTTTACTTTGGATTACACTTTTCATTTTCTGTTTTAATTTCCAGAATGTATCTTTTAATTCCAATTTCTATTTTGAGAGCTATGAACAAATAAACCCCTTTTCTTAGGTTAGGGAGCTCTATTGTAATTCAATGGATCAATAATAGTTTTCATCTTCTTCTTCTTTCTTTTCTCTTGATTTTTGTTAGAAAGCTTTCGGTCTTAATTCAATTGGATAGTTGTCTTGAGAGAGAAGCTATCCATAATTGGAATTCTTTGGATCCTTGAGAGAGGGATAAAGAATTCATGCTAGAATTGCTTTCTCACATTGGATTAGATTGGGGGTTGGATGGATATAGTGACATGTAATCTTACCAATACTTTGATCTATGAATTTGTGTGGTATAGTCAGTGACCGAACTTCAACTCTTCCCATGAGCAATTAAACTAAGACATTGGGCAATATTTCATGCTTAGAGATATTGGTGAGCCAAGACATTAGGATCCAATCATCTAAGATTGCCAAGCAATGTCAATGAATGCATTGATTGAGGAAGGGATAAAAATTATTTGATCCGGAAAATTCAATATCTCCTGAAACCCAATGAATTCCCCTTCTCTGATCTACCCATTCTTTTACATTTTGCCTCTTCAATTTTCATGATAATTCCCCATTCCCGTTTAATTTCTAGTAATTTAAGCTTCTGTCATTTAATTTCCTGCAATTCAATTTCTGTCATTTAATTTCTTGCAATTTACGTTACCCGCCAAATTTACATTCTGCAATTCTCAACCAAATCTGATTACGCTCAACTAGCACAATTCTCAAATTAACGTTGATCGATCTACCAATCCCTGTGGGATTCGACCTCACTCTACAGTGAGTTTTTACTTGATGACAATCCGGTGCACTTGCCGGTAGAAAATTTATTGAGAGGCAAATTTTCGTGAATCACCTACTTCCTTTGGGGTGTTGAACGCTGACGAACGGATTTCTGCTAGTAAAGAATTTTACAAATAAAGTCTCATTGAAAGTATAGTTTCTAAACCAACAAAGAATCCTTTTGTACAAAAACTTGTTTGTTACTAAAGCAAACCCAATAAAAATAAATAACCGAAGTATTCAAACCTCGGGTCGTCTATCAAGGAATTGCAGGGAAGTATAATTTATTATTGGTTATGGAAAAGTATCTTTTTGGATTTTTGAAATAGGAAACAAGGAAATAAATTAGCAATAAAGTAAATTAATTATCATGGACACCCTTGCAAGGTATAAGAGCTGGAAATCGCATCCTAGTTATCCTTATCAGGTGTGATAAGAATTGTTTATTGCTTACACTTAGTTAACCCTTACTAAATAAAAGAAAGTCAAGTGGACTAATCAATTTGATTCCTCAAGTCCTAGTCAACTCCTATGGAAAGACTAGCTTTAGATAGATCCAAATCAATCAGCAAATTCTAATTTTCAATCAACAGCTGAGTTTGATAACTCAAGTGTCACCAATTACTTAACCAAAGCAAAGGGGGAAAAATCTAAATTAAATTGGAAGCATCAATAACATGAATTTGAAGAAAGCAATCTTAAATCTGAAATATCTCAATGTGTATTAAATAAGAAAATCAATCCTAACATGGAGTTCAAAAACCAATATTAACAAGCTAAAATAATAGAATAAATAAAAGTAGAAGAGAAATTAAAGTAAAGGAACATTGAACCTGGAATGAAGAAGAAGTAAACCTAACCTTTAAGAGGAATCCTAATCCTAAATCCTAAGAGAGAGGAGAGAGCCTCTCTCTCTAGAAACTACATCTAAAACCTAAAAATTGTGAATATGAAAGTTGTACCTATGAATGAATGGATTCTCCCACTTTATAGCCTCTAATCTGTATTTTCTGGGCCAAAAATTGGGTCAGAAACCGCCCAGAAATCGTTGGGGGCGAATTTTGCCGTGTGCAGATCGCTGATTTCTGCAAATATTGCAAATTATATATTATTTCGGAGTCCCGGATGTTAGCTTTCCAACGCAACTGGAACCGCCTCATTTTGATTTTTGTAGCTCAAGTTATGACCGTTTGAGTGCGAAGAGGTCAGGCTGGACAACTTAGCAATTCCTTCAACTTCTTGTATTCCTTCCACTTTTGCATGCTTTCTTTCCATCCTCTAAGTCATTCCTACCCTGTAATCCCTGAAATCACTTAACGCACATATCACAGCATCGAATAGTAATAAGAGAGGATTAATATTAGCAAATATAAGGCCAAAGAAGCATGTTTTCAATCATAGCACAAAATCAGGAAGGAAAAGGTAAAACATGCAAATTGTGTGAATAAGTGTGAGAATAATGGATAAAATCCACTAGATTAAGCACAGAATAAACCCTAAAAATGGGGTTTATCAACCTTCCCACACTTAAACATTAGCATGTCCTCATGCTAAGCTCAAGAGAACTAATAGAGTGAAGCGGAATGGTAGAGAGTATGAAATACAACCTATCTATGTGAATGCAACTACATGCAAAATGTTTCTACCTACTTGGTTAAAACTAAACAAATTTTTCAAGACAAACATAAATCAGATATAACTAATTCAAAGTATACAATAAAAGACAAGTAAACTTGTAAGAAGATAGCTCATGAAAGCAGGGATCATAGAATCAAGCATTGAACCCTCACTAGTAGTGTATATGCACTCTAATCTCTCAAGTGTCTAGGGTTAATTCACTATACTCTTCTTTAGTCATGCTTTCTAAACTTTGTTCTTCATCTAACCAATCAACAAGTATTTAATGTACAAATGCAAACATCATGAGGTCTTTTCAGGGTTGTAATGGGGCTAAGGTAAGGGTAAGGATATATGTATGGCCAAGTGAGCTATAATATGAATCTTTAATTAACCTAAGCTCTTCACCTATACACACACTCTATGCACTTCTAAAATCATGCCTAGCTACCCAAAATTTCCATTTTTGCATATCATATTCATGTATCAACTTTTCTTTAATTTTATCACATATAAATTTTTCATTAACTTAACATTGAGATAATTTTGTCCCCTTATTTAATTACTTATTTATTTATTTATGCTGGAAATATATATTTTTATTTTTTTTCTCCTTTTTTCTTTATATATATATAAAAGCAAACCATAACATATCAATGCACATAGATATTTGATTTTTCTGGTTTCACATAAGTAGGTACCCAAATTCTCAATATTTTATCATTTAAACACTGTACACTTTTATTAACCCAAGTACCCACAGTTTCCCCACACTTAGTTAACACACTATCTTAAGCTAACCAAAGATTCAATTGGGGTATTTAATTTATTTTTCTGCTTAAGGCTAGTGATGTGGTAAAATATAGAACAAATGGGAATAAAAAGGCTCAAGGTGGCTAACAAGGGTGACATAAAAGGGTAGGCTATTTGGGATAAGTGAGAAAAAACAAGTAATGGCCTCAATCATATGCAAGCATGTAAATACACTAAATAGTAGACATATAGAATGGAACAAAGTAAAGTCTGCAATTATAGAGAAGGAAACACACAAGAATAAAATATTATGGTTAAATAATGTAACCATGTAATAAAGCTCAAATCTCATAAGTTGTGTTCTTTAGCTATAATTCATGTTCTAATTTACAATCTTCAAACAAGGTTTAACACAAAAAAAATTTTCAATTTAAATTAGTGAAATATTATAAAATAGAGTCTTGAAAAGAAATTTATTACTTTAACCAAGTAGTAACTAAATGCATAAAATCAAACAAACATGAAATTGAACATGCAAATGCAACAATGAACTAACAAATAAAGTAATATATTGGTGTTGAGAAGAAAATAACTAACCCATGGAGATCGGTATCGACCTCTCCACACTTAAAGATTGCACCGTCCTCGGTGCATGCTAAGATGTGCAAGTGAACGGGCGATTATAACTAATGCTTTTCTCCAAAGATTGTGCAGGTGGACTTGTCTGTCGCCCCATATAGAAGTTCTTTTCCTTTCCTTTTCCGGTGGCCATCTTGAAAGAAGAGGAAAAGAAGAAAAGTAAACCAGAAATAAAGATAGAAAACAAATAAAATATGGATGTTAATTCCAAATAATAAGGGTCTCAATTACATGGTAGCTACAACATGCAAGTGAGAAAACAATAGAAGCACATGGCATACCAGTGGTGCAAAATTTTCAACAAAGGGGAGGAGTGTGGGTAATGAAAGACAATATAAACTCATGTCAATGCAAAAGGAATACAAGTATCATAAAAGATTAGCATTGGCTGAAATAAAATCACCCAATCAGAACAGAATAAGTCATGAAGCACCAGAGTAATGCGAGAAAAGATGTAACAATTGAATAAGGACATTTAACACCAAAAGAAAAAAAAATAATAAACTTAGAAAAGAAAATAAAAATATGCAAAAAATTAAAATGCAATGAATAAAAGTATGCAAATAAATTAAGTAAAAATAGAATGAAAGTGAAGAAAGATGAGAAGCTAAAGAGATGAAGAAAAAAAGAAAGAAAGAAAGGAGAAAGAAAGAAGGAGAAAAGAGAGAAGAAAAAAGTAGGAATTTAGAAACAGGGCACGACGCGTACGCATGCTTCATGCGTACGCGTGGAAACTGAGTTGGCCATTTCGACGCATAAGCGTCGCCCACGCGTTTGTATGGGAGGTCTGGAAGCAAAATGACGTGCACGCATTAGGGACGCGTTCGCGTGGATTGATTTTTGTGCCTCTAGCACAGTTCCATCGCAAGGGCAGCACAACTCTCTATTCAGGTGCTCTTTACGCCGATTTTCATCCCTACGCGTATGCGTCGCTGACGCTTACGCGTAGGTTGAACTTTCTGCAGGGGACGCATACGCGTGAGGTACGCGTACACGTGGGGTGGCTTGTGCTTGAACTCATCCAGGAATCCCTACCAATGTTTGCAATTCCAATATCCTCCGGGATGCCACACTAGTTACATAAATCCTTCAAGCAAGTTAAAGCAAGTGACAAGGCCCCAAGAGTGTTGATTGCCAGAATGAATTCCGTGGTCCCAAACCTTGCTTTTGCACCCGTCTTCTTGTTGATCATCATTTTTCCACTTGGGTGGTGAACAGTCGAAATTCCTACGGAGACATCCAAACAATTTCCTAGACCCATTCAATTGAGAATTATACCAACCCTTATACTTCAATTTGGAGCATGCAACCATATTGAACCTTGCATGACAACTTTTGCCACTAACCATCTCCCTCTTACTCTTATAGCCACAAAGAGCTTTAAGTTGCACATCCATCTCAAGCAAAGCATATTCAAGTGGGCTAATTAAGCTTAGAGATGAAAGATTTACCCACTTGAATGAAGGAATAGACGGTGATGGCTTTGGGGGAGAGGTCTCTAACAACTTTGGCAAGGTGATTTCCAGCTCCATTCCCTTGAGCTCTTTCTTGACAACTTCTACCTCCTTGCAAGCTTCTTTAATTTCAACCTCTTCCTCTTGGTAACCTTCTTCCAATTCGATATCTTCTTCATTGTTCACCAAGGGCATGGGAGGTTGTGCTTCTTCCTCTTTAATCTCGACGTCAAGTCCAATAGGAGAGGATTCAAATGTAGATAAGAATTCATCAATGATTGAATCCATCTCTTGATCATCCCCTTCAAAGTCTTCAACCATGACATGCCTTGGAGGTTGTATACCCTCCTCAACAACACATTCAAACTCCTTAGAAGGGGGCCCTATGACTGGACTTTCCCATGGACGTTCTGCATCTCCTAAGTCTTCGACCACTTCTTCCTCTTTAACGATTACGACTTCCTCCAATTGTACCAATACAAATTCATGCTGCTCACTGTCCACTAGAGTTTCTAGTGTTTCCTTCATGCTACGTTCTTCATTAGATTCTCCACATGAAGTTGTGGGGGTTCCTTGAGTGTCGAAACGTCGGGAAGCTAATTGAGTTATTGCTTGTTCTAGTTGATGAAGGGTTGCATGAAATTGATCTACTGTTTCCTTGAGGCGAGCCTGTGATTCTTGGGTTGATGGATATGAACATGGTGCATATGGAAGTGGTGGTTCTTGGGGGTAATTGGATTGGAATTAGGGTGGATAAGGTTTAGGGTCATGTGGAGGTGAATGGTTGTGGTTGGCTTGTGAGTATGGTGGTTCAAAGCTATGCTGAGGAGGTGGTTCATAGGCATATGATGGGGCTTGTCAGTAACTACAAGGTGGTCCACCATATCTATCACCTCGGAATGGCTCTTGACCATAGTAATTTGGTAGAGGTTGGTTGTCACGAAAAGGCCCACCATAACTATTGTCTTGGTATGCATCACAGAATGGTTGTTGGTTATAGCGCATTGGAGGGGGTTGTTACCAAGAAGGTTGATCAAATCCTTGTGGCTCCTCCCATCTTTGATTCTTCCAACCTTGATGCCTATTTTCATTATAGTTTCCATTCCTTACAACAACATTGGAACCAAACTTGAAACCAGAGGGGTGAGAATTCATAGTAGCTAAAGAAAATAAAAATTAATAAAAATTAATGAAAATAAACTCCTAAAACTAGAAACACTAACAAAGAAACCTAAAAGCAAATATTTACAATAACCAATAATAAGGCACACGTTTGCAATTCCCCGTCAACGGCGCCATTTTGACGAACGGATTTCTACTAGTAAAGAATTTTACAAATAAAGTCTCGTTGAAAGTATAGTTTCTAAACCAACAAAGAATCCTTTCGTACAAAAACTTGTTTGTCACTAAAGCAAACCCAATAAAAATAAATAACCGAAGTATTCAAACCTCTGGTCGTCTCTCAAGAAATTGTAGGAAAGTATGATTTATTATTAGTTATGGAAAAGTATCTTTTTGGGTTTTTGAAATAGGGAACAAGGAAATAAATTAGCAATAAAGTAAATTAATTATCATGAACACCCTTGCAAGGTATAAGAGCTGGAAATCCCATCCTAGTTATCCTTATCAGGTGTGATGAGAATTATTTATTGCTCCCACTTAGTTTACCCTTACTAAATAATGGAAAGTCAAGTGGACAAATCAATTTGATTCCTCAAGTCCCAGTCAACTCCTATGGAAAGACTAGCTTTAGAGGGATCCAAATCAATCAGCAAATTCCAATTTTCAATCAACAGCTGAGTTTGATAACTCAAGTGTCACCAATTACTCAACCAAAGCAAAGGGGGAAAAATCTAAATTAAATCGGAAGCATCAATAACATGAATTTGAAGAAAGCAATCTTAAATCTGAAATACCTCAATATGTATTAAATAAGAAAATCAATCCTAACATGGAGTTCATAAACCCATATTAACAAACTAAAATAATAGAATAAATAAAAGTAGAAGAGAAATTAAAGTAAAGGAACATTGAACCTGGAATGAAAAAGAAGTAAACCTAACCTTTAAGAGGAATCCTAATCCTAAATCCTAAGAGAGAGGAGAGAGCCTCTCTCTCTAGAAACTACATCTAAAACCTAAAAATTGTGAATATTAAAGTTGTATCTATGAATGAATGGATTTTCCTACTTTATAGCCTCTAATCTGTGCTTTTTGTGCCAAAAACTGGGTCAGAAACAGCCCAGAAACCGCTGGGGGCGAATTTTGCCACGTGCAGGTCGCTGATTTGCACAGATCCACACGTGCGCATGAAACCACGCGTTTGCGTCACTTTTCTTTAGAGCAGCTATGATAAATTATATATCATTTTGAAGCCCTAGATGTTTGCTTTCCAACACAACTAAAACCGCTTCATTTGGACCTCTGTAGCTCAAGTTATGATCGTTTGAGTGCGAAGAGGTCAGGCTAGACAGCTTAGCATTTCCTTCAACTTCTTGTATTCCTTCCACTTTTGCATGCTTCCTTTTCATCTTCTAAGCCATTCCTGCCCTGTAATCCCTGAAATCACTTAACGCACATATCACGGTATCGAATGGTAACAGGAGAGGATTAATATTAGCAAATATAAGGCCAAAGAAGCATGTTTTCAATCATAGCACAAAATCAGGAAGAAAAACGTAAAACATGCGAATTGTATGAATAAGTGTGAGAATAATGGATAAAATCCAATAGATTAAGCACAGGATAAACCCTAAAAATGGGATTTATCAAACGCCCAGTATTGCTCCCTCGCTGGCATTCAACACCAGCTCCTGCTTCTCTAGGGCGTTGAACTCCCATCTTTCTCCTTTGCCTGGCATTCAACGCCAGCAAGGGGATCTCTTCAGGGTGTTCTGTTTTCACTTCTGAGTGTCTCTGTCATTGTTCTAAGTGTTGTACATGATCACAAACATCAAAAGCAAGAGAAAAACTATAATATAAAACTTAAAATAAATGAAAAGAAAATGAAAATATTAAGATAATAGTTGGGTTGCCTCCCAATAAGCGCTTATTTACCGTCATTAACTTGACTGACAGCTCTATTGCGGAGGTAGATAGGGGCTCATAACTTTACCCCTTACAGTGAACTTTCTTTTTGTGCTCTCATGAATGAGCTCCACATGTTCTAGAGACAAGATCCTACTCACTGTATGTGGAATGACTAGACTCTTGGTGAAAATAACTCTCATGCCAGGTGAGAGGCCTTCAGTTGGGATCTTCTTATCCCTCCAGCCTTTAGGTACCTTCTTCTTAGTACCTTCCTTCCCAGTGCTTGATGATGGTTGCCCAACACCAAACTTAGAGTTGGTGTCTGGGGGCTCTGTAAAGTTCTGCATTAAGAGGGAAGACTGAAACACTATGTGTTGCACAATGGTACCAACTCTGTCAGAGGGAGACTGGGGGTTGGGTATCTTGAACAAGATACAATCCTCATGTAGTCTTAAAGAAAAACATATATATATATATATAGAAAAAAGAAAAAAAGAAATAAAAAGGGGACAAAAATGTCCCAAAGTAAAGTTCAATAAAAATCAATGCATATGGAATGTGAATTAAAGAGAATGCATGAGTATGTGAAAAAGTGGGAATCATGGGTAGCTAGGTTGTGTATTAGAATTATATAGGTTGTTATATGTGTTTGGTGAGAGCTTAGGTTAATCAAAGATTCAAATTTCGAGCTCACTTGACCATATGCATCCTACCTTGACCCTAGCCCCATTACAACCTATGAATAAGTCTTCATGATGAATGTATGCATGCATTGAATAATTGTTGATTGTTAGATGAAAAATAAATCTTGGAAAGTATGAGTAGAAGAGAATTAAGTGATCGACCCTATACACTAGAGCTACTAGAGCGGATACACATCCGGTGAGGGTTCGATGCTCAATTCTTTGTTCCCGGCTTTCATGAGTGTTCTTCTTGCAAGTCTATTTGTACTTCATTTTGATATTCAAATTGGTAGGATTCATGAATCATCATACTACTTAGACCTACTTGTTCATATGTGTTCTTGGGGAATGATTTACTTTTAACCAAGTAGGTAGAAGCATTTTGCATTTAGTTGCATGCATGTAGATAGGTTTATATAGTTTCTTTGCATTGAATAAATGTTCATACCCCTTTTCTTGTCCTTCTTTATTCTTAGCATGAGGACATGCTTGGTTTAAAAGTGGGGAGATTTGATAAACCCCAATTTTGTGGTTTATCTTGTGCTTAATTTGGGGGATTTTATCACCTTTTCTCACATTTATTCAATGAAATAGCATGATTTTGGAATTCTCCCTTGATTTATGCTTAAATGTAAAAACATGCTTTTTAGGCCTTAAAACCGCTAAATTTAATCCACTTCAATTCCATTCGATGACTTGATATATTTTTTATGTGATTTCAGGTTTAGAAGGCAAGTATTGGATGGAAGAAGGGAGGAGAAAAGCATGCAAAGTGGAAGAACTCATGAAGAAATGAAGGAACCATAAAGCTGTCAAGCCTGACCTCTTTGCACTCAAACGACCATAACCTGAGCTACAGAGGTCCAAATGAGGCGGTTCCAATTGCGTTGGAAAGCTAACATCTGGGGCTTCGAAATGATATAAAATTTGCTATATATTGCTTTGCGTTCAGGGGCGCGCACGCGCCATGTATGCGTGTGTGCCGATGCTGTCCGTGGGCCACTAAAGTGAAATCGCCCCCAGCGATTTCTGAAGCACTTTGGGCCCAACCCAACTCATTTCTAATGCTATTTCATGCAGAATTCAAGCTTGGGCAAGGGGGGAGCAATTGTTTGTAGCATTAGCATCATGTAGGTTAGTTTCTAGAGAGAGAAGCTTCCTCTTCTCTCTAGAATTAGGTTAGGTTAATTTCCATCTTAGATCTAGATTTAATTACATGTTTTCATCTTGTTTCTTTTATGATTTCTTACTTCTATTCTTTCATTCTCATGATTTGTAATGTAAATTTCTCTTTTATGTTCATGGATGCTCTTTGTTGGATTTGATTTTCTTTTAATGCAATTTAATGTTTGATGTTTCTTTATTGTTGAATTGAGTTGTTGATCTTGTTTCCTTGCAATTTGTAGTTGGTAGGTTTTACTATTCTTGCACATTTTACTATGCTTTCCATTTGTACCCACTAAGTGTTTGACAAAATACTTGGTTGGGCTTTAGAGTAGATTTTGAGCATTCTTGGCTTGGAAAGAGTAATTAGGAAATCTTGAGTCATGAAAACCCAACCTATGTTGGTGACTTAGAGTTGTTGGCTAATATTGTTTCCATTGACGCTAATCTTTTGGTAATTAAATTAGTGAGTTGATTACGACTTTTGGATTGAGATTAGCTAGTTTTGTTAGACTTTCTCTCATGGAAGATAACCTATATCTTCTTCCAATGTTGGAGATGACGTAATAAGATAAATTCTTGTTCATTATTGTGATATGATTGATTAATCTTGTTTGACTTTCTCCCTATTTTGTTGGAGTTGACTAAATAAGATGAATTAATCAATGTATGACTAGGATAGAAAGCCTATGATCTCAATTCTTGCCATGAATGTCTCTCTTTATTAATTGCTTTCTTTAATTGCTCTCTTTACTTTTCTTGTCATTTAATTTCTTGCCCTCTTATCAATCAAAACCCCTTTGCATTTTCATAGCCAATAATCTTACACTTCATTACAATTCCTTGTGAGACAACCCGGAGTCCAAATACTTCGGTTAATTTTCATTGGGATTTGTTCATTGTGACAACCAAAATTTTTGTATGAAAGGACTATTGTTTGGTTTAGAAACTATACTTTACAACGAGAATTCATTAGTGGAATTCTAGACCACACAAAAATTCGCTCATCAACTAGCTCTCCTCTTTCTACAATCCTTCCAAGGATGATGGATTCATCACTGTCCTCCCCAGCGTCTAGGATCACGAAATCCACAAGGATGTAAAGGTCCTCAACCTTTACTAAAACGTCATCCACCATACCATATGCCCTTTATAGGGTCTTGTCTGCCATCTCTAATGATATTTTGGCACGCTGCACCTCTAGAATTCCTAGCCTCTTCATTACTAAAAGAGGCATCAGATTGATGCTTGATCCAAGGTCACATAGTGCCTTCTCAAACGTGACGGTCCCTATAGTAGAGGAAATCAGGAAGCTTCTGGGATCCGATAGCTTCTGAGGAAGCTTCTTCTAGATCAAGGCACTGCACTCCTTGGCCAGTATCACACGCTCGTCTTCCTCCTCTACTGTCTTTGCATGAGAAGAGGCCTTTAGCTTCTTGAGAATTGCCAGGTACCAAGCAATTTGCTCTTCTTTGGACTCCTAATCTTCATCTGAAGAAGAGTATTCTTCGGGTTCCTCTCTTAGCAAAGGGGCGTGCAAGGCGACATTATCAGTCTCCTTATGAGCTCTGATTTCCTTGAGCTCCTCAATGGCAGGCTCCTCTTTGGGTTCGGCCTTTGCCTCCACAATGAGGGCCTTGCGCTCTTTCCTTGGATTTACCTCTGTGTTACTTGGAAGAGTGTTGGAAGAGATCTCTAGGATCCTCTTACTCTGTTGACCAACCTGCACCTAGTTTCTGCCATGAAACTGTGAGTCGTCTTAGATAGGTTGGAGACTATAGCAGCTAAGTTAGAGAGGCTCTATCTGGGTGTCTCCGATTGTTGCTGAGATGTCTTATAAGGTTTACTATTGATCCTATTTTGGTTTATTCCACCATAGTGATTGTTACAGAAGCCTTGTTGAGGCTTCTGCTGATCTCTCCACCCAAAATTGGGGTGATTCCTCCATCCCTGATTGAAAGTATTCCTCCATGGTGGTCCAGGTGTTATCACCTATGCCCACCTCATAAGCTGTCTCTGGAAAGTAAGCCTCTGTGCTCTGCACCCTACTCAAGTGCTGAGTGATCATGTTGATCTACTAGGACATGCCTCTCTTCTGAGTAGTCCCAATGTTCACAGGATTCCTCTCATAGGTGTACATATACTGGTTATTGGCAACCATGTCAATAAGCTTTTGTGCCTCTTCTGGCCTCTTCTTCAGGTGGAGGGATCCGCCTGCAGAATGGTCCAAAGCCATCTTAGACATCTCAGATAGGCTATCATAAAAGATATCTAACATGGTCTAGTCTGAGATCATGTCAGGATGACATCTCTAATTAATTGCGTGTATCGTTCCCAAGCTTCATAGAGGGATTCACCCTCTTTCTGTATGAAGGTTTATACTTCGACTCTAAGCTTGCTCAGCTTTTGAGATGGAAAAAACTTGGTCAAGAACCCATTGACTACCTTCTCCCAACTATCTAGGCTCTCTTTAGGCTGGGAATCCAACCACAGCCTTGCTCTGTCTCTTACCGCAAAGGGGAAGGCATGAGCTTGTAGACTTTTGGATCTACTCCATTAGTCTTGACAGTGTCACATATCTGCAGAAAGTCAAATATGAATTTGTTTGGATCTTCCTGTGGAAGTCAATGAGACTAGCAGTTCTGTTGTACCTGAGTGACTAGTTGTGGTTTCAACTCAAAGTTGTTTGCCCCAATGGCAGGAATGAAGATGCTGCCCCCATAAAAGTCAGAATTGGGTGTAGTGTAAGATTATAGGACCTTTCTTGCGTCACCCCCTGGTGCACGAATCCCTACACTATGTACAGTTGTACCAGCAAGTGCGCTGGGTCATCCAAGTAATACCTGAGCGAGTCAGGGTTGATCCCACGAGAATTGTGGTTTGAAGCAAGCTATGGTTATCTTGCAGGTCCTAGTCAGACAGATAGAGGAAACTATTCTTAATTGGTACTTGTGAATTGGATTGGAATCAGTAATAGGAATATGGTTAAGGATTGGAGTTGCTTTATCTTTTTGAATTAACTCTGGTATTATTGGCTCTTTTGTTGTGAATGACTTCTTCTATGGTAGGCTGTATGTGATAAACGCCGTTGGTCGTGGTCATTAATCTCCACTACTTCAGATCAAACGCCATTGGCCATGGTCATCCAATCTAAACGAGGGTGAAGCTCTAGCAGTTCATTCTCCTGGCGATCCTACTCAAAACGCCACAGACAAGGTCGAATCTTTCAAACCAAAGAATGCTGCTTCTTTGGGTTCTAGCCTCTACCACAGAGACCCTAATCTCCCCAGAAATTGGCTGAACGGGTGTCCCGAGAAGTCCCCAACGAAGTCGTAGATTAGCCGTCTGAGAGATGTATAAACATAGTTGGGGGATCGCATTTTCTAGTCACGTATTCACACAAACACAGGAAGACACGGGTGTTTGTCAGGCACGCTGTCTTAGTATGATGAACAGAGCTGATTGTCACTGATCATCCTATTCACTGATGAACATACTTTTATAAATTCATAGGACTCAGCAGGGCTCCTCCCCTCAACCTAGGAGGTTTAAAAGCTCATACTGAAAGAAAAATACAATGGTAAAAATGTGTAAAGTGGCTGAAGATAGGTGAAGATCCCTAACAAGGAGTGATCTTCTACTTTAAATACAAAACTAATGACTAGTAAGGGTAAAATAGTCTTTTTGGTGCTAAAATCTACTTCTGGGGCCCACTTGGTGAGTGTTTGGGGTGAGCTTTGATGAGATCCACGTGCTACAAGGCCTCTAGGGTGTTGAACACTGGCTAGGGGGTCCTCTCTAGGCATTGGACGCTAGTCTCTGCTCTTTGGGAGCTGGATGCTTTGAAGGGGGCAGGAAGCTGGCGTTGGATGCTAGTTTTGGGCCTTCTAATCCGAAGTAAAGTATGGACTATTAAACATTTCTGGAAAGCTCTAGAAATCATCTTTGTATAGCCATTAAGAACACTCTATTTGGACTTTGGTAGCTCCAGAAAAGCTCTTCTGAGTGCAAGGTGGTCAGATCCAAACAGCATCTACAGTTCTTTCTCTGTCTCTGAATCAGACTTTTGCTCCAGCTCCTCAATTTCACCCAGAAATACCTGAAATTGCACAAAAACACACAAACTCAAAGCAGAATTTAACACTAAAAACTATAAAAAATTAATAAAAACTAAACAAAACATACTAAAAACTATATAAAAATGATGCCAAAAAGCGTATAAAATATCAACTTATCACAACACCAAACTTAAACTGTTGCTTGTCCCGAAGCAACTAGAAACATAGTAGGAATAAAAGAAAAGTAAGATACAATAAATTTCAAAGTTTCCAATAAAGCTCAGCTTTAATTAGATGAGCGGGACTTAGTAGCTTTTTGCTTCTGAATAGTTTTGGCATCTCAGTATCCATTGAAACTCAGAAATGTTAGTCTATTTACGAACTTAGAATCCAGTTGATATTATTGACTCTCCTTGTTAAGTTCTTTTTTATTCTTGAAAATAGCTTTGAGAGTCTTGGCCGTGACCCTAAACACATTTTTTTGCCACAGACAGTTTACCTGGGTGAACCCTTTCAGATTGTGATTCAGCTTTACTAGAATCCCCAAATAGAGGTGTCCAGAGTTCTTAAGCACACTCTTTTTGCTTTGGATAATGACTTTAACCACTCTGTCTCAAGCTTCTCACTTGACACCTTCATGCCACAAGCATATGGTTAGGCACAGCTTGTTTGAGCCGCTTAGGCCAGGATTTTATTCCTTTAGGCCTTCCTAACCACTGATGCTCAAAGCCTTAGATTCTTTTTACCCTTGCCTTTTGGTTTAAAGGGTTACTGACTTTTTTTTTTTGCTCTTGCCTTTTGGTTTAAAGAGCTATTGGCTTTTTCTACTTTTTATTTATTTTTTATTTTTATTTTTTTGCCTTTTTTTTCGCATGCATATATATTTTTTTTCTTTTGCAACATGCTTTTTCTTTTTCTTTTTGCTGGTTTTTCTTGCTTCAAGAATCATTTTTTGAATTTTTCAGATTACCAATAATCTTTCAAGAGCCAACATTCTAAAATTCTAACTTCAAATATGCACTGTTGATTCATACATTCAAAAAACAAAAGTAATAACACCACGTCAAAATAATTGAACTATTCTTGTTTTAAATTTGAAATTCATGTATCTCTCAATTCTTTGAAATAAAATTTTCTTTTAAGCAAGATGAGAGATATTTGGAATATTTTACAACTTTAAGACATCAATACAAATGATCATGCAACAAGAATAAGAGAACAGATAACACAACATAACAGAAAAAAAATAATAGGAAAAGAAGATAAAGAGAACCAATCCACCTTTAATGGTGGCGACTAGTGCTCCTCCTTGAGGATCCAATGTGAAGCTTGATCTCTTCAGTGTCACTCCTTTGATCTTCCTAACGGATCTTTGGTCTTCTCTTATTTCATTGAGGGTGATGGAGTGCTCTTGGTGCTCCACCCTCAATTGCTCCATGTTAGTGCTTAGTTCTCCAAGAGAAGTGTGCCATTGATCCTAATAGCTTTGAGGAGGAAAATACATTCCTTGAGGCATCTTAGGGATCTCATGCTGAGGTGGATGCACAGGCTCTTGTGCATACTCTCTAGTTTTCTCCATCCTCTTCTTGGTGATGGGATTGTCCTCCCCAATGGAGATGTCTCCTTCTATGACAATTCTAGCTGAATTGCATAGATGACAGATGAGGTATGGGAATGCCAACCTTGCATTGGTGGAAGGCTTCTCAGCTATTTTGTACAATTCTCGAGGAATCACCTCATGTACTTTCACCTCACTCCCAATCATAATGTAATGGACCATGATGACCCTTTCAATGGTCACTTCTGACCGGTTGCTAGTGAGGATGATGGAACATTGAATGAATTCCAACCATCCTCTAGCTATGGGCTTGAGGTCAACCCTTCTTAGTTGAATGGGCTTGCCTTGGGAATCACTTTTCCAATGTACCCCTTCCACACAGATGTCTGAGAGCACTTGATTTAGTCTCTAATCAAAGTTGACTCTTCTATTGTAAGGATGTGGATCTCCTTGCATTAGAGGCAAGTTGAACGCCAACCTCACACTTTTCGAGCTAAAATCTAAGATTCTCCCTCGGACCATGGTGCTCCAATTACTTGGATTTGGGTTTACACTAGTGTCATGGTTTTTAGTAACCCATGCATTAGCATAGAACTTTTACACCATTAAGATCCCAATCTCTTGGATGGGATTGATTAGGACTTCCGAACCTCTTCTCCGGATCTCTCTTCAGATTTCTGGATACTCATTCTTCTTGAGGGTGAAAGGGACCTCAGGGATCACTTTCTTCTCTACCACTACTTTATAGAAGTGGACTTGATGGGCTTTGATGATGAATCTTTCCATCTCCCAAGATTTAGAGGTGGTGGCTACCGCCTTTCCTTTCCACTTTCTAGAGGGTTCTCCAACCTTGGGTGCCATGAATGGTAATGGAAAGAAAAAAGCAGCGCTTTTCCAACACCAAACTTAAAACTTTGCTCGTCCTTGAGCAAAAATAAAGAAAAGAGAAGAATAGAGTAGAAGAATAAGAAATTATAAAAGATAGAGGGAGAGGGAGGGCTCGGCCGTGGGGTGTTTTGTAGTGTATGGGAGGTGTGTATATGAAGGGTTAGAATGAAGGGTATTTATAGGAGTGGGGTAGGGTTGGGTTCTGCCATGGGTGGGTTGATGCCAGGGCATCTTGGCTAGTTTCACTGACCTTTTCTTTACTATTTTTAGGGTAGTTTCATGTATTTCTTTAGGAAATAAGCTAGTTTTGGGTAGATATTCACCTACACCTTGATTCAAGCATACATTGTGCATTTTACATTATTTCATGAGGATTTTGTATGAATTTAGTGACAAATTATATGCTGCATTACCCATGACTTGGACTAGAACTTTGATGTACTCTATTGCTTAATTTCAGGATCAAAGGAAGCAAGGAAAGGGAGGTAACTTGCAAAGATAATGAGAAAAGTGATTGCCAATAACACTCTCAAAGCCATCATTGCCCACGTTAAGAGTCACGTTAACTAAGTTAACGTGAACTCTAACGTGGAGAAGGGAAGTTGAGCCAACGGTAGTGACACTTAACATTGTCACTAACGTTGGCAAACACTCATGAGTGGCCACGTTAGAGCCCACGTTAACCTAGTTAACGTGGCCTCTAACGTTAAAAGGGGAAGAGAAGCCAACGTTAGTGACATTCAACATTGTCACTAACGTTGGCCTAAGGATGCAACACACCACATTAACTCCCACGTTAACTTGGTTAATGTGGGAGCTAACGTAAGAAGTGAGAGTTGTCGACAACGTTAGTGACACTCAACATCGTCGCTAACGTTGGAAGCAACCACACAACCCCCCCAAGGAGCCACGTTAACTTCCATGTTAACTTAGTTAGCGTGAAAGCTAACGATGAGGAATGAATGATGAGCCAACGTTAGTGACACTCAACATTGTCACTAACGTTGGGATGGCTAAGAATGGCCACGTTAGAAGCCACGTTAACCTAGTTAACATGGACTCTAACGTGAAGCAAAAAGGGGCACACTGGAACGTTAGTGACAATGTTGAGTGTCACTAACGTTCTCGAAGGTTGGCAAGGCCACGTTAGAAGCCACGTTAACCTAGTTAACGTGGGCTCTAACGTAAGGCAAAGGGATACATTGGAACGTTAGTGAAAATGTTAAGTGTCACTAACGTTCTCGAACTTATACTTTCACTAAATGTTAACACCCCTAACGCCCTGAGCTAAAGTCTCTGCCCACTTAGCACTTTCTCTCTGCAAGTAAAGCCAAGCCCAAATGAAGAAAAGAACTGCTTCAAACTCAAGATCCAAAGGCCCAAGACTTGAAGAGCCAACTA
The DNA here is from genome assembly GCF_003086295.3 of Arachis hypogaea. Taxonomy (NCBI): domain Eukaryota; kingdom Viridiplantae; phylum Streptophyta; class Magnoliopsida; order Fabales; family Fabaceae; genus Arachis; species Arachis hypogaea. The sequence goes on along the minus strand of NC_092049.1, from coordinate 60,887,929 downwards.
GAAGCTGAGAGAAATAGTATATATAGGAGTAGCTTTGAATTGTTAAGGAGTTCTGGAGGCTGGAAAAAGAGAACTACTCTCTGTATTTTATTTTTCTCTGCAATTTCTAGTTCTATGATGTATTCTCCATCTTTATTCTCATTTTCAAGAGCTATGAACAACTAAACCCCTTTCATTGTGTTAGGGAGCTCTATTGTAATTTGATGGATCAATACTAATTTTCATTATTCTTCTTCTATCTTTTCTCTTGATTTTACTTGAAAGCTTTCGATCTTCATCCAATTGAGTAGTTATCTTGGAAGAGAAGCTATTCAAACTTGGATCTCTTTTGAACCTTGAAAGAGGAATGAAGAGATCAAGCTAGAAATGCTTTCTCATGCTGGACCAAATTGGGTTTGGATGGGTATGTGACTATAACCCTCTCAATACTTGATTTGGGAAATGCATGTGGTATAATCAGTAACCATACTTCATCTCTTCTCATGAGCAATTGACCAAGGAATTGGCTATTGATCAAGATTTGAGAGATTGAATTGCAAGAAATTGTAATTCAATCACTTAAGATTGCCAAGGAGATCAATGAGTGCATTGATTGAGGAAGAGATGAAAATGAACTTGATCCGGAGAATTGCAACATCTCCTAAGCCCAATGAACTCCCCATCTCTGATCTTACCCATTCTCTTTAATTTCTGCCATTTACTTTTATGAGCAAATCCCCCATTCCCATTTACAATTCTGCAATTTATTTTCAGTCATTTACTTCCAGTCCTTTAATTCTAGCATTTACTTTTCTGTTATTTACATTCCCGCCATTTTATCTTCTGCAACTCTCAACCCAAATTCTGGATTCGCTCAACTAGAACATTCTTCTAATTAAAGTTGCTTGATCAATCAATCCCTGTGGGATTCGACCTCACTCTATTGTGAGTTTTTACTTGACGACAAATTCGGTACACTTGCCGAAGGGAGATTTGTTGTGAGACAAGTTTTCCGTGCATCAAGTTTATGGCGCCGTTGCCGGGGATTGATTGTGCATCAATAATGATTAAATTGGAAGATCACTAGATTGAGCATTTTTATTTCTGTGAATTTCATTTTCTGTTTGAGTGATTTATTTTTTGTTTTAGTTAAACTTCTTCCCTTCCTCCTCTGCTCTTTTGTTTTTCTTTGTTATTTCCAATTCTGTTTGCTAACCCACTAACTATTTGATATATTGCATCACCCACAACTAACAGTAATTCTGACACAAATACTTTCTGCACCTATCTTTTCTTGCTTGCACTTGATGGTTGTATGACAAGGAGAAGAAGTGGGGCTTCAACTTCCTTCGATTCTGAACCTGAGAGGACCTTCCTTAGATTAAGGAGGGAGCAAGAGGAAAGAAAGTGTTGGTGCTGAGGAAGAAGAGAAATTCTTTGAAACAAACATGGAAGACAACATGGAAAACCATCATGAAGAAGAGGATCACAACCATGGGGGAGGAGGTAGAGCAAATCATGCTGGGGAGGATAGAAGAGTTTTGGGCTCTTACATCAATCCAAACCCAGGCAATTGTGGAAGTAGCATCCAAAAGCCAACAATCTATGCCAACAACTTTGAACTTAAACCACAACTCATCACCCTTGTTCAGAACAACTGTTCATTTGGAGGAGGTGTTCAAGAAGACCCCAATCAACATCTGACCACCTTCCTGAGAATTTGTGACACAGTGAAGTCTAATGGTGTTCACCCTGACGCCTATAGACTGCTCCTATTTCCATTCTCACTTAGGGACAAAGCAGCCAAGTGGCTGGAATCTTTCCAAGGGAAAGCTTGACAACTTGGGAAGACGTGGTGAACAAATTCTTAGCAAGATTTTACCCTCCTCAACGAATCAACAGGCTGAGAGCTGAGGTTCAACTTTCAGGCAACAAGATGGTGAGACTCTATATGAAGCATGGGAGAGGTTCAAGGACTTAACAAGGAGGTGTCCACCTGACATGTTCAACGAATGGGTGCAGCTACGTATTTTCTATGAAGGGCTCTCTTATGAGTCAAAGAAGGCCGTAGACCATTCATCCGGAGGATCTTTGAACAAGAAGAAGACTATTGAGGAAGCCATAGATGTTATTGAAACAGTAGCAGAGAACGACTACTTCTATGCTTCTGAAAGAGGGAACACAAGAGGAGTAATGGAGCTAAACAATGTAGATGCTCTGTTGGCCCAAAACAAGCTCATTACCCAGCAGCTGGCTGACCTCACCAAGAAGATGGAGATGAACCAAGTAGCAGCAATCTCCACTTATCAACAACCCAAGAAGGAGTGAATGAAGAAGCAGAGGGGAGTCAGGAGCAAGCCAACTACATTGGGAATTCACCAAGGAAATACTATGATCCATACTCCAAACCTACAACCCTGGATTGAGAAACCACCAAACTTTGGGTGGAAGTGAGCAAGATCAAAACCAAGACCAAAGATGTTACAACTCCAACAACAATACAGCTCACCAGCAGTTCACACAGAGGACATCTCAATACCCCCACAATAACACTTCTCCACACGCCTATCAAAACCAAAACAGCACATCTGCTCTGAATCACTCATCAATTGATGACAAGCTCTCTAAGATTAAGCTTACTTGAAGGAATATGCCAAGAGATCAAGAAAATAAGGTGTTCAAAGAGGAGGTGTGAGCCAATATTAAGAACCAGGGAGTCCATCAGGAAGCTGGAATTCCAGGTGGGATATTTAGCTGAGAAGATTCCTAAACCTACTGATAGCTTCCAATGACACGAAGAAAAACCCAAAGGAGAACAAAGAAAGTAATATGGGAAGATTGCAAAATGTCACTACGATGATCAAGAGACTGAAGACAAGCAAGGCAAATCTTGCAAACAACCTGAAGACAACTCAACAAAGAGGAGGATAGAGATCACCAA